>NW_024070195.1:29139180-29784995 GCF_014754425.2 Oryx dammah | reverse complement strand
GTGTGTGTGTGTGTGTGTGTGTGTGTGTGTTGGAAGTGAAGATCCGCAGGCAATATGTGGTTTCTCAGTTTCTCATAAAATATTGCATTCACTTCCGTAGTTTTGAAGTTTAGGACCAAAAGTTCCTAAAACTGGTTTTAGTCTTTTTCTCCCATTTCCCCTTCTGCCCCTCATCCTTGAGAACTGAAAGCCTATCTGATTTTTCCCCTCGGAGGGAAATTCCAGAAACAAACGTTTTGGGACGCCTAGCGCCTAGTCTTTGTTTGAAGAAAGAAGGTGAGCTAGGTAGAAGGGATACACAATGGAGTCAATTAATGTATAAAACCAGAGAAGGCGATGGCAACCCACTCCAGTACTCTTGGCTGGAAAATCCCATGGACGGAGGAGCCTGGTAGGCTGCAGTCCATGGAGTCGCTAGGAGTCGGACACGACTGAGCGACTGACTTCACTTTCACTTTTCACTTTCATGCATTGGAGAAGGAAATGGCAACCAACTCCAGGGTTCTGCCTGGAGAATCCCAGGGACGGGGGAGCCTGGTGCTCTGCCGTCTAAGGGGTCGCACGGAGTCGGACATGACTGAAGCGACTTAGGAGCAGCAGCCGTGAAACAGTCACCTTCGCCATATGGAAAAGAAAACCCCCCAGGTCCTCCCTCAATATATACCCTCCACAGTGTGAAGGTGAAGAACCTTTACCTGCAAAATCAGATCAATTTCAAAAACTTTAATGAATGTGTATATGTTGTTTGCTATCTATTGGGACTTTCACAAATTCATGTTCTAGAAAGAATAGGCAGAAAATTTGAGGGAAGGTTCTAAAGTTTGATGGTGAACTGGAGATCGGCTCTCCAAAGTTTCTATTCTTTTTGCTTTGACCTAATAGAGATGATTCCACTCACACTCTCTTAATCACATCCTTCACAGGATAGTTAGAGATGCACCCATCAAAGCATACAAACTAGCCAAAGGATTTATCCACCTAATTGATGCCTTTATTTTTGTTAATGAATCTGTTCTTCAGCTGAGAGACCAAGGAGATAGGAAAGAGCTCAGAAACAGGGTCACTACTAAAGATGGTATTGCTCATAAGAGTAAAGAAAAATCTTAGCCCTTAAAAATGGAAAGTGTTCTTGGTGACCATTCAGCTTGAATTTCTACCCAGGACAGAAATACTTTCTGTAATATTCTCAATGGTTCTCTATCCAGCCCAGGCTGCAAAACTCTCACAACTAAAATCTCACTAATTTTTCTAGGAACCGTTCTGTTGTTAGTTTTCTTAAGTTCAGCTAAACTCTAGCACTCCCTCTTTTTCATGCGGAAGAGTCCCCTGTGTATCCAACAGTCACTTTATATAATGTATTCCATTAGTGCCACGTGATGGAGAATTGTTTTTGGCTATACAACACAGAGGAAATGTATCTGTTGTCCATTTTCTACACCCTCTTCATTATATTAAGTATATTTGGCTGTATCACCTATGTGAAATTTTCTAAGAAATATCTTGTTGCAAAATATAGATTTCAGGAATGGAATTTTGCTTGGTGTCAAGTAAGTTACATACTTTATGTTATGGATAAAGACATTTTGTAGATAAACTGTAGAGTAAAGTGAGTTTAAGGCTACGCTTAGAGTTATTTGCAGAACTGATACCAGTGACTGGTCTTGGTCTCCTGTTTCTGGGCCCAATGCATTTTCCCTGGCAGCCCTGGATCATGCCCATTCCTCTCTTCCTCACAAGGAACAAGTATGTCAGAATTGTTTCCTCTCTTCTTACTCTGTCCATTTTCCATACCTCCTTCCTCAGTAAATTCAGTAAGATTAAAGAATAGTTAAGTTCAGTCACTCAGTCGTGTCTGACTCTTTGCGACCCCATGAATCACAGCACGCCAGGCCTCCCTGTCCATCACCAACTCCCGGAGTTTACTCAGACTCATGTCACTCACTCATTGAGTCAGTGATGCCATCCAGCCATTTAATCCTCGGTCGTCCCCTTCTCCTCCTCCCCCCAATCCTTTCCAGCATCAGAGTCTTTTCCAGTGAGTCAACTCTTCACAGGAGGTGGCCAAAGTATTGGAGTTTCAGCCTTAGCATCAGTCCTTCCAATGAATACCCAGGCCTGATCTCCTTTAGAATGGACTGGTTGGATCTCCTTGCAGTCCAAGGGACTCTCAAGAGTCTTCTCCAACACCACAGTTCAAAAGCATCAATTCTTCGGCACTCAGCTTTCTTCACAGTCCAACTCTCACATCCATACATGACCACTGGAAAAACCATAGTCTTGACTAGATGGACCTTTGTTGGCAAAGTAATATCTCTGCTTTTCAATATGCTGTCTAGGTTGGGTATAACTTTCCTTCCAAGGAGTAAGCATTTTTTAACTTCATGGCTGCAATCACCATCTGCAGTGATTTTGGAGCCCTCCCCCCAAAAAAAGTCTGACACTGTTTCCACTGTTTCCCCATCTATCTGCCATGAAGTGATGGGACCAGATGTCATGATCTTCGTTTTCTGAATGTTGAGCTTTAAGCCAACTTTTTCACTCTCCTCTTTCACTTTCCTCAAGAGGCTCTTTAGTTCCTCTTCACTTTCTGCCATAAGGGTGGTGTCATCTGCATATCTGAGGTTGTTGATATTTCTCCCAGAAATCTTGATTCCAGCTTGTGCTTCTTCCAGCCCATCGTTTCTCATGATGTACTCTGCATAGAAGTTAAATAAGCAGGGTGACAATATACAGCCTTGATGCACTCCTTTTCCTATTTGGAACCAGTCTGTTGTTCCATGTCCAGTTCTAACTGTTGCTTCCTGGCCTGCATAAGGGCTTCCCTAATGGCTCAGCAGGTGAAGAATCTGCCTGCACTGCAGGAGACACGGGAGATGTCTTCCTTGGGTCAGGAAGAGCCCCTGAAGGAGGAAATGGCAACCCACTCTGGTATTCTTGCTTAGAGAATCCTATGGACAGAGAAGCCTGGCAGGCTACAGTCCATAGCATCTCAAAGAGTTGGACACGACTGAGCGACTAAGCACATGTACGCATAAGAATAAAGGTAGTCAATAGATAATTGACTAAATAATTTTGGATACATCCTTAAGATGAACTACTTTGATATAAATACAAATTATGTTGTAAGATTATAATGACATGAAAACATGTAATGACATGAAGTTTAAGTGAACAAGTAGGTACAGGATGAAACCACTTTGAAAAATGAAGATAGACCCATTTTAAAAAAAGGTTAAATCGGCATTAAAATGTCTGTCTATTGTAAGATGATAGGATTAAGATGTGCTTTTTCTTTTTAATAACTTCTAAATTTTAGAACTGTTTTAAGTTATGGAAAAGTTGTGAAGACAGGACACAGAGTGTTCTTACATCTCACATTCAGTTCCCCACTATCAATTTCTCACGTTAGTATGGTACTTGCATGACAATTGATGAACCAATATTGATACATTATGTTTAACTGAAGTCCATACTTTATTCAGATTGTCTTCATTTTTACTAACATCCAGTTTTTTGGTCTGAGATCCCATTCAGGACATCACATTGCATTTGGTTGTCCTATTACCTTAGGACTTCTTGGCTGCGATAGTTCTCAAACTTTCCTCCTTTTTTGATGACCTTGATAGATTTCAGGAGTACCAGTCACATACTTTGTAAAATGTCCCTCACCTGGGTTGTCTGATTTTTTTTTTCCATGTTTAGACTGGAGTAAGGAGTTTTGTTGAAGAAGAATACAGAGGTAAAGTGGCGCTTTCATTACAGCTTATGGAGGGTACATTCTATCAATGTGACTTGTCACTAGGGATGTGAACCTTGAATACCCTACCTGAAGTAGTGCTTGTTAGGTTTTTCCCCTTTAAAGTTACTCTTCTTCCATTTGCCTTTCCACACTGTCTTCTTTGGAAGGAAGTCAGTATGTACAACCTACACTTAAGGAGTGGGAGTTACGGTCTACCTCCTTCCTCCTTGGATTGGAGTCTCCATAGGTTATTTCGAATTTTTCTACATGGAATACTTGTCTATTCTATTCTGTTCATTTAGTTCATATTTTGTATCAATACAGACCCATGGATATGTCTAGAGAGTTCTTTTATATTTTGGGCTATAATTTTGATATTACTTTTTTACCCAAATTGTTCCAGTTTTGGTTATAGGGAGCTCCTTTGACATATCCCATTATTGTGGGATACCTTTTTAAAAAGTATTCCTTATTTTCTGGCACTATAAGATACCCCAGGCTCATCTTCTATGTTTCCTGCCCCAGTTCTAAAGTTATCCATTTTTCCAAGGAGCCATGCTTTGTTTTATTGTACAGTGGTAATAGAAACAAAGATCTGGGCACTTTATGTGCTGCTTGTTCTTGGGATGTTATTGCTTCTAAGCCCTCTCAGCTGACAGAGAAAGGAAATACATGGGTCTTTACTAATCCCTGTATATGTGTATATATAGAGTTCTTTATGTAACTCTCTGTATCTATGTTAAGCTAAATATGAGTTTATACTTATGTCTCCAGCTATAATCTATTGCCAGATGGATAACTGTAGCCTCTTCCCCTTGCTTACCTGTAACTTCCCCCTCCAACAATGAGACACTGGCTCTGTGGGAAATTTTGAAATCACATTGCTATAATGAAAGCATACTAACGTTTAATTAGAAAAAAATATTTAAGAGAAAGAAGAAAAGTATGGTGTCTTCATTTCAATTTTACAAAAAGTTAATGCCAAATACCATTATGGAAGAAAAACATGGTTTTTAATTTTGATACTGTTAAAAGCTAATGCCAAATATCATATTAGAAAGATAAATTATATGCTAAAATTAAAGGAGATGTTAACAATATTCTAGTTCAACCTACAGGTTAATTTGCACTAAACCATTCAGTGGATACCAGTTGTGTGATAATTCCAGTGAATCTGATGTAAAATAAGCTTAGTATAAAGGTGAAAGTAGTGCATTTAGGGACCAGTCACTAATAGCACAATAATCTATACTATTTAGTTTATACAGGATTTGTCTTTTCTGATGTATCTTGGTCAAGGTGAAATTTCAAGACTTCGAACCAAGTCAGATTTTATCCACTTGTCCTTTCGTAGGTTAGGATACCAGAAGGAGGTGAACTTGGACACAGAATGGTTGAGTTCTAGGTCAGCTCTACAAGTTACTTCATGGATATTTTGGGCAGGACACTAAATCTCTGAGCCTCAGGTTGTCCTTATTTATAGTTCAGTTCAGTTCAGTTCAGTCGCTCAGTCGTGTCTGACTCTTTACCACTCCATGAATCACAGCACGCCAGGCCTCCCTGTCCATCACCAACTCCCGGAGTTCACTCAGACTCACGTCCATCGAGTCAGTGATGCCATCCAGCCATCTCATCCTCTGTCGTCCCGTTTTCCTCCTGCCCCCAATCCCTCCCAGCATCAGAGTCTTTTCCAATGAGTCAATTCTTCGCATGAGGTGGCCAAAGTACTGGAGCTTCAGCTTCAGCATCATTCCTTCCAAAGAAATCCCAGGGTTGATCTCCTTCAGAATGGACTGGTTGGATCTCCTTGCAGTCCAAGGGACTCTCAAGAGTCTTCTCCAACACCACAGTTCAAAAGCATCAATTCTTCGGCGTTCAGCCTTCTTCACAGTCCAACTCTCACATCCATACATGACCACTGGAAAAACCATAGCCTTGACTACACGGACCTTTGTTGGCAAAGTAATGTCTCTGCTTTTGAATATGCTACCTAGGTTGGTCACAACATTTCTTCCAAGGAGTAAGCGTCTTTTAATTTCATGGCTGCAATCACCATCTGCAGTGATTTTGGAGCCCCCCAAAATAAAGTCTGACACTGTTTCCACTGTTTCCCCATCTATTTCCCATGAAGTGATGGGACCGGATGCCATGATCTTCGTTTTCTGAATGTTGAGCTTTAAGCCAACTTTTTTACTCTCCTCTTTCACTTTCATCAAGAGGCTTTTGATCTCCTCTTCACTTTCTGCCATAAGGGTGGTGTCATCTGCATATCTGAGGTTATTGATATTTCTCCCGGCAATCTTGAGTCCAGCTTGTGTTTCTTCCAGTCCAGCGTTTCTCATGATGTACTCTGCATAGAAGTTAAATAAGCAGGGTGGCAATATACAGCCTTGATGTACTCCTTTTCCTATTTGGAACCAGTCTGTTGTTCCATGTCCAGTCCTAACTGTTACTTCCTGACCTGCATACAGATTTCTCAAGAGGCAGGTTAGGTGGTCTGGTATTCCCATCTCTTTCAGAATTTTCCACAGTTTACTGTGATCCACACAGTCAAAGGCTTTGGCATAGTCAATAAAGCAGAAATAGACCTAGATTATATTAACCTACTTGCTCACTTCAGTCATATCACTGTTCACCAAAACTGTGTAACTCTGCTGAATTAATACAGTAATAAGAGCAATTGTAGCAAATAAAACACTAAAACTCAGCCATGTAAAACACTAAAAGTTTATATCTCATTCGAGATTAACAGTCTATTTTGGATATTCCTGCTGAGCAGAACAGGTAGAAGACAGGGGCCTGTTTCCATGGAGCACTCATCTGCCTATAAGTCATGGCTCCCAAGGTCATTCTTAAGGCCAGTTTGTAGCTAGCCAGCTGGATGGGGAAGAGAGCCGGGAAGCGCACATCTGGAAGGTTTATGGCTCGTCTGGAAAGAGGCATATATCACTTCGTCTTATATGCCTCCGATTAGTCACAAGAGAAGCTGAATGATGCAGGTCAGCTGTGTATCTAGGGAGAAGAGTTGGGGATGATGATCATGGTGCCAACTCTCTCACCCCTTTCCTGGACTCTGTTGCCCTGTCTACCCTAAACCCCTGTTGTGTGTTCAAGGTGAACATCTGGCACCCTTTGCCATTTCACAGATAACTCATTGCTCTGCACTGCCAGCAATGTTGGCCTTGGGGCTCGAATAAAATACTCAAAACTGATCTCCTTCTGTAATGGCTTTAAGGAACTTTCCTCAGCTTTCCCACCCTCTTGGCAAGGCTGGTTGTATCCAGAAAAAGCATGTCTGAGAGGGAAATTTTAGAGGCAGTTTTGGTCTTTTTTCATGTTGGATGTTTCCAGTCGCAACATTCCTTACACATAACAAGATGTCCAGAAGAATGGCAGTTATAGAACTGGTTAGTCTGGGTTCTAGGGTGTCATTAGGAATCCACGTCTCTGTTTTGCACTGTGCATCCGTCATGCTTAGTTGTTCAGTCATCTCCCACTCTTTTGCAGCCCCGTGGACTGTAGCCTGTCAGGCTCGTCTGGGATTTTTCAGGCAAGAGTACTGGAGTGGGCCTCCATTTCCTTCTCCAGGAGATCTTCCTGACCCAGGGATTGAACCCGTGTCTCCTGCATTACAGGTGGATTTTTACCTATTGAGCCATTGGGGAAGCTCATTCTGCTTTACCCATCCCTAGAGCATGGGTTCCAAGCTCCTGCTGACTCTATGGGCCATCAGTTCAGTTCAGTTCAGTCGCTCGGTCGTGCCCAACTCTGCGACCCCATGAATCACAGCATGCCAGGCCTCCCTGTCTATCACCAACTCCCGGAGTTCAGTCAAACTCATGTCCATCGAGTCAGTGATGCCATCCAGCCATCTCATCCTCGGTCGTCCCCTTCTCCTCTTGCCCCCAATCCCTCCCAGCATCAGAGTCTTTTCCAATGAGTCAACTCTTTGCATGAGGTGGCCAGAGTACTACATCTAGGCAAGATAAGATCCCAAAGCAAAGAAAGCCTCCTCTTTTTCTTAATCTCTTCTAAGAGTGAGGAACTCTTTCCCAGAAGACCATCATCTAAATCAGTCACTGGTGAGAGGAATAATAACACAGGTATGGACTTAGACAAATCTGGACTCACACTGTGGCTGGGAAAGGGGTGAACCGCCTCTCTGAGCACTTCCTCAAAAGGAAGTTTATGTGGGATTTATTTTGTTAGTTTGTTTTGTGTTGTTGCTTTATTTTAAGCAAAGGCTTTTGTCTGTTTGTTTGTTTTTAGGAAGAAGTATGGTGTGATGGCAGAGAGGTTTGAATGTGGGGCGTCTGACATTAACTTTGGTACTGAGTCTTTCTGTGTGGAGGAAATTATTTTGGGGGGACCACATTTTCTAAATGGAAATTAGAGCTATAATCTAACAAAAGGATTGTTTTTCTGGTTTGAAATTTATTTATGCTAAAATACTATGTATACAAAGAATATTTATTATCTTAAAATTGCCTTCGTTTAAATAGGATACAGACAGATGTTACTCTCCTAGAAAATTCAGTCTCTGATCACCATATTTTTATAGGATGAAACTGACTGACCCAGGTGTCTATGCAAACATCTTGCCTTAGTAAAAATTATAAGGAGTTCAGACAGGATTTGCATTAATTGATAACCTAAATATTTTCACATATGATTGTGCATCAAATGTGGCAGTATTCCATCTCACTGCTACGTTGTTGCACCCTGTATGCTTAAAACCTAAAATAAAAACTGTTTTCATTCTAACAGTAAAATATCCACACTACACATTCAAAAAAGGAACAGAAAGCGGTAGACATCCATTTTCTACCATTTATAAATAAATCATCAGGACTATTTTTGCCATAACTATTATTTTCTTATGGTGGAACATGATTAAAGTTCTGGAGAAGATTTCATGCAGCAAGGTTCTGCTTTTGTCTTAGTCATTAGTTAGTTTCTTCTCCTGCTTAACTGCTGTATCACCTTGGTCAAATCATTAAATGTCCATATGCATACAATTTATATTTATAAATTAAATTTTATAATTGAGCTGAAGTGATGTTAATTTCATTCCAGGTTTGATGCCTCCATCCTTTTGGAACTTGAGTTCATGGGATTCATCTTCTATGTTTGAAACATCTTAACAAGTGTAACCTCTGATTTCCAAGTCTCAGTTTACCTTTCCTGGTTACTATTTGGGCCTCCCCGGTGGCTCAGATGGTAAAGAATCTACCTGCAATGCATGAGATCTGGGTTTGATCCCCAGGTCAGGAAGATCCCGTGAAGAGGGAAATGGCTACCCAGTCCAGTATTCTGGTCTAGAGAATTCCATACTATATATACAATATCAAATACAGAATCTCTGAGGGTGGGGAGTGGCCCAGCATTCAAGGAGACCACAAGCTTTGCCATGGGTCTAGAAAACGATAGATGGAGGCTGGAAAAATACTTAGAATACTCTGGCCACAGGGGAGTAGCTGGACTGAAGATTAAAAACTGCCTGCCAAAATACAGTTAGTGCAGAGTCTTACTGGATCAGTGCACAAAGATGGCATGCTGCTTTGTACACAGTCAATTTTCAGCCATTTAAATACACATTTTCTAACTTAGGTAGACGTAGACCACACTCTGTTTTTTAAAGCATTTTTAAATTTAATTTTGCTTTTTCTAAAAAAGTCCAAATATAGTACACTTTTGCTCTACAAAGATTGAAAAATTCCCTACACATTTTCCCTTCCCTCCTTATTTCCTCTCTTTTACCCTCTCTTCCTTCCTCTCAATATGAATTCTGTTTGCTCAAATATTCCTACCAAGGCCTTCTACAAATTATTCTAAAAAATATCTCTTTCTTCCAGATGAACTCAGGAGGCTGTTACTTACATGTTATTTGTTGAAAAGTTATACATTTTCTGAAAGACTTGAGTTTAAATTCGAAATGGGTTGTTGGTTTCCAAAGTGTGAAAGTGTTAGTCGCTCAGTCGTGTCCGACTCTTTTCAACACTGTGGACTGTAGCCAGCAAGACTTCTCTGTTCATGGAATTCTCCAGGCAAGAATACTGGAGTGGGGATCTTCCTGACTCAGGGATTGAACCTGGGTGTCCCACATTGCAGGCAGACTTTTTTGCCCTCTGAGTCACCAGGGAAGCCCTGAACTGGGCTTTTATTGGTGTTACTGCCTCCAGGGAGAAACCTGTTATTAAAGGACCAGCGATCATTAACTACTGTGCTCACCACTTTCAGGCCTGACTTGAAAATCACTCCTATTCCCTGATAAGGCAGTTCTCCCATCAGATCTTGGCAAACTTATTTTGTGAAGCCATTTGCTGAGTGGAAGTGGGCATCCTATTTGTCAGGGAAGAGATATTCTACTAGGGAAGCAATAGGATGTTGCCCCTCGATAGAGCTCCACTTTACTCTTGCAATGTACATATTGCATCAAATAGCAACACTGATGCCACTGTAAAGAAAACAGCAGCAGATGACAGCAACACGTCCTGTCTCTGGTTAACAGCAGCCTTTGTTCAGTAGGTGCAGGAGAAAGAGACTCCCTTCCTTTGCAGGAAGGGTGTGGTGCAGTGGGAATGGTCTAACTCATCAGAAAGGAGGATTTTTTTTTTACCACTGACATTGTTTAGAATGACATTATATGGGGATAATAAGAAACAGTCAAGGCTTTAATCAGTCTTATTATTTCTTTCAGTCTTGTACAGCCAGTGCTATTACTGCCTACACTTAGGTGGACGGCTTCCACCACTCTGTCCTCTTCCTATACCTGGTAAACCACTGCTTCCTGGAATTGCAACTGTGATTTCTGAGCAAGTGCCTACTTTGCATATTCAATGCAGCATATTTCTGAAAATATTGGGGTGGCACATTTGGGATCATAAGTTGCGCTATTCGTATGATTGCAACCCCCGTCCCTTGGCTGATTTGCCATCTCCCCACCTCCCACAATGGTGTGGAGATTGAAGGGAATAACACAGAAGAGCCTCACTCCTGGTACATCAGGACCTGCATATGACTTAATTTCAAGTAGAGTTTTCATGCTGGAGAAAACAGATTTCTTCAGAAAAAAAATATAAGTGAAATGGCATTAGACATCAGATAAACTCAAACTATTTTTAAGTGTGCTTGACATTCAAAAATTTGGTCTTCAACCTGTCAAACAAAGTGAGGAATTCCTCTGTGACCTTTGGGAAAGATTCAGCCTTTTAGCTAGGTAAAGCCATGCCAATAAAATGAATTCATATTCAAATGGGAAAATAACAGAGTTTCATATGACCATTTACCTGTTCTACATAAACAACCATGCATGTCCATGAAACATGTAGACTGAACATCGGGAGATTTAGTTATCTTGTTGACATAGGCAAAATCAATAGACGTTTATAGAAAATGTGATGAAACCTTTTTCTGCAAGCCCTCATCTTTGGCAAAGTACCCCTCCTTTGCTGTGCAGCTATAAAATTTAGTGCAGTCTGTCTTCTATTGTATTGAAATAATCAATATCGCCCTCCTACATACATTGCAGTCTTTATAAGGGCAATGACTGCTACCCACTGATCTTGCACCCTCAGTTTTTAGCAGGATGCCTGGCATTTAATAACCATGTAGTAGCATAATAGCTACTTAACTCATTCCAGAAAGGCTCTTCCAATCAATGAAAGGCACTAAGGTAGGTAGGACAGGTATATAGACAATATTTGATCCAGAGATTTGGTCCTTGTGGCTGATGACATAGGTCTGTACTCCTGTTCACCTGTGTCCATTGTCCATTCACCTTTTATTCCCAAGAATCTCTATTTGGCCCTCCTAACTCCCTGTCACTAGCCTCAGCTCTCCTTATTTTATCAGATTGTCTGAGTCTCGGAGCTTTTACATTTCTTTTTCTCAGTGTTGTGCTTTTCTGATAACTATTTCTGGTTTTGGTGATTTTCAGGATCTAAACAACATTCATTATGGCTGGAGTGTAAATTCAGTGGCAGCAGTTGGCAAGAGATGAAGCTGAAGGAACCGTCAGGTGTAGGAACATAAAGAGGCTGGAAACTAGGTTTGTGCACTGACTGAAGAGTTAATGAATAACAAAATGTGCAAAACTTCCTCTGAAAACTGGACAGGATGACTACTGTCACCCAGAGCTTATATTGTAAGGGGAGCAAAAGGGTTGGAGCTTCTTCCTTAGAGCCACCTGGGGGCTACTGAAGTGTTATGGAAACAGATTGGGTTTTAGAGCACAGCTCTGCTGCGGTATATACAGTGAGCTGGATGGCGCAAGAATGAAGAGGAAGCCAAAGCAGTTGTTTGAGCCAATGACAAGAGTGTGCTAGACCAAGGTAATAGGCACAGGGATATTAAGGGATGAAATGATTTGAGGGTCACTTGCAAGTGAAAATAGATATAATTTGCTGCTGGATTAAATGTGGATGTGTACACTGGAAAGAGAGTATACCCTCTCAATGCACCTACAAAAATAAGCATAAGAACAATGGCAGTAATGTTGAGTCCTGCTCCAGGCCACAGTTGTGGAGTCTTATACCAAGGTCACAGAAGCAGATCCCAGAACCAAGGATACCTCCAAAATTGAGCCCCTTTGTAATAGTTGCCAAAAGCCCCTGAACATCACCAAGAGGCTTCCTGACTCCAAATTAGGCCAAGATGCCCACTTCATGAAACACCCAAACTCCCCAATCACCTAACGCCAACCTTCCAGCAGGAATTTTCTTTGTCTCAAGGCTATAAAAATTGGCTATTAACTCATGAAAACTGTCGACTCTACCTGGGCTGTCAGGAGTTGTCAGCCCACTGCGCTCACAGTGCCCACTTTATCTCTGCTCTTTGTTCTTGATAAACTCACTCCCTTCTGCAGTATCCTGTGTCTGGAAATTCTCTTCCAACCTGTGCTCAGAATGCCCCAACAACTCTTCCCTTGCAGTTTTACAGGTCATGATGGCAGTACATGTAATGGGTATCTGGCCTCTGGGTAGACAAATCCCTCAGACCTCTTTTCTTCCTTATTCTAGTGATATTACTTTGGCCAAGATATTTAATAACCACTCTGAGTTTTTGCCTTTTCATCTGTAACAGTGGGATAATTCAAGTTCATACCTCAAGTGCTAGTGTTCAGATAAAGTAAAATATTGAATGTAAATATTCAAATATATTAACAGAAGGATGCAGGTTTGTGTAGAGTTATATGAGAATTATTAGATGTGCTTCTTGCCTTCAAGTACTTAAGTAAGGTGAAAGGAACTACATAATTACTTGAAAGTAAAACAGATAAATTCATTTGTATTTATTTAAAAGTTGTATCTAAGTGTCTATAGAGATAGGTTTAGATGTTATTTATAAGATTGCAGATACTTGAAAGGATGTAGTTTAAGGGGAGACATTTATCTTAATAGGCACAGAGCCTTAGCTATGTTGAATGTTTACTGAATGTTAAATATTTTGCTAGTTTGTATTCATTATTTAATTAATTGCTAAAGAATCCCGTGACCTATATCTTACTTACACAGTGTTACAGATATTAGAACTGAGGTTTGTAGGCTTAAGGTTTATTGAAATTTGAAATTGGTTTTCCCTACTTTAAAGTATGTGCTTATTCTGATATTCAGGCTGAGTAGAATTTTCTGTGTTATTAGTGTACTGTGGATTTTTCCTTGTTTAGAAAAATTGTCTATCTATTGACCTTTTCTTGCTTTTCCTCCTCATGTATTCAAGGGAATTATTCCACCGCCTGCGTCAAATTTCCCGCTGGGGAGAAAAGGACCTTTGCTTAATTGTTTCCCTTATTTTGGTGGGAAAGAAGGGCTTTCTACAACACAGCAGAATTCGGGACACTTCTCTTCAGGAAATGAGTGTAGAGAGAACAGGCTGGATTAAAAAGAAAATGTGACCTACAAAAGATTGTTTTCAAGTCCCATGAGGTTTCATTCAATTTATGTTTCTTTCACTTAAGCTCTGGCCTGTTTGGTCAAAAGGAGCAAATTTAGTAATGAGCTCCACTTCCAATTCTTCAGTCATTTCTGTTTTGTGGAGTATAATGATTTCTTGAGGAAAGGACAGCCTCCATGCCACATTTCTTAAAAGAAGAAACCACAGACACACACACAGACACACACACACACACACACATATGCACAATTCCTATTTTTACGCTGTTATCAAGGTAGAATCAAATAGTACACAGACCTTATAATGAAAAGCAAGGCTCTCTTCTCTAAAAATCCCCATTTGCAGTCTCACTCCTGAGAGACAACTCATTATTTTTTATCCCTTTCTTCTGAAAGATTTCTCCACATCTCTAAACAATAGTCATAGAGCTCTATTTCAGGATTAATCATTTTAGACCCTTTTCTATTGCTTTTTTTAATGTTCTCACAAAATTAAGTCAATTATTTTTATAAAAATAATTATGGTTATGTCTTTAAATATTATAAATAGGCATAATTAAAAATGTTAAAATGCAGATAGTCAATGATGATAAAAATAACTTCATTTATTACAAAATAATTTTAGTACCAAATAGCTTTACCCTACTTAACCATTCTCTTATTGGTACATACTCAACTACAAATTTTGGCCTCTATAAATGATACTAATAAAATCTGTCGCTAAATTTGAACACACACATCCATAATTTCCTAGGAAAAATTCCTAGTGATATAGTTTCCAGTACAGTTTTCTGTTTGTTTTTGCCTTCTTGGTTTTAGTTATTGAAACACATTGTTAAACATCCTTCGAGAAACTCTGGGCTGACTTATTTTTCCACTAGAACAGGATCAAAAAACTTTCTGTAAAGAATCAGATAGTAAATATTTTAGGTTTATAGGCCAAAGAAAAAATAGAAGATATTAAGAAGGTATTTATATAACAAGAGAGAACCACATTCCCACACATTTTTATTTAACAAAATGCAAAGTATAATAATAATAAGGAGAATAAGAATAAAAGACAATATTTTTGTAACAGATTTGCTAATAAAAAGAATAGATTCTTTTTGGGAAATAGCGTTTTGCTTAGTTATATATGTTAGGCAGAATAGTGACCCTACAGATATGTTCACATCCTGGTCCTTAAATCCTCTATATATGTTAGTATGTTATATATTAAAAGGGAAGTTGCAGATACAATTGAGACTATGGATGTTAAAATACATTAGTCTAGACTATTCACGGTGGGTAGGTTTAATTGAATCAAATGAGCTTTTAAAAACAGAGAGAATACTATTAGACTCAAGACCAAGAGATTCAGTGAAAGAAGTTGTACAGATTAGAAAAATGAGAAGGACTTGACCCCCCGTTGGTGGAGGGGCCATATGGAAGACATGAGAAAGATTATGGTGGGTATCTAGGAGCAAGGATTGGCCCCTTGACAACAATCAGCAAAGAAATGAGGGCCTCAGTTCTACAATCATAAGGAACTGAATTCATGCAACATCCTAAATGAGCTTAGAAGTGAAATCATTCCCAGCACATCCAGAAAAGAACATAGTTTTGCAGACACCATGATTTTGGCTTTTTGAAACTTTGAGCAGAGCCATCAGTCTGAGCTGCCACTCAGACTCTGATTTACAAAACTGAGATAATAATTGAGTCTTGCTTTAAACCACTAAGTTGTGGTCGTTTGTTAGATCAGTGACTGAAAACTCACGACAAAATTTGGGCTTTCACATTTTGTTCGCTGTATCATCAAAATTCGTTGGGAATGTCCGTCAGTGTTGATCTGAAATGAGATTTTTGTATATTTCATCAATGAAATGTCTTTTTACACAAGTTCAGTTCAGTTCAGTCCCTCAGTCGTGTCTGACTCTTTGCGACCTCATGAATCGCAGCACGCCAGGCCTCCCTGTCCATCACCAACTCCCGGAGTTCACTCAGACTCACGTCCATTGAGTCAGTGATGCCATCCAGCCATCTCGTCCTCTGTCGTCCCCTTCTCCTCCTGCCCCCAATCCCTCCCAGCATCAGAGTCTTTTCCAGTGAGTCAACTCTTCTCATGAGGTGGCTAAAGTACTGGAGTTTCTGCTTTAGCATCATTTCTTCCAAAGAAATCCCAGGGCTGATCTCCTTCAGAATGGACTGGTTGGATCTCCTTGCAGTCCAAGTAGGTACTAGCAAATGCTGTTAACAATTCACAAATATATGGTTTTTAATTGAACACATTCATCTCTTGGGAGGAATTTATAGACTGATAGGTGCTCTTCTTAATGTTTACCTTTTAACATGTCATTACCTTGCAGACTAACCACTAAGCTTTTGGGCTTCCATCTAAGCCCAAAGAAGCTTAGATGGAAGCTCCTCAGCTGCACCATTAAATTGATTTCAAAATATGGAAAATTTCCTTGCATATTCATCAAGGGCAAATACTACTGTGATTGTAGTTTTAGCTCAGAACTGTAAGTTAGCCCACTACCACTTCGTCTAAGAATGGAGGTCTAGCTTGTTGTTTTAACTTTTGACAGCATAAGTGAAGTCGTGTCCGACTCTTTGCGACCCCATGGACTGTAGCCTATCAGGCTCCTCCATCCGTGGGATTTTCCAGGCAAGAGTGCTGGAGTGGATTGCCATTTCCTTCTCCAGGGGATCTTCCCGACCCAGGAATTGAACCCGGGTCTCCCGCATTGCAGGCAGACGCTTTACCGTCTGAGCCGCCAGGGAAGCCTTTTTTTTTTGGACAGCATAAGACTTATTAAAAAAAATGTTTGATATTACTAGTGATTCAGCAACATCAGTTGTTGTGTAAATGACCATACTGAAGTATGCATTTTACATGTAAGTACTGTTTTGCTTTTTTTCTGTTCATTAAGAAACATCAAGTTAGCAGCAAAAGCTAATTTCAGAGCTACTCAGGATTTGATAACAGTGTAGGGAGAACTTCTCATTCAGAAAAATTGGTCTTGAGTTCAAAATCATCCAACTGACAATGATTAAGTCCACAAGAGTGAATGAAGTTCACTGTTGACACCACCGGTTCAGTGATACCAGAGAGATTCAAATATTCAATATTCCAAGTACCTGTTGATGAATAATGCAGGGAATAACCTTAAGCTTTAAACACTTGAATTCATCAAAAGGTCTGTGAATTAATTTTTTTAAAAAAGCCCTTTTCTGCTCCAGATGTTTTTACCATCATCAGTGGTAACACATCTTAGCAGATTCCACTTGAGTTGTACTGAATTAGTTTTTCTCAACTTCCTTGAAAATATTCTCACCTACATATGTTCCATCCAGCTTGGTCCCAGAGAGTAATTCTTCAATTACTTCTCTGACTAGCCACAGCTGATTAGTAGTATGTAGGAGACAGGAAGAATAAAAGAAAAGCAGTCCCCGGTAAGGGCTGCAAAAGAAATGTATAATAATTGATAAACTGGATGCTATAAGGCATGAGACTCTTGGAACAAGTCCAGAGGTAACAGTTCATAATCTTGAAAACAAGATATGATCCTGGGGTCGGAAAACTGACCCCAGACTGTTTCTCAACTGGTGTCTCAGAGTCACATGTTTTACGTATCTGGTGGAAAATAGTTACTGATTTGTTATTGATTACTGTTTCCTAATTACTCAATAGTTAATGATCATTTTGTTCTTTGGCCCTGAAGGCCACATGAGTTATAGTTTAACTCCCCACATATTCTTTCATTCACGGCTAACAGTATAATAAAGCTGGCTTGGATTCAGTTTTGACACCTTCACCTCGGAGCGGTGTTGGTCCCCTGACCCTCGCTTTTCTCTAAATTCTTGTGTCTCATTTCTCATTCTCTCGCTGTATTGCACTTTTGAAAACCCTGCTTGTCGAGCTGGTTTTGACAGTAGTAGTAACATTTTTTGACATTAAGTGCCAAGGAACGCCACTCAAGACCATTTGCCTTGTTTATAATTGACTATTGATGTCACTCTGTTTTCAACGCCTTGAGAAACTGTTCTTGCTAAAAATTTGATAGTCTTACTTACTTTGTCTCATTACATTTCTTCAATTGCTAAGTCAACATTGGTAAATGCATTTCTTGCTTGGCTAATGAGTGAGCTGCTGAGGAATTTCATTGTAGCCTCATTTTTAATTTAATTTTTGTGAAAGAATTCTACTTTGATTATTCTACTTAAAATTTTCTACTTCTCCCTGGTTGTTGTTTTTCCATGAGTAGGAGATGTGACGAGTGCATATTCTGAAAAGATAAACATTTATTATGTATCATTGCTTAATAAAGAAGATATTTTGTCATCTGATAATGAAATAATCTATAGTCTACTATACCATTAGATTGCAATATTCAAACTCCACTTTGTTCTTATTTTGACATGATACATCATGGTGATAAAATAAATGCTGTGGTACAGTGATATGCATGGCATCAGAAATGCCATAGAATTAAAACTGTCACTGTGATTTTGTAGTGAACGAAGCAGTGGTGCAAAGCAAAGAGAGTGTAACATACGGTCTGTGTCACGACTACTCAACTCTGCTGTTGGAGCAAGGCAACAGCCATAGGCAATGTGTAAATGAATGGATATGTTTGAATTCTCACAAAACATTTACTATGGATGCTAACATTTGAGCTTTATATAGTTTTCACGTGCCACAAATAATTATTTTTCTTTTGATTTTGCTTCAGTGATTTAAAAAGGAAAAGCCTGTTTAAAGCTCATAATCTATACAAAAAGAGAAGTTGAGATTTGGCCTTTGGGCTGTAGTTTGCAGACCCCTGTACCAGAAGAATATCCTTTAATAAAAGATCAAAAATTTCAAATAAACGTGTGTGTTTGTGTGTGTTAGTCACTTAGTCGTGTCTGACTCTTTGCGACACCATGGATTATAGCTCACCAGGCTCCTCTGTCCATGGGATTCTCCAGGCAAGAATACTGGAGTGGGTTGCCATTTTCCTTCTCCAAATAAACTTAAACCACTAAATATTCACCACTTTTTTTTTTTAATAGGGTTCAGTGCAAAAGTAGTTGGGAAAAATGGTGAGTATGGAGGTTAAAGGAGGACATTGACTTATGTCTCAGGGCAATCTCTGCTTGTAGATGAACTAATGAATTAAGAATTCAGGTCACTATGAGGAGATGGCAGTAGATTAACATAAATGAAAAGTGACATTTGGATTTTTTTCCCTTTAAATTTTCAAATTTCAGTTGGGTGGGGGAATGCTTCAGCTCAAGAAAGTGAGAATGCCTGCAGAGGAAAATATCACATATACAGGAGGAAATAAACATTCCCACCATAACTCTCTACAATTACTAGTTTTGTTTTGTTTTTGCACAAATGATCAAATTTGTACTAGATTTTGTAACCCCTGATGTTTTCTAAAAATGCAAATAAGAAATCATTTATATCAATATTCTTGTTACTCTAAAGGAGGTAATGAGAAGAATCCCTTTATCTTAATATTCTAAGCTTCTGTTTCTCTTAATTTTCAAAATTTTATTGTAAATACAAAAGGGCTATTTGTATCAAAGTAAACATTATGCAGAGATGGAGCAGCCTAGTATTTAAATCGTTGAAATGGAAGACATGGAGGCTGCTCCAACTTCACTCCTATCACCTACCTATTGCCCAGCTACCCCTCCTTAGGCCTGGTTTTATCTGTGTAGTGATATGACACAGCATTTGTTTCAGAACAGGACTAGGCTGAACCTAGATAAATTTTGAAATGGGATTTGGTGTTTGTCCCTTGTGACAACCCTCAATGCTTGCTTCTTCTGGCCTCTTTGATGCTTTCAGAAGTCCCAGTACCCAGAGTCTAATATTTAGTACTAGTTTTCATGCCCTATGACAGGTACTCAAACTAGTACCTTTGGTGATACAATAACAAGTTTGATAAACCAAGTTGTGCTATCATAATACTTCTTATTAATAAATGCTGAATACTCATTGGAAGGACTGATACTGAAGTTGAAGCTCCAGTACTTTGGCCACCTAATGCAAATAGCTGACTCATTGGAAAGACCCTGATGCTGGGAAAGATTGAAAGCAGAAGGAGAAGGGGGGAGCGACCGGATAAGACAGTTAAATGGCATCACTGATTCAATGGACATGAATTTGGGCAAACTGGGAGATTGTGAGGAATGGAGAGGCCTGGTGTGCTACAGTCCATGAGGTCACAGAGAGTTGTACATGACTTGGCTACTGAACAGCAACAATATTAATAAAGCAATTATAATGCTAATAATCTCAATCATAATAGTGAACATTTATGGTACCCTCGCTAAGAGCCAGGACCTTTGCATGCACTGTTTTATTTAATTCTCACAAAATTGCTGAGTCGATGGTATTCATTGTTATAGGGTTCTAAATGAATTAATTGAGACTCCCAGAGAAAAAATGACTTTCTTAAGTTCTCATAACTACTAGATAGCAGACCCTAGATTCAATCCAGAGGTTTTTTGTTCCAAAACCTGTATATAGATTCTAAAGAGAAAGCTGATGAGGTAAATGAAAACATTATAACTATCTAAAAAACAACTAATCTGCTATTGTGTGAACTGTTATCTCCCTCAGTTCAGTTCAGTCGCTCAGTTGTGTCCGACTCTTTGCGACCCCATGAATCGCAGCACGCCAGGCCTCCCTGTCCATCACCAACTCCCGGAGTTCATTCAGACTCACGTCGATCGAGTCAGTGATGCCATCCAGCCATCTCATCCTCTGTCTTCCCCTTCTCCTCCTGCCCCCAATCCCTCCCAGCATCAGAGTCTTTTCCAATGAGTCAACTCTTCTCATGAGGTGGCCAAAGTACTGGAGTTTCAGCTTTAGTGTTATTTCCCTCAGCTCTCAATTATTAAAGAGTTAGGCAGCCAAGACAAGGGTCAATTATAATATATATGTATCTCTATTTTCAATGTATAATGTATCAATTATAATGTATATGCCTCTCTATTTTCAGTGAAACTATTATGAGGTAGCCTCTTAGGAAATTAAATCTTAGATGAAGTGGGCAGTATACAGAATATATTAATGTAAGAACAACTCAGATAAAATGTAAATGTTATTTTATGCTATACAACCTGTTGGCTGCAATAAATTGGGACTATAACCACTAATTATATTTATTTCAAAATCAAAATAATTTTTTGAGTGGACATGTTAGGTTACAACACTATCAATAAGAAACTCAGGGTCATAGATTCTTTGTCCTTTCTTGTAGAATTTTTATAAGAAAGCATCCATCTTTTGGTTGATCTGATAAAATGCAAATAGTATTCCATATTTTTTAGAAGTCTCCATTGATAGCATTTTGGTGTGCCCTATTTGGAAGACTGGGCCTCGCCTCTCCGGTCAGCTGATTGATTTACCCCACATAGTTTAGCTGCTCCAGAGTCGATTTGATTTTAGAAAACTTATTTTATGAAAACTCCAAGTTCTAAAATGGGTAAATTTCCAATACTTCTTGTCTCCGTAAAAAAGTAGTTGACTTTTTGGCCTCTGTTTAAATCATTATCCACTGACTGTGTTAAAGATGACTATGGAAGACATTTTTTTTGGTAAAGCAGTGCTTGAAATGACTACTTATAAGTCTGGGTTATTGTGTAAATGTGAGTTGTTGAAGAGGTCTTATTATTTCAAAGCTGTGAGCAAAAAAACTCCAGCAAAGTCTAACATCATTTAAGAATATCAGTAAGTGTTTGGAGGACTAAAGAGCTCTGTGGTTTTAATGCAGTGGAAATGTACATATTTCACAAAATGAAATATGTACAAATATGTAAGAGACCTGTATTGTTTCTCAGCATGCAGGCTTTGCCCAAATTTCTAAGTTAAAGAAACACGGGTAACCATCACTCTGATGCAAGCTTGCCCATGTTGAAAACAAAGGGATGCTGATGCCATAACAGGGTGAGGTCAATAGTAACGGGGCTAGATAAGGTGAAAATTCCTAGAAGACTGACAGTAATTAAATGATAATGACAGCAGAACAATTTACAATGTACATAACCTCTAGGATAGACAGGGTTTTGAGGATGCTCTAAATATTATTTATTTAATACTTTACATAACAGTGGACTCTATGGAAAGTTATGGTCACTAAATCAGTGGTGAATTGGGTATATAAAGCCTATTAGTCTGTCTCCATAAAACCAAGAATCACAATTAGCTATACCTATGTAGAACTTACTGTTTTAACAGATTCTGACTGATAGTAAAATATTAACACATTTTAA
The DNA here is from genome assembly GCF_014754425.2 of Oryx dammah. Lineage (NCBI taxonomy): Eukaryota > Metazoa > Chordata > Mammalia > Artiodactyla > Bovidae > Oryx > Oryx dammah. The sequence goes on along the minus strand of NW_024070195.1, from coordinate 29,763,104 downwards.
AATGTAGTCAACCATACAGTCATTTTAAAGACCACCAGTAATCATACTCATATGAGATGATAAATCTTTTGAGAATGAATATTTAGTTTACTGGTTTAATTTTGTCACTCATTGTCATAACCCCCGTTGTTGAACTGTACTCTTGTGTAAAATTTTGGAAGTTTCTTTTTCTTAAATTTAAATTTCCTTAATCAGCTCTTTTATATAGAGTATATATATCATTCAGCAGGTTGAGAAAAATCTTTTCATTGGGTAGTATTCAATACATTTATCAACTACATTACAAGTTTTTATTCCCAGTGTTATAAATTGGAATTTTATCTCACGTGTGTCCCATCCTATGCCTCCCGTTTTGATTATTTTTCTTACTGTTCACATCCTGCACCACTACCTGGTTATTTTACCTCTCTTTTCATTTCTATTTGTTCTTTTTCTTTAATACTGTCCATCTACCTTCTTGTATAGAGGTTTGTTTTGGTTGAAGAGTCAATTTGATGTATCAATTAATGTTTCATCACCATTTTACTATAGCTTATCAGAGCTGTTTTACAGATTTCAATCCATTTCAGTAATTCTTGGTATATTAAACTTTGATTTAGTTAGCAAATACTTAGACCCTACATTGTTATTATAAGAAAATTAATGTCTTTCTAAAGTTAAAATAGGTCTTTTAATGTTAGCTACAGTTCCAGACCTAATTACGAACAATGTTAAATAAATACACATTCAGAAATGCACACAATTTTTTATAAATCATCACTACTTAGCTACTTACCTGCTATCTTTTGTGTCAATATTGATAAATTAACAAGAGTTGTTTTACATGATCATTGGGTATTTGACTGGAGAGAAAGTCATTCCCAGGGAAGCTTATGAAAACATTGCTTCTCCTTAGAAAACTGTGGCTATCAGCTGGGCACTTTACAGGCTGCTTAGCTTACGTTGTCTCTAATCCTCACAGCAGCCCTGCTGAGCAGATATTTTCACTGCCATTTTGCAGCAGGCTCATAGAGGTCATCCTGCTAGTGATTATCAGTGCTAGGATTTGAATTGAAACAGCCTGATTTGAAAACATATATTGTTTTTCCACAGTAGGCTGCAAACAAACCTCAGGAGAAAAAAAACAATTATTCCATGAGAAGATCAGGCTGCTAACGGCTGCAGATCCGTATCCTTTGCCATCTACCTATGCATAGCACTGGCCACTCAATACTGCAGACAATACGTCAAAATAGAGAATGACATGGTAGCTACCTTAGTAGCCATAAATGTTCAAATAATAAAACAAGTCATGTGTAATATTCATCAACTATCGCACTTCAGTCTTGACTTTGCTTCATTCTTGAAAGAAGTAAAGTTCAATACTGCTCAGTCATCTTTTAAAGGAGCATGCTCCCTAGTACTTTAATTTTTCACAGCTTTCAATTCACATCAAAAATTTCACTGTGCAATTATATAAAAAAATGTCTAGCAAAGCACTTTTTTTCTAGTAAAACTTCCTTACAAATTATACTATAAGCAATTTCTGATAGCGCCTGTATTCTGAAAGTTTACCATCTCTTGGTTTGATGGTATCCAGCATCAAGGTATATATGGGCAAAATCACCATAATTTAGGATAACTGAGGGCTTCCCTAGTAGCTCAGTGGTTAAGAATCCACCTGCCAATGCAAGAGACCTGGGTTCTATCCCTGGCTCGGGAAGATCCCCTGGAGACGGAAATGGCAACCCACTCCAGTATTCTTACCTGGGAAATCCCATGGACAGAGGAGTTTGGCAGGCCACAGGCCATGGGGTGGCAAAGAGTTGGACATGACTTAGAGACTGAACAACAGCAAAGGATAATTGAGGTGAAGGAAAATATGGAAACACAAAATCTTTATATTTTAGCACATTTTAGTTAGCTTTTTTTATTGTTGAAATATAGATGACCTGCAATATTACGTTAGTTTCAGGTGAGCTACGTAGTGATTCAACGTTTGCCTACACATTTAGTCTAGTGGCCATCTGTCCCCACACAAAATAATTAAAATATTATTGACTATATTCCTTATGCTGTATATTATATCCCTGTGGCTTATTTATTTTGTAATTGGAAGTTTCTACCTGTTAATCTACTTTACCTATTTCATCGAAACCCTCACCACACTCCCCTCTGGTAAACACCTGTTAGATCTCTGAATCTATAAGTCTGTTTTCATCTTGTTTTTTTGCTTGGTTTGGTTTTCACATTCCACATATATGTGAGATCATACAGCATTTGTCTTTCATTTAATTGTTTCACTTAATATGATATCCTTTAGATCATCTGTGTTGCAGCAAATGACAAGATTTCATTCTTTTTATGGCTGAGTAGTATTCCATTGAATATAGATACAACATCTTTATCCATTCATCTGTCAGTGAACAGTGGGGTTGCTTCTGAATCTTGGGTATTATAAATAATGCTGCTATAAACATTAGGGTATATGTATCTTTTCGAATTAGTATTTATGTTTTCTTTGGGTAAATACCCAGAAGTGAAATTGTTGGATCATATGTTAGTTCTATTCGTAATTTGTTGAGGAAGCTCCATCTGTTCTCTGTAGTGCTGCACCAATTTACCTCCCACCAACAGTGGGATGTTTGCCAGTGACAGTGTCATTGAGGTAGAAAGAGCTCCTCCAAATTGCTACCACCAGCATCTTAGTCCTCAGGAGGAGTCTCAGTTGCGTCCTGCCTGCAAGTGGGTCTGACGCAGGCTCCTTTCAAACTAGTTCTTCTGCTCTTGGACTTGGAGCAAAGGCATTTTCTACGTGGTTTTTGAGAGCATATTCTGTTTCCTGTAGCCCTGTAGCTTTCCTAAACCTAAGCCCCACTGATTTTCAAAGCCAGATATTCTAAGGACTCATCCTCCTGATGTAGGACCCCCTACCGTGTGAAGACTGATTCAGGGCCTGAACCTCTTTTTCCTTGGGGAGAACTTCTGTGGTTTGAAATCTCTTTCATTTAACTATCACTGATCTGGGCTTGGGGTTCTGACTATACCAGGTCTCCATTCCTCCAACCCATTTTGTTGAGGGTGCTTCTTTATATATTTAGTTGTGGAAATCTTTTCTGCTAGTCTTCAAGTTGTTGTTATAAACAGTTGCTCTGTTCAGTTCAGTTCAGTCGCTCAGTCATGTCCTACTCTTTGTGACCCCATGGACTGCAGCACGCCAGGCCTCCCTGTCCATCGCCAACTCCTGGAGTTTACTCAAACTCATGCCCATTGAGTCAGTGATGCCAGCCAAACATCTCATCCTCTGTTGTCCCTTTCTCCTCCTGCCTTCAATCTTTCCCAGCATCAGGGTCTTTTCCAATGAGTCAGTTCTTGCATCAGGTGGCCAAAGTATTGGAGTTTCAGTTGCTCTGTAAGTAGTTATAATTTTCGTGTGCCCCTGGGAGAAGGTGAGCACAAGGTCTTTCTATGCTGCCATCTTGGGGGAAGACCTCTACTCACTTTAAACTTTTAAAAATGTTTGTAACTTTTACTCTCCTTTACCAAAAACAAAAGCACAACTTCTTTTTCATCGCTCAACATCTGGTGATGGCAGTAATAAAAATGAAATTATATAAGACATGGTGCGTATTATAGGGGGTTTCCCAGTTGGCTCTAGTGGTAAGTAATCTGCCTGCCCAAGAATACTGGAGCATATTGGCCAATACTGGTTGCCATACCCTTCTAGAGCATAATATTTTCTGCTGCCCTAGCTGTCAACCTCCCTGAGTACCTGGTGCTGCCAGAAGCCCTGCAACCCAAGCAGCTGTACTATCTCCTGGCCCCCACAGGGCAAACCCAAGGCCTCCAGGGCAGCCTCAGAAGCTAAACCCCAGTGAACGACCCACATGCAGAGGTGGAAATGAAGCCACAATTGAAACCCAGGACCAATGTGGCTAAGGAAGAAGACCCCAAACCTCCCACCAGCTGTACAAGCTACAGATTAAACCCACACGATCAACTATGCAGACTCTGTGTCTATAGAATATATAAAAGGCCATTGAGAGCTCCCACAAAAGAAAATGCACTGGTTCTGATAGCTGTGGACATTGGATGCAACAACACACAGGAGTAGGACCAGATTAGAATCTGAGCTGCTTCCGCAGCAGGTCCAGAGATCAGCACAGTGTTGGAGGCCATCCTAGGGAGGTAATTTGGGCTGTGACTTCCAGCAAGGGAAAGGACTCTGACAGCAGTGACTCAAGAAAAACATTTATTATTCTTATTTTTTGACTTGTTCTGTAGATTCTTTTGGATTTTTTTTTCTTTTTTTTCTCCCCTTCTGTTGTAGTTGTCAGTTTCACTGGCAATAAGAAATCCGATAAGCTTTTGACTTTTTTTTCTTTTCTCAGTCACAGTTTTTATTGTCATAAACCTCTGCCTCTATATTGGGCTTTTGCAGTTCTCTGGAGTTTTCCTCTTTTTAATTTTTTTTTCTTTTCTCTTTTTTTAATTTTAATTTTTAAACTTATTATTATTTTTTTTTACATTTGTTCCTTTGTTTGCTTTTCCCACTGTTCTTTTCCCCTTGCAGTTAATCTTTAACATATATAAATCTTCTTTATCTACCTCTATCTAACTCTGCATATCTATTCTTTCTTTTTTTTCTTTGTCTGATTTCCCTTCAACATATTTGTTAGTTTTCTTTACATTACTTTATTCCCCAGTTGGCACCTTACTTTAGTTTTGTTTTCCAGTTTGTGCTTTAATTAGTTTTGTTCTGGTAGATATAATTCTTGGTTTCCTTTGTTTGCTGGGTCAATCTACTGTACTTTATTTTTGCTGGATTTTGATTTTGCTTATGGTTGTATATATATATGTGTGTGTGTATTCAGTCACACTTTCTATTGTTGTTACAAACCTCTGCCTCTGCATTGGGCTTTTGCAGTTCTGTGGAGTTTTCCTCCCCTCCCCCCCCCACTTTTTTTTCTTCTTCCATTTCATTTTTTCTCTTTTTTTATAATTTTAATTTTTTAAACCTATTATATTTTTTCTACATTTATTTTTTGTTTGCCTTTACTACTGTTCTTTTCCCCTTGCAGTTAATCTTTAATGTATATAAATCTTCTTCATCTACCTCTATTTTATTTTATATGGCTATTCTTTCTTTCCTTTCAACATATTTGTTGGTTTTGTTTTCATTGCTTTATTCCTTCAATTAGCACCTTGCTTTAGCTTTGTATTCCAGTTTGTGCTTAAGTTAGTTTTGTTCTTAACTTATAAATATAATATTTGATTTCTTTTGTTTGCTGGGTCAATCTACTGTACTTTATTTTTGTTGGACTGTTTTCACTTTGCTTATGGGTGTATATATATATGTGTATATTGCATTATTTTAATTATTATTTGTCTGATTTTGTAACTACCATTTGTCTGGGGGTCATCTCTGTTTTCTTATTTTTGGATATTCATTTTAATCTCACCTAATGCCATAACAAACCACTTGTGGAATCTTCATTCCTGACCAGAGATCAAGCCCTGAGCCTTTGGAGTGGGAACACTGACTCCAAGACCCTAGACTACCAGAGAACTAACCCTAGGGAGTATCAAATAGTGAGAACTCACACAAAGGAAACCACTTTAATGGAAGACCCAGCATCACCCAACCACAAGTAGCACCCTGTGCAGGACACTGCATCCAAACAACAAACAAAGCAAAACTACAAACCCAGTCATCAGCAGACAGAATTACCACCTCACTCAGCCTTGCCCTTCAGAGGAAAAACAAACAAATAAGCAAAAACTCAGCACAAATCTTACCTTATATAAAGTTCACACAAACCACTGGATGAACCTTAGGAGGGCAGAAACCAAAAGGAAGAAAGAATTCAACTGTTTTCAAGGAAAGAATTCAACTTTCCTTGAAGTCTGGGAAAAGGAGACCTCAAACTCAATAACTTTAAAAAAAAGTAATGAAAAGGCAGAGAAATACTGCCCAAATGAAGGCTCAAACTAGAAACACAGAAGTCCAAATAAATGAAGAGGAAATAGGCAAACTACCTGAAAAATAATTCAGAAAAATGATAGTAAAGATGATAAAAAGCCTTGAAAACAAAATGGAGAAAATGCAAAAATCAATTTACAAAGACCTAGAAGAGTTAAAGAATAAACATTCAGAGACAAACAACACAATTATTGAAATTAAAAATACTCTAGAAAGAATCAATAGCAGAATATCTGAAGCAAAAGAACAAATCAGTGAGCTGGAAGATAAAATGGTGGAAATAACTTCTGAAGAGCAGAATAAAGCAAAAAGAAAGAAAAGAGCTGAGGACAGTCTCAGAGACCTCTGGGACCATATCAAATGCACCAACATTCGAAATATAGAGGTTTCAGAAGAAGAAGAGAGAAAGAAAGGGTATGAGATAATTTTTGAAGAGATTATAGTGAAAAATTTCCCCAACATGGAAAAGGAAATAGTCAATCAAATCCAAGAGCCACAAAGAGTCACACACAGGATAAACCCAAGGAGAAATATGCCAAGACACATACTAACCAAACTAACAAAAACTAAACACACAGAAAGAATATTAAAAGCAGCAAGGGAGAAGCAACAAGTAACATACAAGGGAAACCCCATATGTTTAACGGCTAATCTTTCAGCAGAAATTCTGAAGGCCAGAAGGGAATGGCAGGATACATTTAAAGTAAAGAAAGGGAAAAGTCTACAACCAAGATTACTGCACCCAGCAAGGATCTCATTCAGAACTGATGGAGAAATACAAAGCTTTTCAGACAAGCAAAAGTTAAGAAAATTCAGTACCAGCAAACCAGCTTTACAACAAATGTTAAACGGATTTACATAGTCAAGAAATACAAGAGAAGAAAAAAGATCTACAAAACCAACCCCAAACAATTAAGGAAATGGCAATAGGAACATATATCAATAATTACTTTAAATGTAAATGGATTGAATGCTCCAACCAAAAGACACAGACTGGCTGAATGGATACAAAAAACAAGACCCATATATATGCTGTCTACAAGAAACCCACTTCAGACCTCAAGACACATATAGACAGAAAGTGAGAGGATGGAAAAATATATTCCTTGCGCATGGGAAGCAAAAGAAAGCTGGAGTAGCAATCCTCATATCAGACAAAAAATAAACCTTAAAATAAAGAAGATTACAAGAGATAAGGAAGGACACTACATAATGATCAAGGGACCAATCCAAGAGGAAGACATAACAATTGTAAATATCTATGCACCAACATAGAAGTGCCTCGATACATAAGACAAACACTAACAGACATAAATGAGAAATTGACAGTAACAATAATAGTAGGAGACTAACACCCCACTCACACCAATGGACAGATCATCAAAACTGAAAATTAATAAGGAAACACCAGTCTTAAATGATCTATTAGATGAGATGGATCTCATTGATATCTTCAGGACATTCCATCCAAATGCAGAAGAATACAATTTCTTCTCAAGTGCACATAGAACATTCTCCAGGGTAGACCACATCTTGAGTCATGAACCAAACCTCAGTAAATTTAAGGAAATTGAAATCAAGTTAAACATCTTCTCTGACCACAATGCTATGAGACTAGATATCAATTACAAGAAAAAAAAACTGTAAGAAACACAATACATGGAGATGAAACAACACATTTCTAAATAACCATCAGGTTACTGAAAAAATCAAAAGGGAAATTAAAAATATTCTAGAAACAAATGACAATGAAAACATGACAACTCAAAACCTAAGGGATTGCAGCAAAAGCGATTCTAAGGGGGATGTTTGTAGCAATCCTACCTCAAGAAACAAAGAAAACATAGAATAAGCAACCTAACTTTACACTGAAAACAACTGGAAAAAGAAGGGCAAACCCCCCCCAAAATTAGTAGAAGGAAAGAAACCATAAAGATCTGAGCAGAAATAATGAAAAAGAAATGAAAGAACGATAGTAAAGATTAATAAAACTAAAAGCTGGTTCTTTGAGAAGATAAACAAAATTGACAAACATTTAGCCAGACTCATCAAGAAAAAAAGAGTGAGGAATCAAATAAACAAGATTAGAAAGGAAAAGGGAGAGGTTACAACAGACAAGGCAGAAATACAAAGGATTATAAGAGATTATGATGAACAACTATATGGCAACAAAATAGATAACCTGGAAGAGATGGACAGGTTCCTAGGAAAGTTCAATCGTCCAAGACTGAACCAGGAAGAAATAGAAATTATGAACAACCCAATTACAAGCACTGAAATTGAAGCTGTGATCAAGAATCTCCCAAAAAACAAAAGCCCAGGACCAGATGGCTTCACAGGAGAATTCTATCAAACATTTAGAGAAGAGCTAACACCTATCCTTCTAAACTCTTTCAAAAAATTTCAGAGGAAGGAATACTTCCAAACTCATTCTATGAGTTCACCATCACCCTAATACAAAAACCAGACAAAGACAACACAAAAATAGAAAACTACAGGCCAATATCACTAATGAACATAGATGCAAAAATCCTCAACAAAATTTTAGTGAACAGAATTCAGCAACACATCAAAAAGGTCATCCACCATGATCTAGTTGGGTTTATTCTAGGGATACAAAGATTCTTCAATATTTGCAAATCAATGTGTGACACACCATATTAACAAATTGAAATAAAAATAAAAACCATATGATCATCTCAATAGATGCAGAAAAAAACCTTTGACAAAATTCAGCACCCATTTATGATTAAAACTCTTTAAAAAATGGGCATAGAAGGACCCTACCTCAACATAGTACAGGTCATATATGATAAGCCTACAGTAAACATTATTCTCAATGGTGAAAAACTGAAAGCATTTCCTCTAAGATCAAGAACAAGACAAGGGTGTCCACTTTCACCACTATTATTCAACATAGTTCTGGAAATCCTAGCTACAGCAATCAGAGAAGAAAAAGAAATAAAAGGAATCCAGATCAGAAAAGAAGTAAAGCTCTCACTGTATGCAGATGACATGATACTGTATATAGTAAACCCTAAAGACAGTATCAGAAAATTACTAGAGCTAATCAGTGAAATTAGCAAAGTTGCCAGATACAAAATCAATACACAGAAATTATTTGCATTTCTATATACTAACAATGAAATATCAGAAAGAGAAATTAGAGAATCAATACCATTCACCATTGCAACAAAAAGAATTAAATATCTAAGAATAAACTTACCTAACGAGACAAAAGAATGATACACAGAAAATTATAAGACACTAATGAAAGAAATCAAAGACAACATAAACAGATGGAGAGATATTCTATGTTCCTTGGTAGGAAGAATCAATATTGTGAAAATGACTATACTACCTAATGCAATCTACAGATTTAATACAATCCCTATCAAATTACCAAAGGTATTTTTCACAGAACTAGAACAAAAAAATTTCACAATTTATATGGAAACACAAAAGACCCTGAATAGTCAAAGCAGTCTTGAGAAAGTATAATGGAGCTGGAGAAATCAACCTTTCTGATTTCAGATTATACTACAAAGCTACAGTCATCAAGACAGTGTGGTACTGGCACAAAAACAAAATATAGACCAATAGAACAAGACAGAAAGCCCAGAGATAAACCCATGCACTTATGTGTACCTTCTTTTTAACAAATGAGGCAAGAATATACAATGGGGCAAAGACAGCCTCTTCAATAAATGGTGCTAGGAAAACTGTACAACTACATGTAAAAGAATGAAATTAGAATGCTTCCTAACACCATACACAAAGATAAACTTAAAATGGATTAAAGACCTAAATGTAAGACCAGAATCTATAAAACTGTTAGAGGAAAACATAGGCAGAACACTCGATGACATAAATCAAAGCAAGATCCTCTATGATCCACCTCCTAGAGTAATGAAAATAAAAACGAAAGTAAACAAGTGGACCTGATTAAACTTAAAAGCTTTTGCACAGCAAAGGAAACTACAAGCAAGATGAAAAGACAGTCCTCAGAATGGGAGAAAATAAAAGCAAATGAAACAACTGACAAAGGATTAATTTTTAAAACATACAAGCAGCTCATACAACTCAATACCAGAAGAACAAACAACCCAATCAAAAGGTGGGAAAAAGACCTAAACAGACATTTCTCCAAAGAAGACATATAGATGGCTAACAAACACATGAAAATATGCTCTACATCACTCATAATTAGAGAAATGCAAATCAAAACTACAATGAGATATCACCTCACACCAGTCAGAACGGCCCTTATCAAAAAGTCTACAAACAGTAAATGTTGGAGAGTGTGTGGAGTAAAGGGAATGCTCTTGCACTGTTGGTGGGAATGTAAATTGATATAGCCACTATGGAAGATGGCTATATCAATTGGAGATTCCTTAAAAAACTAGGAATAAAACCACCATATGGCCCAGCAACCCCACTCCTAGGCATACCCTTAGGAAACCAAAATTGAAGAAGACACATGTATCCCAATGTTGGAGCACACTGTTTACAATAGCTAGAACATGGAAGCAACCTAGATGACCAACAACAGATGAATGGATAAAGAAGTTGTAGTACATATACACAATGGAATATTACTCAGCCATAAAAAGGAACACATCTGAGTCAGTTTAATGTGGTGGATGAACCTAGAACCTATTTACAGAGTGAAGTGAGTCAGAAAGAGAAAGATAAATATAATATTCTAATGCATATATACAGAATCTAAAAAAGTGGTATGAGAATTTATTTACAGTGGAGAAACAGACACAGATAATAGACTTATGAACAAGGGGAGAGGGGAGGAGTGGGTGAGACGTATGGAAAGAGTGACTTGGAAACTTACATTACCATATGTAAAATAGATAGGCAATGGGAATTTGCTGTATGGCTCAGGAAACTCAAACAGGGGCTCTGTATCAACCTGATCAGTGGGATGGGGAGAAAAATGGGAGGGAGTTTCAAAAGGGGGTGCCAGGCAGGAGATGGTAAGAGACATGGTTCGATCCCTAGGTTGGGAAGATGCCCTGGAAGAGGGGATGACAACCTACTCCAAATTCCTGCCTGGAGAATCCCCATGGACAGAGGAGCCTGCAGGCTACAGTCCAGAGGGTCTCAAAGAGTCAGACACGACTGAAGTGACTTAGCACACACATAGATTATTGAGAAGTGCTGCTCAAAATATGGACTACATGCAGTCAACCAAACATTACCTGGAGCTTGTTAGATGTGTATGTCTCCACCACAGACCTACTGAATTAGAATGTATGAACTGCTGATGTTCATCTACTATGAACAACATTGATTTTCTGTTTTTGATGGTTTTAATTTTAACCCTGCCATTGGATATTTATGGAAAATGAAACCTAGAGAGTAATTAAAATAGTAATCCACCAATGGGCTAAGTCTATGGACCATGGTTCCCTGAAATCTGTTTTCAATCAAGCCCTCCAGGGGATTCTGATGCATGATCAAGGTTGAGGAGCACTGTTGAAGATCTCTGCTATTCAACATGAGGTCCTCAGGTTAGAAGCATCAGCATCACCTGCGTGCAGAATCTTTGTCTAGATTCAGCTCACTGTAATTATATTTTATTAGATCCCTATGTTATTAGTTCACATACTAAATGAAGATGTAAATAAGATCTCACTGGACAACTGGCTTCAATATATTTCTACCCTCTGTCCTAAAACTGCTGATATTTCACTATTATGAACAAAAATGAATCTCTGTTTTTGATGGTTTTAATTCTAACCTTGCCATTTCATATTGATGGAAAATGAAACCTTGAAAGTAACTTAAATAGTAATCCACCAATGGACTAAGTCTATTGACCATGGTTCCTTTATTATTCCTAAATGGTGAGGTGGAGTTTGTACCAGCACTTTTAGATTGGTGTACAATTTTTTCTCCACTGCCCTTGCCAAGGGGTAGATTATTTTCTTCATTCAACCATTTGTGTTAACTCATTGAAAGCTTTTGTCAACATGCAGTTAGGTGATCTGTTACGCTCTCAACTAGTCAGTATTGAGACTAGAATGAATTTTTAAGATATTAAGCTGTGGTGAAATAAGCATTGGTTATGAGTCACAGCATGCTATTCAGTCCTGGTATAAATATGCATGAATTATGATTTTTGATAGTTCATTGACTAGTCTGAAGCTCAGTTTATCGACAAGAGAAATATGGGGAAAATTGAATTAATGATTTTATGTTGTCTTGAATTCCAACTCAGTGATTCAGTAATCACTTGAGTTACTCTAGATAATCAAAACAGGGTCATCAAACAGGTTTTGCGAAAGGAATCAGGCAAAGAAAAGTTCAGCACAAAGTGGAAGTTTTTGGAGATACACCATGCAAGCAGGCACACAGACATCAATTCTTCTTCCCTGGCATGTGAATGAGTGTTAGCAGACCATCAAGGCGTGATCTTTTCATGGGACCCTTTTCTGTAAGCTTAATGTTTGAATGTACATGTTATCACTTCCATGTTTGAATTTTAGGAATATTTGTGCTCTCTACTCATCATAATTTCTAGATCTATTAGAGGAATTCTTGTTCTTTTTTGTCCCTTTCTGAGTCTGTGTTGGGCATAGGCAGTGATGGGGACTCTGACGGCAGCTATCCCCAGACACAACAGACTTCCCTGGCATGCTTCATTTGATAAAAATAGTTTGGGGCACTAGCATAAAACCTTTCATCCTTGAGTCTTAAATTATTTCACAAACATTAATTCTTGCAGAATTCCTGCAAGGTGGATATTATAGAGTCACAGATTCATGGAGACTTGAAGATAAAAAGAACTTCAGAGATCATCCACTTCAAGTTACTTCATTTATCACATGAAAAAGATTGAAATCCTCAAAGGGAAGTGACTTGCTCAAGTAGTTCTCTTTTTAAGAAAGTAAATGCAAGACAGGTGAATAACTCCAAGCCATAGAATGAATTTTTAATTATCAAACAATTTAGCTTTAAATTTCATTCATTTACTAGTCTTGGGAGAAAGTTTATTCTATCTCTTAAAAGGCAAGCTTGGGGGTAAAGAAATGGGCAGACATGGGTTAATTGAATTGTGTGTCAGTAATGAGTGATAAAGTAGCATACCAGTGAGCAGATGAAACAATGTTATTTCTACTCATTTAATTTTAAGATGTGGGATGAAAGAAATTGCTAGAAATGAATCCTTCTTTATTATACCTGACAACCTCTCCTCCCATCTTTAATCCTAGATAGATCTAATCACTTCTTACCATTCTGTCACTCCCTTTTCCATCTCCATGTATTAATCATCCATTACTTTAAAGGAAGAAGGAGTTTGGAAGGAGAAGAAAGAAATTGGCCCTGAAGAGACCTACTGGTCTGTAAGGTTGTTGATGAGATCATCATAGAAACTTTGTGCTTCTGTTCAGACAAGGTAGATGGGCACAAAGCCACTGAAATAGTAATATCTATCCTTAGGCGCTGGAGAAGGCAATGGCACCCCACTCCAGTACTCTTGCCTGGAAAAATCCCATGGATGGAGGAGCCTGGTAGGCTGCAGTCCATGGGGTCGCTAGGAGTCGGACATGACTAGGCGACTTCACTTTCACTTTTCACTTTCCTGCATTGGCGAAGGAAAGGCAACCCACTCCAGTGTTCTTGCCTGGAGAATGCCAGGGACCGGGGAGCCTGGTGGGCTGCCGTCTATGGGGTCGCACAGAGTCGGACACGACTGAAGCGACTTAGCAGCAGCAGTGGCAGCATCCTTAGGTGCAGCCATTTTCAGGGATTCAAACCTGCCATTTGAGACTTCACATGCAGCAGAAAGATATCTTATACATACTTAAGCCTACCACAAAGTTATTGGTACTAAATGCATAAGACTGGTGCAAATAAAGTGGTATGGGAGCATATGGAAAACATATAATTTCAAAATGGGTGGATTTGTGAAGACTGGGGGGAAGAATTCAAAGTGAGTCTAGAAAACCTAATTGGCATAAAATGAGGTCGACAGGGAGAGGGCACTCAGATAAAAATGAATATATTTTACCAGAGCATCATGTTCTTTGCTTCCCTAAAAGACATCAATGGGAAGAAAGTCCTAGGGGGATAAATGACACATATTATATTGGAGCCAAAGGACTAATTTGTGAAAAAATAACACAAGAAAATGAACATATGAATCATGACTAGTGACAATGAGAAGATTCCACTTGAGGGAAGATACTTGGAGCATTTTGGAACTTACTGTTGGGTTGATGAATAAAAGGAAAAAAAAGTGGAAATAGGGTTATATTACAGAGAAAATGAAGAAATATGAGATTGATTATAAGACAAGGAAGACCACAAAGTCCTCACTTAATGCTGTGTAATAAAATCAGCTAAGAACAACATTGACAGAACATTGGAAGACATATGGATTTGACCAAAGAAATAACTTTACCTTTCTAAATTCTTAGAGCTAGCTTTTCAAAGTCTTCTTTTTCAAGAGACACAACTAAATCTAGAAATATTTATCTCAAAAGACAAACAATGGGTGATCTGTGATTGATGGCCTAAGAAAATGAGAAAGATTTAGGGTAATATGGTAAATGTTAGCAGATGATGATATTTTAAATGGTAATATTTTAGGATACATGTGGTATCTCTTCCTTGAAATCATAGCAGATTAGAGCAACTAGTAGCTTTAGGAGGTATTATTAATATTTATATCAGTATAGATGAGTCAAAAAATATTTGTATTGAGTGAAAGAAACCAAATCCCACTCCCCTATACCCCCCACAAAAAAGAACCTATAGTGTATGATTCCATTTATATAAAATACTAGAAAAAACAAACTATAGGAACAGAAAACAAACCAATGGTTACTTGGGGATTGGGCAAGGAAGGGTAGATTATAAAGGGGCATAAAGAAACCTTTGGGTATTACAGATATATTTACTATCTTGATTCATAGTTTTGTACTAATAGAAATATGCATGTATCAAAAAATCAAATTGTACAGTTTACTTATGTGTATTTTTTATAAACTGTGGAAAATTCTGAAAGAAATGGGAATACCAGACCACCTAACCTGCCTCTTGAGAAATCTGTGTGCAGGTCAGGAAACAACAGTTAGAACTGGACATGGAACAACAGACTGGTTCCAAATAGGAAAAGGAGTACGTCAAGGCTGTATATTGTCGCCCTGCTTATTTAACTTATATGCAGAATACATCATGAGAAACGCTGGGCTGGAAGAAACACAAGCTGGAATCAAGATTGCCAGGAGAAATATCAATAACCTCAGATATGCAGATGACACCACCCTTATGGCAGAAAGTGAAGAGGAGCTAAAAAGCCTCTTGATGAAAGTGAAACAGGAGAGCGAAAAAGTTGGCCTAAAGCTCAACATTCAGAAAATGAAGATTATGGCATCTGGTCCCATCACTTCATGGGAAATAGATGGGGAAACAGTGGAAACAGTGTCAGACTTTATTTTTGGGGGGCTCCAAAATCACTGCAGATGGTGATTGCAGCCATGAAATTAAAAGACGCTTACTCCTTGGAAGGAAAGTTATGACCAACCTAGATAGTATATTCAAAAGCAGAGACATTACTTTGCTGACTAAGGTCCGTCTAGTCAAGGCTATAGTTTTTCCTGTGGTCATGTATGGATGTGAGAGTGGGACTGTGAAGAAGGCTGAGTGCTGAAGAATTGATGCTTTTGAACTATGGTGTTGGAGAAGACTCTTGAGAATCCCTTGGACTGCAAGGAAATCCAACCAGTCCATTCTGAAGGAGATCAGCCCTGGAATTTCTTTGGAAGGAATGATGGTAAAGCTGAAACTCCAGTACTTTGGCCACCTCATGCGAAGAGTTGACTCATTGGAAAAGACTTTGATGCTGGGAGGGATTGGGGGCAGGAGAAGAAGGGGACGACAGAGGATGAGATAGCTGGATGGCATCACTGACTCGATGAACGCGAGTCTGAGTGAACTCCAGGATTTGGTGATGGACAGGGAGGCCTGGCGTGCTGCGATTCATGGGGTCGCAAAGAGTCAGACACGACTGAGCGACTGGACTGAACTGAACTGAACTGGTTTTTTATATGTCAATTATATTAATTTAAACATGAGGGAATCACTAGAGTTTCAGAATAATGAAGATATATAATAATGTAAAACTAGCATAAATATATATTGCATTACACAATTAAAATTTGTGAATACACTGAAATAATCAGTTCAAAAATAATTCATGATCAAATATTTGACTTTTACAATGGATAATTTAAGAGTTATATAAAAAAATTAATATAAGATTGCAACCACAAATGCCCATAATTTTATTTCCTGTTAAGACAATTCTTACAATGCAAATCTAGATTAATTTATAGCAACTAGTTAAGTTGTAATTATACTTCTTTGTTATTTAATTTAAAGGTTTAATATTAGTGTGCTACCATAGATCAAAGACTGTTTTCTTAGAAAAATATTGACTAAATTTAGTTTCCTCTTGTGAAATAAAAACTTGCAAAATTTAAATATGCCTGTGAAATGCAAGCACAGTTTAAAAGGTAATAGTTACTAATGGCTTTTAATCAAGACTGGCTTATTAATGTAGAGCAAAATAATTAATAGATTCTTTTCAAATGTATGCAGTAGAGAACTTGGTATCCAGTGCATGTTGCATGCCAAGTTGCTTCAGTCGTGTTTGACTCTTAGCAACCCTATGGACTATAGCCTGCCAGGCTCCTCTGTCCATGGGATTCTCCAGGCAAGAATACTGGAATGGGTTGCCATGCCCTCCAGTTTGATCTTCCCGACACAGGGATCGAATCCACATCTCTTATTAGTCTCCTGCATTGATAGGCAGGTACTTTATCACAAATACCACCTGGGAAGCCCTTGGTATCAAGAGTATAGTGTTATTTCAATACAGCTTTTCATGTTGGGAAGATCTGAATTTAGCATATACCACAGGAGTTTCTTGCTGAGTAACTTTAAGCAAGTTATTTGGCCTCTCTAATACTTAATATTTTCACTGTCAAATGGGTGTAATACCAATACTCAAATCATAGGGTTTTTGCAGTAGTTAAATGAAAGTGATTCCAAAATATATAGTTTGATACACAACAAAATTCAAACCAAATCAGATAATTGCTTTTGTTTCTGTCGTTGCCTGGACTTGCTTGGACTGAAAGACTAACATGAAACCAATTATCCTTTTCGCACTAAGTGCATGTGCCACCCTCTAACGAAAGGAGAAAGGACCACATTGAAAACTAAGAAATGTGGTTCCTACCTCAGGTCTGATATTAATGTATAATATGATGTCTCTGACTCAGCAGTTTTTTAAATGTTAGAAAATGTTATTCATTAGTGTTTCTATCTTATTAAATTTCATTGAAGTGCAGTTAATTAACAATGTGTTAATTTTTGTTATATGGCAAAATGATTCAGTTATATATATATATATATATACACACACACACAAATATTTGTATATATATTCTTTTCATATTCTTTTCCATTATGGTTTATCCCAGGATATTGAATACTGTTCCCTGTACTATACAATAAGACCTTGTTGTTCATCCTGCTCTTAGCTTTTTTAACCTATAATATTAGAGAGCTAGATTATCCACTGGATTTCAAAAATGCATATGGGGCATCCTAGAAATTTGGAGAATTCCTTAGTTGAAGCAAACTGAATGGGGAAAAAAAGGGGGGAGATAAAAGAGATGGGGCTCAACTATATCTTTGCTTTAAACAGGACATTCTAGAGAATTAATGTTTAGTTTTGAATCACTTACAAGGATTTTGCTTAAACAGAAATCCCATAGCCTAATAAGTTTGAAAAGCACTAAATTTCATAATTTCTAAGGTATCATTTCCCTGATAGCTCAGTTGGTAAAGAATCTGCCTGCAATGCAGGATACCCCAGTTCGATTCCTGGGCCAGGAAGATCCTCTGGAGAAGGGATAGGCTACCCACTTCAATATCTTGCCTGGAGAATCCCATGGACAGAGGAACCTGGTGGACTACAGTTCATGGGTTCACAATGAGTTGGACACAGCTGAAGCGAATTAGCATGCATGCATCCACTCCAGTATTCTTGGGCTTCCTTTGTGGTTCAGCTGGTAAGGAATCCACCTGCAATGCGGGAGACCCAGGTTTGATCCCTGGGTTGGGAAGATCCCCTGGAAAAGGGAAAGGCTACCCACTCCAGTATTCTGGCCTGGAGAATTCCATGGACTGTATAGTTCATGGGGTTGTAAAAAGTTGGACACGACTGAGCGACTTTCACTTTCAAGGTATTGTTAGCCCTATAGTTTTGCTACTGTGTCTCACAGTTATGAGATTTGACTACAAAGCCTTTCTTTAATACAATTATGATAAAGGTTGAAATAGCTGTATTTTCTTGTTAGGGAAGAGAAATTCATATAATATGTGACAAATATAATGATTAACAGTTTTATGTCTTTATAAAAACCTTTTAAAAGAGGCATCATTATCCCATTCAAAAGACAAAGACAATGAGACTCAGGAAGTTTAAATCATACCATGAATAAATGATAGATTTGGAATGTAACTCACATCTAGCCAACTCCAAATATAATTTTCATGCTTTTATAATTAACAAACCACTAATAAAAAGGACAATAACAGAGGAAGAAATATCCCAGGGTGGCAACCAACCTGCTTCTATAAGGTCCATACTGGGTCTCTGGATTGTTGAATTCAAGCTTTCACTGAACACTCTGTGTCAAGCAACTTAGAGTGTATAAGATTGTATAGGGCAGAGTGTATAAGAGTGTATAGGGCAGAGCCCATATATTCTAAAGGTTTATAATATAGCCAAGAATAATAAAAACAGCCTTTAGTAGGAAGCTGTTGTACATGTATGCAGTATAGGCTAGGTTTGCTGGGGGAAAGAAAAATCAAACAGATCATTAATATAGAAATTCAGGCCATTTGCAAATAGTAACAGTTCAGCTTTCTAAATATATATGAAAAGCAGTGAGTCTGGCCAAGTGCTTCAGCAGGGAGAAGGCGCAGGTGACTTTTAACATCAACTTCAGAAGGATAAGGCAGTTGCAAGCAGAGAAGTTATGTTAGTCATTTAAGTCCTTCGTTGGTAACTGAGCTCCTGGACAAAATCTGTCACACTAGAGCAGCCAGATCTTACAGCCTCGTAAGCATGGACTGTATCCTTTTAAAGCTGCCAGCCACAATCACCCAAACTGACATTCTCAGGAATTAGGAAAAGTCCAGAAGCAAGCAACACTGAGGACATTTTCCAGTATCATTAAGGCCATTGCAATTCCTGCCAGTGTAGGGGGTGCAGGAGATCACGGTTCAATCCCTGGGCTGGGAAGATCCCCTGGAGTAGGAAATGGCAACTGGCTTCAGTATTCTTGCCTGGGAAATCACACAGATAGAGGAGCCTGGCGGGCTACCATCCAGGGGGTAGCCAAGAGAGACTGACTGACTCGAATTCCTGAGCGATGGAGCACTTGCAATTACTCTGCAGCAATTCTGCAAGAAGAACGGAAATTCTGAATGCAAGGTACAAAATAGCAAACATAGAAGTTACTTTAGCTTCAGGGGAAAAAAGTGAAATGACTGTTAACCTAAAAGGATAGGGAGAATTCTATGATTATGAAACTGATGTTTCCCTTGACCAAATTACAGCTAGGTTTGATACTATCTACTCCACAAGAAGAGTGATCTTTTCAACACAAATTTTTTGGGGTTTGGGAAAACTCTAGAACTGTCTTCATTCAATCTGAGTGCCTATGGGAAAAAGAAGATTGAAATAATGGAATAAGAATTGCCCTCAACTCTAAGGTATATCTGAAGATTGGAAGTAAAATTAAGTACTATACTGCAAAACTAAAATCCTTTAAGATGCTCAATAAAGAGCATATTGTATCTTATGTTCTTTTCAAAGGCTTAAGTACCTAGATACAGATTCCTTAAAATGAAAACAAGCTCTGTACCTCTACAGCAATTTGCTTCGTATTAAATATGTTTCAGCTATTTTTGTCTGGAATTGGTATGACAAAGAAGCTTGTTTATCTTCTTTTTATTTGAGAAGCTGCTTCCTTCCTGGCAGTAATGAGGTTGGCATGGCTGATGCAGACCTGATCCAGCTTTCTAATGCAGGCTTGGAGAGGGCTTTCCAAGTGGCAGCCTCTCTGCACAGTTCCGATCCTTAAAGGAGAACCTGATTCCAGTAATTAATGTGATGAACACATGGTAAGGGCCTTCAATAGAAGCGGGCCTCTGGACACCTCTGGACTTTCTACTCTCTCAGAATTGAGCATCATGACTATTTGCACTCTCTGCTTCATCGAGGTGACCCAACTCTGGTTGCTTCTTTTCTGCTCCATGCCCTCCAACTCCATAGGATAACAGCAAGCCATTTACTGTCAGCCATGTATTCTACATTATAATTCCAGCAGTGCACTGAGGTATTTACAACAAAGGAAACGTAATTATGACATGAGGTTTAGGGCATAGAGTTTCTGAACCACTTCTGTCACTGTCTCCTTGCGCGTCTCATGTAAATCTCTTGGCTTGTCTGAGCTTCACTATCCTTTACAGAAAAATTCAGATCAGCAATCTTCAAGATTCTTTGTACTTCCAAAGACCTAGGATAGCACAGTTTTATAGATATTGACTTTAAAAGATGCTTTAACAATCATAGAAGAAAATGAATACAAAAGAGTTCACTCTTCAGAAAGATACATTTTATATGTAGTGAATACCAATATATAGACAAGAATAATACCTATATAACACAAGCTAATTTCTCTAATTGGGGTTCTACTGTTCACTGATGTTATGTTTAATGACATTTTCAGTCTGTGATTTGTGTTAAATCCAGTGGTTGTTAAGTGTTAAAAAAAAAAAAAAACCAGGTGTTTTCAGCTCTGACTCCAATGACTTATAGTTAGGGGTTAATTTGGGAAATTGTTTGAAATTGCAGAAAAGGCCCAGATCCTATTTTCCTGAGGTAAAGTTGGCTGATAGTTGGTTTAGTTCAGTTCAATCATGTTTAACTCTTTGTGACCCCATGGACTGCATCACACCAGGCTTCCCTATTCATTACCAACTCCCAGAGATGGCTCAAACTCATGTCCATTGAGTTGATGCCATCCCACCATCTTATCCTCTGTCATCCCCTTCTCCTCCTGCCTTCAATCTTTCCCAGAATCAGGGTCTTTTTCAATAAGTCAGTTTTTTGCATCAGGTGGCCAAAGTATTGGAGCTTCAACTTTAGCATCAGTCAATAGTTGGTATGTCACACTATGATTTTTTTCCTTCATCTTGATACATTGTACTGATAGATGAAACAAAGTCATAGGTAAGTAGAATGGCATAGCATCATAAACTTCCAGTTTATAAATTGTCTCGAGGATCATCTCATTGAATCTTTACTCTGTACTTGAAGCTCTACCAACATGCCCCATGCATCCATCGCATATTCAGAATGGTTTCCAAGGTGCTCTAGGATTCTGACAGAGTGGAAGCTTCAGTGATGTCATCTCCTCTGGAATTGCACCTGGAATGTTTTCCACACTCTCCTCTTGTAAGTCTTGTCCTATATTTGCATGCTGTACCCCAAGTCTTATTATGGCTGATGCATGTTGGCTCACCATTTAAATTCAGTACATCACTGCATCTTCTCGGTGTGTTTCTAACCCAATTCTAGTAGAAGGGAATATCTGTCTCCTTTAGAACTTTTCTTCTACTAAACATTATTGTGATCATTTTATTTTATTGGTCAATATCACTGGATTATCCAGGGTTTTCAAGAGCATCTTTTTAGTTCTTTTGCTCCATGGATTTATTTCTCTAGACACAGAGCACCCTTTTTACATCCCAGTGGTATCTGATGCATCTCATCAAATTGCTACTGCTTGTACTCTTCACATGAAGGCACTATTATGGTGTTTCTTAAAACAAGTGTATTTTTTTAATAGAGTAGTATTTTTTTATTGTATTGATAGATGAAATGAATAAATGGTTAAACAAAATAGATCTTCAGCTTGTTAAAACTTTTCAGGGACCATCTGGTTAAATCCTCATCTAATCCTTGAATGCTTCCTCCCTGATTTTTCTAAGTCATCTTATATTCCATGTTTAGAATATTTGGTCCTATAAAATGTCCATCATTCAAGAAGCTAAATATTGACTGTATCATATGACTCACTGATTCTACCTCTAGGTCAATATGCAAAAGAATTGAAAATAGGAACTCAAAAGATATTTGTACAAGAGAATGTTCATCGGAGCATTACTCATAGCAGATAAAAGATGGGGTAAAAATCAAGTGTCCATCAACAGACAAATAAATGTGACATGAATAGAAATATCAATATATATAATGTAATATTATTGAGCCATAAAAAGAAATGTTAGCCAGAAAAAGCAATAGCTTGGACTTTTACTTCTAGATGATGTTGTGAGCAGAGATTTTGAAGTAGGCAATCTGATTCAGACCTCAGGATATAGTTTTTCATTGACTGAATATACCAAAGTCTGTTTTCATGCATATGCAGACAAGGGTTTACACAAGTAGATTTTCTATTAACAACCTCTCTGGGAACATGTCTTATGTAATTTCTGTTAGTGGCCATTTTAATGAAGTTCACCGCCACATGCTGGATTGATGATTTTCAATGGCAAGGTAAATGCAGACAAAATTATATTATTGAGGATAGTGGGCCAGAAAGAGCATAGTTAAAACAAATAATTATTGGAACATAGCTTATAAAATCAATAACAATCTGGAATTTTCAATCTTCAGATGATATCAACATGGTTGAGAGGATATGAAAGCATGCTAAAATTTCTGTTGTGTTTAAAATTTGGATATAGATGTTGAAAAATATCTTAGATGAATTAATTAGTTAAATACAAATAAGATAGTAATATGTCACTGAATAATAAATATAGTTTATAAAATGTCTAAACTACTAGAAAAAATTAGATTGACCCCAACTGAGTGAAGCTTAATGGAGATGAAATACCTATCTTTGCACAGTAATTCCTTCTCTTGTCCTTTTATTGAGAGAATCACTCTTTTTAGTCATGATATCCAAATCCCAAGCAACTACAATTGGCCTAACAGTAGTCACAAGATCAAAACACAAGTCAGAATTGTTCTTGCATTTTGTCTTACTGAGGAAGAGGTAGAAAGGATTTCTCTGGCATGCTTCATTTAATAAGAATAGTTTGGGGCACTAGCATAAAATCTTTCATCCTTGAGTATTAAATTATTTCACAAACATCAGTTCTTGCAGAATCCTACAAGGCAGATATTATAAAGTCACAGAATCATGGAGGCCTGAAGATACAAAAACTTCAGGGATCACCCACTGCAAGTCACTTCATTTTTCACATGAAAAAAAATCGATACCCCTAAAGTTGAAGTGATTTGCCCAGGCAGTTCTCTTTTTTAAAATGTGAATGTAAGACAGTCAGGTGGATAGCTTCAAGCCATAGCATACATTTTTAATTACTGTAGGAGTTAAACTTTAAATTTCATTTACCAATCTTGGGAAGAGGTTTATTCTATCTTTTTAAAGGCAAATTTGGGGGTAGAGAAGTGGGTAGGGATGGGTTCATAAGATGATGTGTTAATAATGAGTGATAATTTAAAGTGGCATACCAGTGAGAAGAAACAATGTTATTTCTGTTCACCTGAGATTCTGAGCTATCAGGCTAGGAGCTTATAGGTATCACTATTCAAGTAAGAGAGGAAACCTGAGGGAATGGAGCCAACGAAGAGAGGAAGCTTCCGCTGCTAACAGAAACATGGGGAGATTACCTGATACTGTCTAAACCCTAGTGTCCTATCAACACTGAGGTCACCTTCCCTTTCATCATTATTCTGTTCTCCTTGCTTTATCCTACACATAAACACAAAACACATGTGTATATATTTTTGAACTGCTTATCCATCACTTGGAATAGAGAATCCTGATCAGAAGTTTAAGAAAACAATCTAGGTAACAAGCTCTCAGGATAAATTATTAACCTAAAATAATTTACTATGTTTAAGCCTCATGATACTGAGATAAATAAAAGTAATAAAATAAATCAAAAGTAAATCAAAAGTAATTTAAATAAACATGAAGAATCAAATTTTCTTGTAAGGCAGATATCATTGGATTGGGTACAAAAATTAAACAGTGAAACCAAGAATAAAAAAAATGTATAAATCAAACAACATTAACTAAATGCTATTTTCAAGAAACACATCCCAAACAAAATGACACAAAGTGTAAAAATGAAGGATAGAAGAAAAAAATACCAAGTAAAATCTTACTTTAATATCAGCAATTATATGCCAATAAAATGGACAACATGGAAGAAATGGACAAATTCTTAGAAAAGTACAATTTTCCAAAACTGAACCAGGAAGAAATAGATAATCTTAACAGACCTATCACAAGCATGGAAATTGAAACTGTAATCAGAAATCTTCCAGCAAACAAAAGCCGAGGTCCAGATGGCTTCACAGCTGAATTCTACCAAAAATTTCGAGAAGAGTTAACACCTATCCTACTCAAACTCTTCCAGAAAATTGCAGAAGAAGGGAAACTTCCAAACTCATTCTATGAGGCCACCATCACCCTAGTACCAAAACCTGACAAAGATACTACAAAAAAAGAAAACTACAGGCCAATATCACTGATGAACATAGATGCAAAAATCCTCAACAAAATTCTAGCAATCAGAATCCAACAACACATTAAAAAGATTGTACACCATGACCAAGTGGGCTTTATCCCAGGGATGCAAGGATTCTTCAACATCCGCAAATCAGTCAATGTAATTCACCACATTAACAAATTGAAAAATAAAAGCCATATGATTATCTCAATAGATGCAGAGAAGGCCTTTGACAAAATTCAACATCCATTTATGATAAAAAGTCTCCAGAAAGCAGGAATAGAAGGAACATACCTCAACATAATAAAAGCTATATATGACAAACCCACCGCAAACATTATCCTCAATGGTGAAAAATTGAAAGCATTTCCCCTAAAGTCAGGAACAAGACAAGGGTGCCCACTTTCACCACTACTATTCAACATAGTTCTGGAAGTTTTAGCCACAGCAATCAGAGCAGAAAAAGAAATAAGAGGAATCCAAATTGGAAAAGAAGAAGTAAAACTCTCACTGTTTGCAGATGACATGATCCTCTACATAGAAAACCCTAAAGACTCTACCAGAAAATTACTAGAGCTAATTAATGAATATAGTAACATTGCAGGATATAAAATCAACACACAGAAATCCCTTGCATTCCTATACACTAATAATGAGAAAGTAGAAAAAGAAATTAAGGAAACAATTCCATTCACCATTGCAACAAAAAGAATAAAATACTTAGGAATATATCTACCTAAAGAAACTAAAGACCTATATACAGAAAACTATAAAACACTGATGAAAGAAATCAAAGAGGACACTAATAGATGGAGAAATATACCATGCTCATGGATCGGAAGAATCAATATAGTGAAAATGAGTATACTACCCAAAGCAATTTACAAATTCAATGCAATCCCTATTAAGCTTCCAGCGATATTTTTCACAGAACTAGAACAAATAATTTCAAGATTTGTATGGAAATACAAAAAACCACGAATAGCCAAAGCAATCTTGAGAAAGAAGAATGGAACTGGAGGAATCAACCTGCCTGACTTCAGGCTCTACTATAAAGCCCAGTCATCAAGACAGTATGGTATTGGCACAAAGACAGAAATATAGATCAATGGAACAAAATAGAAAGCCCAGAGATAAATCCACACACATATGGACACCTTATCTTTGACAAAGGAGGCAAGAATATACAATGGAGTAAAGACAATCTCTTTAACAAGTGGTGCTGGGAAAACTGGTCAACCACTTGTAAAAGAATGAAACTAGATCACTTTCTAACACCGCACACAAAGATAAACTCAAAATAGATTAAAGATCTAAATGTAAGACCAGAAACTATAAAACTCCTAGAGGAGAACATAGGCAAAACACTCCGACATAAACCACAGCAGGATCCTCTATGATCCACCTCCCAGAATTCTGGAAATAAAAGCAAAAATAAACCAATGGGACCTAATTAAAATTAAAAGCTTCTGCACAACAAAGGAAAATATAAGCAAAGTGAAAAGACAGCCTTCCGAATGGGAGAAAATAATAGCAAATGAAGCAACTGACAAACAACTAATCTCAAAAATATACAAGCAACTCCTGCAGCTCAATTCCAGAAAAATAAACGACCCAATCAAAAAATGGGCCAAAGAACTAAATAGACATTTCTCCAAAGAAGACATACGGATGGCTAACAAACACATGAAAAGATGCTCAACATCACTCATTATTAGAGAAATGCAAATCAAAACCACAATGAGGTACCACTTCACACCAGTCAGAATGTCTGCGATCCAAAAATCTGCAAGCAATAAATGCTGGAGAGGGTGTGGAGAGAAGGGAACCCTCCTACACTGTTGGTGGGAATGCAAACTAGTACAGCCACTATGGAGAACAGTGTGGAGATTCCTTAAAAAATTGCAAATAGAACTACCTTATGACCCAGCAATCCCACTACTGGGCATACACACTGAGGAAACCAGAATTGAAAGAGACACATGTACCCCAATGTTCATAGCAGCATTGTTTATAATAGGCAGGACATGGAAACAACCTAGATGTCCATCAGCAGATGAATGGATAAGAAAGCTGTGGTACATATACACAATGGAGTATTACTCAGCCGTTAAAAAGAATACATTTGAATCAGTTCTGATGAGATGGATGAAACTGGAGCCAATTATACAGAGTGAAGTAAGCCAGAAAGAAAAACACCAATACAGTATACTAACACATATATATGGAATTTAGAAAGATGGCAATGATGACCCTGTATGCAGGACAGCAAAAAAGACACAGATGTGTATAACAGACTTTCGGACTCAGTGGGAGAGGGAGAGGGTGAGATGACTTGGGAGAATGGTATTGAAACATGTATAATATCATGTAAGAATCGAATTGCCAGTCTATGTCCGATGCAGGATATGGCACGCTTGGGGCTGGTACGCGGGGATGACCCAGAGAGATGTTGTGGGGAGGGGGGGTGGGAGGGAGGTTCAGGTTTGGGAACGCATGTACACCCGTGGTGGATTCATGTCAATGTATGGCAAAACCAATACAGAATTGTAAGTAAAATAAAAAATAAATTAATTTTAAAAAAAACCTAATGTGATGACATTAATGCAACAAAAAGACAGAATATAATGTGAAGATTATTTATTTGGATGAACTGAAAGTGAAAGTATTAGTCACTCAGTCATGTCTGACTCTTTGTGACCCCATGAACTACAGTTTGCCGGGCTCCTCGGTCCATGAAATTCTCCAGGTGAAAATACTGGAGAGGCTATTTTGTTATGACACAAGATCCATTTTTCTAATAACTTTTAAGAATCAGAATATTTTATTCTTCCAGCCTCATCAGTTGAAAATACACAATGCAAATCCAAAGAATTATAAGCACCAGTAGGTAAGGACATAAAGTGGGAGACATTAACACTTCCTCTCAGAACCATCAGATCAAGTGTGACCATAATGTAAGCAAACATGACTGATGGAATGTAGTCATACAGAAACTCTGTTATGCCTCTCATTGTCCTATTGCTTTTGTTTAGTGAGTTATTTTCCCCCTTTACTGAGCTCTGGCCAACTGTGCAGCCTTATGATTTACCCTAAAGGAATACTTCCTGTTTAATTTGTCAAACAGAGTATCATTTCAGTGATTAAAATGTCCAGTCCTACACAATCATCAGAAACTCTAATCTTTTTTTAAAATTAAATTTTATTGAAGTATAGTTGATTTATAGTGTTGTCTTAGTTTTAGGTGAACAGCAAAGAGAATCAGCTGTACAAATACATCTATCCCCACTTTGGGGATTTCCTTCCCATTTAGGTCACCACAGAGCACTGAGTGGAGTTCCCTGAGTTATACAGTAGGTTCTCATTTATCATTTATTTATACATTGTATCATATATACAAAAACTCTGATCTTGACTTAAGACATCACCTGGAGGTCCCACTGCAGGCAAAAAATCTAAGGAAAGGAATTTAGTTGGCTTCCTCTCACTTTCTTCCCCTATTTCTTCTACTGCTTCTCCTATTTTGGATAGTGGATGACTATAATTATGGCATGGTGGACAGGAAGTTGGGAGAGAGGCTGTGCTGCTTTCTAGGACTGTCTGAACCATGGACATTATAAGTCTTTTTCCAAGATTTTGGAAGAGAAGTTTCCTTTCAAATTTCAGGCCACTACTGTGCTCCCATGGAGGTATCCACAGCCAAGATGTTGTGCTTTATTTAATCCTCTTGGTTTTGACTCAAATTCCTGTATACTACTATGTGCATCTTACTACAAAATACACAGACTAAGAGTGTTCACCTGTGGTCTCCTTTCTAGTGATGTGAATGGGGACCAGGGATAGTACATTCCTCCTTTTTTCTTGTGGGAGAGAAAGTGACTGTGACTCAGAGCAGAGTTTAAGCTAGCGACACACTCGTCAGTAATTTCCTCCAAATTCAGCTCTTCACTCTGTACCCTACATGTATTCCCTTTGACAGTTCTGTGTTGTCAGAGGCATTTGCCACCTCACCTTGAGATGTAATTTCCAATTCTCATGAGTTTCAATCCAAATGCCCATTTTCACGTCTTTTGATATAAGTGATGATGGAAAGTTTTAGATAACATTTACTCTCTTATACTTTCTCCCACCCAACCAGTTCTCAGAGAAATAGTGACAGCCTTAAATGCATTTAATAGAAAATGAAATAATAAATAGACTCAACCTTTAGTCTGAGATGTTAGAAAACAATTGCAAGTAGTTATATAGAGAGAAAGAATAAACAAAGATAAATTTGGGATTTATAAAGCAGAAACATTTTAAAGTACATGTGATTTAAAAAACTGAAAGATATATTTATAATATATATTAATAAATAGAGTATTAAAAACTCTAGCCAGTCTAATTAACAGGGAAGAAAGAATTCTCTAATAATCCACATTATGAAAAAGAAACAGGATATAATTATAGATACTGAAGAAGTGAAAAAAAGAATATACTATGTGCATATATATAGCAATATACATGAAAATCTTGATGAAGTAATAATTTTTTAGGAAAATATGAGTAACCAAAAGATGGCTGAAAACAAATAAAATAACTTAATAAATCAAAAACAAAAAAAAATTTTAACAAAGTATGTAAAGCATAAGTACTTTAAATGACATCTATTAAGCTTCTGGGTTCAATCAAATTATCCTATAAAAAACTTAAAAGTTGTCTAATAACTCCTGTTATTTAAGTTGTTTCATAGTAAAGAAAAAGATTAAAGCTTTCTTATTCATCAAAAGGCTACTATAACAATAACCTAAAATACAAGACTGTCATAAAAACTTAGTAAATGTCACATAAGGACATAAATAAAATTTTAAATCAGCAAATTAAGTTCTTACTTGTTGGAAGACTAATATAACCAAATATATTTATCCCAGGACTGCAAATGTAATTAGTAATTGAGAGATTATTTTTAGTTTATAACAGAAATGTTATTTCAAATACTTGGGAGGAAAAGCTTGCTATTCAATAAATAGTGTGTTACAGTTGAATGTGGGAAAAACTCCTGGAGAAGGAAATGGCAACCCCCTCCAATATTCTTGCCTGAGAAATCTCATGGACAGAGGAGCCTGATGGGCTACAGTCCATGGGGTCACAAAGAGTCAGACACAATTTAGCAACTAAACAATGGGAAATCTAATGTTATAATTCTACTATTTATCATATACAAAAAGAAATACCATATAAATTAAATACTTATATTTAGAAGTTCAAGGGGTTGTAGGAGGAAAAAAAGAAAATATTTTCCCCCTCTGGGATAGCAAAAGATCTAATATGCTACAAACCCAAAGTTCCAAAAGGAAGATTGATAAATACAACTCAATGGATAGCAACATGTCTCGTAAGTTGCCAGGTTTTTAAAGTGAAAGACAAGTACCAGATCAGAAGAAAATATTTGTAAAACAAACAAATAAAACTACAAAAGTTTACTAAATTTAATGTATTTTAAAAATGTCCATTTTTTAAATAGGTGAGCAATCTGATAGAAAATGGCACAAATAATATAATACAAAGTATCAGTAGAAATTACTAATAATTGGTAATAAATATAAAAGGATATGCTGAATCACATAGGTATACAAGGGAAAACATTTCAAAACCACAACAATATCCCGTTTCCTGTGTGGATGATTGGGTGAAAATTCTAGAATAGTGAGATTTTGCAAGGGATCTGGAGTGACTTGCATTCTCATTGGTGAGTGTGTGAATTGATGCAGTCTTCTGGAGAATTATTTAACTGAATCTTACCCACTCCAGTATTCTGGCCTGGAGAATGCCATGGACTCTATAGTCCATGGCGTCAGAAAGAGTTGGACACGACTCAGCAACTCTCACTTTCACTTTAAGTTAAAAAAATTCCTTCCCTTTGACTCAGCAGTTTCATATCTAGGTATCTTTTCCACAAGATCACGTATGTGTGTGTTTAAGAAAATGTATTTTGTTTGGCATTGTAAGAGAAAATAGGAAAAATGAGTCACCTATGATTTTTGTCATTAAGTTTATGCTATTAAATTATTTACTGAAGCAGTATATGAAGAGTACTTAGGACAATGTCTGGAACAGTACCTGGTACATACATTTTGTATGTACTTATTTGTGTTTATTCACTCAGTCATGCCCGAGTCTTTGCGACCCTGTGACTGTAGCCCGCCAGGCTCCTCTGACCACGGGCATTTTCCAGGCAAAAATATTGGAGTGGGTTGCCATGCCTTCCTCCATGAGATCTTTCCAACTCAGGGATTGAACCCAGGCCTCCCACATTGCAGGTGGATTCTTTACTGTCTGAGCCACCAGGGAATCCTTGTACATACATAGCGGGTCCTCAGTGAATATTTTTAGAATTAGTCATATACATGAAATGGTCTTTATTTTGGGATTGCCCCTCTGTATCCATGTTCTGTCCTTCTCTGATCCTTGGGGAGCTGACTCTGGCTTCCCTTATGCTCTGGTGGTGTATTGTGCTTTGTAATGACTACAACCCTCTACCTAAATGGCCAGACCTTCCACTGGGTAAATGTGGGCAAGTGCCCCAGGCCCACAGCTCTCACTGGGTTCTAGGACTAAAGCTCCTTTGCTCCCATCCCTCGCTGATTCCTTTAGTCCTGTCCACGCATGTTTCTTATGAGGACCACAACTGATACACAAGCTATGTAATACCAATAGCTATTAAATAGCTATTTTAAATAGTGTGAGAGGGAACAAGATGTACTGACATAAAGACAATTCCATAATGGATATGTTAGATTTTAGAAAGGCCAAAAAAAGATACCCACAGATGTATCATTTATCCATAATCAAGATTTGCCATGTTTTGGTGTAAGGCTGTTTCCAACACAGATATTTCAAATCCACACTGCAGTTTGATAGTAAGATTTGAATATGTATTCAAAAAAGATTTGAGCTGTTTATAAATGCTTGGACAGTTCAATGGTTTATAAAGAGCTTTAAATGTCAAAATATATAGATTACAGATCATTTTAGACAGCTTAAGCCATTCTAGCAGCAATACTGGGACATTAATGCAACCCGGCCTTAAGGCCTACACCTTTGGGCTGTATCACAAGGATTCCATGGCAACACCAGCTGGCTATTTATAGAACCACAGCCAAATGCACTACAGCACAAGGACATCATGCATGCACTCTAATATCTTTGGTTATGATGATGCTTTGGTTTATAAACTGATGTTCAAAGAAGAGACTGCAAAGCCTTAGAAAGTCCTTGGGTTTAGACATTTAAATTCTGTTTGTTCAAAACCAGGTGAAATCTGAAACTGAGGCCCATACATGAGGGGCCTGGAGAGACTGAAATAAGAGGCAGCCACTCCAGAGTGGTAGTCCCCAGGTTTAATAAACAAGACAAGCCTCCTTAGTTAGGAGCTTTGTCTTTGGTAGCACAAGATGAGTAGATCTCCACAATCCCTACCAGGATCTTGAAAATTTATATAGAGGCCTTATCTGGGTTCTGTCACATACACCATCCAGAAGGTCTCAAGGGCACACGGCTCTCTCCAGTCTGCACCCTTGAAAATGGTTCCCTTTATGGAAAAACAGTGGTGAGAATGTGCATCCCAAGGACAGCAGAGGGAGTGAGGAGCCTCCCATTGCCTAGGTCCAGCTCACAAGGTCAACCAGCCATCATGTCCTCTCCATTATCTCCTCCAACAAATGTTTGGAAGGATACTGAAACATCAAAATATGAATAACTACCTCTGGGAATGGAATTAAAATTGGTATGATCACAAGGGAAATCGATCTTTTCGTTCTCTAAATCTCTGTGTTACTGAAAGACAACCTAACAGGGAACCTATGTTCATTTTCTATCATGTGACGTTCAAGCTGGTTTTAGAAAAGGCAGAGGAACCAGAGATCAAATTGCCAACATCCGCTGGATCATGGAAAAAGCAAGAGAGTTCCAGGAAAACATCTATTTCTGCTTTATTGACTATGCCAAAGCCTTTGACTGTGTGGATCACAATAAACTGTGGAAAATTCAGAGAGAGATGGGAATACCAGACCACCTGACCTGCCTCTTGAGAAATCTGTATGCAGGTCAGGAAGCAGCAGTTAGAACTGGACATGGAACAACAGACTGGTTCCAAATAGGAAAAGGAGTACGTCAAGGCTGTGTATTGTCACCCTGCTTATTTAACTTCTATGCAGAGTACATCATGAGAAACGCTGGGCTGGAAGAAACACAAGCTGGAATCAAGATTGCCGGGAGAAATATCAATCACCTCAGATATGCAGATGACACCACCGTTATGGCAGAAAGTGAAGAGGAGCTAAAAAGCCTCTTGATGAAGGTGAAAGAGGAGAGTGAAAAAGTTGGCCTAAAGCTCAACATTCAGAAAATGAAGATCATGGCATCCGGTCCCATCACTTCATGGGAAATAGATGGGGAAACAGTAGAAACAGTGTCAGACTTTATTTTTTGGAGCTCCAAAATCACTGCAGATGGTGACTACAGCCATGAAATTTAAAGACGCTTACTCCTTGGAAGAAAAGTTATGACCAACCTAGATAGTATATTCAAAAGCAGAGACGTTACTTTACTGACTAAGGTCCGTCTAGTCAAGGCTATGGTTTTTCTTGTGGTCATGTATGGATGTGAGAGTGGGACTGTGAAGAAGGCCGAGCACCGAAGAATTGATGCTTCTCAACTGTGGTGTTGGAGAAGACTCTTGAGAGTCCCTTGGACTGCAAGGAGATCCAAGCAGTCCATTCTGAAGGAGATCAACCCTGGCATTTCTTTGGAAGGAATAATGCTAAAGCTGAAACTCTAGTACTTTGGCCACCTCCTATGAAGAGTTGACTCATTGGAAAAGACTTTGATTCTGGGAGGGATTGGGGGCAGGAGGAGAAGGGGACAACAGAGGATGAGATGGCTGGATGGCATCACCGACTCAATGGACATGAATTTGAGTGAACTCCAGGAGTTGGTGATGGACAGGGAGGTCTGGTGTGCTGCGATTCAGGGGGTTGCAAAGAGTCGGACATGACTGAGTGACTGAACTGAACTGAACTGAAGCAATTTTAAATAAAATATGATACAAAGAGTGATAGGGTCTTTTAGAACGGAATTCTGAAAAACTTTTGGTAATTCCGTGGAAGAGAAAAAGAGAAGAGAATAATTTAAGTACATACTGAATTCTCTGAGGTCAGCATTTAAAAGAATAGGTTAAAAAAAAAAGGAGAATTTATATAGATCATTAAGATTACTAAATGGATAATGTAAATGAAATGCCTCAAATGAAGTGGGCAGATCTGCAGCAAAATGGCCAGGGTAGACTAAAACCCTGACTATATAGAGACATATGTAAAAAGCTTAAGAAAATTACATATTTATGTATATATATATATATATATATATATAGAGAGAGAGAGAGAGAGAGAGAGAGAGAATATTTGTTAAGGGCAGACAAGAACATAAACTGAACAAGAGGTGAAACTGTTTAGGGAAGAGGTACTTTTGTTAACGTGACAGAAACGGCACACACACTCAGCTATTAACAAGGAGATGTAAAGAAAGGGTGTCAAGAGGAATTGAAACTCACAAGAGAAGATAAGAGGGGAACACCTGGACCATTTAAATGGTATTCAGTTTGCAGATACCAAAAGACTATATTCGAGTGTAATAGAAGAATTTACAAATGTGATCATGAGTTTAATTGATAACTTTTCTGACAAAGGTTTAGAGGTAAACCAATTATCTCAATATTTTAAAATCAGAGAAATGGAGTCTAAGGACTTATTTAATCTTAAGGAGGGTGTGTGTATGTGTGTGTGGGTGTGTGTGAATTGACCTTTTCTTTCAATTTCTAATTCTGTCAGCGATTTGTTGTTTTGTTTTGGGTTTTTTGCTTGTCTGTTTTTGTTTTGTGCCGAGAATCTGTGTTAGTTTGCTAGAGTTTCCATAACAAAATACCACAGACTGGTTTAAACAGCAGAAATTTATTTTCTGACAGTTCCGAAGACTAGAAGTCCAAGAGTGAGGTGTCAGCAAGGTTATTTTCTTCTGAGGAACTTTCTCTTTGACTTGTAGATGGCTTCCTTCTGATGTCTTCATATGGCCTTACCTCTGCATGTATCTTGTGTCTTAATTTACTCTTAAAAGGACACCAGTCATATTGGATTAGGGTTTACTCTACCAATCTTGTTTTACCACTTAAAAAACCCTGTCTCCAAACACAGTCACATTATGTAGTACTGGGCATCAGAACTTCAACATGTAAATTTGGGAATAACATAAATCAGTCTATAACAGATACTTATGACCTTTAGCTGATAATTTAACTACTTTGGTATATGTCTTCTTATTGATGTGATTATGTAAACTTTCTAAACAATGAAATGCTAGTTTGCCTTTGTATCTCATAGCATCTTTTAACCATTTAAGTGATCATTAAGCGTCTGTTGAGGGAGAGTGAATAAATTAACTAAAGGTACAGCCTTAACTAAAGGCTTCCCTGGTGGCTCAGTGATTAAGAATTTGCCTGCTAATGCAGAATACACAGGTTTGATTCCTGGGTCAGGAAGATCCCCTGGAAGGAGGAAACAGCAACCCAGTCCAATATTCTTGCCTGGGAAAGCCCAGAGAACAGAAGCCTGATGGGCTACTCTCCATGGGAGTCACAAAAGAGTCAGACATGACAGTAAGTAAACAAAAATAACAGAGTATGACACAATGCTTCCTCATCTCTGGAAGTGCTCTGATTCTAACTGTAAGATCATGTGTGTACAGGGCTGCTGAAGAAAGGATTTCTAGAACAGAAAGCTGAAGCTCCTCCTGAGACTACAAAGTGTGAGGAGGGAATCATGAGAGTGCAGGGACAGCTGCAGAGAGACCTTTCATCCACCGCACAGCTTTTTTTCTTTTCCCAACAGGATGATGGCTACTCTTGTCTCATCAGCACAGTCTCCCCTCAGGAACTCACATCAGGTAGGTAGAGACGACCAGCTTAGCAAGGTCTTAGCTCTTATGCACAAGGGGCTCTTATGCACCTTAAGATTAAGGTGAGGAGCCAGTCCCTCTTGGAAAGGAGTCTGTTATCACCTTTGAAGCAACCGACTTTCAGAATAATTTTAGAAAATTTGCCTGTCCTTTTGTGGGATTTAGCATCTTCTTGAGTTCGGACTGCTTATCAGACATCAGACATGTGCATTCCATAAACATGGCAGCTCAGTGGCAATTTTGGACTTGGTAATGGACTTGTCCCACTCTAGCACTTTTTGACAGCCCTTCAGACAGTGTAACTGGAGCTTTTCAGAAACATCCTTCTACTTCCCTGCTTGGTCCTATCAAGGGCTGATCTCTTGGTCATCAGTAAATAGGAGTCTTTATGGTCCCAACCATCCCTGGAAGCTGGTTTGACACCATAATATGCAACTCCATCTTGACCCTAATATGGTACTGGGAGCCTCATATCTTTAAGTTTCACAGCCTTGGATTATGTGTAAGTTAAGGACTGTTCTAGGGAGGTGAACACAATTTAACAATATATTTCATATCTTCATTTGATCAGAAATGCAAACCTGTAACTTCTAAATTAATTTTGTGAACTTTTCTTTTTTTCAGATGAGGTCTGTTTGAAGAAGTATTTTTCCAAGTTGTCACAATTAATTCACATTTATGAAATATTCTCATTGCATTTCTTTCCATAAATAGGCAAAGGAGCGAAATGATCATCATTATTCCAATTTCTCATGACCTTTTCCAAATGCCTTTAAAGATATGTCTCTGTTCTGAGTCTTGATCTGAAATGGGAAACTCCTTAACATTGTCAGTAATAATGGGAACACAAGGGCAAAAATGGCAGTCACAGTCTCTACCCAGACTTCTAATTAACAAGTGCAAACTTAACCTTTCAAACTTTAAAATCAGTATTTTTCAAACTTTTAAATAATTGCTTTTCAAACTTTAAAATAGTAGATAAATGTTGGCAATATCTTGATCTTTCTAATATGAAATATATCTGAAGTAATCTCTATTAAAAATAGAACTAAATCTGTAAACTTATCTAAACCAGTGAATGCAAACTGGCTGACTAATTGAAATAAATTGATCAACATCAAATATTCTATTCAGTTATAAATTATTATTGGTCTTGATAATTAGGATAATGTATGGAAAGAACTCACTACTTAAAAAATACTGATAATTATCATTGTAGCATTTTTGGTTTGAACCATGCATCATGTAGGATCTTAGTTTCATGACCAGGGATCGAACTCATGTCCCCTGTATTGGCACATGGAATCTTAACCACTGGACCACCAGGAAAGTCCCTGCAGCATATTTTTTAACCTCTCTCCACATGTGGTATCTATAGTTTCTTCATAAATGAAAAGAACAAATTAAAAAATTAAATCAGAGAATAATGATAGTGAGGAAGTATTTTGAAGACAAAACAGAATTTTTTTCTTTCTAATTTAAAAAAATTTAAGTGCAGTCATAGTTCTATTTGTATTTTATTTTATTTTTTTGAGGAGCCTCCATTCTGTTTTCCACAGTGGCTGCACCAATTTATATTCCCCAAACAGTGTTAACAGGGTTCCCTTTTCTCCAAATCCTTACCAACATCTATTATTTGTTGACATTTTAATGATAACCATATTTACAGGTATAAGGTGTTATCTCACTTTGATTTTGATTTGCATTTCTCTGATGATTAGCGATGCTGAGCGTTTTTTTCATGTGCCTATTGGCCATCTGTGTATCTTCTCTGGAAGAATATTTATTCAAGCAGACAGGCCTGAATTTTAGTCTGTTGTTTTACTGACTAGAAGTGTGACCTTGAGTCTAAGCTTCCTCATCTTCTAATTGATTTAATGACATTTACCTTATAGTAGTTGAATGAGATCATGGTTTTTAAAAGCCCATTATTGTGCCAGTCACATAAAAGCAACTTATAAATGGTACTTATTATTATTATGCAATCCCAACTAAATTTCTATAAACATTGTAATGGATATGGAAAAGACAAAAGTTTTGTTAGTACATTGTATTGTTACCTACACAAAAAGGCAAACTATTAAAGAATACATTTGAATCAGTTCTAATGAGGTGGATGGAACTGGAGCCGATTATACAGAGTGAAGTAAGCCAGAAAGAAAAACACCAATACACATATATAACACATATATATGGAATTTAGAAAGATGGTAACAATAACCCTGTATGTTAGACAGCAAAAGAGACACAGATGTATAGAACAGACTTTTGGACTCTGTGGGAGAGGGAGAGGGTGGGATGATTTGGGAGAATGGCATTGAAACATGTATAATATCATATAAGAAATGATTCGCCAGTCTAGGTTCGATGCAGGATATAGGATGCTTGGGGCTGGTGCACTGGGATGACCCAGAGAGATGATATGGGGAGGGAGGTGGGAGGGGGGTTCAGGTTTAGGAACTCACGTACACCCGTGGCGGATTCATGTTGATGCATGGCAAAACCAATACAGTATTGTAAAGTAAAATAAAGTAAAATAAAAAAAAAAATAAAGTGCATATAGGCTGTTTTTCTCATTCATGTTTAGACACTGCTTTCCTTGTGCCCTCTGTTGTCCTTCAAATATGTTGATGAGTAAGAGTTTATTTTAGTAAAGTAACCTTTACTTGAATAAAAGAAAATAAAGGCAATGATCACAAAGAGAAAGTCTACATATGTATATTGTGAGTAAAAATATCCTTTGAGAAATCCTTTTATTGAAGGAAGCCACGGGACACAAATGCTATGTGCCGTTGCTGTTGCTCCCTCTCTCCTTCTCTGACTACTGTTGTTAATGGTTAATAGGGATTTTAAATGAAGTAATAGCAGCTCTTGTAGCTGACTTGGTTAAAATAATGTAATCATGCTGAAATTCAGTTTTGTATTAATTTTTATTTGGTTTCTTGAACCACACATACATAGGTAAACAGAGAGTATATATCAGATGACTTATGATGACTGAGTTTTTTCGCTGGGATACTTTTCAGAGTTCCTTAGATTCTGCAGATTTTTTTTAAGCTTTTTGGTTAGTTCTTTATGTTAAAGGGAAATAAAATATTAATATTCTGACACTTGTTAAAATGAACGGAAGACTTTATTCAAGACTATCATGACAGGTGTACTGTGACAGGGGAGAGAGAACAGTCTCAACACTGAACTCACAAAGATAGTCAGGGATTTATAGCCAAGGGGCAGAGTAAGGGGGCCTGTGGGTAGAAAACTCCCAAGAGAAGTCCTGAAGGGTAGGGGGTGGTTCTTGCTAAAGTGACCCAACAGGATTCTTGCTAAAGGTCGGTCTTATACATTAAATGGAGAAGGAGGAACTTGATCAGATACGGAAAGTGGGAGAATTATTGCTAAAACTGGGGATAAGGTTGAGATCTAGAGGATCCTGCCTACAATTTGGTCAAGGAGAGTTTTGTTAATAAATGTTGCTGTTTTCAGTCTTTGTCAAATTATTTCAATATCAGAAGATGCTGCTGTTCTGTCCCTTCATCAGTTGCTTCCTCTATCTCTCTGGTTTTCAACTGTGCTTCTTTGGAAAGGGCGTGTTCCATGTAATTAAAGACCTGCATGAATATACATTTCTCTAGAGGTTGAGTTACATGCGTGCATGCTAAGTTGCTTCAGTCGGTTCTGACTCTTTGCAACTCTATGGACTGTACCCGCCAGGCTCCATTGTCCATGGGATTCGCCAGGCAAGAATACTGGAGTGGGTTGCCATTTCGGTTCTGACTCTTTGCAACTCTATGGACTGTACCCGCCAGGCTCCATTGTCCATGGGATTCGCCAGGCAAGAATACTGGAGTGGGTTGCCATTCCCTCCTCCAGGAGCTCTTCCCGACCGAGGGATCAAACCTGTGTCTCCTGTGTCTCTTAGCTACTTCCAAATGTCTGAGGGCTTCACCTTTCCAAAGCTATCTTAAACCAAGCCAAAGCCTAAGGTATTTTAGACTACTCCTACAGTGTGAACTATAGACTACAGAGCAGTATGAAGGCTGATCAACTTCAGGTTCACTTTTAATCTGAGGATGTAGCACTTTTGTGTTTCAGATTATTTGAAGATGTTGTTCTACTAGAATCTCTCCACCAGTGCAGAACCTTTATATATATATATAGGCTGTGCTGGGCCTTACTTGTTGCACACTAGATCTTCGATCTTCATTACAGAATGTGGATCTTTAGTTGTGGCATGCTAATTCTGAGTTGTGGCATGTGGGATCTAGTTCCCTGACCAGGGACCAAATTGCACCTTCTGAATTAGGAGCATGGAGTCTTAGCCACTGGACCACCAGGGAAGTCCCACTGCAGATCCTTTGATTTCTGTCCCTTTGCCTCGGTTGACCACCAAAATGAAAATTCAGACATGATAGTATTTGCAAATGTCCTCAGGGCAAATGCAACTTTCCTACTCATTTATCTCTCTATGATTCCTGACACTTTGACATGGTAATTCCTTATTACTATATATAATACCTTCCTTTGGTGGCTCAGATGGTAAACAGTCTGCCTGCAATGTGGGAGACCCAGGTCTGATCCCTGGGTTGGGAAGATATCCTGGAGAAGGAAATGGCAACCCACTGCAATATTCTGCCTGGAAGACCCCATGGACAGAGCAGCCTGGTGGGTTACAGTCTGTGAAGAGTTAGACACAACTGAGTGACTAACAGCAACAACATATATATCTTTGGTGAAGATAATTTTTATATTTTATTTAATAATTTTTGCTCTTTCTCAGAAGGAGATTTGGCCCTGATTTTCTTGAGGTATGAATTAAAATGTTTATCTTGGACATTTACAAAAGCTTCTTTTTGTGATACAAACATTTTGTCACATATTATAACAGATAGATTTTTATTTGAAATAATTCATTTATGATTGACAATATGTCTGTGATGTATTATTATTTTTATCATTTACAAATAAGAAAAATAGGGCTTATGAAGACTAATTGACTTCAGAGCCATTAAATAACCTGTTCATTGTTCCAAAGTTAGTAAATCTAGGAACCAGATTTCACACTTCATGACCTGATTCTGTCATTATATAAGAAGAATTTTCAGAAAATTTCTAGTTTTTTAATTAGGTAAGGGTGAAGAAATTCATAGGAGCAGAGAGTGAGAACTGGACCTATGCAGTAACAATTAATCAGTAAGAAGATGCAAAATAAGAACAATGTCAAGAGTAGTTCAATAATGAACTAGATATTTCTTTTGCTTCCTTGAACTGTAGTATTATTATTCAGTTGTTGAATCCATTTGTGATATTGATTATTGACTGTTAGCTTCAGGACTGTCAATGTCCAAGTCATAACCTTAACACAAGTCTGTCCCTACTTCTTGAGAGAAACCTCTGTCCCAGTAAGACAGTCCTCTTGACTTAAGTGGTATGAGCCTTGCTTTCCTCTTGGGTAGCCAGATGTGATTACTTCATTTACTCTTAGTTCCTAACCTTGACATTTGACCATGACTTTTATATTTGTTTCCTCTAATGCTTCATATCACCCATCTTGATACTACATGAAAGCTTGATGGTTTCATTATCATTAAATTTTGCCCTTAAATGCTTTGGGCTTCCCAGGCAGTGCTAGTAGTGAAGAATCCACCTACCAGGAGACACAAGAGACACAGGTTTGATCCACTGGTCAGGAATATCCCCTGGTGTAGGAAATGGCACCGCATTCCAGTATGCGTGCCTGGAAAATTCCATGGACAGAGTAGCTTGGCAGGCCATGGGGCTGCAAAGAGTCTAATACAACTGAACACCTATATATATTATATATATATATATATATATATTTAACATGTATTATATACTTTGGACATTTTTTCACCCATGATCATCCAATCTATTAAATCCATACCACAAGAGGTAAACAACCCAAAAAGTGTTGTCTTAGATTGAGTTCCCTGGATGAGACATGGGGTGATATGCTGAAGGTTTGGAGGGGGTATGCCCAAGAGATAAGTTTTTAAGGAATTGTGAAAGACAGAACAGGGCAGACGGAGACCCTATCTACTGTGGAGCTGCAGATGAGTCCTCCGTCCCTATTGGGAGCTGTGGATTTGGATGACCCTTTAGCATTTTCCCAAATTGAGGTTCAGAGGCTTGGCTTTTTTACTCCCACATCAGCTAGTCATTGAGCATGGCTAGAGTAGGCAAAACCCAGGGTGAGGTGGTTCCAGGCAACCAGTTGGGGGGATTCCTGTGAGGACACAACTGTGATCCATTAGCTGTGACCTGAGTGTCTTGGTTCTGGTGATCCTGGTGCAATTTTCAGAGATCCTCTGTAGCAATACAAAATCTAGAAGGAAATTAGCTAACATAGAGTAGAAAAATGTATGAGAATTATGACATATGAGAAGTCCCAGATATAATTCAGGAATACATCATTATTATCAGTTGGTATTGTCTGAGTTCTTCATGAGATGCCAACCATGTATAATCCATGGACTTCTTATCCTCATTCACTAACATGTGCTCCCAATGGGCATATAACTCTGCTTCACACTTGAAAGTTACTTGAAATTTCATGTTTTGTCATGAAACTTTTGTGAATTTTGCATGATTATCAAAAATATTTGTGATTGTTTTAATATAAAAGCAGTGTTTTAAATAATTTTCCAGTTTAATTAATTTTTCTTCCTCAAATTTTCTAATAAATTTGCTTATGGCTTATGCTGAGGCTTGGAGTAGGCCCTTGACACACCATTATAAACCTTCACTATACAGTGAAGGTATAGTGAACAACTCTTCTGAGTTTGAGAAGAATGAATAAGGCAAAATTAACAACAATAGCAGTAAAAATTGTAGTAGCAGTTGTAATGATAATAGTGCCAAACATTTGTACAATATGCTGGAATTTTCAAAGTGAAAAAGAGTATAGCATAAGGATTATAGAAATAGATTCCAAGTCTAAAGAGACTGTGTTAAAATTCCAGCTCAGACATTTACAAGCTGTGGAAGTCTTAATAAGTTGCTTCACCTCTCTGGGTCTCATTTTTCTCAGCTTTAAAATGTAGATTCTAAGCAACCCAAATCACCTGGTTGCTTTGGAAAAAGAATGAGTTTATGTCTATAAAACATTTCAAATAATGCCCCTAGAAGAACACTCTTTAACGATTTGGGTGGGATACTAAATGCTTTATAAGTAACACTATTTCAAATCCTGTTTCATAATGTTTACAAGTGAACACTATTTAAAAGTTGGCTAAATACATATTTCAACAGATCCACAAAAGCAAGGTGGTAAGACAGGAAATAGTTATAATTCGAGGATGGAAAGAGTGGAGCATAGTAGTGGTTGAAGTCCTTACACAAGCTCATACAGCTTATCAGTGGAATATTTAAGTAAAGGTTCTGTTCATTAAAACAAATCTCTCTCAGTTTCTTAGAAATTTTGCTTTTGAAATAGCGACTGCAAGCCTACTTTTATGAGCCAGGTAGGAAGAAAAGGCTCTACTTTTAAAAATTATGGCAACAGAATTTATTTTATCACACAGTTGTCAAAGCAATACTCTAGATACTGAAAACATTTGGTGTACATAATAAATGGTTTATTCAGTTTAATTAACTTCATGGGAG
Source organism: Oryx dammah (assembly GCF_014754425.2). NCBI lineage: Eukaryota > Metazoa > Chordata > Mammalia > Artiodactyla > Bovidae > Oryx > Oryx dammah. The sequence continues at coordinate 29,719,879 of NW_024070195.1, read as the reverse complement.
TAGAAGGCTGAGAGAGAAAAAGAAGCATCCTTCTCTACAAAAGAAACATAGAAATAAAAATGTTTTTGTGTATTGTATATAGGCGCCCCCAAATCCTCTGTAGCTTAGAAGAGTAGACTTTCTTTTTTAGAACTGGAAGGAACATTAGACATCTAATACATCTAATATAGAATACCAAATTGAAGCTCAGAAAGGTAAAATAAGTTTTACAAAATTACAATGCTAATTAGACACAGAGTTGGTATTTAAAATAAGTAATTCTTACTTCTAGGGTATAATATTTCTTTGTTACAGGAATATTAGCTATATTATCTCCAGTTCTTCCCACAAAGGAGACTCTTAAATCAGTCTCAATTTTAAACCTGAATACTCCCACACCTGCAGACCAAGCAGATAACAGTTTCAAAAAAAAGCTAATGCAATTTGCTTTTCCACATTTACAGTCAGATTAAAATATAGGTATAGTTGTTAAAAAGACATTTTATTCCTCTGTGCTACACACACTGAAACAAAGTTAGATCATTTACTTTGTCCTCCTTTTTCTTACAGCTTCATGGGCTGACCATACTAATTTTGTTTAAGGAAAGCAATTACTGAAAAATTCCCTTAGACATGCAAATTTAATGGCCTATTTCTATAGTGCATGAAAGAAAACTCTTTGTGGAATTATAATGTTAGTGTATTTGAAGTTATCTTAAAAGGGTTTAAAATCTGCTTTCCCTATGAGAAGAATATGGAAGACAGCATCTGGGCTAGCTGGTGCTAAGATAAACAATGATTTCCCTCCTTCTAGACATGACTGTCATGCTGTCTCCTTCCATTGCCAACACAAACCTATACCCAATTAAATCTATTTGATTGTATGAATTGATGCTTATGTTTTGTGACTGAGAACTTGAAATAGAAATGGTCTTGTTTGGGCAGTGCAGGAGCAGGGGACTAAAAAGGAATGTCTAAAAGATGGAGTAGAAGGATGGATGGAATGTGGAGCCTATTCCAAATTGGTCCCGTAGCTTCATTTCGAACTGGCTGCATAGGTGATAGAGCGACAGGGGCAAAGACAATATCATAAGGTTGGGACTTTGAAGATTCTGGGCATGAGTGGAGCTGCCTTAGGGCCCAAAAGACAGACAGTGACCCAGAGATGTGGAAGTTGGTGGTGTTTCTGTGCTGAACCCAGAGCCAGGAGCAGAGCATCAGGAACCTCCAGAAGTAACCTTCATGGCTGGACAAGGCATTCCCATGATGGGCAGTGAGTGCTGTGAGACCCCTCAGATTTGGTCAGTAGCTGACAGGGGAGCCAGACTAGGAGAATAAGAACAGGACAGACACGTGGTGGTAGTTTGATAAGTTTGAACGCAAAGGAGGCATGCTGTCGCTACTCTTGAATATGACTTGGAGACACTTTGAGAGAGGGCTAACATCCTGTTATTTCACAGATGAGAGTACTTGACGCAGTAGCCAATCAAAGTATATTTTTCAAGTTACCCAAAGAGATTCCATCATTGCCTTCAGTTACTCTTCTTACAAGTCTCAATAGGCTCTATGTCATCCATCATAGAATAAGATTCACACAGTCATAATTGGCAATGAATTGTTTTCCTATCTGTTTATTCACATATTGTATTGTTGATGTTAGTAGCTAAGTGAAATCCAACTCTTTTTGGGACCCCATGTACTATAGCCCATCAGGCTCTTCTGTCTGTGAGATTTCCCAGGATGGGAAATGGAGTGGATGGAGTGGATTGCCATCTCCTTCTCTTAACCGGACTGAACTCACATCTCCTGCATTAGTTGGTGGATTCTTTACCACTGAGCCACTAGGGAAGCCCCGAACATATTGTATACATGCAATTAATACCATCACTTCATGGCAACCCACTCCAGTATTCTTGCCTGGAGAATCCCATGGACAAAAGAGCCTATCGGGCTATATACCAAAGGATCACAAAGGGTCAGACATGACTGAGTGACTCTGCTCAATACCATCAACTCCAGCTCATTTAGATTCTCTCAATGCAGGGATATTGCTACAGTATGTATTTAACATTTTTTTTTTCTATAATCGCTGTTTTATCAGCTCCAAATTCTCACTACAGTAAATAAATCCTATTTATTGTAAGCCCAAAGCAGTTTCTTGGTAACTCCCACTCTTGGATCTTACTTCTGTCCTTAGCAGCAATAGACTTGCTCTTCTGCGTAGTATTTGTGCAAGTATTTGAAGATAGCCCTTGTGTCCACCTCCATCCTGCATTTTTCATTTTTCCACTTTATCTCGTTTTTCAACCACACTATATCTGGAGGTCCTTACCTTTCACTATCTTAGTCAAGTTTTTCCTTACACTTATTTATAGTCTCAATATAGCATTTACATTGAGACTCAAGATTTCAAAGTAAGCTAACCTTAAGGTATTTTCTCCCTTGATAAGAACAATACACATCTCTTCTTTCAAAAATAATGACCTTAAATAAATAGAATACTAAATCAGTGAAAGAAGTGGAATTAACAGTAAATTGATTTCTAATCTCAGCAACTGCATTCTGTGAAAGAGAGTGAATGAGGGAAGTATAAAGTGCTTACTGAAAACTTGAAATACATCAATATGCTACTCATGAAAATCCTGGGGTAGGTATTATCACCTCCATACAGAGGAGAAAAACTGAGGTTCAGAGAAGTTTCATAACTTGACCAAAGCACACAGCTGGAATATGAGACATCCTGAATCAACGTGCAGATATATGTTCATATATGAATTCACACACAGGTTTCTCTAACTCTATCTGGTACTTACTTTTCCCAGTTCTTGCTCCTCCAGCCTCAAGGATATTTTAGGAGGGGAGAAAGCAGCTAAGACAGCTCCTTATATACTTAAAATCCCACCTATCCTAATTTGAAAGATAGAAGTAAGAGTCAGTAGATATGGCAGGACAACTTGTCCTCAAGGCATAGTACAGAAGAGCAACAATTCTAAGATGATTAGGGAGTTTTGGGTAGCTCTAGTGGTAAAGAACCTGCCTGCTAATGCAGGAGACAGAAGAGACATGGGTTTGATCCCTGGGTTGGGAAGATGCCTTGGAAAAGGAAATGGAACCCCACTCCAGTATTCTGGCCCAGAGAATCCCATGGACAGAGCAGCCTGGTGAACTGCAGTCCACAGGGTCACAAAGAGTCAGACACGACTGAAGCGACTTAGCACAGCACACACATTGTGGTAATGGGTGGCAATGGCTCCATAGATAGATCTTGTGGTCAATTTCTATACACAAGTATTTTCACGTAAATTTATATCCTCTATCTTGTGCATGTGTAGTTTTTTTTGAGGAGATGAGAGCCAAATACCAACAATTACTTCAATTCCTATTAGGCGTCAGTATTTTTTTTCCCCTCTTTTAAAATGCTTATTTGTCTGGCCTGTTCATTCTTCTAGCCAGTGAATTTATTATTTATGTCAGCATTACATCATCCATATATCTGAGCATTCTGGGTCTTCCTCCAGCCTCTGATCTAAATCTTGAAATGGATGTAATGTAGGGCAGAGAGGTTTTACAGCTTTCTCTACCCTGGCATATACATAATAAAGATCAAAATTGAAAAGATGAAAGACTTCCATGAAAGCATGCTCACTGGAGGAAATCTCTCTAGAAGGACAAACATCAATGTTCCCTTCTACCCTATCTCAAATGCAAAAAAAAAAAAAAACCCCACATACCCCCACCAACCAAAAAGTGTAGCAAGTAAACTAACCTACTATCATATATTATCATATGCATCAGGTATATTATCATATCTAACAAGACTCTTATGAGAAAGGTAATATTAATTTTATATTACTGCAAAGTTAACTAAATTTCATAGAATGTAAACAAATCCTTTACTGTAAACAAATCATAGATCTTTTATTAGACCCTGATTACAAGACTGGTTTCTGATATGAAGTCCATACTATGAAGCACTACTCTCTCTAAATACTTGTTAAGTCTTCTGTGTTCCTCAGTTTTGGACAAACTTTTTTTTCTCCTCAGCCTTTCCCTTCACTTTGTCCTGCCAGCATTACCATCACTTTCTAAAAATGAACTCCAGCCACCAATACAAATCTTTGAATATCTTCAAAATTTCTGTACTGGGATCCTTTATGTAAACTCTAAAAACTCCACGGTTTTGATAGCTTACAGTGAACAATGTCAAATTCTTGATCTCTGAAGAAGATTTAGCTTTGGGACCAGGGGCCAGGCTTGATCACTCAAGAGTTTTTGTGTAGCAGAGTTTTATTAAAGTGTAAAAGGGACAGAGAAAATTTCTGACATAGACATTAGAAGGGGGACGGAAAATTCTCCCCTTGCTAGTGTTAGCAAGGGAGTGATACAGTTTTTTTTAATTGGTTATTACAATAAATCAAAAGAATGTCTCAAGTTTGTAAGGATCTTACTAGACCCACTCCCACAATATACATTTTAAGATAACAAGATTAGTCAGAAGGTTTTCAGGAAGGAGAAATGTGTCCTCAAGCAGGATATATTATTGTTACATAATCCTTACTAAGGAATTAAGAAAAAAATGGTTCTTTCCTCCTCCTTGAGAATTCCAGACCCCTATCTCCTCCTCGACAGCCCCAGACCCTTTTCTCTTCCTGAGAGACCCTGGATTTCTCATCAATCTGCCTAGGAATTGACTCTCTCATTCTCCTCTTTTCTTTTAGGAGAATTATATTGCAAAGGGAAAGGGGTGTGATTTTCACTCCATAACTACTTCCTGCTGTTGAGGGGCTTTGTCCCTAAATTGTTGAGGCAACATATTCTCCTAACCCTCCTGTGGAGCGTCTCTGATCCAGGGGCCTTATGTAATAGTTGGAGGAGGCTGTGGTACTGGTAGGAGCCTGAACAAACATTTGTAACTTAAAAGGTTTCAGACCATTAGAAACAATTCCAATTACACAGTTACAGATGCAGGGAGCAAAGAGTAAAAACAGAATAATTAGAATTATTACAATTAAGACGGTTTTTACCATGGGGAGCTAGTTAACATTTTTCAAAGTGAGGTGACTGAGGCTTTAGGAGTATCCATAGCCTGAATGATTGCATTCATGTGATACTAATGTGATTAACATTAGTATCTTACCTGGTATATATGTAAAACATTGGGTATGAATAATGGCACAAGTTCCTCCTTGTGCACCCATTAGAATATCTAAGGCCAATCTGTTTTGTAAAACCACCTTTCTAATTTGTATTTGTTCAGCATTAAGGGCTGAAATCGCTTTTTGAGAATCTTGTAAAGCCTGTTGAGTAAAGTTAGTCAGAACATCAACTTGCAGCATAACGTCTGTAGTTCCCAGAGAGGGAATGAATATTGCAGCCAGATAATCATACCGGTGAAATACAAACCTTGCCCAGTGAGTTTAAGGTGTGACAGTTTGGTAGGCTTCTCTGGAAGCTCTGAACATATGAAGTCATGAGTAAAAGTTAGACTTAGGGTGCATCTCCCTATTCAGCCAGGAGGAAGCCACGCCCATAGGTAAGAACCACATATCCAGTATGGCCAATTTGGAGCAAGCCAGTGTGACTGAAGGATCTAGTCTCAATCGGTTCCTGGCCAGGAAAAAGGAGGGCCTAAACTGGGATTGCAAAACACAAGAATGATTGTATTGTATACTTTTTGAGGCAAAAACCCCAGTTGTTTCCAATCATTATAATTAAGTTGTCGACTAACTTCTGGGGATGGCTCTATTTGTTCCCCACATATGGAAGCATTAGATAGTAGGCATCCCCTTTTAGGAGTTAGCCATATGACCTCATCCCATATTTGATAAACATCAGGTAGAAACCCACCAGATCTAGACCCATTTACCTTCTTATGTGCAGCAAAATAGTCATTAAGCCAAGTTAAAATCAAAATTAAAAGTCACATTATGTCCATAGTTAAGGTACCAGTCCATCTTAGGATTGCTAAATGTCATCACAGAGTTGAAGAAAGTCTCTTCCTTGAAGTGGAGAAACCCACCATGGGAAGACTTCAGTTAATGAGTGGGGAGAGCACTCTGCAGACCCAGAAATTATGTCGATTGTGGAATGTGGCATAGGAATGAGTGCAGGACAGGAAGGCATTGTCCTGAGGGTCAAATAGCAGACTCAGTACTTTTGGAGTCAGCAGAAGCAAGCCCACGTATATTCTCAGGCCCATCTCGGTTTCTGGCTCAAACACTGGCTTGTTTGACTCAAAGGCTGGGTCAGGAGTTAACCTTCAGGTAATATCTGTTGAAAAGGCTGAAAGCTGAGTCATAGTTAATTTTAAGGCTTCAGGATCTATGACAATATCTGTGCACAAAAACAGTCTGTTATAGAGACAGTTCCTTCTTCTTAGGGGCAGTTTGAGTCTTCATTAAAGCTACGGGGAGAACTTTAAACCAACTCTCTCATGTTTCCTGAGTTAGCTTATGCAGTTGCCTCCTAATAATGTCATTAACCTTTTCAACTTTTTCTGAAGATTGGGGTCTCCAGAGAGAGTATAAGTAATATTCTATTCCTCGAGCTTTTGACACCCCTTGAGTTATAGCAGCTCTAAAGACAGAGCATTGTCACTTTGAACTTTAGAGTTTAAGATCCCACCTACATCATGAGAAGTCAATACTATAAGATTTTGCCCATTAGTAAACTTATGATCGTTAGGCATTAGTAAAATGATAGTAACAATTACCCTTGAACAATATGGTCATAGCCTTTATTTTCAGTAAGGAACCAAACTTGGATCCTATGGGAAAGTTCAAAGTTGGAGCTTGCAGGAAAGCAGTTTGAAGAGCCTTACAAGCCTTTTGAGTCTCTGGGGACCAAACCAGCTTGTCGGTTTGCACCTGCCGAGTCTCAGTTATAAGTTTATATAAAGGCTGGGCAAATTCGTCATAATCCAGAATCCAAATGCAGCAATAGCATGTAATGCCCAAGAATCTTCTCAATTGTCTTAACGTCATATTTGGCTTGTTTCAGAATTTCAGACAATAAAGTATAAGGATTAGGCACTTATTATTCATATATTTTGAACAAGTATCCATTTATCATTTGACATTTTTATACCCAAAATAGGAGTGTTACGTGGACTGTTATAGGGAATTAATAGCCCTTGTTTCTTTGAATTTTCAATGATGGATTTTAACCCTTCCTTAACCTTGAGTTTCAGTGGATACTGCTTTTGATGTGGAAATAAGTGTGGGTGTTTTGAGCTTGACAACTATAGGAATAGCATTTTTGTGCTCTAACCACAGATTTCCATCAGCCCACACTTTAGGATTTACATTTTATTCAATTAATGGGAGAGAAAAAGTAGGCTCCGTATTTGTGAAAACAGAGGCCTGGACCGTGTTCAGTATATCCCTCCCCAGAAGGAGTGAGAGACTCTGGCACAATTAGAAACTCATGAGAAAATAGTACAGAGTCCCAGTTGCAGCTTAAAGGATGACTGAAATAATAGCATTTGGGTTGTCCAGACAGCCCCATTACAGTAGTAGGTTGGGAGAAAAGCGGACCAGGGGCTTCAGTGAGCACAGAGAAAGTTGCCCCAGTGTCCAAAAGGAAATTGACTGATTGCCCCCCACAGTTATTAATACTCAGGGTTCCTCAGGTGTAATTAGGATGGGAACTTGTGTGAGGACCACTGGGGAATCATGAGTCCTGATTACCTTGAGAGTCTGACCCCTGGGACCTACACTTTGGAGGGCAGTCTCTTCTCCAGTATGGTCCTTTGCAGATCGGACATGGAGCCAGGGGTGGCTTAGATGCCTGAGGGCAATCCTGCTTGAGATGCCCCCTCCTTTCCACAATAATAACAAGCCCATCCCTTTTCACCTGGGTCCCTCTGGGCATTTTTCTCAGGCTGTTTTGGAGCAGGTCTAACACCCATGCTGGGGTTTCAGTCTTTCCCTGGTCTTTTTTTGCCTCTTATTTTCCTCCTCATATTCTCTACTCTAATATACCATCTGAACCAGTTGCAACAGTTGTTTAAAGACTGATTTGGCCCAAATTCCTGGTTTCATAACTCACGACAAATATCTGGAGCTGACTGAGTGAGAAATCTATCTTTTAAGATCATTCCTCCTCTGCACTTTTGGGATCCTCTCCTCCAGGTAAACTTGCGGAGAGTCTCCTAAAGTCTATCTAGGAATTTACCAGGAGTTTCCTTCTCTCCCTGTTCTGTGTCAGCCAACTTAGCATAATTTAAAGTCTTAGTGTGTGCTTGCTTGAGTCTTTCAAGAATACATCTGGCAAAGTGGTTCTGATCTCACCTTCCTTTAGCCATGTCACAGTCTCAGTCTGGCTCTGACATGGAAACTGCTTGGCTACCAGTAGGGAGGAGGGCTATTTTGTGTCCTTGTCTCACGTTCAAGCCATTCATCTCCAAAAGTAGGAGCTTCCCCAAAACTCAAGTTTTCAAGTCAGGAGTCAGCATCTATCCCAAGACATACATTACATCTCTCCAAGAAAGCTCATAAAGTAAAGCTAGTCCCATAAAGGCTTTTATGTACTTCTTGGATCCTCTCGATAGTCTCGACCACAATTGGTACTGTTTGAATTTCTACCGAGAAGAGGCAATCCCTCCTGGAAGGGTGCCTTGACTCTCAGCCTGTGCATTTGGGAGCCCTAGATACAAGGGCAAAGTAAGAGGACAGGAGGCAGCTGAAGGTTTCACACCCAAATTTGTACCCTTAGGACATAAGTCCGGCATGTCTCACAGAGCGATAAAGAGCAACACATATGTCACTTCTACCCATTTCTCTTGTTTTCTACAGAACTGGTCTAGTTGTAAAACAGTAATAATTGAGATCCTTCAACAGGTCAGTGTTCCCTGTCTTCCAAAGGATACTGTGGCCATTCAGTATCACAGAAGAAGACCAGGTGTGTCTTTTTAAATTCTGGAGATCAAACTTGTCCCAGTTTTTTTTTCTAACACATTTTAAAGAAGTGGTTCTGGAACTGTTAGCTCCCATCTGTAAGAGAGAAAAAAGCAGCATCCACCGCTGCGGCTTCTTTCCACTGGAGGCATCCCTCCCTGCTCTAGATGGGGGTGTAGATAGACTTTCCACCGAAGCTTTCGCTGGTCAGACTTAGTCTGTCCCTTACCAACGCAGGCACCTTACTCTTCCCTCCCAGTTCTTCCACCGAGGCAGAGTGGAGATGCACCAGGGGTAGAGCTGATGGCATCCCAGATTGATTTAGTTCCATACCATCAAGACCTTTGTTTGATTTGCCCTTTTCTCTGATGCCACTTGGGGTGGAGCAGAGTAGTTTTCCCAGAATATTTCCTAGGGGACTAGGGGGAAAAAAAGCTAGGACCCCTAGGGGAAGCATCTGTCTTTCATGTGTCCATGCACATTCCTGAGTGCAGTCCTGACTGCAGTGGAAATGGTGAATCATGAAGGGATGAACAACAACCGAGATGTCCCTTCTGAGTGACACCATGCCAGTATAGCAAAAGAAGTGGTAGAGGGTTGGCCAGCAAGGAAAAGGTGATTTTTGTTCTCAAGCTACTAGGGCCAATCCTTCCAGTTCATTCCCACAGATTCCATAGAAGGGATATCTAAGGAGTTGAAACAGAAGCCATTGGAGAGCTTCCTCTGGTCCACTAAGAGCTAGTGCTACCAAAGGAAGAAGCCCATTGCACTTCCAATCTGACCATATCCTGCAATTCCCAATCTGTGTCCTGCAGTGCTTCTATCCACACAGATTGGAGGCACAGCCATGACAAAGACTCACTTTCAGATTACTGGCCCTTGAGACAGGCAGCCCACAGAGTAACCTCTAACCTGAGAGATGTTCCTGTAGCTAGAGTTCTGCCTAGTTCCTGGACTTGTTGTAGGAGCTAGAGTTGCACCTTGCTCCATATATGTTCCGAGTAACTTTCTAGCAAGGCTTGCCTAGTCTAGCGAGGCTAATTGCTTCCATACATGGGGTCTAAGTAAAAGTGCATAGTAACAGCATGGATCACAATTCCCTTGAAAGCCTATGATCTAATAGATTAGGTTAGTAGTGCTAATTCTCCACACAATTACGAAATGGTCAAAGGGTCCAGGAAAAGGTGACTGAGAAAGGAAAGTTTGGTCCACATGCTTTGCCCAGCACTGGTTACTCCCCAGGGATCTTGGGTGTCTCTTGGCATTGGCAGGTTTGTATAAACCCCCAACAAGGCTCCCCTTTCTGGGGCTGCCTTCAGTTATAATGAGGCACTGCAAAACTGCAGACAGGGGCTCATCACTTGCTTTGCTCTTGGTGTGTCATTCATTCACACAAGCACATCTGAGAGTTAGTAAAGTAAAGCAAAAAACGTGCATACTGAGAAAGCAGAGAGTCTAGAGCTCTGAGTGTTCTTACCTTGTCCTGAAGATCCCAGATGAGCCCCGTAAGGATGATCGCTTACGGTGAACAGTGTCGGATTCTTGGTCTCTGATGAAGATTTAGCTTCAGTACCAGAGACCAGACTTGATCACTCAAGAGTTTTTGTATAGCAGGGTTTTATTAAAGTGTAAAAGGGACAGAAAAAACTTCTGACATAGACATCAGAAGGGGGATGGGGAGTGACCTCCTTGCTAGTGTTAGCAAGGGAGTTATATAGCTTTTTAATTGGTTATTACAATAAATCAAAAGAATGTCTCAAGGTTGTAAAGATCTTACTATACCCACTCCCACAATACACATTTTAAGATAACAGGATTAGTCAGAAGGTTTTCAGGAAGGAGAAACATGTCCTCAAGCAGGATACATTATTGTTATATAATGCTTACTAAGGAATGTAGAAAAAAAACTTTGGTCCTTTCCTCCTCCTTGAGAATTCCAGACCCGTATCTCCTCCTTGACAGCCCCAGACCCCTTTCTTCTCCTAAGGGACCCCAGACTTCTTATCAACCTGCCTAGGAATTGACTCTCTCAGTTTTATGTCAAGGTCTGTTTCCCTAAACACAATTGCTTTTAAAAATTGAGTTAAACAATAATTCACCATCACAGATATCACTGAATGTTTTCTTCAGTGGGATGTAAAAATTCTTAAGGGTTTTAAAAAGTGCAATGACTTTTTATCTTTGGGAGATGGTTTCACTGTGTTTCTTACTGACAGATGGAATAGCTTAATGATTCTTTCAAGAATTTATGGTTTAGAAGACAAATCCATATCATTGTATTGGATTTTTCTGGTAAAATTTGGGTAGTTTTCCCCCAAAATACTTAATACTGTTGCTAGGAATTGCATAAGCTACTTCAAATGTAGTGATAGGTTGATTACTTAAGTGAGCAATGGATGTTGTGGGAATAACAAAAAATAATAAAACAAGAACCCATCCTCAGTTGGAGGAGATGCATAGTCACCTTGTGAAACTAGATAGAGTTACACATGTAAATAACAGGACTATAAAATGAATGCAAACTAAATAATTGTTCAATTGCATATAATGACAAATCTATGTCAAACTAGAATATAGCATTTCAAAAATGTAGTTGTTTTTGACATTATTGCTGACTGAATCATGGCACTTATTTGGGTCGGCTAATTATCAACAGCCCAATTTTGAAATGATTTTTGAATTAACCATTAAAATGCAAACTTCATTATTAAACTTTCTGTCAACTATTGAATATAAAATTTCCCAAAGAAGAGACTGGTTTTTGCAGAAGTGTGTTACAGCATCACACATTGTCTAAATTTTCATCCATTAGCTTAAATCATAGGACCCTACACAAATGAAAGTATGTGGTTGAAATTTACCAGATATTTATGTGCAAAGAAATACTAAACAGCAAACTTGAGCTGGTATTTGAAGCAAATAAAGTGAACTAAATTTGGGTCCTGTTTGTCAGAATCTCTTGCTCCTTGGAAGGAAAGTTATGACCAACCTAGATAGTATATTGAAAAGCAGAGATATTACTTTGCCAACAAAGTTCCGTCTAGTCAAGGCTATGCTTTTTCCAGACTGGGTCATGTATGGATGTGAGTGTTGGACTGTGAAGAAAGCTGAGCACCAAAGAATTGATGCTTTTGAACTGTGGTGTTGGAGAAGACTCTTGAGAGTCCCTTGGACTGCAAGGAGATCCAACCAGTCCATCCTAAAGGAGATCAGTCCTGGGTGTTCTTTGGAAGGACTGATGCTAAAGCTGAAACTCCAATACTTTGGCCACCTTATGTGAAGAGTTGACTCATTGGAAAAGACCCTGATGCTGGGAGAGATTGGGGGGCGGAAGAGAAGGGGATGACAGAGGATGAGATGGCTGGATGGTATCACCAACTAGATGGACATGAGCTTGAGTGAACTTTGGGAGTTGGTGATGGACAGGGAGGCCTGGCATGTTGTGATTCATGGGGTCGCAGAGAGTCGGATACGACTGAGTGACTGAACTGAACAGTCATTCACAAAACTAATTAATATTTTATTTATCTCCTCTTATTAAATTGCAAATAGAAGATCCAATAACACATTTGATCTTCATATGTGTGCATCAATTTCACGTCTTCCTTTCCTGAATACAGATTGAGATTTACTCAAAGTCTCATATATCAATAGTCAAAAATGATATGAGATTGATGGCAAAAGGAGAAAGAGGTGGCAGAGGATGAGATGATTAAATAGCATCACCAACTCAATGGACATGAATTTGTGCAAACTCTGGGAGATAGTGGAGGACAGAGGAGCCTAGTGTGCTGCAGTTCATGTGGTCACAAAGAGTCAGACGTGACTTAGTGACTGAACAGAAACAACAAATTACTGTCATTCCGAGTAAAATTTTCATGAAACTCTCAAGTATTGAATGTCCCAGTTATTCTTTCTATCAGTCTATCCAATAATTATAATACATTGACAAGTGTACACTAGCCTGTGGGAATAATATAATAATGGACACATATTACCATATTATGGGATAAAATTGGGAACAGATATTTCGGGGCTAGGATGTATATCTCTGAGTTCTTGAAGAACAGAGAAGTGCTTCTTAAATTTTGAGTGACGTTGAGGCTGTTTCACCACAGTTATTCCTTCATTCCCTGAGTCTATATAGGTACAAAGACTATGTGGTGGATCATAGTCTTCATCTGCTGGATAAATAAAATGATTCCTAGAGAGGTGATGTGCCTCTCCCCAGATCATGTACCTATTTCATAACAGAACCAGAACTGAACCTGAGCTTCTTTTTCAGTATAACAGTAACTACTATTTATTAGAATCTTTGTATATTTTCACACTTTACTGACAGTATTTCTAATTATGGCACCAATTCTTTACTGTAGGTATACATTGCTACCACTGCTACTGCTGCTGCTAAGTTGCTTCAGTCATGTCTGACTCTGTGCGACCCCATAGACGGCAGCCCACCAGGCTCCCCCGTCCCTGGGATTCTCTAGGCAAGAACACTAGAGTGGGCTGCCATTTCCTTCTCCATTGTATGAAAGTGAAAGCCATATTATAAATGAAGAAACTGAGGCACAGGGACTTTAAACAAGTTGTCCAAAGTCAAGCAGCTGATGTGATGTAGAGAAAGTGGTTCAAACCAGATCTTTAAAGCCTTCTGTTTTTATTACTGTCAGGGAGAGATGGGTAGCAGCCTGGGAGTCAGTGGCATTTTCTAGTGTTCTCTCTGGAAAGGGCTCTAAACTAGATTATTTTTTTTTTTAGCAGCGATTATTCACTCCAAAGCCAGTCTCAAAATTTTTGCGTTATGTTTCTTGTCCCTACTTTGGTTCCATTTTGTTTTGGTTTCTTAGCATTGTAACAACACTAATGCTTTAACAGTGGGCATATCATATTGGTTATTATCTTCACTAAGCAGTTGAGATTAGGACATTTTTGGCTAAAATTTACACTTGAATCAAAATGGTCAGACAGTTTATAACTACTATGAAAACTACATGTTTTCATTCTCTTCCACACATGTGACATTTTGCATTATTTTTTACAACGTATTTGTATGTATATACATATTTGTAGCAACTATCAAAATTACCGGCTAAACATTAAATTAAATGCTGTTCTTCTCTCTCTATGTTTAATGTTTGGTTTTCTGTAACTGTTTTACCTGCCCATTAAAAGAAAAAATCAAAAATGTTCATTTGCATTCAGATGTTGCTTGGTATTTTCTTTTCAGTTAAACATGCAAATTGTCATCATTGGCAAATTTACTATACTGCAATTAGATGGAAATCATGTCTTTTATTCAATTTTTCAAAAGCGTGAATGTCTCTTCAACTTTCCAAATACATTTCCCCTTTTTCTGTGTCTCAGATCTTGTGTGATTTTTGTAATCAATTTTTTCTAATTGCTTTTTTTTTTTTCTTTCTCCCACACTTGCATCAAGCTGTGCTTTGGAATTGAATTTAGGTTTTTTTTTTTTTTTTCCCTAAGGTGTTTGTGGAACATTGATGATGCTGTATAAAATACAGAATAAATGTGTCCCAAGAGAATTGACTACTATTTTAGATTTTAAAAAGATAGTGTCAAGAGACCAAAACCACTGTCTTAGTGGAAAAAAAAATTTCTTCTTTGGAGCTATTTGGATATCAGTTCAGTTCAGTTCAGTTCAGTTGCTCAGTCGTGTCCGACTGTTTGCAATATACTAAATATCATTTAGCTAACGCTAAAATGGCAACCCTGGAGAAGGTAATGGCACCCCACTCTAGTACTCTTGCCTGGAAAATCACATGGACGGAGGAGCCTGGTAGGCTGCAGTCGATGGGGTCGCAAAGAGTTGGACACGACTGAGCGACTTCACTTTCACTTTTCACGTTCATGCATTGGAGAAGGAAATGGCAACCCACTCCAGTGTTCTCGCCTGGAGAATCCCAGGGACTGGGGAGCCTGGCGGGCTGCCGTCTATGGGGTCGCACAGAGTCGGACACGACTGAAGCGACTTAGCAGCAGCAGGAGCAGCAGCAGCAAAACGGCACCCCACTCCAGTGTTCTTGCCTGGAGAATCCCATGGATGGAGGAGCCTGGTGGGCCACAGTCCATGGGGTCCCAAAGAGTCGGACACGACTGAGGGACTTAACTAACTAACTGACTGAGTCTCCTCTACGAACTTTTAAGCTTCTCTTGCTCTAGCTTTTGTTTTATTAGAGCCACAAATTTTGAGTGTCTTCCAAGTCTGATTCCTTAGCCCTCAGACCTTCTCTATTTATATTTTCACTCTTATAGCTTTCTTCCCACTCAGTATATGGGCGATCTCTAACCTTGACCTAAATTCTAGCTTTACATGTCTACAAGTTGCTAGGATATATTTTTATTGGACAGTTAAGTTCAGTTCAGTCGCTCAGTCATGTCTGACTCTGTGACCCCATGAACCGCAGTACGCCAGGCCTCCCTGTCCATCATCAACTCCCAGAAGTCCACCCAAACCCATGTCCATTGTGTCAGTGATGCCATCCAACCATCTCATCCTCTGTCATCCCCTTCTCCAAATCTTTCCCAGCATCAGGGTCTTTTCAAATGAGTCAGCTCTCCGCATCAGGTGGCCAAAGTATTGGAGTTTCAGCTTCAACATCAGTCCCTCCAATGAACACCCAGGACTGATCTCCTTTAGCCTGAACTGGTTGAATCTCTTTGTAGTCCAAGGGACCTTCAAGAGTCTTCTCCAACACCTTGAACTAAAAAGCCCTAAGCTTGAGGCTTGTTTTTTTTTTTTTATTTTTTATGATTGCATTCATTGATAAAGAATGAGATGAATCTCTGATGCCTATTCAAAACAATCACTATTCTTGTTTTCCTGACTCCTTTGGAGGAAGCCAGTTCCATTCACATGCAAATTTTAAGCTGAATCACATAAACTCATTTCTAAAGAAGTAAATATAATACATATATCATTGTGCCCCCATGCTTTTGATTTTGCTTATTTTTTAAACCAGAATTAAAATATATAACATAAAATTTACCGTTATAACCATTTGGATTGGAATCCAATTGCTTTGTAATGTTGTGTTAGTTTCTGCTGTACAATGTAGTGAATTAGCTATCTGTATACATATATCCTCTCCCTCTTGAATCTCCTTCCCATCTGCCTATGCCATCACAGAGCCCCGAACTGAACTCCTCATACAGTGTACAGCACAGTAGTAGCTATAAGCACTTTATGTTTACCAGATCTCTGTTAACTTTTCCTCTTGCAAAACTGTATCTGTGGAACGAGAATGTGTCTTTTCCACCCTTCCCCAGGACCTGGCAACCAATATTCTACTTTGTGTTTCTAAGGGATGATTATTTCAGATGCCTCATATAAGTAGAATCATGGAGTAGTGATCTTTTTGTGCTTGATTTATTTCACTTGACACGAAGTCCTCAAGCTCCATCCATGAAGTAGCATGTGACAGGATTTCTCTTCTGTTTTTAAAGTGAAAACTCTTTCACTGTGTGTATATATACCACAGTTGCTTTATTCATTCATCTGTTGATGAACATTTAAGTTACTTCTGCCTCTCGGCTATTTTAAATAGTCCAACTATGAATACGGGTGTGCAAAAATTCTGTTTTCAATTCTTTTGAATATATACCAATTAGTGGGGTTGCTGGATCAATTATATCTTAAAGGTTTTTGAGAAACCTGCATTGTGTTTTCCCCTGTAACTACATCATCTCACATTCCCTCCAGTGGTGCACAAAGAATTTGATTTCTCCACATTGTGGCCAACACTTGCTATTTTCTAGTTTTTGATGGTGAACATCCTCATAGGTGTGAAGTGATAGCTCATTGTGGCTTTGATTGACATTTCTTTTACAATTAGTGATGTTGAGCATTTTTTCATGCTTGTTGGTCATTTGTATAACTTCTTTGGATAATTCTTTTTTCAAGTCCTTTGTTCATTTTTTAATTGGATAACTTTCTTTTTGTTGTTGTCATTGAGTTTTAGGTGTTCTTTATATATTCTGAATATCAACCTCTTGTCAAATATATACCTTATGTATATGGTATATATAAATATATAAATATATTTTTGTTGCCTGTATTTTTGGTGTCAAATTCAGTTATCTTATTTATATTTGTTAAGAAAACTAGCAAAAATAATATAAATACTACTTAAAATTCACTGAGAACATTAAGGATTAGATCAGGTCTTAGAGTGGCAATGAGTCACAACCTGAATTAATGATATACTTGTGTTTGTTGCAATGAAGTTCTAAATGAAAGGAAATTACAAAATTACATATGTATATGGTAGTAAATTTTAAATGAAGAAAGAGAAAGGAAATTAATGAAAGAATGAAGAAGAGAAAACAAATGTCTTTCCTGAATTAAAAATGATGGTCAAACAGAGTAATGAAAGTGGAAACTTTTATGTGTATGTATATATCTCTACATAGGTGGATATTCAGGATATCCAATTCAAAGTAATAAAATTGCCCTTAAATTGCCCTTAAATTCAGGATGAACTATATAGTTAATAATACTCACTTTTCAAAATTGAATCTAGAAATTAAAAAACACTTGCTCCTTGGAAGAAAAGCTATGACCGACCTAGACCATGTATTAAAAAACATGAGAGACATCATTTTGCTGACAAAGGTCCATAAAATCAAAGCTGTAGTCATGTACAGATGCGAGTGTTGGACCATAAAGAAAGCTGAGCACCAAAGAACTGATGCTTTCAAACTGTGGTGCTAGAGAAGACTCTTGAGAGTCCCTTGGATGGCAAGGAGATCAAACCAGTCCATCCTAGAGGAAATCAGTCATTAATATTGATTGGAAGGACTGATGCTGAAGCTGAAGCTCCAACACTTTAGCCACCTGATATGAAGAGCCGACTCATTGGAAAAGACTCTGATGCTGGAAAAGATTGAGGTCAGGAGGAGAGGGGGTGACAGAGGATGAGACGGTCACATGGCATCACTGATTCAATGGACATGAGTTTGAACAAACTCCAGGAGACAGTGAAGGACTGGGAAGCCTCATGCTGCAGTCCATGGGGTGGCCAAGAGACATTATTTAGCAACAATAACATTCACTTCAAGTTGTTGGGAAACTGATGAAGTTCTTAAGAATGTTCAAGACAATCTTGCTTACATTCCCTTCTTTTTAATTTCTTCCCCTTGAGTTTACATTAATATTTTCCCCAACTACTTTAGCCTTTTGTTGTTCAGTTGTTCAGTCATGTCTGATTCTTTGCGACCTTTAGCCTTTACCTGCATTACAACTCAGAAAAATCAAATGGGTACTAGCAGAATTATGTCTTCATGTTGTGAAGTACAAAATATTTTATTTCTCCCTAGGTTGCCACTTTTTTTGTCATTTTCTTTTTTTTTTCGCCTAATTCATTTTAACCAGCTATGTACCAGGAATGAGGTTATCAGAGCCTATATGACCTCTGTCCTCATGGATTAGTACCATGGAAAGTGCATAGGAAAAAATATATGAAGCAAATAATCTCAAAAATGTATAAATGAGGAGTATGATAAGCACTGCGATTGAAAAAAATAATGCCAAGGTAATGGATTAGGGAGTTCATTTAATCTGAGGAGTTAGAATAGACTTCCCTGAAGAAAAGTGATTTAATTTGTATCTGAAGATAAACTGCAAATGTCTGAGCAAAGTGGTTGTAAGGAAAACAGATGACAGGCCATGTCTAAAAGTCTTGATATGTGAAAAATCATGGCGCTATAGTGATTCCTATGCTTTCTAGGAGAAAGAATGGATTGTGGAGAGAGCATAAGTGAGAGAGGAGAGAATGGTTAGCAGGCTAGCAGGAGATGATATGAATTTGGACCAGAATAGTGGAAGCTTTAGAGATGGAAAGATGAAGACAGCATAGACATATTTAAGAGAGAAAATCAAAAGTAATTAAAGACAGATATTTCATGGGAGTGAAACAATCCATTTCAAGGTTGATGCCTATAGTTCCACCTTCTAAATTAAATGCATAGTTCTCTCATTTGCTAGGAGAAGGCAACTTCAGATAAGAAGCAGTTTTGGAGAAACTATGATGAATTTACCTTTGCACTTGTTCCATTTGAATTTTCCTTTAGGGCATCAAATCTGCATGTGGAGAGCAAGTGATTGGATAGATGATCTGCACTCAGATGAAAAGTCCTGACTGACAATAAAGATTTGGGAGTCAAGATCATCCAAGGATCTTTGGGTTAGGAGTTAATGGAAAGAGCACTTAGTTAAAGAGTATGGGGTTTGGGAAAAGGCCTTCAGATATCTAGGTGTGCAACACAGGTAAAAAAGAACTGAGGGGTACTGAACTGACTCACGTTTTTTAGTCTTGAGAATTTGTTTGCTGTTTTTCCTTTTTTGTTGTTTTTGTTGGTTGAATCAATGACAGCCAAATTCTCTTCTCTTGATGGTTCCAGCTTCCTTCTGTCCTTCAGAAGTCCAAGTCTTTCGTGCTTTCTACATAGTAAGGTGGTTAGGTGGTCACCTATATTATTTCAGGGATTGCAGCAATATCTCTGCTCTGAAGTTTACTGGTGAATGAAATATTTATTCACTGGCTTGTTCTTTGGCTGAAGACTTGATCATCCTCTGTTAACATGAGAAACTCATTGGAGTTGTAACTTTTTAGTCAACAACCATTTAGTGATCTTTTAATTGGAATAGATCTATAAGATCATTTCCTGAAAATACATTCTAATTGATAATTATTTCTTCTCTGATTTCATTATTAAGGAGAAAAGATTAAATATCAAATTCAGTGTGAAAGACACATACTTATTCAATTTTCTTTGTTAATTTTTCCCTCTTTGCAGTTTAATAGATAATTTTTCTTTTAAATTCAAAGAATAGAGGCTCTAGTGTGAACTGGGCTTTGTGGTTATCTTTTTGAGAGGTAAAAAAATCTTAATAATTTTTATCACCTGCCGCTTAGCTCACTATTATTCTTAAAAAAATTTCAGTGAAAAAAAAAATTCAGTGAAAAATTAAAAGACGGATTTTCTCTGGTGGAAAATCTCCTGTACAGAATACTAGGCATGATTGTTTACATTTTTCTCTCCTATCATCCTTAAATAGAACACCACAATGTGGTGTTTATTTTTCTAAAATGATGCTCAGTGGAGTTGTAGGAAAGATATTGTGTAATTCAAGGGCATATCATTGATACAAACTTACATCATAAAGCTTTCAGCCAAGGAAATTAAGATAATTAAAAAAAAATAAAAACTATGTTTCATCTGAGTGCTCTATTCCACTATCTAGACCTCACCTTGATCCTCCTTCTGTCTCTTAACCTCACTTAAGGATTATTAAGACAATTGGTTATGCAACTGTCCTCCCTTCTTGAAAGGCTTTCAGCAGCTTAAGTAAAATGATTCTTGTTCCTGAAGAGGTTTTTCATTCTGTATGTAACCTCCCTGTGATATTATTATAACAAACTAACAGAGGAGAAAATTCAGGGTCAGAGGGGAAAATTAAAAGAAATGTACTTCCTTTCCATGTTGTAGAATAGATCAAGCGGCTATTATTCCTCTGGCTTTTTACGTCTTCATTTCAGGAATTTCAGTAGTAGTTAAGATCATTTAATTTTTGTGTGGGTCCATTTAGGAAACACACACAGGCAGTGAACTCTCTTTCACAGAGTGAATACTAAAATTCTCCATAGCCTCTGGAGAAAAGCACAGAGTTGTGGAGAGAGCAAGTGCTCAAAAACATGTTCCGAAATTGATGTTAATGTAAATGGGTGGATGAGAAACTAACATGAGAAATGATACAGTTTACAAACATGATTACTTAGACACCTGATGGTCAGTTTTCCTTTCACTTTTTGCCTTTGCTTGATGGGATTTCTTATTTTCATAATAATATGTGTATGAAATTGAATACAAACATCATCGGGTGTTGCAAAAGCAAGGACTAAACGTATTGAGTTGTCAAAGAGGGGAGGTCATTCTTCATTCAACTCAGAATCTGCAGCCGCTTTTCCTTTGAAGGCATTTGCCAGTATTGGTTGTGGGCTAAAAACACTAAGAATTTGGGGTTGTGAGAGCAAAGGATGGTTGCTGAGGGACAGAGAAAACAGACAGCCGAGTGGCAGTCACATCAGGCTGAAGTGAAAAAGAAGGAAACCTGAAATTCAAGGAGCCTCAACACTTAAGCTCGTCTCCCCTTATGGATACTATGGATACTTTAACAGCGTTGCCAAGTGTGTCTGACGGGAGTGATAATCCTTTAAGAAGAGAGGGGAAGTTCATGCAGTCTCAAGGGGCTTAACAAGCAAAACCTTCCAGAGGCAGGGATCCTAAGAAAACGAAAGGCAAGAACTGAAAATTCTTAAAGGGAATGATGAACTGAGAATGATCGGCAGCAGTCCCTAGGCCCCTGCCTTTTATTTTCTTAGGGGCACATATCCATCTGGATGCAACTGAAAATTTCCTGAATTTAGGAAAAAAAAAAACATCAATTTACATATATCAAACTACAAGTTGGATAGTTTATAAGAAAATCACACGTACACACATCATGATGAAAATGCTAACAACCAAACAACATGAGAAGAAGGAAAACCACTGCACATGAATATTTGCCAAAAATTCTTACATAGACCCCAGCCATTTTACTTTAATGTCTCTATTTCATTCCCTCCCTAGGTCACTGGTAACTATTGGAGAATCAACAATACCTCCAAAATTTAATGTATCAGTGTGTGAGTGTGTGTTATTGTTAAAACATGAGAAGAATCATGCAAATTTGGCTGCGGTGCACAAATGGAAGGTGATTATAAGCAGGGGTGTAGCGAATTAAAATGTATTAAGAGAAAAACTAAGGATGATAGAACTGGACAAGGAACAACAGACTGGTTCCAAATAGGAAAAGGAGTGCGTCAAGCCTGTATATTGTCACCCTGTTTATTTAACTTCTATGCAGAGTACATCATGAGAAATGTTGGACTGGAAGAAGCACAAGCTGGAATCAAGACTGTCGAGAGAAATATCAATAACCTCAGATATGCAGATGACACCACCCTTATGGCAGGAAGTGAAGAGGAACTAAAAAGCCTCTTGATGAAAGTGAAAGAGGAGAGTGAAAGATTTGGCTTAAAGCTCAACATCCAGAAAACGAAGATCATGGCATCTGGTCCCATCACTTCAAGGCAGATAGATGGGGAAACAGCAGAAACAGTGTCAGACTTTATTTTGGGGGGGCTCCAAAATCACTGCAGATGGTGATTGCAGCCATGAAATTAAAAGACGCTTACTCCTTGGAAGAAAAGTTATGACCAACCTAGATAGCATATTCAAAAGCAGAGACATTACTTTGCCGACTAAGGTCTGTCTAGTCAAGGCTATGGTTTTTCCAGTAGTCATGTATGGATGTGAGAGTTGGACTGTGAAGAAGGCAGAGCGCCAAAGAATTGATGCTTTTGAACTGTGGTGTTGGAGAAGACTCTTGAGAGTCCCTTAGACTGCAAAGAGATCTAACCAGTCCATTCTGAAGGAGATTAGCCCTGGGATTTCTTTGGAAGGAATGATGCTAAAGCTGAAGCTCCAGTACTTTGGCCACCTCATGTGAAGAGTTGACTCATTGCAAAAGACTCTGATGCTGGGAGGGATTGGAGGCAGGAGGAGAAGGGGACGACCGAGGATGAGATGGCTGGATGGCATCACTGACTTGATGGACATGAATCTGAGTGAACTCTGGGAGTTGGTGATGGACAGGGAGGCCTGGTGTGCTGCGATTGATGGGGTCGCAAAGAGTCGGACACGACTGAGCGACTGAACTGAAGGATGATAGGATCTGAGTAATGGAATTTTTCACCATCCCCACAGTGCAATTTTAGTCTACCCACCCAGGATATGAGTTCATGGTCCTTAACATACTGTGAAGTAATTCACATCTTTGACAATCTTATGGAAATAATGGAGAGAACAAAAATTTTAGACAGTTTTGGAGAGAGAGTGCCTATCATCTTTGAAATGAGTAAGGGTCAAGAATGTCAAATAGTGAATCTTAGTGAAAATTTTGGACGGAGGAGCCTCGTAGGCTGCAGTTCATGGGGTCACTGAGAGTTGGATACGACTCAGTGACTTCACTTTTACTTTTCACTTTCATGCATTGGAGAAGGAAATGGCAACCCACTCCAGTGTTCTTGCCTGGAGAATCCCAGGGACGGGGGAGCCTGGTGGGCTGCCGTCTATGGGGTCGCACAGAGTCGGACATGACTGAAGCGACTTAGCAGCAGCAGCAGCAGGCCTTGAGAAGAAGGTGCTATTAAAAATTGGATCCTACTCCATTCCAAGTTATTTTAAACATCAAGATAAGCCATATACTGACTTCCCTGGTGGTCCAGTGGCTAAGACTCCATGATCACAATGCAGGGGGCCTGGGTTTGATCCCTGGTCAGGGAAATAGAACCGGTATGCTGCAACTAAGACCAAGTGCAGTCAAACAAAATAAATAAATACATTTTTAAAAGAAAGATCAGCCATTTGAAGTATAGACTTGTCATTCACAGCACTGATAAGACTAACATCATCTCCACAGATAAAGACTACAAAAGTCCTATGGAAATTGATCTATGCTAAGTGAGTTTGATCCTAAATTTGTGTCTACATAATAATGATATTGGTATATACATGTGTAAGCCTATGAGGGTGAGAAAGACAACAATGTATGCATGTTAACTTCAATTTTTTTTTTTTAAGAAAATGTATGCAACATGCAGACTTACTCAAGGGATTGTTAGCATAATAATGAAACAAGATTTTGCATTCTAGTTTATGAATACCAGTAACACAAATAGAGTTCCTAAGAACAATTTTCATTTTGGAAGTTACAGATTGTGATGCTGAGGATAAAAGGTGAGATAATGAATGAGTCTCTATGCATCTTTAGTTGACTTCTGTCTGACTACATGGAGAAGTAGTCTTGTCAACTCAAAGGCCAGTAAAGTTATCATGACCCACTTTATTCTGTGTCTTTTCCAGCAGCCAATGTATGTTTTAGCAATATGAACCTGGGTGACAATGGTTCTGAGACCAAAGAGGATCTTACCTTAAAATAATCCTGTAACAACTGCTGGAAACTCAGCTCCTTCCTAAGTATTTGTTACATGCTTATATGTAGGAAAATTGGAAACTCCTTAACATTGACACGTAAAGATAAAATTTCCTTGAAAATTTCAAAACAAGTTTTATTTTCTGGGCCCAAATAATTAGCCATAGATATAAGTAAGTTCTCAAGTGAAAAATCTTACACGTGGGAGCAGTACTAACGTGGAGGTAAGTTTATCTTTCTAGAGCCAATTCCACTGGAAGTTCTATTATCATTTTCCCTAGTACATATCAGATTTGGCCCTAAAGCAGACAAAATATCTGCTCAGGAGTTATGAAGAACAGTTATGAGTAAGACAGCTATGTGGAAGAACAGATGTGTTCTTTATAGTTATAAACTAAGCAGAGATGATGAGAAAGCAGATTAATTAAGTAATAGAGTATACACAGGTGTGTAGAGTCTATTAACTAGAAACTAAAACTCCTCAGAAATATGTTTGCAGGTCAAGAAGCAAGAGTTAGAAGTTAACATGGAACAACAGACTGGTTCCAAATAGGGAAAGGAGTACGTCAAGGCTGTATATTGTCACCCTGCTTATTTAACTTATGTGCAGAGTACATCATGCAAAATGCCAGGCTGGATGAAGCACAAGCTGGAATCAAGATTGCCAGAAGAAATATCAGTCACCTCAGATATGCAGATGACACCACCATTATGGCAGAAAGTGAAGAATTAAAGAGCCTCTTGATGAAAGTGAAAGAGGAGAGTGAAAATTTTGGCATAAAACTTAACATTCAGAAAACGAAGATCATGGCATCCGGTCCCATCACTTCATGGCAGATAGATGGGGAAACAGTGGAAACAGTGTCAGACTTTTTTTGGGGCTCCAAAATCACTGCAGATGGTGATTGCAGCCATGAAATTAAAAGATGTTTGCTCCTTGGAATAAAAGTTATGACCAACCTCAGTCAGTTCAGTTCAGCTCAGTTCAGTCACTCAGTCGTGTCCAACTCTTTGTGACCCCATGAATCGCAGCACGCCAGGCCTCCCTGTCCATCACCATCTCCTGGAGTTCACTCAAAATCATATCCATTGAGTCTGTGATGCCATCCAGCCATCTCATCCTCTGTCATCCCCTTCTCCTCCTGCCCCCAATCCTTCCCAGCATCAGAGTTTTTCCAATGAGTCAATTTTTCACATGAGGTGTCCAAAGTACTGGAGTTTCAGCTTTAGCATCATTCCTTCCAAAGAACACCCAGGGCTGATCTTCTTTAGAATGGACTGGTTGGATTTCCTTGCAGTCCAAGGGACTCTCAAGCATCTTCTCCAACACTACAGTTAAAAAGCATCAATTTTTCTGCACTCAGCTTTCTTCACAGTCCAACTCTCACATCCATAAATGTCTGCTGGAAAAACCATAGCCTTGACTAAACAGAACTTTGTTGGGAAAGTAATGTCTCTGCTTTTGAATATACTATCTAGGTTGGTCATAACTTTTCTTCCAAGGAGTAAGAGTCTTTTAATTTCATGGCTGCAATCACCATCTGCAGTGATTTTGGAGCCCAAAAAGATAAAGTCTGACACTGTTTCCACTGTTTCCCCATCTATTTCCCATGAAGTGATGGGACCGGATGCCATGATCTTCATTTTCTGAATGTTGAGCTTTAAGCCAACTTTTTCACTCTCCTCTTTCACTTTCATCAAGAGGCTTTTTAGCTCCTCTTCACTTTCTGCCATAACGGTGATATCATCTGCATATCTGAGGTTATTGATATTTCTCCCAGAAATCTTGATTCCAGCTTGTGCTTCTTTCAGCCCAGTGTTCCTCACAATGTACTCTGCATAGAAGTTAAATAAGCAGGGTGACAATATACAGCCTTGAGGTACTCCTTTTCCTATTTGGAACCAGTCTGTTGTTCCATGTCCACTTCTAACTGTTGCTTCCTGACCTGCGTACAGGTTTCTCAACAGGCAGGTCACGTGGTCTGGTATTCCCATCTCTTTCAGAATTTTCCACAGTTTATTTTGATCCACACAGTCAAAGGCTTTGGCATAGTCAATAAAGCAGAAATAGATGTTTTTCTGGAACACTCTAGCTTTTTCCATGATCCAGTGGATGTTGGCAATTTGATCTCTGGTTCCTCTGCCTTTTTAAAACAAGCTTGAACATCTGGAAGTTTACAGTTCACATATTGCTGAAGCCTGGCTTGGAGAATTTTGACCATTACTTTACTAGCATGTGAGATGAGTGCAATTGTGTGGTAGTTTGAGCAAAAAGTGGTCCACTGGAAAAGGGAATGGTAAACCACTTCAGTATTCTTGCCTTGAGAACCCCACGAACCATATGAAAAGGCAAAATGATAGGATACTGAAAGAGGAACTCCCCAGATCAGTAGGTTCCCAATATGCTACTGGAGATCAGTGGAGAAATAACTCCAGAAAGAATGAAAGGATGGAGCCAAAGCACAAATAATACCCAGTTGAGGATGTGACTCCTGATAGAAGCAAGGTCCGATGCTGTAAAGAGCAATATTGCACTGGAACTTGGAATGTCAGGTCCATGAATCAAGGCAAATTGGAAGTGGTCAAACAAGAGATGGCAAGGGTGAACGTCGACATTCTAGGAATCAGCGAACTAAAATGGACTGGAATGGGTGAATTTAACTCAGATAACCATTAGATCTACTACTGTGGGCAGGAATCCCTTAGGAGAAATGGAGTAGCCATCATGGTCAACAAAAGAGTTCGAAATGCAGTACTTGGATGCAATCTCAAAAACGACAGAATGATCTCTGTTCGTTTCCAAGGCAAACCATTCAACATCACAGTAATCCAAGTCTATGCCCCAACCAGTAACACTGAAGAAGCTGAAGTTGAACGGTTCTATGAAGACCTATAAGACCTTTTAGAACTAACACCCAAAAAAGATGTCCTTTCCATTATAGGGGACTGGAATGCAAAAGTAGGAGGTCAAGAAACACCTGGAGTAACAGGCAAATTTGGCCTTGGAATGTGGAATGAAGCAGGGCAAAGGCTAATAGAGTTTTGCCAAGAAAATGCACTGGTCATAGCAAACACCCTCTTCCAACAACACAAGAGAAGACTCTACACATGGACATCACCAGATGGTCAACACCAAAATCAGATTGATTCTATTCTTTGCAGCCAAAGATGGAGATGCTCTATACAGTCAACAAAAACAAGACCAGGAGCTGACTGTGGCTCAGATCATGAACTCCTTATTACCAAATCAGACTCAAATTGAAGAAAGTAGGGAAAACCACTAGACCATTCAGGTATGACCTAAATCAAATCCCTTGTGATTGATTATACAGCGGAAGTGAGAAATAGATTTAAGGGACTAGATTTATAGATAGAGTGCCTGATGAACCATGGACAGAGGTTCATGACATTGTACAGGAGACAGGGATCAAGACCATCCCCATGGAAAAGAAACGCAAAAAAGCAAAATGGCTCTCTGGGGAGGCCTTACAAATAGCTGTGAAAAGAGAGGTGAAAAGCAAAGGAGAAAAGGAAAGATATAAGCATCTGAATGCAGAGTTTCAAAGAATAGCAAGAAGTGATAAGTAAGCCTTCTTCAGCGATCAGTGCAAAGAAATAGAGGAAAACAACAGAATGGGAAAGACTAGAGATCTCTTCAAGAAAATTAGAGATACCAAGGGAACATTTCATGCAAAGATGGGCTCGATAAAGGACAGAAATGGTATAGACCTAACAGAAGCAGAAGATATTAAGAAGAGGTGGCAAGACTGTACAAAAAAGATCTTAATGACCCAGATAATCACGATGGTGTGATCACTCACCTAGAGCCAGACATCCTGGAATGTGAAGTTAAGTGGACCTTAGAAAGCATCACTACGAACAAAGCTAGTGGAGGTGATGGAATTCCAGTGGAGCTGTTTCAAATCCTGAAAGATGATGCTGTGAAAGTGCTGCACTTAATATGCCAGTAAATTTGGAAAACTTAGCAGTGGCCACAGGACTGAAAAAGGTCAGTTTTCATTCCAATCCCAAAGAAAGGCAATGCAAAAGAATATTCAAACTACCACACAATTGCACTCATCTCACATGACCAACCTAGGCAGCGTATTAAAAAGCTGACATTAATTTGCCAAGAAAGGTCCATCTAGTCAAAGCTATCGTTTTTCCAGTAGTCATATATGGATGTGAGAGTTGGACTATAAAGAAAGCTGAGCGCCAAATAATTGATGCTTTTGAACTGTGGTGTTGGAGAAGACTCTTGAGAGTACTTTGGTCTGTAAGGAGATCCAACCAGTTTATCCTATAGGAAATCAGTCCTGGGTATTCATTGGAAGGACTGATGCTGAAGCTGAAACACCAATACTTTGGCCACCTGATGCGAAGAACTGACTCATTTGAAAAGACCCTGATGCTGGGAAAGATTGAAGGCAGGAGGAGAAGGGACAACAGAGGGTGAGACGATTGGATGGCATCACTGACTCAATGGACATGAGTTTGAGTAAACTCTGGGAGTTGGTGATGGACAGGAAGGCCTGCAGTCCATGGGGTTGCCAAGAGCTGGACACAACTAAGTGACTGAACTGAACACTTAATGATGATAAAATTGAAAACCATTCATAATAAGCAAATGAAATCTAATCTTGTATTTAATTTAGCTTTCTTATAATCCTAGAATGTTACAAGCTTTCTCATTTGAAATTAATGGAGGTTCATACTGTTTAAATAACGGTAGAGGGATATTTATTAAAAGAAAATGTATTTGTTGTATAAGAGAAATTGATCCAAAAAACACTACATAAGAATGTATTAGATTGCTCAGGTAACTACAACAGAATGTCACAGACTGGTTGGCTTAAACAGCAGGAATTTACTTCCTTGTAGTTTGGGAGGCTGGAAGTCCAAGATCAAGAGGCCAGCAGTGTTGGTTTCCAATGGGACCTTCCTGGCTTACAGATGTTGCTTTCTTGTTCTGAACTCAAATGTCTTTTTCATTGTGCTTGTATGTCCCTTGTGTCTCTTCCTTTTCTCTTAAGGACAATTCTATTGGATTAGGGCCCCACTCTTATTTAACCTTAGTCACCTCTTTCAAAGTTCTGTCTCCAAGCAGGTACATTGGGGAATCAAGGCTCCAATGGGTGAATTTTGAGGGAGATACATTCAGTCCATAGCAAGTGGATGTAAAGTATAATATGACCCAAATAAAAATTTAAAAATTTAAAGTATCTGGAAAGGATATTATCCACCTGGAAGGAGGTTGCCTCATATCATTTATCTCTAGGTAGTATGAAAAAAGATGATATGATTTTTATAGTATTATTATTATTTGATCCCTCTGGTTTTTTTCCCCTTAATTTCTCTTCAATAGGCATATATTCCTGGTATGACTTCAAAGGGCAATCAGTGTAGTGTAGTATATTATAATGCACAGCATTTCACCTGTTATTAACCACATTTAAGAGATCAGTGTAGTAATATGGCATACCCAAGATCAGATTTCCAGGAGTAAGTGTTGTAACTTTTTCAACATATTATCAGGCCATCATACATCCTATTATGATAACATCTTGAAATGAATTGTTTATCATTCAGTTGTGTCCAACTCTTTGAGATACCCCGGACTGTAGCTTGCCAGACTCCTCTGTCCATGGGATTCTCCAGGCCAGTATATTGTAGTAGGTAGCCATGCCCTTCTCCAGGGGGGGTCTTCCCAACCCAGGGATAAAACAGAAGTCTCCTGTATTGCAGGAGACACAAGAGACTTGGGTTTTATTCCTGAGTCAAGAGGATCTGCTGGAGAAGGGCATGGCAACCCACTCCAGTATTCTTGCCTGGAGAATGCCATGGACAGAGAAGCCGATGGGCTACAGTCCAGG
The DNA here is from genome assembly GCF_014754425.2 of Oryx dammah. Classification (NCBI taxonomy): domain Eukaryota; kingdom Metazoa; phylum Chordata; class Mammalia; order Artiodactyla; family Bovidae; genus Oryx; species Oryx dammah. The sequence continues at coordinate 29,690,069 of NW_024070195.1, read as the reverse complement.
GGGTCACAATGAATTGGACATGTCTGAAGCGACTGAGCATACACTTGAAATGAAGACAGTTCGGACAGAGAGACATGGATCTGGTGGGTAGATGTACATTCAGAGACACCACTGGCCCTCTATCCTAGCACACACATTTTGGCTTCATGTTTGTTGAAATCTTCTCCACTGGTAACCCCAATATTTTGTGAAGCAAAACTCTTTTTTTTGTTGTTGTTTTTGAAGAGGAGTGTCTGAAATTAGGTGGAAAAAAGATAGGAAGAAGGGGATAGGAGCTAAAAAAAGATGAAGACACAAGAGTCACCTTTCTTTTTCTTTTTTTTTAAAAATCTGTTGAGTTGAACTCTGTCAGCATGAATCATTTTAGCCATCCATAGGTAGTATTTAAGAATTCACAAGCCAACATTCAGATCATGGCATCTGGTCCCATCACTTCATGGGAAATAGATGGGGAAACAGTGGAAACAGTGTCAGACTTTATTTTTTGGGCTCCAAAATCACTGTAGATGGTGATTGCAGCCATGAAATTAAAAGACGCTTACTCCTTGGAAGAAAAGTTATGACCAACCTAGATAGTATATTCAAAAGAAGAGACATTACTTTGCCGACTAATGTCCATCTAGTCAAGGCTATGTTTTTTCCTGTGGTCATGTATGGATGTGAGAGTTGGACTATGAAGAAGGCTGAGCACCAAAGAATTGATGCTTTTGAACTGTGGTGTTGGAGGAGACTCTTGAGGGTCCCCTGGACTGCAAGGAGATCCAACCAGTCCATTCTGAAGGAGATCAGCCCTGGGATTTCTTTGGAAGGAATGATGCTAAAGCTGAAACTCCAGTACTTCGGTCACCTCATGCGAAGAGTTGACTCATTGCAAAAGACTCTGATGCTGGGAGGGATTGTGGGCATGAGAAGGGGACGATTGAGGATGAGATGGCTGGATGGCATCACTGACTCGATGGACGTCAGTCTGAGTGAACTCCAGGAGTTGGTGATGGACAGGGAGGCCTGGTGTGCTGCGATTGATGGGGTCGCAAAGAGTCGGACACGACTGAGTGACTGAATTGAACTGAACTGAAGCCTTGTGATACTATTTTTGAACTAGAATATCAATAATAAAGGAAGGTGTGTTACAATATGGCAGAGGTACACAACACTGCAGTGTATGCATGGAACATCCTCAGAGTGGGTTTACTTTAGTGAAAGATTTTGGAAAATGTACTGTAAACCACAGAAAATACAGCTCTATTGAGGCTTAGGATGGAAACTACATAAGAAGTTTTAAATAAAATTTCATAGAAATTTTGTTTTACAGGTAAATCTATTGTCTTATACTACCAGATATCTAATACATTATTATAATTATTGTTCAGTGCTGTGGTGGAAATATCAGAGGCCTCTTTTCATTCATTCCATGGGGACAAAAATTTGTTCCTGAGGCACAGAAAAGTCTTAGCTATTGCAATGGTTTGTGTCTCTCCAAAATGTCCCAAATATTTAAATAAATACACAGTCTATCTGTGATATTAATTCATTGGTGGAATTAGGAAAAATATTTAAAACATCCCCTTGGCAGAGGGCAATAAAAAGGTTGTAGAAATACTGATCTATTCAGATCAGTCACTTGGCATTATTTGACTAGTTGACTTTTACATTTTTTAAATTTAAAGTCAGTAGATTTTGTCCTCTATCTATCCTACCTATAGTGGAAGATATTATAGAGAGATCTGTAAGGTTGAATAAAATTGAAAAAAGATTGATATTGTTAATACAATTTGTTAGAGCAGAAAGGAAGTCACTGTACATGGTTGAACTGAAAATAAAAACAAAACAAAACTACAGAATATAGAGGTTTTGCCTTAATTGGCCATAAAGTGTTTCATGATCATGATTTCTTTACTTATTAGGGTTCTTTATTATTGATTAGATGTTAGAGAAAAAAACTTTATGGGAAAATATTTTGTTATAACTGAGAAGTTATAAACAATGAAGTTAATATAAATATAGAAAGAAATGTATAATCATTGCCCACTGAACAAAGGCATTAATTTTTAATCTTTAGAGGAATGAATATGGTTGATAAATATATTTAATTGGGAAGTACCATCCAACCCATGGAATTGCTAAACCATTAAACAAAAATCAGCTAAAAGGATGCTAGTGTTGGTTCTGAAATCATTTCACCTCTTAATTTACACTAACTTTTTAACATAAATATAGCAGATGATATTACTTCTTTCCTTTTAGAAAAATATGCCATTTGAAGGACCCTTAAAGATTAATTGCTTAATTTTGTTGGTTTAACATGCTCTAGGAGACTGCCATGACCATTTTGTATATTATACCCTGATGAACCAAAGTGTTTTGACAACCCTTTACAACTTGAGTCACAGGGGGTTTAGAAATAGGCTGCTTTCCAAATCTTATCTTGAGAAATGATTTCTCCTTTGAAGATGTGATTTATAAATGTGAAATATCTTTCTTTCACTTATTGGCCACTATGTTTGTCTGTGCCCCTCAATAATAGTGGGCAGTATATAAGAATGCAGTGTCCGTAATATGGTCCTTCCTTGTCCCAGGGTCCAGCAGTGGGGTTTTGTGGCATGTACCATAAAAAGGCTGAGGCACCCCTATCTTAGCCATGCTTAGGTTACTGCTTTGCAGAAACAAGTGACTCTACTGCTCACAAGGCTCAAAATTCACAGATGCTTAGTCAACTCAGATTACAGGCTTCAGGCAGAGATTACCTCCCTTATTCAAACAATATTCTCTTCCATCTCTGATGACAGACTGGCTGACTTTACTCAGAGTTTTGTTTTCTCCTACACTAGGCTGTTGATAAAGGCCACAAATAGCTATGTACTATTTCTTCCAATAAGCCTGAGACATTTTTCTGTTACTGTAATCATAGCAAGCAATTGTATGACCAAATATTTCATCCTGGAATAATAAGGACCACCAGATTTGTAGACTACAGTATAAGCATTCTTTCTGTTTGACAAAGTGGCATATATATTTTGCATTTTTAATCATATTACATATTTGTGGTAACTGGGAAATTATAGATTTCTGTTCCAAAACATAGGCGTATTTTAATAGCACAAGTTAAAGAGACCTGAACTGACCCTTGAACTTAGAAAAACATTGGTACTTTTGGATCATTCAAGACATAAAACAATCATTGTCTGCTTTTTGCTGTGTAATAAATTCAATATTTTGGTGTTGACAGGATGAAATTAATCTCTCTGAATCATAGTTTTGCTAATAAACTATACATGCCATGAAGAGAAGAATTACATCTGCTTTGTTCAACAGTACAATTTCAGCATTCAATACAGTGCCAAGGACATAGTAAGGCCTCAATAAATATCCATTCAGTTAGTTTAAACAGAGAGATACCATGATGTTGATATCATAAGAAAGATTAGCAGAGATAATTTTATTAGTTAAATTAGCTTTACCAATTCAAAACTAAACCCTTTTTAGTTTTATAGCATTATATGAATTGTAATGCTATGTGATTTTTTTTATTAAATTGATAAATTTTAGGCTAATATCTTTACTCCTTTCTGCAGCTTTTATAAAATCTCTCTTGCAAAAGTCTTTTACATTCTCATTCTGTGTATGTAAGAACACCTAAAGCTCTTTTTTTTTTCTCAAGGAATTAGTCACTTAGTTTTTATTTTATATCAAAATAATACATAAAATGGTATATTCAAAACAAAAATAAAATGATACAGAAGAGTTTAGGATGAAAACAGAAAAGCTTATGCTGAAAAGCAACTGTCTCTGGCTTCATCCTTCCCACTTCTGTTTTCAGTCCTTGGTAGCGATCTCTTTTAGCTATTATTTTAGATCTTCTAGGAGTTACCTCCAAATCAAGGGGATTCATGAAGAATTACTAAATAAGAAACTGTCTTTGGTAAAATATTCTCATCTTTTTTCTTTCACTTTTCTAAGCACTTAGTACTTGGCACTTAATTGGCCCTCAGTAAATATTTACTAAATATATTGAAAACTCATGACCAAAAAAAAAAAAATCAAGAGAAAAATGTTATATTTATCCCCAAAGTAACACTGATTCTCTTGAGACAGAAAATGTCTAGGAAGCCAGAGGACAAAGGTATACAAACTCCCATTGGTGATGTGATTGCTCATTACTATCAGTCTCAGCACAATTTAATGGAATATAATCCCTCTCCTTCCACAAGAGTAATTATGTAATAGGATCCAAGGGTTTCCGGTGTTCTTTTATGAAATGCAGCTGAACCCAAAGACAGTAGCAGCTGGACAGTGAAGACAACCTAATGACTGCACTGTTGAGCAGGTAGTAAACCTTTTCTCATTATTTTTAAAATTAGGAAACAAAATTTTAAAAAGCAAAAAACAAAACCAAAAAAGCAGCACTCATCACCCTAACATAGTGACACAGCTTTAAACAAAAAACATCAAAAACAAAAATAATCCAATTTTTCATTGTGATTAAATTTGCCATCTTTCATGCTGGTTACCTAGCCAACATTTTGAATTTATATTGTGGTTCATAGTTCTGAAACATGGTATTCTATGGAAAAAAACCCAGGTTTTACTCCTTTTAACTTCTAAATCTGTCATCTTGCAAATTGTTCAGTTGTATCTGTTTATCCCCCAAAGTGTTAGTGACTCAGTTTTGTCCGACTCTTTGTGACCCCATGGACTGTAGCCCATCAAGCTCCTCTGTCCATGGAGTTCCCCAGGCAAGAATACTGGAGTAGGTAGTAATTCTCTTTTCCAGGGGATCTTCCTGACCCATGGATGGAACCCAGGTCTCCTGCATTGCAGGCAGATTCTTTACCATTTGAGCCCCAAATCTAGTGATTAATTCTATTTTTTAAAGACTGGAGACAAAACATGTCCACATCCATATATTTATATGGACCTAAGATAGATAAAACACATAAAACATGTTTTTTACAGCTTTTTTCCCTTGAGTTGGAAATGTGTGAATCCTCAAATATAGCTTCCTATGTGAACTGAAGACTTAAAAATAGCTGTGAAAAGAAGAGAAGTGAAAGGCAAAGGAGAAAAGGAAAGATATACCCATTTGAATGCAGAGTTCCAAAGAATAGCAAGGAGAGAGAAAAAAGCCTTCTTCCATGATTAATGCAAAGAAATAGAGGAAAATAACAGAATGGGAAAGACTAGAGATTTCTTCAAGAAAAGTAGAAATACTAAGGGAACATTAGATGTAAAGATGGGCACAATAAAGGACAGAAATGGCATGGATCTAACAGAAGCAGGAGAATACATGGAAGAACTATACAAAAAAGATCTTCACAATCCAGATAATCACGATGGTGTGATCACTCACCTAGAGTGAGACATCCTAGAATGTGAAGTCAAGTGGGCCTTAGGAAGCATCACTATGAACAAAGCTAGTGGAAGTGATGGAATTCCAGCGGAGCTATCTCAAATCTTAAAAGATGATGTTGTGGAAGTGCTGCACTCAGTTCAGTTTAGTTCAGACACTCAGTCATGTCCAACTCTCTGCAACCCCATGAACCACAGCACGCCAGGCCTTCCGGTCCATCACCAACTCCCAGAGTCCATGCAAACCCATGTCCATCGAATTGGAGATGCCATCCAACCATCTCATCCTCTGTTGTCCCGTTCTCCTCCTGCCCTCAATCTTTCCCAGCATCAGGGTCTTTTCAAATGAGTCATCTCTTCGCATGAGGTGGCCAAAGTATCGGAGTTTCAGCTTCAACATCAGTCCTTCCAATGAACACCCAGGACTGATCTCTTTTAGGATGGACTGGTTGGATCTCCTTGCAGTCCAAGGGACTCTCAAGAGTTTTCTCCAATACCACAGTTCAAAAGCATCAATTCTTCGGTGTTCAGCTTTCTTTATAGTCCAACTCTCACATCCATACATGACCACTGGAAAAACGATAGCCTTGACTAGATGGACCTTTGTTGACAAAGTAATGTTTCTGCTTTTTAATAGGCTGTCTGGGTTGGTCATAACTTTTCTTCCAAGGAGTAAGCATCTTTTAATTTCATGGCTGCAATCACCATCTGCATATGTCAGCAAATTTGGAAAACTCAGCAGTGGCCACAGGACTAGAAAAGGTCATTTTTCATTCCAATCCCAAAGAAAGGTAATGCCAAAGAATGTTCAAACTACCACATACACTAGCAAAGCAATGCTCAAAATTCTCCAAACCAGGTTTCAACAGTATATGAACTGTGAAATTCCAGATGTTCAAGCTGATTTTAGAAAAGGCAGAGGAACTAGAGATCAAATTGCCAACATCCGTTGGATCATCAAAAAAGCAAGAGAGTTCCATAATAACATCATCTTCTGCTTTATTGACTATACCAAAGCCTTTGACTGTGGATAACAACAAACTGGAAAATTCTTCAATAGATGGGAATACCAGGCCACCTGACCTGCCTCCTGAGAAATCTGTATGCAGGTCAAGAAGCAACAGTTAGAACTGAACATGGAACAACAGACTGGTTCCAAATTGGGAAAGGAATAAGTCAAGGCTGTATATTATCCCCTGCTTATTTAACTTATATGCAGAATGAAAGTGAAAGTGAAAATGAAGTCGTTCAGCCGTGTCCGACTCTTTGCCACCCCGTGGACTGTAGCCCACCAGGCTCCCCCATCCATGGGGTTCTCCAGGCAAGAATACTGGAGTGGGTGGCCATTTCCTTCTCCAGGGGATCTTCCCAACCCAGGAATCGAACCCACGTCTCCCGCATTGCAGGCAGACGCTTTAACCTCTGAGCCACTAGGGAAGCCATGAGAAATGCTGGACTGGATGAAGCACAAGCTGGAATCAAGATTGCCGGAAGAAATATCAATAACCTCAGATATGCAGATGACACCACCCTTAGGGCAGAGAGTGAAGAAGAACTAAAGAGCCTTTTGATGAAAGTGAAAGAGGAGTCAAAAAGTTGGCATAAAACTCAACTGTCAGAAAACTAAGATCATGGCATCTGGTCCCATCACTTCATGGCAGATAGATGGTGAAACAGTGGAAACAGTGACAGACTTTACTTTTTTGGGCTCCAAAATCACTGTAGATGTTGACTGCAGTGATTTTAAACACTGCAGTGTTGACTGCACTGCATTAAAAAATGCTTGCTCCTTGGAAGAAAAGTTATAACCAAACTAGATAGCATATTAAAAAGGAGAGACATTACTCTGCCAACAAAGGTCTGTCTAGTCAAAGCTATGGTTTTTCCAGTGGTCATATATGGATGTGAGAGTTGGATTATAAAGAAATCTGAGTGACAGAGAATTGATGCTTTTGAACTGTGGTGTTGGAGAAGACTCTTGAGAGTCCCTTGGACTGCAAGGAGATCCAACCAGTCCATCCTAAAGGAGATCAGTCCTAAATATCCATTGGAAGGACTGATGCTGAAGCTGAAATGCCAATACTTTGGCCACTGATGAGAAGAACTGACTCATTAGAAAAAACTCTGATGCTGGGGAAGATTGAAGGTGGGAAGAGAAGGGGATGACAGAGGATGAGATGGTTGGATGGCATCACCGACTCTATGGACATGAGTTTGAGTAAACTCCGGGAGTTGGTGATGGAAAGGGAAGCCAGGCGTCTTGCAGTCCATGGGGTCACAAAGAGTTGGACGCGACTGAGTGACTGAACTGAACTGAACTGTGTGAACTGATCCCTCCAAAATGAGGCAGCCAGTTTCCCTCTAGCTTCCATGCTGATGGCTGTACTCCTCTAGCATCGCTAGCTCTACTTTGTCTTGTAACTCATTTTGCTTTTTGTGCCCTACCCTCACTTGAATTTTCATTATTATTTAGCATTTAATAAAACTAGGTGTTCAGAATGTTGTAAATGAAGACATGTATTCAGAACATAAAGAAGCTTGATATATATTTGAGTAAATAAGCTAGTAAGTGAATGGATGTAAATTGATCAAAAAGGGCATGTAGAACAAAACCTCTCAAGCAGAGAGCAGAAAGAGAGCACTATTTGTGGTCTCAGTGGGATTATTCAGAAGCATCTCAGAGAATGAGACTAATATCTTTTACCTCATTGCTTTGTAGGGCCATATTGGCAATCCTATTCTGCTATGTATAGAATATTTGAGATTCAGTTATATCCTATGTTTGGAACCTAACTATCATGTACTGTCATCACCTGAGTGCCGAGACTGAGTTTGACTAGCAGAGAATGGGGCTGGGGTTCTGTCTTGGTCATATGTTTCAAAGAACCATCACCCTCTGCTTTACTAGGCAAGCCCTGCACTGGAAAGAATGCCTACCAATGGTTCATGATGATGATACCACAGAAGAAAAATGTATTGGTCTATTGGAGTAGGTTGGTCTTTAACTTAACAAGTCAGAATATTTATTTGATTGTGTAGAATTAGGTGTACACACCTAATTGTGCAGATCTCAGTACATAGAATATTGCGTGGAGAAGGTAGGGTAAGCTTGCCAAGAAGCAATGTAGAATAGAATAAGCACAAATTCAATATTATGGATACCACAGGGAAACAGATGGAATATAAGCATGAATGTTAGGAAATGAGCCTTGTGGTCCTTTCTTCTCAAGCACAGACTGTATGATTTTGAGAAATTCACCTAACAAGCTGAACCTCAGAGTCATCACATATAAAATAAGAGTGGAACAGAGTGTTCACTAAATAGCCTCTATATATCTATAGAGTCATAACAGAATAAAGGCAGAGTTTATATAATTCTTTGACACTAGATGCCAGAAAACCTTTAATCTAGTATCCAGGATTGGAGCTAGCTAGAAATAGTATTTTTTTTTTTTTTTTGGCATTTCGATTCTTACATGATAGTATACATGTTTCAATGCCATTTGGACTCAGAGGGAGAGGGAGAGGGTGTGATGATTTGGGAGAATGGCATAGAAATAGTATTGAAGCAGGCAACGGAATGTTGATTGAAAACTACAGTCTGTATAATGGAGAAAGAAGATTGATTTGTCTTGAAGTAACTTTGGAGACGTGGCAAATTGGTCTTGATTAGGGACTTATTGCCTGTTACCCTTTTGAACTTCCACACTGGGTGGTTACAGGTCTTCTCCATTTACACTGCCAAAGTTATCAGTCCTCAAGTCAGCATTTATGCCTCTGAGAGAAATGGAGGAGTCTGGAATGGATCTTTCACTCTAGAGTCCCTACATGGAGCTGACACTTTTTTCTGAATTTATCTACACCTAAGTTTGTTTGAGATGGTTCAGCTGTTTAAACTTTTTTACTTTGTAGTGGATTTTAAGGTGTTCATTTTGTTTTTGTATTTTATGTGATATGTATTTGTAACTTCCATGTGTCACTCACTACATACATTCAAAAGCAGGATATATATCATCAATATCTTGGTAATATCCATGTGCTTCTCCCATTTTCCATTGATGTCTTTTTAAAAGTAATAATTATTCTAAATTATGTGATGGTCAGTGTTCCTTTTTTATTCAATAATGTTACCATATCTCTATCTATAAACAATATATTCTTTACTTTGCTTGATTGTCAGCTTTATAAAAGTGGTACCACAAACTCTAAGCTTTTAAAATTTGCTTCAATCAGTCATATTTCTGAAATTTACCCATCTTGTTTAATGTATTAATAGTCTGTTCATTTTCAATGCTGTATAACATACCACTGTGTGACTACTGTAGAATTTGTACATTCATTTACTTCTTAACTTAGGACCCCTGCAATACGATATTACTGTCACTAGACTTTGGATTGTTTTATCTTTTTGTTCTATAAAACAATTAACTGTGAACATAATTGCATAGGATATTGTATATGGTTGTGCAATAAAAAATAAACCTACTTACTTTGACGGGAAGTATAAGTCTGTCCAGGTCACAATAGACCATCTCACTCAGGCCTGCTTTTCTCATTTATTCTCTTCCCTAAAACCTCATGGCATTGAGGAGGGGGGTGGGGGTGAGGGTTAAGAAAATGATGTATGGCAAAACCAATACAATATTGTAAAGTAATTAACCTCCAATTAAAATAAATAAATTTATATTTAAAAAAATAAAAAATAAAATAAAATTAAAAAAAAAGAAAATCTAAATGGCCTGCTGTTAATGGGTTTTAAATTAGGTTTGCTTTTCTTGAGAGAACTCACTCTGGAATGAAACTATAGTAATTTAAACAATAGCAGCACAAACATTATATGATCACAGCAGCTTGAAAGATGCAATTTTGGAAATAAAGAATTAAAAGTTGAATGCTCCACAACCGACATGAAATCGATGGTCAACACAAATGTACTCTCTGGATGATCAGCTGACAAGTAAACTCATTTCCTGATTCTGGCAACAGGATCCTTTCGAAATTCTTGGTGGCTAAACATTACTTTCTTAGAGAAAGATGGCAACCCACTCCAGTATTCTTGCCTGAGAAATCCCATGGACAGAGGAATCTGGTGGGCTACAGTCTGAGTGACTAATCAACAACCACTTTGCATCATTACAAAGGAAAAGCAGGTTGAAGCGAAGGAAAGTTCCACTCTGACACGTGAATTAGTTGATGCAAGGAAGGCACGATCCCACCTTACCTTCATTTGGAGGTTGTATCAAGTTCTAAAACCTGAAGTAATTTAACTTCAACATAGTTGGGCCAGAGTTGCTGGCATATGCCTAGCAATTAACATATGAAATTTTTATTTAGTGTAAGGAAAAATATCTCCCTGATTTGGCTGAATCTCAGATACTAGTTCAGTTCAGTCACTCAGTCGTGTCCGACTCTTTGCGACCCCATGAATTGCAGCACGCCAGGCCTCCCTGTCCATCACCAATTCCCGGAGTTCACCCAGATTCACGTCCATCAAGACAGTGATGCCATCCACATATCTCATCCTCTGTCGTCCCCTTCTCCTCCTGCCCCCAATCCCTCCCAGCATCAAAGTCTTTTCCAATAAGTCAACTCTTCGCATGAGGTGGCCAAAGTACTGGAGTTTCAGCTTTAGCATCATTCCTTCCAAAGAAATCCCAGGGCTGATCTCCTTCAGAATGGACTGCTTGGATCTCCTTGCAGTCCAAGGGACCCTCAAGAGTCTTCTCCAACACCACAGTTCAAAAGCATCAATTCTTTGGCACTCAGCCTTCTTCACAGTCCAACTCTCACATCCATACATGACTACTGGAAAAACCATAGCCTTGACTAGATGGACCTTAGTCAGCAAAGTAATGTCTCTGCTTTTGAATATACGATCTAGGTTGGTCATAACTTTTCTTCCAAGGAGTAAGAGTCTCTTAATTTCATGGCTACAGTCATCATCTGCAGTGATTTTGGAGCCCAAAAAATAAAGTCTGACACTGTTTCCACTGTTTCCCCATCTATCTGCCATGAAGTGATGGGACCAGATGCCATGATCTTCGTTTTCTGAATGTTGAGCTTTAAGCCAACTTTTTCACTCTCCACTTTCACTTTCCTCAAGAGGCTCTTTAGTTCCTCTTCACTTTCTGCCATTTGGGTGGTCTCATCTGCATATCTGAGGTTATTGAGATTTCTCCTGGCAATCTTGATTCCAGCTTGTGGTTCTTCCAGTCCAGCGTTTCTCATGATGTACTCTGCATACAAGTTAAATAAGCAAGGTGACAATATACTACCTTGACTTACTCCTTTTCCTATTTGGAACCAGTCTGTTGTTCTATGTCCAGTTCTAACTGTTGTTTCCTGACCTTCATACAGATTTCTCAAGAGGCAGGTCAGGTGGTCTGGTATTCCCTTCTCTTTCAGAATTTTCCACAGTTTATTGTGATCCACACAGTTAAAGGCTTTGACATAGTCAATAAAGAGAAAAAGATGTTTTTCTGGAACTCTCTTGCTTTTTCCATAATTCAGCAGATGTTGGCAATATGATATCTGGTTCCTCTGCCTTTTCTAAAACCAGCTTGAACATCAGGAAGTTCACAGCTCATGCTGAAGCCTGGTTTGTAGAATTTTGAGCATTACTTTACTAGCATGTAGGATGAGTGCAATTGTGCACTGTGGCTCAGATCATGAGCTCCTTATTGCCAAATTCAGACTTAAATTGAAGAAAGTAGGGAAAACTGCTAGACCATTCAGGTATGACCTAAATCAAATCCCTTATGATTATACAGTGGAAGTGAGAAATAAATTTATGGGCCTAGATCTGATAGATAGAGTGCCTGATGAACTATGGAATGAGGTTCGTGACATTGTACAGGAGACAGGGATCAAGACCATCCCCATGGAAAAGAAATGCAAAAAAGCAGAATGGCTGTCTGAGGAGGCCTTACAAATAGCTGTGAAAAGAAGAGAAATGAAAAGCAAAGGAGAAAAGGAAAGATATAAGCATCTGAATGCAAAGTTCCAAAGAATAGCAAGGAGAGAGAAGAAAGCCTTCCTCAGCGATCAGTGCATAGAGATAGAGGAAAACAACAGAATGGGAAAGACTAGAGATCTCTTCAAGAAAATTAGAGATACCAAGGGCACATTTCATGCAAAGATGGGCTCGATAAAGGACAGAAATGGTATAGACCTAACAGAAGCAGAAGATATTAAGAAGAGGTGGCAAGCATACACAGAAGAACACTACAAAAAAGATCTTCACCACCAAGATAATTGCGATGGTGTGATTACTCATCTAGAGCCAGACATCTTGGAATGTGAAGTCAAGTGGGCCTTAGAAAGCATCACCTCGAACAAAGCTAGTGGAGGTGATGGAATTCCAGTTGAGCTGTTTCAAATCTTGAAAGATGATGCTGTGAAAGTGCTTCACTCAATACGCCAGCAAATTTGGAAAACTCAGCAGTGGCCACAGGACTGGAAAAGGTCAGTTTTCATTCCAATCCCAAAGAAAGGCAATGCGAAAGAATGCTCAAACTACTGCACAATTGCACTCATCTCAGATACTAACAGTTTTATTTTTTGGTTCATTTATTTCCAGCTTTCATGTTGCATTCAAATATGTGAAGGTTTAGGATGTGGAAAAGCAGGGAAAAAAAAGCATATTTTAGTAAACTCTCTAATCCTCTAGCTATATCTTCTAAAATGGAATTTAAAGTCACCATGTAATTATAAGTCGAGTCCAAGTCAGAGCAGGAAGTAGAAATGCAGCGAAGAGATGGTCCTCTTAGGCAAATTCTTCTGGAGCTTCTATAAGAAGCACAGCTTCCATTGTTGGAGCACTTTGGTATCCTCTGTTATTCATGGGGGATATGTCCCAAGGCCCCCTATGGATGCTTGAAACAGAAGTTGTTCAGACACTATACATACTATGTTTCTTTCTATACATACATACCTGTGATAAAGTTTAATTTATGAATTAGGTACAGTAAGAAATTAACAACAACAACAATAAAACAAAACCAATTACAACAATATGCTGTAATAAAAGTTACATAAATGTGGTCTCTCTTTTTTTAACCCAAAATATCTTATTGCACTCACACTTCTTGTGATGATGTGAAATGATAAAATGCATACATGGTGAGATAAAGTGAGGGAATGACGTATGCCCTGTGACACAGAACCAGGCTACTACTGACCTTCTATATGTCAGAAGAAGGATCATCTGCTTTGGGTGATCCTGGGTCATCAAGCCATGATAATGTGGATGGTTGGATGTCAGGAGAAGCTGATGTTGATGGTTGGGGAGCAGGATGACATGAGATTTTATCACATCTCTTGGAAATGCATACAATTTAAAACTTATAAAACTATTTCCGGAATTTTCCATGTATTGTTTTTGCACCATGGTTGGCCTTGGGTAACTGAAACTTTAGAAAGCTGAACTAGAGACCAGCAGGGGGAGGGAGAGGAAACTACTGCATTCTTTGGTGAGTCACGATAGTTTCCATTTGTGCCTTCCATGCTGTGCTGTCAAAGGAAGGAACACCCAGACTGATAAACCGTGAGCTAGAAGAAACAATATCAGAAACCCAAAAGCAGCTTGTGTCAGAGAAAATGACAATTCAAACAAGCCAGTTGATGCTTGTCAGATATCTACAACAAAGAAAATGTGTTTGTTGTATCCCATAGAAACACCAGCCTATTTAATATTACTGTCAGGCTTAAGGAAAAAAATAATATATATATATATAGTTGAGAATGCACTAATGTAAACCTCCCTAAAGAAAAGTAAGAAGAGAAGGATGCATTAACTACAATAACATGCTCTGTTTCTTTTTACCTTTCAAGGGAGTTATTGGGAAGTTCCTATTACCAAGAATTATTGGTCTAAATAACAATTCCAAATTTTGTACTGAGAAACTTTGACCTCCTCTTAATACCACTAGAGGAAATTCTCTGTGGCTAGCATTCTATGAACAGGTGTAACACAGAAGTGGGATGCTTGTACCAGAGTGAGGGTCAAAAGTATTGGATTAAATCTAGAAATGTGTCTGGTTGAGGGTGGGGTGCTTTACCAGTGATCTTCACACCTGTGCTCAAATTGAGCTCTCACTAAAATGATCTGTGAATCATCATTTTATAGTTGAGGAACCAAAGCATGAAGGCATGGGAAGGTGAAGTCGTTCACTGTTAATCTGTGATTGAACGATGATTAGATTCCAAAGTTCTTGACTCCTAGTCCCGTCTTATTTACATGACACTATCATATTTGCCCTAATTCATTTCACTTAAATAAAGTTTACTGAGGCTATTCCAGATATTGTGGACAGGGCTCTCCTTTGAGAGAAACAAAGTCCCTATCCTCAGGACGCGATCAAAAGTGGAAATAATCTGAGTTTTGAATTACATGTATTTAAGTTTAAATTCCACTTGTGAGACTTACTGTGAGACCTTGAACTAGTGACTCGGTCTTTTGGTACCTTAGTTTTCTTGACTAGCCCTTACAGAGGAGGATGCTATATGTCTCATAGAGTCATTTTAAGGATCCTGAATAACACATGCTAGAAACGTTCCACAAATGTCTGGTGCACAGTACCTCTTCAGTGAAGGTCCTCTCATGGAGAATATGACAATTAATAAGGTTACTATAAGGCCAAGAAGAATGAAATAAGTATCATATGGAGGCACACTGAGTGCTATAGGCATCGGAGAAGGCGATGGCGCCCACTCCAGTACTCTTGCCCGGAAAATCCCATGGTGGAGGAGCCTGGTAGGCTGCAATCCATGGGGTCGCACAGAGTCGGACACGACTGAGCAACTTCACTTTCACTTTTCACTTTCATGCATTGGAGAAGGAAATGGCAACCCACTCCAGTATTCTTGCCTGGAGAATCCCAGGGACGGGGGAGCCTGGTGGGCTGCCGTCTATGGGGTCGCACAGAGTCGGACACAACAGAAGCGACTTAGCAGCAGCATATATACTGTGTAAAATGCAATTGGATGGGACTTTATTGGTGTCCCAGTGGTTAAGACTCTCTATTTATAACAGAGGGTGAGGAGTCAATCCCTGACTGTGGAACTAAGACCTCACAAGTGGGTGGTGCTGTAAAGGAAAAAAAAAATGCTATTGGATGCAGTTTCCTCTTTTAGAATCAAAGACATCAAAGTACTGAAAGAAATCTTGTTTGTAAGCCCACTGCCTTTATATCATTTCCTATCACTGCCTCTAGACTTGGGCTATATTCCCTGTCACTCTCTCACATTCTATCCCTTATTTTATTTCCTGTTTATGAGTTACACGGAGCAGATTTTCAATGTCATTTCCTTGAACTCTATGAAAACTGCCTTAGTAGCAGTATAAGGAGGTTTATTGGAAAGAGTATGAAAAACACTAATAATATTATTTGATATAATCTTCTTTTCATTCCCTATATACATGTCTTCAATATTATGTAGATGTAGTCACTACCATTATATAGCAGCGAAGTATCTGTGATATTAATATGTTCTTGAATATCAATTTCTAAGAGCAAGCCAAATGTATATAGATACATTCCTCTAATGCTTTTATAGCTTTTTATTTTGTTGAAACAGCTGTTGTTGCCCCATGAAAGACTTAAAGGAAACATTTATTTTTTTAGTGTATTTCGCTACTTACAATGTTCTTTTTGCCTTGGTGCTTATTGTTAACAATATTTCCATAAATATATATTACTATCTTTTTAGTTTCTATCGTTTCTCTCTGAATCATATTCCCCACGCAGAGTTATCATCTTACATTTGTGGAATCATCAGATGCTGTGAAATCTATCATGAATTTAAGGCACTAATGGCTATCGGGAACTACAAGATTTCTTAGCAGTAAATAAAACCACAGACTTACGTGCATAAAAACATTTAAAGTCACAGTTAAATCAGCAGGACTCTGTTTATCTCTTCTCTGATCTTTCTGTTAAGCTTTCTGACTTTCTTAATATCACACCCACGTGTTACTATCAGCTAATTTTTCAGCTGAATCCTAGGGGTAAAAATTGCTCCATAATCCAAGTCAAATAAAGGCCCTTTTCAGCGGATAGTTTGGAGGTCGGTCTTTGTTCTGATTTTAGGAAGGCTCTTCTTAGTTGTCTCTTTCCCTGGTTCTTTCTGGTCAGCAAGGTGACTAATGGGTTAACTTGTTACTTTCATAGTGGTATCAGAATCTTCTTAATTGCTTACCCTCAAAATATTCATTGTATTCAAGAGTGATCTTGGATTTGAACTTCTTGCCCTCTGTTTCAAACTGAGTTTGAGAGTATTCCAGATATCTCTGTTTTTATGGGCTACCTCTTTAGTAGGAAAAAAAATCTCTGAGCCACTTTTTTGGAACTGGAGGGAAGAGTGCCATCCCTGCTGATGAGCAGGGCATTGAGTGGTGGCAGCAGTCTCTGGCCTTCTGGGAGCGACTGTGCTGGCATAGAATCTATGTCCTGAATGATCTGGCTTAATGGCTACTGGGGCTCCAGTATCTTTAGTCTTACTGTGCCTGGGAAAGAGCTTCTACCCTATCAAAGGGGGCTGGATGGAGAAAGGAACTAATACTAATCCCGTGGCAGTAACCACCAGGGGTTTAGCCTCTGCAATGGCTTTGGCCACTGAAAGTGAGAAGTTGACTCATTGGAAGAGCCCCTGATGCTGGGAAAGATTGAAGGCAGGAGGAGAAGGGGGTAACAGAGGAGGAGGTGGCTGGAGGGCATCACTGACTCAGCGGACATGAGTTTGAGCGATCTCTGGGAGATGGTGTAGGACAGGAGACTTAGCATGCTGCAGTCCATGGGGCCACAAAGAATCAGACACAACTTAGAGACAGAACAACAACAATGCAGGCTGAGGCTGGAGAGGATGAGACGTGCCTGTGGCCTGTCCCTGTTAGTGAGATATCATACTACTTGATGAGAATATGGGGGGAGAGAATGGTTTGTTTTCTGGGTCAAGTACATCGGGAGCGGAGATTCCATCTTGCTAAGCTGGAGACGGTGGAAGTAAGAACAAGGCACATGACGTGTTACAAATGCTTCCTGTTCTTACTATGACTTCGTAGATACCTTCTTGATTCAAAGTTTTCTCATATGCTGCATACTCTCAGGAAAACTTCCAGAGACTTTAAAGGAGCACTATCATTGCTATTTTAAAAATAATTCTCATTGGTTGTATTTGCTTTATTGGAGAACATGTCTGAAGAGCTCCTCAGGCTGCCCTTCTAACAGTAACAGCTTGCTTTTATAAATATGCTTTTTAAAATTTTATTTTAGGGCTTTAAGTATCTGTGAAAGATCTTGCTAAAGGCAGAATTATTAGATCTCTTCTGGTCAACTTTGGAGTCAGTAGCACAGACATGAGATTTTTTTCTCTTTAATTTATATGAACCTGGAGAACAGCAGAGAAATAGCTCCAAAAGGGAATGAAAAGGCTGAGCCAAAGTGAAAACAATGCCCAGTTGTGAATGTGTCTGGTGATGAAAGTAATGTCCAATGCTTTAAAGAACAATATTGCATACGAACTTGGAATGTTAGATCCATGAATCAAGGTAAATTGGAAGTGGTCAAACAGGAGATGGCAAGAGTGAACATTGACATTTTAGGAATCAGTGAACTAAAATGGACCAGAATGGGTGAATTTAATTCAGATGACTGTTATATCTACTACTGTGGGCAAGAATCCCTTAGAAGAAATGGATTAGCCCTCATAGTCAACAAACAGCCTGAAATACAGTCCTTCGTTGCAATCTCAAAATTGACAGAATGATTCGTTTCCAACGCAAACCATTCAATATCACAGTAATGCAAGTCTATACCCCAAACACCAATGCCAAAAAAACTGAAGTTGAACAGTTCTATGATGACATACAAGACCTTCTAGAACTAACACCAAAAAAAGATGTCCTTTTCATCAAAAGAGACTAGAATGCAAAAGTAGGAAGTCAAGAGAAACCTGGAGTAACAGGCAAGTTTGGCCTTGGAGTACAAAATGAAGCAGGGCAAAGGTTAACAGAGTTTTGCCAAGAGAATGCACCAGTCTAAAACACATACACTCTTACAAGAGAAAGCTCTAAACATGGACATCACCAGATAGTCAACACTGAAATCAGATTGATTGCATGTTTGCAGCCAAAGATAGAGAAGCTCTATACAGTTAGCAAAAACAAGACCAGGGGCTGACTGTGGCTCAGATCATGAACTTATTGCAAAATTCAGACTTATGTTGAGGAAAGTAGGGAAAACAATAGACCATTCAAATATGATCTAACTCAAATCCCTTACAATTATACAATGGAAGTGTCAAATAGATTTTTGGGATTAGATCTGATAAAGTGCATGAAGAACTGTGGATGGCGGTTCATAACATTGTATAGGAGGTGGTGATCAAAAGTATCCCCAAGAAAAAGAAAGGCAAAAAGGCAAAATGGTTGCTGAGGAGGCCTTACAAATAGCTAGGAAAACAGATGCTAAAGGCAAAGGAGAAAAGGAAAGATATACTATTTGAATGCAGAGTTCCAAAGAATAGCAAGGAGAGATAAGAAAGCATTCCTCAAGTGATCAATGCAAAAAAAATAGAGGAAAACAACAGAATGGGAAAGACTAGAGACTCTTCAAGAAAATTAGAGATACCAAGGGAACTTTTCATGCAAAGATAGGCTCAATAAGGAACTGAAATGGTATGGACCTAACAGAGGCAGAAGATATTAAGAAGACGTGGCGAGAACACACAGAAGAACTGTACAAAAAGATCTTAATGACCCAGATAACCATGATGATTTGATCACTCACCTAGAGCCAGACATCCTGGAATGACAAGTAAAGTGAACCTTAGGAAGTATCACTAGGAAAAAGCTAGTGGATGTGATGGAATTTCAGTTGAGCTATTTCAAGTCCTAAAAGATGATGCTGCGAAAGTGCTGCACTCAATATGCCAGCAAATTTGGAAAACTTCAGTGGCCCCAGGACTAGAAAAGGTCAGTTTTCATTCCAATCCCAAGGAAAGGCAATGCAAAAGAATGCTCAAACTACCGCACAATTGCATTCATTTCACATGCTAGCAAAGTAATGCTTAAAATTCTCCAGGCTAGGCTTCAACAGTATGTGAACTGAGAACCTCCAGATCTTCAAGCTGGATTTAGAAAAAGTAGAGGAACATGAGATCAAACCACCAGCATTGCTGGATCATTGAAAAAGCAAGAGTTCCAGAAAGACATCTACTTCTACTTCATTGACTATGCTAAAGCCTTTGACAGTGTGGATCACAACAAATTGTGGAAAATTCTTAAAAGGATGGGAATACCAGACCACCTGACCTGCTTCCTGATAAATCTGTATGCAGGTCAAGATGCAATAGTTAGAACCGGACATAGAACAAGAGACTGGTTCCAAATTGGGAAAGGTGTACGCCAAGGCTGTATACTGTTACCCTGCTTACTTACCTTGTATGCAAAGAACATCATGCGAAATGCCAGGCTGGATGAAGGACAAGCTGGAATCAAGATTGCTGGGAGAAATATCAGTAACCTCAGATATGCAGATGACACCACCCTTATGGCAGAAAGCGAAGAGGAACTAAAGAGTCTTTGGGTGAAAGGGAAAGAGGGGAGTGAAAAAGCTGGCTTAAAACTCAATGTTCAAAATATGAAGATCATGGCATCCAGTCCCATCACTTCATGGCAATAGATGGGGGGAATAATGGAAACAGTGACAGACTTTACTTTTTGGGCTCCAAAATCACTGCAGATGGTGACTGTAGCCATGAAATTAGAAGAAGCTTACTCCTTGGAAGAAGATCTATGACAAACCTAGACAGCGTATTAAAAAACAGGAACATTACTTTGCTGACAAAAGTCCGCCTAGTCAAAGCTATAGTTTTTCCAGTGCTCATGTATGGATATGAGAGTTGGACCATGCTGAGCACTGAAGAATTGATGCTTTTGAATTGTGGTGTTGGAGAAGACTCTTGAGGGACTGCAAGGAGATCCAACCAGTCCGTCCTAAAGGAAATCATGCCTGAATATTCATTGGAAAGACTGATGCTGAAACTGAAACTCTAATACTTTGGCCACCTAATGAGAAGAACTGATTCATTGGAAAAGACCCTGATGCTGAGAAAGATTGAGGGCAGGAGGAGAAGGGGACCACAGAGGATGAAATGGTTGGATGGCATCACCAACTCAATGGACATGACTTTGAGTAAACTCCAGGAGTTGGTGATGGACAGGGAGGCCTAGTGTGCTGCAGTCCATGGGGTCCTAAAGAGTCAGACAGGACTGAGCAACTGAACTGAACACATGAAAGTTCTTTATTTACTTTAAAGACACCTCATTATCTTCTGTCTTCTTCTTCTTCTTTTCAGCACCTTCTTATTTTCTGGAACTATCACATGTGTTAGGCTCATTCTTTGGATTCACTGCCCCAGCCTTAGGATCAGTGATTTATCTAAGAAGCACTTTTTCCATTTATTGGAGTATGATCTCGGTGCCAGGTATATTTATTACTACTGGGCTTATTATTTATAGGCTCTTTCAATTGGCAGGGCAATTTTTTCTTTTAAAAATTATTTTCTACTTTATACTGCAGACTAATATATATCTGGAACTTAAGTTCATATTACTTACTGATATAGAGTAACACCATACCATTAAAATCATTTTCAGAATGGAATTTTACTTGTTTATTTTGTTCTCTTATCAACTAAGAGGAATTTATCCACAAAATCAGGGCTGTTTAGGATAAGTTATTTTTCTCCCCAGACCTATCCAAATATCCTGTTCCAATATTTAAGAAAATATCTCTTAGTATTTTTTTCCTCATACTGAATGGCTAACAACTATGCTAAATATTTCTCTTTATCATGGAATTTTTATAAAAGCAGAACTATGAATGGACTCAATATTCAAGACAACAGTAATAACAAGAAAACAAAAATCTCATTACAAAAGAGCTACCTGGCAAAAATATAATGACAGAGGGAGAGTCCCTGGATCCAGAAAGGATAACAACAGGATTCTGGAAATAACAACCATTTTCATTCTTGTTTAGGAATAAAACATAATAACAACAACAAAAAATAAAACATAATAAAGGCAGTGACTGCAGTGACTGGGGCGTGCATTTTTCTAGTGAGAACATGAGAGCTGGGAGATATGAGTGCCAAAATTTGGAGGGAAAAAAGATATTGGTGGTTGAGATAAATGGTTGCTATCTATGGCAACAGGTCATGACCTGTTAGAAAATCAGTTCAATAATATGTGAAAGGAAATGAAATAATAGCTCCAATAAAAAATGACTTAAAATTATGCCCCTATTAGGTTCTTTTATGTTTACATTAAAAATGATCACTTCTTCATGTTGGGGTTAAAAAATTATAAGTTATACAGATGCTCAAAATGTTAAGGTAAGAAAATCTAAAGATAGATTAGTATTTCTTCCCAAATTACAATCAAAGCTAACTTAGCTTTCCAGCTTTCCAGGTGTTTGCTTATGGGTTCTCCATGTAAATCACTAATAAATCAGGGTTGTTTCCCTACCATAGAAATGAATCTTCAGGATATATCTTCAGATGAATTTAAGCAGAAGAGTACTTTAAATAACCAACAACTCAGGGTTGCTTGATGACAGAAATTTCCATTTTTTGACTTTTTAAATTTCCATTGAAAAGTTTACTAATGTAGATGACGCCTTATCAATTATGATGGCCTCCTTCTTAGTTTCCAATTTGTTGGGCTTCAGTGAGTGCCTCTAAAGTGAAATCAGTGGTTTCATGAGAGTCATTAATATTTGCCTTTAATGACTTCTCTTTAAATATAAAATACAATTTTTCCAAATGACTTTCAATTAGAAGCTCAATGACTCTGCTTGTAAAATTCCAGGGCCTTTGGGAGGACAACTGGTTTCTAAACCAACAAATGAAGCAACTCTGAGTTGTGTTTGAGCCTTTCAAAGGCCTTGTACCTTCTTATTCAAAGTGGAAAAGGCTGGGAAGTGAGAGAAACAATCCTTAAAATCATTTCAGAGTATATGTTTTATCTTTAAAATTAGTTATTGCAATGACTTTCCTGGCTTTTATACTGATAAGCATTGGAATGTGCATTAAATAGGCTTCAGCCTAGGAGAGGACCCATGAGAACTGACTCAAGACCCTCTATGATGTATCAGATGTCTGACATACATTGTGACTTACTATCACAAACATAATTCAAGGTAACTCTAATTATTCTTAATTTACAAATAAGGAAACTGACTCACAGAAATTACATTATTTATTTCTAATTTTATAATGGTCCAATACCCATTCACTTTCTACTATATGCAAGTGATAGGTTAAACCCACTCAAGTTTTATTCCACATTTTTGGCAAATAGAAAACATTTTCATATTCTCACTCTAATAGCTATGATCTTACTTTTCACCAATACTTAGACTAACTGCCTTTCTGTTTTGGCTCACAATGAAGTAATCATATCTATGGCAAACAGAGGAGGTAATAATGATTACATTAATAACACAAAGGGGACAAAACTACTGGAATCTCACCTTTAATTTCTTGTGTATTTTGCCTTAAAAGAATATTTTAAGGAGTCATAAATCCAACATCATTAGAACAGCACTGTGGCACTGCCAAGCTGTTGGGTTTTAACAAAAGAAAAAAAAAAGTCACTAATCAATTTTTAAAAAGTCATTGATCTTTTTGTAAAGTCTTATTTTTGCCTTTGTTTTGTTAAAAGCTGTTACAAATTTACATGAGTTTGTGAATCAATTTACAAACTAGAGCTGGAACTAGTTTACATTTGGGTATGTGTGTATAAATTGCTCATGCATGTCTGACTGCGACCATGGACTGCATTCTGCCAGGCTTCTCTGTCCATGGAATTCTCCAAGCAAGGGGTAACAATCCCTTCTCCAGGGGATCTTCACTGATCCACTTGTGGATAATAAACAAACTCTAGTGTGCTGAGAACGGTTTCATATTTGGACTGAAATGGTGTCACCACTACCTAGTAAATGAATGAATCCCTCTTGATAAGGACACCAGTAACAACTTCCTGATGAACAGCATCAGAGTTTAGGAGACTTAACATCCTTGCCCTTGGACATGTGTGCATGTTAAGTTGCTTCAATTGTGTCCAACTCTTTGCGACCCTATGGACTGTGGCCTGCCAGGCTCCTCTGTCTCTGGGGATTTTCCAGGCAAGAATACTGAGGTGGGTTGCCAGCCCTCCTCCAGGAGGGCTTCCTGACCCAGGGACTGACCCCGCATCTCTTACGTCTCCTGCATTGGCAGGCGAGTTATTTACCACTAACGCTAAATGGGAAGCCTGACCTTGGACAAATTATAGCAAAGATGAGTAAAATTATAAAGAACAAAAGTGAGGAGAGGTTTATCACAGCAGTTTAGAGCAGCTCAGCTGTAAAGAATCTGCCTGCAGTGCAGGAGGCACAGGCTCAATCCCTGGGTCAGGAAGATCCTTGGAGGAGGGCATGGCAATCCACCCCAGGATCCTTGCCAGGAAAATCCCATGGACAGAGAAGCCTGGTGGGGGCAGATACAGTCCATGGGGCTGCAAAGAGTCAGACACGACGGAAGCGAGTGAGAACACACAGCCAGCGACAGAAGCAAGTGAGAACACACAGCCAGCCAGAATACACGATCACTTGATGTATTCTGTCCATCGAACAAGGGGTAAAGGAGAGACTGGTACTAAAGGAGGAGAAAGACCAAAGGAAGGGCTCCCTCAGGGAATCCAGCTGAGAGAAACCCCTG
Organism: Oryx dammah; assembly: GCF_014754425.2. Taxonomy (NCBI): domain Eukaryota; kingdom Metazoa; phylum Chordata; class Mammalia; order Artiodactyla; family Bovidae; genus Oryx; species Oryx dammah. Next base: position 29,665,958 of record NW_024070195.1, on the reverse strand, counting down.
ACAAGGGGAACTATAATTGACATACATACACTCTAATGGATAAAACATAACTAGTGGGAACCTGCTCTATAACACAGGGAGTCCAGTCTGGGATCACCTGGAGAGGTAGGAAGAGGAGGTAGGGTGGGAGGCTCCTGAGGGAGGGGATATATATATATATATAATTATGACTGACTTGTATTGATGTACAGCAGTGATCACTACAGCACTGTAAAGCAATTATTCTCCAATTAAAAAGAAGATTCCTAAGGTTTTTAACCCTAAAGGAGAAATACATACAATTTTCTAAAGGATTAGTCAATTTCAAAATTCCCAGACCTGGGTGAAAAGTTGATCTTAAAATTAAGGTTTTACTTCTAATTATAAAAATACAAGCAGCTCAGCAAAATATCAGGGGGTGATGAGAGCATTTCACAAAAGCAGCCCTTTCTGGTGCAACGTAAATTTCTGAACTAGTCTTTCAGTAAATATGGTCCAATTTTCCTTCTTACCAGTTTTTAAGAGTTGTCACAATTTTGATAGTCTACATAAATGGTATTATATAAGTAGCATTAAAATTAGAACCATATTAATTGTATGCAGGTTTCCTGGAAAAATAATCTTCATAAGAGCATCCATTTTAGACACCTCTGTGGAACCCACATACTGACTCCATCTATAAGAGCACAACTATTGGAATTAGCTGCTTTGATAAGAATTTTATCTTCCATCATTTGGACAAGTTATTTGCCTTCTCTACCTCCATTTCCTCAACAGTAAAATGGTATTGTTATATTTCTTAACTTATAAGATTGTGGCAATAATTAAAAGAATTGCCTGAGCAGTGCTCAGTACAGTGCTTGGCATGTAATGAACACTCACTTTATGTAAGCAGTAATTATTGTTGACAGTATGGATTACTCCAGGCCCCCAAAAGAAGTGCTTAATGTAGTGGTAATTCTTTAATGCTATGGAGTTTTAAAGATCTGGGTTTAAATTAAGACTCTGTCATCTAGTAATTCAATGTCTGTGGCAAGGACTTTACATCTTAAAGTTTCTTCCTGTATAAAATGGTGATTATGGATAAACTACTTCCCAATGATATCAAAATCACAGCATATGTTAGTGTATTTAAGGCATTTAGTATTGTGCCTGACTCAAACAGGTAGCAATTACTGAGACCAGTATCTATCCCAGGGAGAAAGAGATTTTTCTTGCCTATTTTAAACACTTAAAAGCAGTAGCTCATTACAAGGAAAGTTCCTTGATCTTTTGGCATTCTTCTTATACTCTTTACAGTAAACCATAACGAAACAAGCAAGAAAAAAGAAAAAACCTAAAATGCTGAAGCCAGGAAATTTTCATATCTTCCTCTCCTTTTGCTCATATTCTCTTTTTCTACACTGAGAACCAAAATGAAGTTGAAAAATTCTCGGCACGGTTTTGGTGCAGGTGATACTCAAAGGTCATCGATCCGGGTTCTGTATCTTGCATTTTTCTCTTAGTGAATGGATACCCCTTCCCTGATGCCTACTTTGTGCTCTCAAGTAATTTCATTCTCTCTCTTTCTATCCTCATCAAGCCTTGTCCTCAGAGCTCCCCTCTATGCCACCTTAAAGTAAAACCTGATAAAACCACAAATGTTGAACTTTTCAAAGATATATGCATTCGGATGGGAATAAAAATCATACACTTAAAAAAACAAACCAACTGTAATTCAACAAAGATTTAGAATTCAACTTTGTATCTGCAGGTAAGGAGGCACCAGGACTTCCAGCCGTCCTTGAAGATTACACGAGCATGCTTAGTCCCTCAATCATGTCTGACTCTTTGCAACCCTATGGACTGTAGTCCTCCAGGCTTCTCTGTCCATGAGATTTTCCAGGTAGAATACGGATGTGGGCTGACATTTCCTCCTCTAGAGAATCTTCCTGAATCAGGGATTGATTCCTGCATTGGCAGGTGGACTCTTTACCACTGCCATCAGGGAAGCCCCCTTGAAGATTTTATCTATGACTAAAATTTAACCTGTCCCAGTGAGTATGATAAAAGGGACTTCCCTGGTGGCTCAGACGGTAAAGCATCTGTCTACAGTGTGGGAGACCTGCGTTGAATCCCTGGGTTGGGAAGATCCCCTGGAGAAGGAAATGGCAATTCATTCCAGTACTATTGCCTGGAAAATCCCATGGACAGAGGAGCCTGGTAGGCTACAGTCCATGGGTTCGCAAAGAGTCGGACAGGACTGAGCGACTTCACTTTCACTTTCACTAAGAATGAGTATGATAAAAGGATCAGAAGTGTGTCATAGGAAGAGTATAAATTGCCAGAGAAAACACTAAATGGTTTATACCTCATCTCATTTTTTCCCTCCCAGTCACCATTTGCTTTCCATGCTACCTGGGTCCTAGATTTCACTTCTGTTTCCTTCACTTATGGGCTTCCCTGGTGGCTCAGATGATAAAGAATCTGCCTGCAGTGAGGGAGACCCGGGTTCAATCCCTGGGTTGGGAAGATCCCTGGGGTAGGGCATGGCAACCCACTCCAGTATTCTTGCCTGGAGAATCTCTGTGTACAGATGTGCCTGGCGGGCTACAGTCTATGGAGTTATAAAGAGTTTGGACATGACTGAGCGACTAACTACACACACACACTATCACTTAGTTGCTAAACATAAGCAAGTCCAAACAAATCATCTAATCCTCAGCTTCCTTGCCTTTGAAATGTTTATTTTTTTCTTGGATGGGGGGCAGAAAATTATTTTATGTATGTGAAAATACTTGTCAAATGTTAGCCAAGTGATTATTTTAGGACAATGCTTTTCTGATTTGATTCAGGTACTCATCTATGTATCTTAGACATGACCCTTTTACTTCTAAAATGTTCCAGTCTTAGTCTTCATCCTCTAATAGAAAATTAAGTAAGTTCTTTGTAAAGGCACTGTTTAAAAGTGATTCCAGACTTCAAAAATCAGACTCCACATTATTAACAATTGAGTGTCATACATTATTTGAAAATACGTTGCTGTGAAAAGTGTGGCCTGCTCTTTGTCTTGTTCATTTATGTTGTGATATTTTCAGTAATTCAAAAATTTATTTATTTTTTTCTCTTTTCAATTGTCCAAGAGACTCTAAAGGAGCTCGTATGGCCCTCCTGTAGGGATACAGCTGCTTAAAATGGAAAGGAGCTTCTCCAGACAGAAGTTTATGAAGTGGATTTTCTCTGCATTTAATTTCCTCTGGAAGGTAAGCACTTTGTCAAAGTTTTTTCACCAAGCTTTTGCTGCAGCTATATTACTTCAGTTTAGGCCTGCCGTACTAGGGGAGAATAAACAGATTCATGAATTATCCTCAGTGTATATGTTTAATCAAGGGAGTGACTGTGATCTTGACTGTGTATTAGACTTTACCTTTTAAAGATTGTTTAATTTTACATTTTACTCAAGGAAACAGGTTTTAATGGAAATGCCTTTGATCAAGGCATTAATGCGATACTCAAGTTTAAACTAGAATCAAGTCTAATGGAATTTTCTATTGTTTCTTTTCCTGTCATAAATAATAATCACCCATTTATTATTTAAGCGTATGACACTTATTTAATTCAGGTCTGGCATAAGCCTGTGAAACCAGGCACGTAGATTGTGGAGGATCTTAAATTAGCCAATCATGCTCCTTACTTAGCAGATGAGGAAAATGGTGCTCAGGAAAGCTAAGAAGTAGTAAAGAATTTTTCCAAGGTCACACCAATTCCTGTTGTTACAAAACTATGCAGCAATGCCTCATTGTTCCTTTTTGGGCATCTCCGATGGCTTCTGCCCCTTCGGACCATGTTTCTCTTTTCAGATTGCTGTCTGGTATTGTTATCAAGCCCTTAGAATACACAGAAGCTTTCAAGTGATGCAATGTATTCAGGACTTTCCTTCCTTGGTCTTTATCAGGAGATATTTCTCCCCTGTTTTCTTGACATATTTCATTATAATGAATAAATGACTGATGTTGGATTGGATACTATCATGGTTTCCAGGCAGCATGGTCTAGTGTTTTAACTTTTAGGACCCAAATATGCCTCCAACTGACTTAAAATATTAGCTCTCAGAGAGTCCTTTGGGTAGGTAGCACTCAGATACAATCCACTATTACTGTTTCCTCCAGCTGCATATACAGTTGTCAGCATTCCTCAATAAGCTACAAAGAACGAGATTTTGCGTCTACTCCATTTTCAATGTTCAATATAAATGCATGACCTTATTTATAGATGAGTTTTAAAATATTTCTATCAGTGACACATAATCAAATCCTAAAAAAGCAATCAAATCCTAATCAAGCAATGAATTAATTCGAATGGATTCCACATAGGCTGTAGGCAGTGAGGAGGGGTATCAATCACCATCTTTTCCTTCATAGCTCACCTTTTAAATTCTTTTTCAGAAAAAGAACATGAGAGAAATGGTTTAATTCAGGGAGAAGAAAGTGAAAAGGAGGAGAAAAAGGTTACTATTTATAAATATTGAGGAAGATAAAAGAAATAATGTCTTTAGGGGAACTTTTACTAATGCAAATTTTGATTCAATACAAGGCATACGCTTGTATTCAGGATAAATAATAGCCAGTGGAGACAGCACAATGGTTTTTTATTTTTATTTATTTATTTATTTTTGATGTGGACCATTTCAAAATCTATTATTTTTTATAATTTTATGTTTGGAATTTCTGGCCACAAGGCATGTGGGATCCTAGCTCCCCAATCAGGGATTAAATCCATACTCCCTGCATTGGAAGGCAAAATCTTAAGCACTGAAAGGCCAAGGAAGACCCAACTCAATGCAAAATGGTTTTGAACATTGAATACTATCAGAGAAGGTCCATGTGGAGCTGGCACTTTCTTCCCTAGTTTCCCCTACCCCAAGTATTAGTATAGTCCTTGTGGGGAGTTGGACTTTCACCCCCATCTAGCAGTAATGAGATACCCTTTTACCTCCCAGCTGGTGTGAAGTTAGAGGTTCACTGAAGAATCAGGATTTTCACCACTTCCCGGAAATAATGAGGTCGTCACACTGTTCAGTTCAGTTCAGTCGCTCAGTTGTGTCCGACTCTTTGAGACCCCAACAGTAGCAGCACACCAGGCCTCCCTGTCCATCACCATCTCCCGGAGTTCACTCAGATTCACTTCCATCTAGTCCGTGATGCCATCCAGCCATCTCATCCTTGGTCATCCCCTTCTCCTGTCCCCAGTACCTCCCAGCATCAGAGTCTTTTCCGATAAGTCAACTCTTCGCATGAGGTGGCCAAAGTACTGGAGCTTCAGCTTCAGCATCATTCCTTCCAAAGAAATCCCAGGGCTGATCTCCTTCAGAATGGACTGGTTGGATCTCCTTGCAGTCCAAGGGACTCTCAAGAGTCTTCTCCAACACCACAGTTCAAAAGCGTCAATTCTTTGGTGCTCAGCCTTCTTCACAGTCCAATTCTCCCATCCATACATGACTACTGGAAAAACCATAGCCTTGACTAGACGGACCTTAGTCGGCAAAGTAATGTCTCTGCTTTTGAATATGCTACCTAGGTTGGTCATAACCTTTCTTCCAAGGAGTAAGCATCTTTTAATTTCATGGCTGCAATCACCATCTGCAGTGATTTTGGAGCCCCCCAAAAATAAAGTCTGACACTGTTTCCACTGTTTCCCCATCTATTTCCCATGAAGTGATGGGATCGGATGCCATGATCTTCGTTTTCTGAATGTTGGGCTTTAAGCCAACTTTTTCACTCTCCACTTTTACTTTCTCAAGAGGCTTTTTAGCTCCTCTTCACTTTCTGCCATAAGAGTGGTGGCAGTGGCTAAAAATGGAAAGGAGATTGCTAGAAATCTCACCCCCTCTTAGAAGTAACAAGGAGCCCCTCCCCTCACGTTTCAATGAAAGCCAAGAGGGAACCTGGTCTTCTACGTCCACCAGGTAGTAAAGAGGTAGTGACTCAGGGGCCTATGGGACTGTGTTTCAATTTGTAGATTAAAACTGCAATGTGATGTCATGGACAACAATCACTGGAGAGGATACAGAGGGTTAGAATCATCTATATACTGCTGGTAGGAATGTAAACAGTAAAGCCATTTTGAAAAACAGCTTGACAGTTTCTTTAAAAACTGAATACGCACCTTTCATCCTGCTGCTGCTAAGTCGCTTCAGTCGTGTCCGACTCTGTGCAACCCCATAGACGGCAGCCCACCAGGCTCCCCCATCCCTGGGATTCTCTAGGCAAGAACACTGGAGTGGGTTGCCATTTCCTTCTCCAATGCATGAAAATGAAAAGTCAAAATGAGGTCGTTCAGTCGTGTCTAACTCTTAGCGACCCCATGGACTGCAGCCTACCAGGCTCCTCCGTCCATGGGATTTTCCAGGCAAGAGTATACACCTTTCATACCACCCAGCAATTGCAGTGCTGGTCATTCATCACAGAGAAATGAAGACTTATGTTCAAACAAAAACCTGCATATGAATGTTCGCAGTAGCTTTTTTCTTAATTGCCTAAAACTGGAAACAACCCAAATAACTCTCAACTGTTGAATTAAATGGGCACATCTAAATTGTGGATTACTACTTACTAATAAAAAAGAACAAACTATTGACATGTGCAGCAACCTGTATGAACCTCCAGAAAATTATACCAAATGGAAAGCGAGTTCCAAAAGTTTACATACTGTATGGTTCTATTTATATAAAATTCCTGAAAGGAAAAACTTTTAAGAAACAAAAGACAGATTAGTGGTCGCCAGGAATTAAGAAGGGGGATGGAAATCATACCCAATATAAAAGGGCAACATATATAATCTCAAAGTGATGTAAGCGCTATCTTGACTATCAGTGTCAATACTCTGGTTGTGATACCGCTGCAGTTTTGCAAGATATTACCATTTACAGAAACTGGGTAAAATGTGTACAAGATCCATCTCTGTATTATATATTATATATATATATATATATGTTATATATAATTAAATAGCTTCATGTACTATATAATTATCTAAAAATATTTTTAAAATTTATATTATATATACATATATATGTATGAGTATATATAATATATATAATACCTTTTAAAGTTTTCATTCTATATATCATGTTTTAGGAAATCAAAACAATATGACTAATTTTAGATAGGTTGCATATTTTCCTCCAGAAACTTGTTCATGAGAACTTATCAGACTGACTGAGTTAATTACTTAATAAACCTTAGACTGCCAGCATCTGAATGCTACCTACTCATTTCTATGAGTTAGCTATATTAAAATTGTTAACATGTGCATCATATATGTGAGGGAACTGAAAAATTATATATATTCAGGATTGATCAGTGGTTCCCAAAACATGGCCTGAAGACCCCCTGGAGGACTCAGGCTATTTCAGGAATCCTCCAGATCAGAACGATCTTCATAAACACTATTTACCTCTTCACTGTGATAACTTTTGCACTGATGATGGGTAAAACCACTGGAACTTTAGCAAGAATCAAGATAGAGGCACTAAAGTGTTCTAGCATCATCATATTCTTCACTGCTGTGCATTCACAGAAATAAAAGTGTCAGTTACACTTAAGAACATCCTTAATGAAATGTGAAAAATTATTGATTCTATTAAATTTCAACATTTGAGTAGATGCTATTTTTAATATTCCATTTGGTAAAATGAGAAGGGAGCATAAATCATTTCTGAGCAAACCCAAGTATGATCGTTGTCTCTAACAAAAGCACTGGTGAAATTCTTTCAATTCTGAATTGAGTGAACTGCTTTTTTCATGAAACATCATTTTACTTAAAAGAAAAACTGACACTCAAACTATAGTTATTCACACTTGGACACTTGGCATACATTTTCTTGAAAAGAAACAAGAAAGTCTGTCAGTTCAGGGAAAACAAATGCCTGTATTTGTTGCCAGTGATAAAAATTTGTGATTGCAAGTAGAAATTAAAATTTTGGAACATTTGTATCTGCTACTTTGAGTTTGGCAACTTTCTAAAACTTAAACGTTTTCTGATGAGATTGGTGGCAAAATGAACAAATGTGATTTTGATATTGTAGAATGAAATGTGTCAACACTCAGGTCTGTGTAGTGAACTACTGTTTTACAACTGAGTGGTGACAAAATTAGGCATCAGTAAAAGCACATTTAAAGTGCAAGAGATCAATGGATTTTAATGTAACTCAATATGAAAAGTTAATTTACATTGTAACTAATCTTTAGGCAGCTGCGGTCTGTGGTCTGTCTATTTTTGATGTGGCATCTAAGAATGGCCACAATTATCTGAAAAAGCTATTAATGTTATCTTCCCTTTTCCAGTTACACATCTGTGTGAAACTGAATTTTTATCTACTTTTTACCTACTTTTTACAGAACAATATATTGCAACAGATTGAATGCGGTAGCCAATATAAGAATCCAGTCAGTTTCGATTAAGCCAGAGAGCAGGAAAACTTGAAAAAAAAAAAAAAGTAAAGCAATACTACTCTCCTCATCAATTTTTTAAAAATACACTACTTTTCATAAAAATCTGTCCTTTATGTTAACATGTAATGGATTTGTCATTTTTTTTAAATTTTACTTTACAATACTGTATTGGTTTTGCCATATATCAACATGAATCCACCATGAGTGTACATGAGTTCCCAATTAAGATACATGTTGCAAAAAATTTCTTAGATTTGATTTTTAACATAACATTAAAATCATGTTAACATAAAAGTTTAACATAGAACATAGTTTTATGTAATATTTAAGCATAAATATAACAAACATTTAAAAACAATCTTGGAGTCTTCTACAAGTTTTAAGAGTGAAAGCCTCCAAGGATTAAAAGTTTCAGTACCACTGAGTTGGCTTATTGTTATGTGTGGATAAAACACATTGGAACACAGATCTCTATATTCCTGTGATAATATCAGTCCTTTAAAATATGCCAATCTTTCAATTAAACGACTGAATATTTTAGTTTATGTATGTCTATAAAACTATTGGCACTATAGCTAAATTCAATCTGCACTTGAAGCAGTATTGAATATACAAGTTTCCAAAGCTGTACAAAAACTGGAATGTAGGTAAAGTTTTTTCCATTTTCCCAGCTGTACTTTCAGGTTGCATTGACTGTAATTTGCTTCACCCCTTGTAAGGTAAGTTCTCTAAGTATGGAAACACTCAAATGTGCATGAGAGTAAAGTGAATAGTGCCATGAACCTCCATGGACTTAGCCAGTTACAACAATTACCAAATTTTGCCATTCTTGGTTCAGTTATTACCCCTCCATTTTTTGCTTATTATTTAAATGAAAATTCCATATATCATATCTTTCACTCACAGATTCTTTAAGGTTCCTAACAGATGAAGGATGTTTGATAATAGAGCTATATATTTTAAATCTAGTACAATTCAGAATAATTCTTTATATTCATCTAATAGCTGATCTGTGATGAATAGTCCCTTTTGTTTTCAAAAATGTCTTCATAGTTTGTTTTCTAGTCATATGAGAATGTAAGAAAGTCTATATACTGAATACGGATTGCTGCTGCTGCTGCTAAGTCGCTTCAGTCGCATCCGACTTTGTGCGACCCCGTAGACGGCAGCCCACCAGGCTCCCCTGTCCCCGGGGTTCTCCAGGCAAGAACACTGGAGTGGGTTGCCATTTCCTTCTCCAATGCATGAAAGTGAAAAGTGAAAGGGAAGTCGCTCAGTCGTGTCCGATTCTTAGCGACCCCGTGGACTGCAGCCTACCAGGCTCCTCCATCCATGGGATTTTCCAGGCAAGAGAACTGGAGTGGGGTGCCATTGCCTTCTTATATTCCTTAATTCATAGTAGTTCTCCTCTACTAAAATGCCAAATCTTTATTGAAAAAAATTGTCATATAAAATTCACCTCGTGTTTTTGCTGATGGCAACCTCTTGGTATTGTTTCAAATGTTCCTCTATTCCATTTATTTCCTGTCATCTTGATAGATATAGAAGCCTGGATAGATTCAGGGTTTTTTTTTGTTTTTTTTTTCTTTTTGAGGGAAGAACTGGAATAATTCATAGGTGGAGCTATATATATATTATTGCATTACACTAGTATAAATATTACTTTTAATAATATGGAGATTGAAAATAGGTTTTTCTTGGTGAGTTGGAAATCTTTATGGCATTATATTAAAAAATTGAAGAGTTAATGTTGAGAGAAAAGCCTTGTAAGAAATGTATTGTGCATCCATAAAATGCAGAATTTTTTCAGAGCCATAATAAATTGATGTCTTATTCATTCCTACATTTTTAGGACATCATAAATCCCTTTGCAGTCTCTATTATAACATACTTCAAGATCTAGCAATGTGGAAGAATGCAATTTAATAAAATTCATACAAATGATCTCCTAACAGATAACATACAGACTTAGCTTGAAAAAAAACTTCAGAGGCCACAAATAGTGGCTCAGGGAATTATTAAAATGGAATCAAAGCACTTGGGGCTGAAGGCTTGAGTTTTATAAACAGAATATATTTGAGTTGTGGGTGTTTTTAGACCGCTCTACTAATTGGCATCTGCTTTTGATTGGCATATTTTTACCATTAAATTTTAAGGTAATTATTGGTATGTCAGGGCTTAACAGTGCCATTTTATTATTTATTTCCTATTTATTTACTCTGGTATTCAGTCTTCCATTTCTTTTCTTTTTTTCTACCTTCCTGTGGGTTATTCAAATAAACTTTTAGAGTCAATCTTCCTGTATTATAGTGGTTTTTGAGTTTATCTTTTTGTGAGTTTATCTTTTTGAGTTTATCTTTGTATGTGATATACTGCAGTAACACATGACTTATCACAGCCTACTGCTTTCAACATTTTACCACTTTTAATGAAGTGTAGAAACTTCACTCCCATTAAGATTTACTTTTTCCCATTTCTCTTTACATTTCCCACTTTAAAATGTCATTGTCTAGAGTGTCAGAAGGTATAATTTTCATTTCAATCATCAGATATGAAATATATGAGGAGAATGATAGTCTACTGTATGTATCCATATTCTGCGTTTTCAATTGATCTTCATTCCTGATGCTTCAAGATGTCTTTTTCTTTTTTTTAATAATTTCATTTAGTTTAGAAGAACTTCCTCTAGCCAATATTTATTGATAGTCCGGCTAACAACGAATTATTCTTAGATAAAACATCTTCATCTGAATATGATCTTATTTCTCTTCATTCACGAAGGATAGACTCACTAAATACGGAATACATGATTGACGGCTCTTTCAATATTTGCTCTGGCTCTGTGGCTTCAGACAAGGAATCCTCTGTGATTTGAAAGCATGTTTCCTTACAGGTAACCCATCATTTTTCTTTTTTTGCCCTGGCTGCTTTCAAGATTTTTCTGCCTTGATTTTTCAGAAATGTATGTGTCTTGGCATGAATTTCTTATGTTTATCTAGTTTGGGGTTCACTCAGCTTCTTGAATCTCCAGGTTCTTCCCATTTGCTGTATTTGAAAAGTTTTTAGCCACTACTTCCTTGAGAACTTTTAAATGCCACTCCTGTTGGACCACTGGCTTAGCTCCTCATCTACCGTGTCTCCTGTTCTGCCTATTGTGCCCACAGTGGGCACCATTTTTAAGGACACGACCTTAAGAGAGCGCTATGTTGCTGAGACCATCTGGCTGGTTTACATGACTGAGTGCCGTTGAGGCCTCTACATAAACATTTAAGATAACTGGAGGGCAGTTGCTAAGACCTACTCATCTTGCATCACTTAAGCCTTATAGTTCAATCCAGAATGATCTGTCCCTTTTTTCTCTCTCTTCTTGCCCTCTGTGAACCCAAACTCTCCTCCTGGGACTTTGATCGATTTTATGAATATTGGATCTTGTGTTGGTATCCCACAGGAAACTGAGGCTGTGGTAAATCACTTATAGCCTGCTTTCTCCAATTCTTATATTAAATTCCATTGATCTGTTCTCAACTTACCCATCTCCACTCCATTAATGTACCTATTCAGTAAGATCATTTATCATTATTGTATTTTCAGTCCTATCATTTCCATTTGATTCTTTTTAACAAGTTATATTTCTTTGCTGAGATTATCTTATATTTTAATTTGTTTCAAGAAGACTTGTGATTACTTGTTGAAACATTTTTAGGATGAGTGTTGTAAAACTCTTATCAAATAATTTCAACAACTGATTCATCTCATTGTTGGCACCTGCTAATTATCTTTTGACATTACTTGTTTCCTGATATAATGGATAATTTTTTGCTGTATACTGAACACTTTTCTGTTATGGTAAGGAAACTCTGGGTCTAATTATAGTGTTTTATTTAAACAGGGAGTCATGTAGTTTAGATTTATAGTGAACTAGCTGGCCTGATTTTGTGGGCTCTGGTTTGAATGTGAATTAAATTTTCAGGGCCATTGAGATATTATTTTCCTCTGCTGGTATTGTTGCATCTCCCACTGTTTTTTTTTTTTTTTTTTTTTTTACTGGTGCTCCTTAGAGGGACAGGCAGTCTGTTGTCTCTTTGTGAGGTGTGGATGTAGATTTTTCCCTGATCAAGAGCTGTTACTGTAATTTTTTTCTTGATGGTGCCCCTAAATGTTGGGGCTTGAGTTTTCATTTTTTAATAGGGGAGCTTGTATCTAGGCAAAGTGCATATCCAGATTTGAGATAGCTCCTTAAAGTTAAGACTTCAAAGAATTGTGCAGGCTGTGAAGACATGATCAAAGAAAGTCTGCTCACAGTTTCATTGAATTCTATCAAACATTTAAGATTTAGTTGAGTCTTCTCCATGCACTGGGTAGAAAAATATTTATGGAAAAAAATGATATGCACAAGCCAGTATCACATGTGAATATTGGGGTCTAAATTTACATTAGAGTGTTAATTTCAAGATGAGAAAAATCAAACATATCTAGCTCTTATTAAATCCTTAGAGACACACCCCCAATAATTCAAAATGCTTCTCCAAGAAGATATTCACAAACCAAGGCTCATCTTTTATAGAAGAAAAAAGTGAAAATTAGAATCATCAATTAAAACATAAATTGAATTAGAAAGTGGATGACCATAAAATATTGCTGGCAGATGCTATAAAGAGGGAAATTGAATCCCCCAAATCAAGTAAAATAGAGCAATCTAAAAAAGATTATAAAATAAGTATACTTTCAATGATTACAGAGGTCAAATAAGAGAAATCATGACAAATGAAAATGATATTATGAAAGAAAAGTATCATTTGAGGGATTAGAAATATCATAATACTTTATAAAAAATTCTCCCATCCAGGTAGCATATGTCTGGAATTTTACTTTTCTAAAAAACAAGTAATGTCACCAAAGGAAAAAGAGGCTATGGAATAATGAAGGTAATTATAAGCTTGGCGCTAAATTTGGGCTTCTAGTCATTCATTATAGACCCTATTTAAAAAGTAATGAAAATTAGTTTTAAAGCTTTAAGTAGAAGAATTACAAATGAGAAAGAGAAAAACACCTTTTACCTGAAGCTTTCATTTCAAATGATGTTGAATGACCCATTAGATTGATGAAACTGAAAGTTTAATGTCATACTTTTGTATATTGAGTATCTTGTATTTTGTGATCTATAATTCTAGTTTTCAGTTTATCTGAAACATTTTATGTGCCAGGATAAACAACAACAACACGATTTGCATATTTGTGAGGAGGCTGTGATTCTTCTGTTTAAGAAATTGGACAAAACATCACTCAAAGTTGGATGAAGTTATCTCTTGAAAAGACTGTATAAGCAAAATTCATATACCACTTGATCATATTCATTCATCAAAACTTTCATTCCTAAGAGGCCTTGTGTCAGTAAACATTACCATTGTGAAATAACGAGTTTTCTTTTTCTAACCAAATGAGTATCACAAGCTCCTCCCTTAATAGTGATTGTAATTGTGATGTTCAGTGAGTCAGAAATCGTATGTGAGAAACTAATTAATATGTACTATTCTATACTTTTGAAGTAGTTTGTATTTAGTTTCTCTCAGTTCAGTTCAGTTGCTCAGTCATGTCCGACTCTTTGCGACCCCATGAATCGCAGCACGCCAGGCCTCCCTGTCCCACACCAACTCCCTGAGTTCACTTAGACTCACATCCATCGAGTCAGTCAGTGAGAACTATATACATGATTAAAAAAAAAAAAAAAAGCAGTGCACTGGAATGTAACACATTCAATTCATTCTGTGAACAATGCCTGCTCAGCATTTTCATTTGCAGAATCTTTGCAATAATTGACCCAACTATTGATCAAAATGATTAAGAACAAAACCCTACACCTTTCTTCAGAGGTAATTGCTTCACTTTCCTATTTTCATTTCCAGCTCTGATATTATCCTCTCAGGGATTCACATAATAGGCATTTAAAAGATTTGTTGAATGAATTAATGGTCCCATGCCTCCTATCACAGTGGGTAGTAAAACCTTTCTTATATAAGATGCTTTCTGCTAATGTGTAAACAAGCTAATGTGTTATTCTTTCCAGGTAACACAAATTCAGTTACAAGGCAGGAATTTTATTTTGTATAGCAATTTTAGAAGACCATTTAAGACGAGAGCTTATTTTGTGACTATAAGACCCTGGAACAGGCTGATAAGCAAATCTTGTGTCACCTTTTGCCACAATTGGGATTTATAAGCCCAGTAGCTTTCTTCACTGCTTTCTCAGGAAGATAGATTACCGGTGCCACGTGGGTGGTTTCCATTAGGCTGATGAAACTTTTTCCAGAGACATTCTGTTCCTGTTGAATGAGGATGAATAGTTTTCCTGTTACAGGAATTTGGGGTAGGTCCCCGTGGTACTGCAACAACAGATGTGACCTTGAAAGGACAAAAATCTAAGATCTAGAATGCATATAAAATTCAAATTCTGACAAAATATTATAGCGATCCTTCATGGTATTTAGCTATCAGTACATTTGTTTTTAGATGCAGTCATTAAGTAACTGGGATTAGTACCCAAAATGTGAAAAGCTAACTCTGACCGGCTATCTGAAGGCAAGTGAAGCAAGATAAGCAACAAACTTTATTCAGTTGATCTTTTGTCTTTAGAAAGTAATTTTATTTATGGCTTTGCTTAAAGTGATCATTCTTAACATAAGTAGCTCAGAAACCAAAGCTAAGCTAGAAAGCACTTCACAAAACTCTTATGTTTCATAAGTCAAAGGATTTTAAAACACAAGGTACCAAATTTGCTGGTCTTATACTCTGCTATATGATCAAGGAGTGAATATTCTGCAATCTCTAGTCTATCAATTATATTCCTTTTTTCTTATATTTTAAATCTTATCTTTTCATGTGAAAAATGCAATAAGTTTTATTAGAAAGTAACATTATTTGGTGGAGGGTAAAAGAGTGTTAGCTCTCTTTTTTCTGGATGATATAAAACCTTTCTCAAAGAATTTAAGTTGGAACATTGATAGATACAGATTTTTAAATAAAATTTTAGATATATTTTATCTTTAATGACTTTTTCCTACTTTGTGTGTGTATATGTGCATATTTGGAGGGGTGTAAGTTATTTCTGTATTGAAAAATAATGAAAATACTTCAGAAGTCCTTTAGTGAAAATGATCATTAATAATGGTTCGTAATTAAATTATAAAATTTAGCTAATATGTGAAATTACATATAAATAGATGTATATATATTCTCTTTCCATAGTTCTGATCAGTTACCATGGTTTAATTAAATAATATCAATTTTCAAAAAAAAGTTTAAAGTTTCAATTACCTTGATAACTAGGATAAATTCTATAAAAGTATACACTTCACTGCTGGATCTTCACTCAATAGAAATTGTTTTTGAAAGGGCCTAGATGGTACACTTAGCAGACAAAAACTCCAAAGCAACCATTATAATTATGTGCAAAAAGTTAAGAGAATCATATCTGAGGAATTAAAGGAAGAGATGACAATATCTCCACCAAACAGAGGATACCAAAAAGGAAATAAAAAAGAAGAAAAAAAGAACAAATAGAAATTTATCCAAGGGATGCAAACTTGGTTTCACATCTGAAAAATGATTAATATGATATCATATGACAATCTCAATAGATTTGATATTTAACAAAATTACCATTATTTTATGCTAAAAATACTGGGCAAACTAAGAATAACAGGGACTTCCTCCACCTGATAAAGGGCATCTGTGAAAACCCCACAATAAACATCAGATTTAAAGGTGAAAAACCAAATATTTTTCTAAAAATCAGGAATAAGTCAGACATTTACCTTCAACGCTTCTGTTTAACACTGTACTGGATGTTCTAGTCACAACAATTAGGCGAAAAATGGAAGAAACAAAACTAGCTTCATATGCAGATGACATTACATATAGAAATTCCTAAGGAATCCACAAAACAAATACAACTTTAATTAAAACTAAAAAGAGACTTCAGTCTCTTTTCAGACTTTAGTCTCTATTCAGACTTCAGAATACAAGACTAATACACACAAAAAATATGCTACCAATTAAAAATTTGAAAATTAATTAACTCATTTATAATACTATCAAAAGAAATACAATACTTGGATCAAAGTCAGTAAGGGCAATGCATGATTGTACTCTGAAAACTATAAAATAATGTTACAAAATAAAGATTTAAATAAATGGCAAAAAATTCACATTCCTGGATAGGAGGTATCAATATTGTTAAAATGGCAATAGTCCCCAAATTCAATCTACAGATTCAACATAGTCTCTATGAATATCCTTACTGGCATTCCTCATAAATTGATAAATTAATTCTAAAACTCATATGAAAGTGCAAAGAGCCCAGAAAAGCTAAAATAATTTTGACCAAAAAAATAATTTTGAAAGGCCCTTACTCAATGATTGCAAAGTCATGACAAAATTACAGTAAACAAAATAGTATGATACTGCTATACTAATATGACAGTATATAACACAGAGATCAATGGAAGAAAATTGAGAGTTTTGGAAATAAACCCTTACATTTAAGTTCAAATGATTTTTTAACAAGGGTGCCAAGACTATTCAATAGAGGAAGAATACTCTTTTCAACAAATGGTGTTGGGACAATTGATAACCATATGCAAAGTAATGAAGTTAGATTTCACAGCATGTGAAAACTTAACTCCAAATGAATCAGTGATATAAGTGTAAATCAAAGATATAAAGCTCTAAGAAAAAAAAAGTAGGAGTACATTTGTGTGACTTGGGATTAGGCAAAATTTCTTAGGTGTGACACCAAAAGGATAAACAATAATAGAAAAATAAAGAGATAAATATGAAATAACCACAATTAAAACCTTACATGCTACAAATGTGTGACTTATCTTTCATCAAGGAAGTGAAAAGATAAATCACAGATTAGGGGAAAATATTTGCAAATCATATATATCTTGTGGGATTTATATCTACTATATATAAAGAACACTTTCACCTTAACAATAAAATAAAAAATAGATTAATTTAAAAATGGGCAAAGGATTTGAATAGATATTTCTTCAAAGACTGTCTACAAATGGCCAAGAAGCACAATGACATTAACATTTGGGAAATGTAGATCAGAAGAACAGTAAAATACAGCTTCATACCCATTGAGTGTGTATGTGTGTGTGTGTGTGTGTGAGTCGCTCAGTCATGTCTGACTCTTTGTGACCCCATGGACCATAGCCTGCCAGGCTCCCCCACCCATGGGATTCTCCAGGCAAGAATACTGAAGTGGATTGCCATTCCCTTCTCCAGGTCATACCCATTTGGATGCCTATAATAAAAGAGTTAGAGAGTAAAAAGAGTTGGCAAGGATGTTAAATGAGAATCTTCATATATTGGTGATTGGGATTAACTATGCTGTGGCTACATTACAGAACAGTTAGAATGTTCCCTTAAAAGGTTAAAAATAAAATTTTCTTGTGAGCAATTCCACCATTAGTTATATATAAAGAGAACTGATGAGTATGTCCATATGAAATCTTGTACATGAATTAGTATAGCAGCATTATTCACAATAAAGAAGAATGGAAACACTTCAGCTATCAACTGATGAATGGATAGACAAAATGTGGTATATCCATGCCAAAGAATATTATTCAGCTTTAAAAAAGAAATCAAGTAATGCTAAATCCTACAACATGGATGAACTTTGGAAATATTATTCTAAGGTAAAGAAAATAGTCAAAAGAAATATACACTAAATGATTCCATGTATATAAGGTATGCATAATTTAAAGACCATAGAGACACAAAGTATATTAGTTGTCGCCAGTGGCTGAGGACAGGGCATGTTGTGGAGGGTTCTGAGAAAAAAGGGAAGTGAAGGATAATGGTTATATATTCATCTCTCAGGGGAGATGAATGTATTTGAAAATTAGTGGTAATGCTTGTATAACCTTGTAAATACACTGAAAAAGAATACATTGTATGCTTTATTTTATTTAATGTTTTAAAGGCTTTTTTTTTACTATGGATTATTTTTTTAACTTCTTATTGAATTTGTTACAACATTGTTTCTGTTGTTTTATGTTTTTTTTTTTTTGGCCTGAAGGTAATTGGGATCTTAGTTCCCCAATCAGGGATTGAAACTGCACTCCTTGAAGTGAAAGGTGGAAGTCTTAACCACTAGGGAAGGCTCCACATTGTATGCTTTATATCAGCCAATTGTATGATATTAGAATTATATCTCAATGAAATTAAAAAAATTAGACTGTGGTATTGATTTCATCATTGGTCCAAGACTTATTTAGAAGAGATTGTTTTTGTTTTTGTTTATTTCAGTTTTTACATTGATATAATACTTATTTATTTCTGGGATTATATTGCTTTTGGGGCAAATAATACCATGCTCACTACTTTCACTTTTCATTGATTTTTTGGTGATTATTTATTTAGGTTTATTAGGTTGATTTTTGTATCATGAACATTTGATTATAAGAGCATTCTTTTGGTATATGTAATATATATCTGGATATATATTTATTAGTTCAGTGAATCTCAGGATCAGCATCAAAATACACAAGTCACACTCTCATCAATTCTAATGACAAAGGTCTAGTTGCACATGGTCTCTTTTTTAAATGAAATCTTTCTGAAATTCGAGTGGAATGTAGATTTAGATAATTACTCTATTAGGTCAACTTTATCAATAGTATTATTTGCAATACACATTGTCCACTTGATCTACTAATCACTGAGAAAGAAGTTATGTCAAATTTTCCTTCTTCTCCTTTGTTTGGATGGAGATTTTCCATTTAAGATTTTTTAATAAAATTCCTAATCTGCTTGGGTCAGGCTCTTTCAGATTGGGGCTCATCTTGTTCTGTTTGAAATGTTTTTAATGATTAGATTTATTTCTCCATCTTCAGGTGAGAAGGTGAATTAAGGTGTTTCCCAATGGCTCAGTAATTTTCGTTTGGTGCTTTAATTTAAATTTATGCCTGCACAGTTATCTATGGTATATGCTCCTTTTAAAATATACATGCCTCTAGATCTCAGTCATCTTATTTTGGATACCAGAAAAACAATATTGCTTAACAACAGAACTTACATTATCTCTGTGAGTGCTGACCTATGCCAATTTTCAGGAAGAAAGCAAATTTGATCCTTGTCTTCCACACAGCTTACACACATACTCCAACCTATGCTTTTACTTGATGCTATTGGAGTATGAATAATTTTCTCCCATTTCATTCTGAAAACTTTCACTGGGCCCAGGAACTTCAAAGGTATTTTATTTCTGTTATCAACTTTCAATTTGGTTCAAATAAGTTTTTAAAAATTTTACTTTTTCTCGTTTCCTTTATTTGGGGTTATAGTATGAGGTTTAAAATTTTCCTCACTTAAGCACAGATAGAATTTTATTCATTATTTTGAGATTTTCCTTTCATTACATAGGCATTAAGAAGTAGGGAAGACTATCAAATGCATTTTTGTAGTTATTAATATCTCTACCATTGAGGATTGATATCTTTTTTGTTTTCTTTTGTTTAGATGTTTATTTGGATGTGATTCAAGAGGAAGAGGTTTGGACACAAGTGAGATAAACATTTGCAGTTTTGAAAAAAACATTTCCTGTCTGCTTGTGTAAGTAACATACATGTTTGAAGCATTGCGAAACAATGACTCCCATCAGGACCTTGAGGAACAGTGAGGAAGGAGGATGAAGGAAATGACGTCAGAAGCTCCACCCAACAAGTGAATAGAGTAGGATTTTAAAAGACGTGATAGAGAGAGAAAAACTAGCTAGAAGCAGTTTATTACAACTATTATGTACAATAGTCTGGTCATGATCTGAAAGAGGGGCAGAGGCCAGAGACACAGAGAAGCGGGGATTATCAGGACCTGGAGACCATTTGTACTGAGGTAACTGAAGAGGGAGGAATAAGAAATAATCAATGCTCTAACTGGACAACTAGATGGACAATAGAGAAGTCTGGAGAAGCGCAGGCTCGCAGCCTCAGAGGGCATTTAGGACATCTGGAAGTGCTTTAAATTAACTTGATTGAATTTTTTCTTACAAGTCAGAAATCTGTACATATATTATGGATAAGTACAACTTTTAATTGAATTAAATGACTATTCCTGGCCCTTGAGGCAAGAGGAAACAACAAAGCCTGCCTTCTGCTTTCAGCAAATTTCTGTGGCCAAAGCTGAAAACCAAGGGACAAAGGATTGTCCATAACTGAATTGAGGAGGTCCTGACCTCAGTGACTCTGACACTGTAGCACTAAGGGGAATGATTTAAAAATTCTTTGGGGAAATGTTGATTTGCAATGTGGAGCTAATAAAGATGGACTAAACTGTCCCCACATGTTCTATACAACAGTCATCCATTAGCCCAGAATTTTCCCTAATTGTGTATGCTTGGAAGACAGTCAGTGCTATTTTTGCCCATTGATGCATTTTCCCCCCCAGCTTCATTGTGATTCATTGTGTGCTTTCCTCGGAGCAAATATAATTTGAGATGGAAATAGCCCTATTGGGAATGCTCACGTTAAGCATGAGTTATTTTTTGATATAGACTATCTGTTATAACTTAAGTAGAGTAACAGTTTTATGATCTTCACAGGCTTAAAGAGGCAGAAGACTTAACTGGAAGGACAAGTCACACAGGTAGACTAAAGTCTTGGGATGCAATGAGGCTGGATGGAGGCCCCAGAAGGAGGTGCTTGTGTCTACTTTAGACAAACCATTCATTGTGGACTGAACAAGCCATATAGATTCTAAGGTGTCCTTTATCCTCTCCGCACTCACCTAAATCATATTGTTTGGGAATGCATGTACACCCGTGGTGGATTCATGTCAATGTATGGCAAAACCAACACAGAATTGTAAAGTAAAATAAAAAATAAAGAAAGAAAGAAAAAAAAAATAAAGGCTCCAACTTAAGCACTGTTTACTCTGTGAAAACTATCTCTGCTGTCCCTGTCAAAGTGATGTCTGTCTACCCTCAACTCAAAAAATATTTATTATTTGCCTCTCTCACTTGGTACTTGATAAAGGCTGACTTTTATTGGTGATTAATGGACTATGTTTGTTAATGGGTTATGTATGTACCTTAGGTTTCCTTAATGTGATGATATTCATCAGTAGGACTTCAAGATCTCTGTTGCTTAAGGTACCTAAACCATAGCAGTTGCTTGATAAAACTTTTTGGTAGATGCTTACAACAAGAATGCAGCTGACATTTAGTTTCACAAGAAATGCTTTCCATTTGCTTTACTACTCACGATGAGTGTGCTCTGAAAAAAAAATTCTGAACAATTGAAATATACAATTTATAGGGAATTTATGTATCTGTCCCTTCCATTTGACAGTGAACATTTTAAGAGCAAGGACTGATTCTCACTCATCTAATTTATACTTACTAGGAAGATATTAATAATTTGAATGATCCTTAATTTCCTGCAACTTACAGTCTGTGTGTGGGGGAGAGATAGATAACAACAATGGCAATAACAACACAATTTCTGCAGATTATTATTGTAAACAAACAACACTGTACCAATTAACTTGCACGGTGGGGGGGTAAGTTTAGAAAGAAATGAGAAAGTAAGTAATACAAGGAAGATGAAATGGTTGTGTTAAGGAGGCCTCTCTGTAGAGGTGGTATTTAATTTAAAAACCATTGAGTGAGGAGTGATGAAAATAGTAAGGGAAATCATACATAAGATATTAAAGACAAGTTAACATCAGAGCAAGGGGCATAGGTGAGGTTAGAAAACTGTATTTTCATTAGCATTTCATAGTCAAGGTACCTAAAAAATGTATCTTAAAAAAAACATAATAATAGGAGTAAATCATTTACGAACATAGTGGCTAGCAAAAGCAGTTAGCAACTGTGGTTTGTTTTTTTGTTTTGGGAGGAATAGTCAGTGTTGATTTTTTTTAAAACCTTTGATTTATTTTTGAGCAGTCTTAGGTTCACAGCAAATTGAGAGGAAGATACTTAGAAATCTCCAATGTACTCTCTGCACCTACCTGCACAGCCTCCTGTGTCTCAGCACCCCCCACCAGACCGGTAAATTTGCCAGTTGAGGAAACTACATCGATAACCATTATCAGCCAGGGTCGACAGTTTACCTTGAGGTTCACTCTTGGTATTGCACATTCATTCTATGGGTTTGGATACACATATAATGACACGTATTCATCATTATAACATCATACAGAGTATTTTTGTCACCGTCAAAGCCCATTAACAATTCCTGGGAAATAAAAATGGAATCTGAGTAATAAAATTAAAAGTCTAATTTTTCTTTTATTCTTTTGCTCCAAGTGGAGCCTAGTTTCACTGGCTCCAGGAAACCGCTGGCAGGGGCCTTGCAGCTGGCCTTTCAGACCAGAGTTCCTGGAGGGAAGCAGCTGCATGGACACCTCCGCTCTCAGGGCTCTGTGCAGAGGCGCTGTGCGTGACACCTCCGACCCAGACACCAACGGTGGGCTGTGCGTGGAGCCTGCACTGGGTACTGAAGTCTGGAGCCATGAGCAGCCCAGATGCAGTAGCCTTGGGAGAATGCCACCCCCACCTCACCGACCAGAACCCTATAAAGTAATCCAGAAGCCCTGCCCACTACCTTTCTGGGGGACCCTGCCTTCTATAACTAACTTGGGCCTCTCTGCTCTTTGACAATAAGGCTTTTCTTTGTTTCTGAATCCGACTCCAGCTCCTCCTACTGACTCAAGCAACATCAGGCAGGAGAACCGTTTGCTGGGGCCTGACTCAGAAGCGTAAGTATTATTTTCACTCCCCTAAAAATCCTTTCTGATCTACATATTTATTCATCCCACCTCCCACAAACCCTGGAAACCACTAATCTCTCCAGTTTCCACATTTTTGCCTTTTCCAGAATGTTATATAATTGCAATCATGCAGTATGCAGTTTTTTCAGATTGGTATCTTTCACTTTGTAATATACATTTAAGGTTCCCCCATGTCTTTTTTTGGTTCAGTAGTTCATTTCTTTTCAGTCAAATAAGGTTCCATTGTCTAGATGCATCAGTTTATCTATCCATTCATCTACTGAAGAACATTTTGGTTGCTTTTAAGTTTTAACAATTATGAACAAAGCTGTTATAAATACCCAGCCTAGGTTTTTGTATGAACATAGGTTTTCAATTTCTTTGAGTAAATACCGTGTTATTCAAAAGCTAGATCTTATGTTAAGAGAATGTTTGTTATTTTAAGAAAGGGATATTGATGTTGGTTTCCTAGGAGATAGGATTGTACAGGGAGAGCTAATTGAGGTGTTTACTCTTTTTGTAATTCAGTCTTTAATACTATTTAATTAATTTCTCTCTTCTGACCTCTCATCTCCACTCTGAGTGAAGTGTCCTTTCATCAAGTTTCACAAAGATTAGCAGGTGTCATGTAATAAACTTAGTTTGTATATGGGGACTCAGATTATGGAGGCTAACTAGTGGCTCAGCCCATATCAAAATCTAAACCTGAGTCAGCCTGGACTTATAGGAAATACCTGTCAGAGAATCATACTATTCACAATCTCCAACTCAACTCTAGCCAACTTTCTTTACCCTAGAAAATAGGACCTGCCAGACTTATAAGCTGAAACTCCAGTACTTTGGCCACCTCATGCAAAGAGTTGACTCATTGGAAAAGACTCTGATGCTGGGAGGGATTGGGGGCAGGAGGAAAAGGGGATGACCGAGGATGAGATGGCTGGATGGCATCACCGACTCAATGGACATGAGTTTGAGTGAACTCCAGGAGTTGGTGATGGACAGGGAAGCCTGGTGTGCTGCGATTCATGGGGTTGTGAAGAGTCGGATATGACTGAGTGACTGAACTGAACTGAGACTTATAAGGAAATCCCTGACACCCTAGCCAATGATAACATTCTTTAAAAAGATAACATTCTGCTTCTTCTAACTCTCTGAAAAACTCACTATTTCCTCAAACCCTTCAGAAAGAGTGCATCACTGCTTGTGAGGCTTTGAGCTTTCCCTATCCCGGGATGTTTTTCCTGGAATAAAGACTATCAAATTTGTTACTAAATTGTTTTAGGTTTGTCAGTTGACACCTGTTTACCACCCCCTTCCTGGTTATCTCTCCCTTTCATTGTCTTTAACCATTTATAATGTAAGCTGATCATAGTGAAAATGATTCCTGTCCATTGGAATATAAATTGTCTATGGTGGAGATATAACTGATCACTGCCCTGTGGTTTTACAACTCTTTGCAAATTTGTTTTTTGATTGCCTACAATCAGAATTCTTTAAATTCTTTACATTATATTACATCATGATTTACATGTCCACTTATTATTTACTGAATTAAATACAATCTTTGAATGTTTTTTATATTTTTATGAGATGAGAGTTATGAATTAAACTTATTAAATATCTTTTAATGGTGTTTTCTCACAATTTATTAATATTCTTACAATGTACATGTTTTACTTCATCATATTAACTTATTTCTTTGCTAAAACTTATTTTAAACTTGTTTTTGGGTTTTGAAGTAATTGTAGTTTTAAAACCATATTAAGCATGGTTCTTAAGTATTTTAGTTAGCTATGAAATACCCATTTAAATCACACTGTAGCTAAACTTTATTAGTTTCTTAGATTGGGTTCAGGATCTTGGACATGGGAGGCAATATAATTGAGAAAGAAAGATGTAGAGAGAAAAATGTAAATACTCTCTCCTTTCCTGGTAGGGAGGGGTAACCCCAAGCAAATTTTGAAATTGTAAGAGTTTGTTTTGGCAAACCTCAACTTCCTGTACTCAATTCATTTTCTTCATATCATTCCTGGCAATTTATACTTTTTTTTTTTAGCAGTCACCAACACTCCAGCTTTAGCACTTTGGCTTTTGTTGTTGTTGCTGCTGCTAAGTTTCAGAATGTATTCTAATTCAATCAACATTTATTTAAAAAGCAACATTAGAATAGCTACACGTCCAAGATATAAATCTTTGCTTCAGTTGCTTTTAATTCAATTTAAAGCTTTTTAAGTATTTAAAAAATTTTGTAGACACCCCCCCCCCAAAAAAAAAATAAACAGATCCAAGTACTTCACTAGCCTTTGGTCTGTCCTTTTGAGGTCGCTTGTGCTTGTTCCCAGGAGAATTTATATATTAAATATAAAATCTTTGCTAATGAGATCAGTTGCTCTTGTTAGTATTTCAGCATTTAGAAACTTGGAACAAAGTAATGTAAAAGCTGACTTGGGAGAAGATGCTCCTTATTTACAGTCCAGTTCACCCCAAAAGAATTATTTTCTGCTGCTCACCTTAAACTATGCCTACTTTTAACCGAAATCATTCTTGACTGCTCTGTGCTTGCATGAATGGACAAATACTCAGCTGAATAAAAACTGTGACAGGTTCAAAACCTGTAAAATTAACAAGACAGAAAATGCCATTAAGTTTTAATCCCTCTAAGGACAGAAAATTTCTTGGAAAACACCATGAAACAGTAAGTCATACTTTTAAAAACTCTTGTTTAACTTCATTTGCATCACGGTAACTTGCATGATATCCAGGGATGTCACATGACAAAAATCATGTAGGTCAAACATAAATTTGGAAAACAGTATTTTAACAGGATGCTGTCAAGCAAAAGGCAGAATGGAACTGTACATAAACTCTACTCCAGTTGGTAAATGTCTTATTCATGGACATGGATCTGGGAGTACAGACTAACAATTTTGAGCCTACTTGTGTATATACTGGGAATGTCTGAAAGAATAAAGGAATGGATGCTGCACGTTGAGGGGCTGATGAATGATCCAGATGTTGATACAGACATAATTATGGAAATGTGTATTAAATGGATTGGTAAGCACACATGCGTTTTCTAGCTCTGTCTGTCAAGAAGGCCTAGGAGTAGTGACATCTATTGCTGGGAAGGGGAAAATTTCCCCCTCAACCTTGCTTGAATTTTGTAGCTGGACAGATAATAGAATTGATAAAAGGAAGATTAACAGAAAAAAAGCACGTTTTAATTCATGCGCACAGAGGTCTTAAAGATATGGGACCTAAGAGGTGGCAAAAGCAGGCAAATGTTATACAAAGCAGCAAGAAATTTGAGAGGAATTGACAGGAAAAAGAAACTTGGGCTTTGGGTATTTAATCAGTAAGGAACATAAATTTGGGCTTGGGTAGTAAATTAGTAAAGAAGAACCAAGGCTTGTTTGTACTGGCTTTCCTCAACACCCTGAATTCCCTATTGGTGATAAGGATGTTTGTCTACCTCTGGGTACATGGAGTGCACCTTTTACATGAAAGATTTATTTCCTGCTTTCAAGGAGCAGAGAGAAGGGTCAAAATTTCCTTCTTGCACTAGCCATTTCTAAGGAATTTTGATTCAAAACAATATGCCATTGAAGCATATTTTGGGGTGGTCTACCTTGGGCCCCAACAGCATCCAGACCTTGATTTCCTAAATGCCTCTTGAGAAACCTATATGTAGGTCAGGAATCAACAATTAGAATTGGACATGGAACAACAGACTGGTTCCAAATAGGAAAAGGAGTATGTCAAGGCTGTATATTGTCACCCTGCTTATTTAACTTCTATGCAGAGTACATCATGAGAAACGCTGGACTGGAAGAAACAAACTGGAATCAAGATTGCCAGAAGAAATATCAGTAACCTCAGATATGCAGATGACAGCACCCTCATGGCAGAAAGTGAAGAGGAACTAAAAAGCCTCTTGATGAAAGTGAAAGAGGAGAGTAAAAAAGTTGGCTTAAAGCTCAACATTCAGAAAATGAAGATCATGGCATCTGGTCCCATCACTTCATGGGAAATAGATGGGGAAACAGTGGGAACAATGTCAAACTTTATTTTTGGGGCTCCAAAATCACTGCAGATGGTGATTGCAGCCATGAAGTTAAAAGATGCTTACTCCTTGGTAGGAAAGTTATGACCAACCAAGCATATTAAAAAGCAGAGATATTACTTTGCCAACAAAGGTCCGTCTAGTCAAGTTCACTTCAGTTCGGTCGCTCAGTCGTGTTCGACTCTTTGCGACCCCATGAATTGCAGCATGCCAGGCCTCCCTGTCCATCACCATCTCCCTGAGTTCACTCAGACTCATGTCCATCGAGTCCATGATGCCATCCAGCCATCTCATCCTCAGTCGTCCCCTTCTCCTCCTGCCCCCAATCCCTCCCAGCATCACAGTCTTTTCCAATGAGTCAACTCTTCGCATGAGGTGGCCAAAGTACTGGAGCTTCAGCTTTAGCATCATTCCTTCCAAAGAAATCCCAGGGTTGATCTCCTTCAGAATGGACTGGTTGGATCTCCTTGCAGTCCAAGGGACTCTAATGAGTCTTCACAACAGTAAAAAGAGTCCAACATAACAGTTCAAAAGCATCAATTCTTCAGTGCTCAGCCTTCTTCACAGTCCAACTCTCACATCCATACATGACCACAGGAAAAACCATAGCCTTGACTAGATGGACTTTAGTCGGCAAAGTAATGTCTCTACTTTTGAATATACTATCTAGGTTGCTCATAACTCTTCTTCCGAGGAGTAAGCGTCTTTTAATTTCATGGCTGCAGTCACCATCTGCAGTGATTTTGGAGCCCCAAACAATAAAGTCTGACACTGTTTCCCCATCTATTTCCCATGAAGTGATGGGACCGGATGCCATGATCTTCATTTTCTGAATGTTGAGCTTTAAGCCAACTTTTTCGCTCTCCTCTTTCACTTTCATCAAGAGGCTTTTGAGCTCCACTTCACTTTCTGCCATAAGGGTGGTGTCATCTGTATATCTGAGGTTATTGAGATTTCTCCTGGCAATCTTGATTCCAGCTTGTGCTTCTTCCGGTCCAGTGTTTCTCATGATGTACTCTGCATAGAAGTTAAATAAGCAGGGTGACAATATACAGCCTTGACATACTCCTTTTCCTATTTGGAACCAGTCTGTTGTTCCATGTCTAGTTCTAATTGTTGCTTCCTGACCTGCATACAGATTTCTCAAGAGGCAGGTCAAGTGGTCTGGTATTCCCATCTCTTTCAGAATTTTCCACAGTTTATTGTGATCCACACAGTCAAAGGCTTTGGCATAGTCAATAAAGCAGAAATCAATATTTTTCTGGAACTCTCTTGCTTTTTCCATGATCCAGCGGATGTTGGCAATTTGATCTCTGGGTCCTCTGCCTTTGCTAAAACCAGCTTGAACATTTGAAAGTTCATGGTTCACATACTGCTGAAGCCTGGCTTGGAGAATTTTGAGCATTACTTTACTAGCATGTGAGATGAGTGCAATTGTGCGGTAGTTTGAGTATTCTTTGGCATTGCCTTTCTTTGGGATTGGAATGAAAACTGACCTTTTCCAGTCCTGTGGCCACTGCTGAGTTTTCCAAATTTGCTGGCATATTGAGTGCAGCACTTTCACAGCATCATCTTTCAGGATTTGAAACAGCTCCACTGGAATTCCATCACCTCCACTAGCTTTGTTCATAGTGATGCTTTCTAAGGCCCACTTGACTTCACATTCCAAGATGTCTGGCTCTAGGTGAGTGATCACATTATCATGATTATCTGGGTCGTGAAGATCCTTTCTGTACAGTTCTTCTGTGTATTCTTGCCACCTCTTCTTAATATCTTCTGCTTCTGTTAGGTCCATACCATTTCTGTCCTTTATCAAGCCCATCTTTGCATGAAATGTTCCCTTGGTATCTCTAATTTTCTTGAGGAGATCTCTAGTCTTTCCCATTCTGTTGTTTTCCTCTATTTCTTTGCATTGATCTTTGAAGAAGTCTTTCTTATCTCTTCTTGCTATTCTTTGGAACTCTGCATTCAGATGCTTATATCTTTCCTTTTCTCCTTTGCTTTTCATTTCTCTTCTTTTCACAGCTATTTGTAAGGCCTCCCCAGAGAGCCATTTTGCTTTTTTGCATTTCTTTTCCATGGAGATGGTCTTGATCCCTGTCTCCTGTACAATGTCATGAACTTCATTCCATAGTTCATCAGGCACTCTATCTATCAGATCTAGTCCCTTAAATCTATTTCTCACTTCCACTGTATAATAATAAGGGATTTGATGGTTTTTCCAGTGGTCAGGTATGGATGTGAGAGTTAGGCTGTGAAGAAAGCTGAGTGCCGAAGAGCTGATGCTTTTGAACTGTGGTGTTAGAGAAGACTCTTGAGAGTCCCTTGGACTGCAAGGAGATCCAACCAGTCCATCCTAAAGGAGATCAGTCCTGGGTGTTCTTTGGAAGGACTGATGCCAAAGCTGAAACTCCAATACTTTGGCCACCTCATGTGAATAGTTGACTCATTGGAAAAGACCCTGATGCTGAGAAAGATGAGGGCAGGAGGAAAAGGGGACAACAGAGGATGAGATGGCTGGATGGCATCACTGATTCGATGGACATGAGTTTGGATAAACTCTGCTAGTTGGTGTTGGACAGGAAGGCCTGGCGTGCTGTGGTTCATGGGGTCGCAAAGAGCTGGACACGACTGAGTGACTGAACTGAACTGAACTGAATAATGCTTCAGATTTCTTAAAGAAATGGCTGATTCCATGGCATGAGCAGAGAAAATATCTGATGAATTTAGAATCTGGTAATTCTAGAAAGCAAAAAAGCTCTCAAAAAACAAAAGTATTTGCCAAAGGGACTTAATAGTCAGTCTGAAACCAACCAAAAACTAAAAAACAAAACAAAACAAAAAACCCAATCAATCAAAGAGAAAACTCCCAATGGCCAAAGTTGAAGCAATTTGAGCGACAAAATAAATAATGTGGCATTAGATTACAACCCAGAGTACAAACTAAATATGCATGAATCCATACTGATATAAAAAAAAGATTGCTTAAATAAGTAAATGGAGAGAAGGAACAGATTTTCCCCACAGAAGAATTCCAAATAATTTAGATATTCTCCTCGCCAGGAGGTAGCCCTCCTTCTACTTCCTTGAATGTGGGCTGGACTTCGTCATTTGCTTCCATAGTAAATGGAATAAGAAGAAAAAAATAGTAACTTTACAGTGGAGTAACTTGGCAAACCCACCTTAACCAAGTGACCAAGATCCATATCATCAGCGATACATCATGTTGCTAGCATGTACCTTCCAATATGATAAAGTCCTTTCACAAAGCTAACTTTTGAGAGAGCCCATGTGTACCTGAGGAGAGTAGAAAGGTTCCTTAGAGGGAGGTGCATGTTTCCTTGTATATAAATTTGACAAAGTTTATTAAATGTGTTTCTCAAATATTATGTGGTTTATTTTTCAGCTAGATACATTTAAATAAGTAATATTAAACTTTATAAACATAATTATTTGTTCACATATATTTCCCCAGTAATAGTATTGTTTTTAGATATTTAAGTACTTGTTACGAAGATATGCATATAATCACAACATATTAATTAATTCATTACACATATATGTGGTGCTTCTTGTATTCCAAAAGCTCTTTTTTATACTTTATGATTAAGTCATTTAATTCTTACAACTACCCTATGAATTAAAGACCAGTTTTGGCCTTAATAACCTAACTTTTCTTGCACTAGGCCACTATAAAAAACATGTAAATACCTGGGATTATGAAAACATCAATAGAAATAAAAATATTATTAAAGGAATAAGGAGTCATATACAGTCTTCATTTTTTAACACCACGAGGCAGCAACTTGAACAGTTTTCTTAATACCTTTGGCTCAGTCTAGGTATTGGCAGACAAATGGTCCAATTTCATTAAAACTAGGATTAGGAAAAAACAATATCTAGCATTTAAGAATTCGCATGTAAGTTTCTAAGGTTTTAGCACATTGCGCAGTCAGCATTTTATTTGTTTGCGCTTCTCTAAAACCAAGGGATTACCCTTTGAGAGTACAAAAAAGAGTCATACCAGACTAAAATATAATTTCTTTGCTTAATCTCAGAGCAGTCATTTTGTAAACTACTTTATTTCCATGACTTTGGCTAAGATTATAAGGACAAACAAAACTTTCTAAATGTTATTGAGATCATTGTCTTCTAGAAATTATTGTTTCTGAAAATATTGTTCTGTCAAAACAAAGTTTAATTTTCCTGACATCTTAAAAATAAACAATTAACAAATGCTTTTATTATAATTCTATGTTGTAAATTAAATGAGTTCCAGGAAGTCATATTTAATGATATAATTGCTTGCTGTACGTGGAAAGATATACTCACTGAAAATCTCTTCTTAGCAAACAAGGTAATTTTCTTTGAAAATGCAAGCTATAGCATGTAACAGGTTTTGGAAAGATTTTCTAATTTGTAATGCATGAAAAATGTTGCATTGTCATTATTATTGCTTTTAATTACTTCATAGTAATTAAAATTAGTTTACAGATACTGCACACATAGGATACTGAATAGAGATCTGGGGGGGGAAATGGTCTAAAATCTACCTCAATTATGACCTAGTCTTTGACAAGTGACTTTATAAACTGCTCTTAGGTGACATGCATGGTTAGTCACTCAGTTGTGTCTGACTCTGTGACCACATGAACTGTAGCCCGCCAGGCTTCTCTGTCCATGGGATTCTCCAGGCAAGAATACTGGAGTTGGTTGCCGTTCTCTTATCCAGGGATCTTCTCAAGCCATGAATCGAACCCAGGTTTCCTGCATTGCAGACAGATTCTTTACCATCTGAACCACTGGCGATGACCCTATGGTAACATATGTGTTTCTAAAAAGTCATGACTTTATACAAATTGACACACTAAAAACCACAGGGCTTAGAGGAAAACTGGGGCTGGGGCATAACACTCAAAATTTTAGTCAGGGACACATTAGACGACAAAGAAAGGAATGTAATTAAAACACTTGCACAGTTTTACACATATTAAGTTGTTGAGAAATACATATCTGGTACAATGCATATGGAAAAAAACTTTAAATTCTCATGTGGAAGTAGATATCAAAAGGGTTGCAGCTTTTGTTAATGTGAAGTGATGGAAGAAGAGTTATCTAAAAAAGGAGGGAAAGTTGTAATCCCAGATGTGGTTGAGTGTAGTTCATAGCACATAACCCAGGCAATGGGCTGCACTAGGTGGTAGATATTTGAAGTGTGTACGTTTTGTGCATTCTTGCATGGCTCTGTTCAGCTAGGCGCAGTTTTCTGCATACTCCCACTGTTTCCCATAGATGAAATCATATAAGCAAAGCAAATCTACTTTGTCCTCAAATTGTTTCTTAATATATCAATCAAGTTGGAAAACATTTGGGTTTTCGACCAGGGTATTACAAGAGAACTGACTGTAAATGTTAGTGGACTGCAGTGTTATTGAATTTCAGTTCAGGCTGAACTTCTAAATTCTGCTAGGAATCCTCACTGGCATTAACTGGGGCAGATGACTCTTGTTTTAGGTCCGAATATTTTTGCCATCAGTTTGTGTATGTGTTCAGTTACTCTGCGGTTTTATTTCTGTTTCTATCCATGGTGGCTTGTTATAGCCTCAGAGAAGTGAAGAAAATATATGTGACTGCATAACAGTGGTAGAGATCACTCAATCCCCTGAAGTATATTTGGCATTGCTCTATCTTTAAGCAATTCGCCCAGCCTGTATAATTACACCACCTATGCTGGGTAAGGGTTTTTCCTAACACAGCATCAGTGGGCTGTGTGGGCCTGGATGTTGGCGCAAGCTCAGCATATTTCATCAACACAGTGATTTCCTTGGAGGTGTGCCATCATGATGATATCAAAACATCAAGAAGCAGAAACATGCTTTCACTGTTACAGCAAAATGGAGAAAATTCATTTAAAGGAGCCCTTAATCTAGAATTAAACTTTTGTTTAAAATGCTTTTCCTTCCCCTTGACCTAATGTTACCTGCTCTTTGAAGCCTCATTGTCCTGCTTCCTCCAGTAATTCTTGAGATGCTGCTCCCACACTCGCTGTGTTTACACAACCCACCTGATCCAATAGATCTAAGTTTGTTGGTTCAGCCATGTGCCTTTCGAAGCCCTGGTGTCCCTACAGACCTCCCTTCTTTTCAGTGGTTGTAGAGAGCTCCACAGAAGGCACACCTGCCTATGGCTGAACCTCAACCTGCCTGTCCATAGTGACCCTTGGTTGATTAGCTCTTTTCATGACCCAAAAGTGAAAGTGAAAGTCAAGTCTGACTGCCACCCCGTGAACTGTAGCGCACTGGTCTTTTCTGTCCATGGGATTCTCCAGGCAAGAATACTGGAGTGGTTTGCCATTTCCTCCCAATCCAGGGATAGAACCCAGGTCTTCTGTATTGCAGGCAGATTCTTTACCATCTGAACCACCAGAAAACCCCTTCCATGACCCAAGGTAGGAGTCAGTTTTTCTTTAGGTGTTTACCTTCAACAATTTGTTCTTTTCTCAGTTGATATGTTGGCTTTGGAACTAAAAGAGAGCTGCCAAAGTTAATTTATTTACTAGATACTCACTCTCAGTATATTGTAAAGAATCTTAAAAGTCTCCTCTGCCAAATGCTTGTCAAGCTTAGACATAAATATTTTTGCTAATGAGGAATTCACTACTTGTTGAGCAGCTCATTTAACATGTAGACAACGCTTTCAGAAAGTTCTTAATATGGCACTGATCTCTTCAGAGTATGTAACAATGCCAATTCCCTCCTTCTAAAAACCCCAGAATAACACAAATTTTTGTCTCCACGAAAACCTCTAAAATATATCAAGAAATCTGACTTTCTCCACCAATTTTGAGTCTTTTTTTTTTCCTCTTCATTTCCCTAAACTGATCCTCAAAAAACACAGGCATGAATTTTTTCAATGCTTGTT
Source organism: Oryx dammah (assembly GCF_014754425.2). NCBI lineage: Eukaryota > Metazoa > Chordata > Mammalia > Artiodactyla > Bovidae > Oryx > Oryx dammah. The sequence continues at coordinate 29,631,779 of NW_024070195.1, read as the reverse complement.
TCTTTGAATTTTGAATTTTGTCTATTTTTTTTTTTAGGCCACAGTATCCAAAATTGTTTCTGAAGGTTGTTTTTTGTTTGTTTTGATCATTCACAATACTTCCGTTCAGTTCAGTCGCTCAGTCGTGTCCGACTCTTTGTGACCCCATGAATTGCAGTCTCTTGAGAAATCTGTATGCGGGTCAGGAAGCAACAGTTAGAACTGGACATGGAACAACAGACTGGTTCCAAATAGGAAAAGGAGTACATCAAGGCTGTATATTGTCACCCTGCTTATTTAACTTATATGCAGAGTACATCATGAGAAATGCTGGACTGGAAGAAACACAAGCTGGAATCAAGATTACCGGGAGAAATCTCAATAACCTCAGATATGCAGATGACACCACCCTTATGGCAGAAAGTGAAGAGGAGCTAAAAAGCCTCTTGATGAAAGTGACAGAGGAGAGTGAAAAAGCTGGCTTAAAGCTCAACATTCAGAAAACGAAGATCATGGCATCTAGATGGGGAAACAGTGGAAACAGTGTCAGACTTTATTTTTTTGGGCTCCAAAATCACTGCAGATGGTGATTGCAGCCATGAAATTAAAAGACGCTTACTCCTTGGAAGAAAAGTTATCACCAACCTAGATAGCATATTCAAAAGCAGAGACATTACTTTGCCCACTAAGGTCTGTCTATCAAGGCTATGGTTTTTCCTGTGGTCATGTATGGATGTGAGAGTTGGACTGTGAAGAAGGCTGAGCACCGAAGAATTGATGCTTTTGAACTGTGGTGTTGGAGAAGACTCTTGAGAGTCCCTTGGACTGCAAGGAGATCCAACCAGTCCATTCTGAAGGAGATCAACCCTGGGATTTCTTTGGAAGCAATGATGCTAAAGGAAGCTCCAGTACTTTGGCCACCTCATGCGAAGAGTTGACTCATTGGAAAAGACTCTGATGCTGGGAGGGATTGGGGGCAGGAGGAGAAGGGGACGACCAAGGATGAGATGGCTGGATGGCATTACGGACTCGATGGACGTGAGTCTGAGTGAACTCCAGGAGATGGTGATGGACAGGGAGGCCTGGCGTGCTGCGATTGATGGGGTTGCAAAGAGTCGGACACGACTGAGTGACTGAACTGAACTGAAGAAAAGACTAATCGAAAATGCCTATTAAATGTTAGAATTGGTAAACCCATTAAATGACTCTTAAAGGGGGATAATTTAATTATATAGACTATGAAGATGTTATAAGCAATTTTGCTTCATGAAGAGAAGCTATAGACACACACATGCATATATAGCCTTTAGTCCAATTTCTTGAGTCCGTGGCAACCTGAAATCTAGCTCAGTTCATTGAAAAGTCAACAAGTTCTCAATGTAATGTCTAAACATGTTTGTCATTCAGTAATTTACCTCTCTCACATAATTTACCCCACTATTTACCAGCCACTCAAAAACCCAAGTATGTTCAAATTTCTCTGATTGATATTTTATACTTGTTTCCATGCTAGTATATCTCTCCTGACAAAAGAGAGAAACTTTCTTCAGGCATAATCTGAACAGAAGTGAAGAGAAGAAATCACTAAGAAAATAAAATTATGTATGAGTAGAACACCAGACTATTAGAGGAGATAAGGTAGAAAGCCAGTAGCATTGAGAAAAGCTGTAAGAGAGAAAAAATAGTCAACATTTTGAATAGAAAAATGTGACAGCATTGAACAATAATTACTTGCATCTCTATTCACTCAGAAAAGAATTAACTAAATTTTTTTGTCTGAAAGTATCGCATAAAATGATCATCTTAAAAAGAGCAACATTTACCCCAAATCAATCATCATGGGAAGTTAAGTTAGCTTCTTTTAAAACAACTTATACTTGCCTATTATGAAGAGAATTACCACCAGACATATTGACTTGCCCCAGATAACACATGTGTGATTGAGTTCTAATGGTTGACATGCTGATTTACCTGTTTTTCATTAACTAGCAGGCTAATCTAGGCTTATTTGCCTCATGGTTGCAGAATTCCCAGGGTCAGGCGAAGAGGGACTGCTCCAATGTACAAACACTGACCAAAAAAGGCAACATGGTCAACCCATATGTAGAAGGGGTGGTTCAGGAGATAGACCCTACTTCCTGGTGGAAGGAAAGAATTTGCAATGTCTTTTGCAGTCTATACAATCAAATTGACCTAGTGCCATTTATCAAAGGGACTTTCCTTTCACTACCATCCCTCAGAGTTATTTTTCCCTAAAGCCAATATGCATGTGTATATGGTTATCATGTTACTTTTATTTTAAAAAAATTTTGTAGGTTGCTATATGTCCCATTATCATTCATTATATTGATTATTTCACACTCAACTCTCTTTTAATCCATCTCCTGGTTGTCTCATCAATTTTATTAGTCTTTCTGATAATCAGCTTTTAACTATCATGTGTGAATATAGATTATTTTTTCCTTTTTCTACACATTTTTGTTAACATTTAATTTCTTCTGTTTTCTTTGAGTTTAATTTTCTGGCTCTTTTTTCCATCATGTTTTTCCTAATTATAACTATACCTATTAGGGTAGGCTATGCTATGCTATCATGATGAACACCCTTCTTGCTTAAAATAATGCAGTTTTATTTTTCCCTATAACTTTATGTCTCTCATGGTTCAGCCAAGGCTTTCTTCTTCAAAATAATTATTCACACTCTGTGCCACTGAAGGGTCAACATATTATAACTGTAAATTCTACTTTTTCCTTAAGATATTTGCATTTTTACTGAGGTCAGAGCCTTCACCAAATTTGTGAATGCATACCTGTAAAATTTCAAATATCAGGAAAGATTCAAGGTAATGAGCTCAGAAATTTCCTTGGATGCTTGAAAATATCTTTTGATTGGAACATGCCATATAGAGCTTGCACAAGTTTGTTTATTTTTTTAGACTATTTTTTATGGAGAATTTTAGATGGCAAGTACTTGGATTTTTATTTCCTATGTGTTACGCCAGAGGCCTAGCAGTAGATTTCTGGCCCCGAGAAAATGCCAGCAATACTCTGCTCCCTGAGATTTACAAGGAAAATATTTCAGAAATGGTAAAACACATAGACAGCATTTTTCAGAACCACTGTGTGACTCCCTAGGGCAAATTTTCAGAGGCTTGTGAGCCTGACAATTCTGCTGTGAGGGGATTCTATTTTACAGAATTTTAGGTACTACTCAAATGCCTGAAGGGGCATGGCCTACATAAGATGGAATTTGAAGACTGTAAATTAGTTTTAACAAAGTATATAAGATTGCTGAATCCACTATTCTCTACATATTACAAAATTAATGCTTTGGGGATTTCTTTTAAGCTTGGATAAAGCTGGATGAAGATTGTATTTTCTTTTATGCAGGGCATCATTATAACAATTACTTTTTTTCCAAGTTGTCTGGAGGGAGAAATTGAAGCTTAGGGGTATGTTCCAGTCCATTAGGCAGTTTAAAGTTCTTGCTGGGACACAAGATTCAACTCTCAGATTTTACACTCCGTATGAGTTACTAGAATCACTTTCCAGGTGTGGCTACCTAGACAATATATCCCAGCTTCAATTAATATACATATATTTATAAATATATATATATACACACACACATGTACATGTAAATATATCAGGTCTTAATGTGTCCTTTAGTTTGAATAAACTATTTTTTAAAGACTATAGGCCAATAATGGAGAAGGCAATGGCACCCCACTCCAGTACTGTTGCCTGGAAAATCCCACGGATGGATGAGCCTGGTGGGCTTCAGTCCGTGGGGTCGCTAAGAGTCGGACATGACTGAGTGACTTCACTATGACTTTTCACTTTCATGCATTGGAGAGGGAAATGGCAACCCACTCCAGTGTTCTTGCCTGGAGAATCCCAGGGATGGGGGAGCCTGGTGGGCTGCCGTCTATGGGGTCGCATAGAGTCAGACACAACTGAAGCGACTTAGCAGCAGCAGCAGCAGCAGCAGCATAGGCCAATAACAGATGTTCTTTTTCTTAGAACATCTACTTTAGAAAATTTTCAACTGCAAATTCTTTCTCTGCTTCTTTGAGATGTAAACCTTCTCCTAGCTTCTTACCAGTTTTACAGCCCAGGGATCTCTTCTTATAAGGACTTGGGAACCATCCTTTTGAAATGTGATTATCAAGAAAGACAAGACCCCTTTCTCCCAAACTCTGTGAGAAGGTAGGAGCCAAAATTCCATAGGGAATAATAAGAAAAAACAGGTAGCCTCTTCACATTGATCAGCCTCCAGTCGTTTTCCACTAGTTCACTCTGATGCTTTTTGTTTTAGGGGGTTGAATTAAATCTATTTCTTTTATTTCAGTGGTCTTGGGAAAAGTTTCACTTGCCTGCTTAACTTTTCTGTTGCAATTTTTCTTTGACATAACTCGTTTCTATTGTATATGATTGTAATGTTCTGAGGTGGTGAAATAGAAAATCACCAGTCTCTTTACTACCTGGTCACAGAGATGTATACAAAAGCAAAAATTGTGTGTGTGTGTGTGTGTGTGTGTATGTGCGTGTGTGTGTATGTGTGTGTGTAGCAAAGTAGATGACTTTGGGTCTGGGTTCAAAGTTACCATTGTTTGAATTTGCACACAGTCATCCTATCTGATATATACCTGCTTACTTTTCTTGGCAATGGAACCAGACTCGGGCTTGAGCAGATTATTTTTTTGTGTGCATTGCGAAATGATTTAGGTACATTGTTGTCAGATTGTGTTTGCATGTTTTGGAGGGTAGTGGCCTATTTTGACTGTTTTCAGATTTCACTCAAACTTCACATTGTTGTTCTTTAGTCGCTAATTCATGTCCAACTCTTTTGTGACCCCTTGGACTCGAACCCGCCAGCCTCCTCTTTCCATGGGATTTCCCAGGCGAAAATACTAGACTGGGTGGCCATTTCCTTTTCCAGATAATCTTCTTGACCCAGGGAACAAACCTAAGTCTCCTCCATTGGCAGGCAGATTCTTTACCACTGAACCAGCAGGGAAGCCCAAACTTTACATTAGATATTCACTAAGATTTTTCAGTCAATGAATAATGGAAAATTCCATTCAGTGCGTCTCACTTTTCAAAATGGTGGTTCAAATTTTGGACAAAATATTGAAGGATCATATCTCAGGAAGCAAACTCATTGTATGCATTTTCCAGTCAAGGAAATCTGCATTTCCAAACTTCTTTTTTATATCCTTCAGCCAAGTCAGCAGATCTCTCTATCTGCTTGTAGAAATCTCTGCTGGTCTTGACCCATAAAATTTCTAGTAAATTTAGGAAGTTTGTGCTGTTTCCCACTCACTTATGATACACACTTATGATACAAACACTTCAACATTTGGGTAGATTAGATGACAATTGATTAATAAGATTTATTAGTTATTTATATTAGGACTGCTCCGTGTCTGTGGAAGCTTATTTTCAAGATGGGCACCATCAACTCCTTCCCTTGTGGGAGGCAGTCAGCCCTCTGTAGAGGTGAAGCCTACTTCTCTTTTCCCTTAAATGTGGATTATACCGAGCGGCTGTTTTACCAACACAATATTGGAAGGTGACATGCAGTTTTGAAGGTTAGGTCATGAAAAACCTTACAACTTACACTTGGGCCTCTTGGACTATTTGCTCCTGAGATGCTTACTTTGGGAGGAGTAGTCATCAATGCCATGTAACAAATGGGTCCATGCTGTGAGATTTCCAAGTTACACAAAAAGGCCAGGTACTTTTGAGATACTATAAAGTATCACTTGAACAGCCTATATCCTGCTGCTCTCTATTTTCTCTAAAATCAAAACACACACGACTTTACCATCTGCTCATCTTTTTGACAATTCTAAATTAGACTTTCCTGTTTTTTTTTTTTCATATCAATGTGTAATTTGAGTTTTCTCTTATAAAATCTGTTAAAGTTAGTTGTAAGATCTCTCTATAAAATGGTCTGGTATGAAATTGCATCAGTCCAAAGTGTGTCTTAGAACAGTGCCATGGTCATATTATATGTTTTGAATGCAGAAAAAGAGGAACTATATCTGTAGGAGAAAAATAAAAAAATCAAGAAGAAATTCAACTTCTCATAAGTTAAAATAATCTTATCTTCTATAGTTTGGAAACTTGCCATCTTAATATTAGGAAAATTAGGTGTGTTTAGTTTCAAGCAGTTTAGTCTCATTCACTGAAATTTAAAATTTATTGTGTGTTTACGATTGAAATATGGCCTGGGTATTTTAATAGAAAATCAGTCTTGGAAAACCAGCTGAAAAATGATTACTCTTTAACTGGGATTGTTTTTAGTCATAGTCCAGTTTTCAAAACTATTTCAGGATTCAAATAAATGAGAACAACTTGAAATCAAGAAACTAATTTAGCCATGAAAAAGCTAGTTATTTCCTAATGCTAAACAGAAAAGGAAGCATTCATTGGTGCTGAAGGAGGTTAGGGAGTCATTTCTGTAGTAAAAACACAACATAGGAGAAAGATGAACCCTTCTAGAAGGAAAATAATGGATTTATATTAACATTCATCTCAAGAACAAATGTTGATCTATCAACAAAGCAAGCTTGCAGTTTTGATCCAGTCACTAAAAAGCTGTGGCCAATTGAGAGCCTTCAGAAAGCCAAGTGCTTGCCAATGACCATGGAATTTGTCCAATCCATCTGCATTTAATTATTTATCCAAACCAGGTTTTACATTTTCTAAGTAATGCCTCACTTAGAATTTCTCTAGAGGCATTACCCCATTATCTAGTTAATCACATTGCCAGGAAGCTGCTAAATTTTTGGTAGAAATCTTCCATTTGCAATTTTTAAATATGATTTTACTTAGCCAGGCAACTCTTTTCACCCTTGACTTTTCAGTCTGTCATGGTGTGCATAGATCCTATCTTCTTTACAACTGAACATATTTATAAAACCAAGTTTCTTTCCTTTCCCCTCCATTTCACACATTGAATTCTCATATGTTTTCTTTTTTATTTTACTGCCATCCTAAAAGAGTGACCTAGATTATGCTGCAACAAGAGAGCAGGTTGTTTTTCCCTAAAATTATTCACGAATCACAGTTTTTATTAATATAATTGTTTTGCTTTCTCCAGTAGGTTTGCTAAAGTTGGTTATTCATTTGCAAAATATACTCATACCTAGAAAAAAATAGCGTATAGCAAAATTAATGTACCTTTTGAGTGCATATGAGCAAAGAAACTATAAAAACCTGGAAAACTGAGCCTTCTTGAAGCACTTAACTACTGGTATTAAATAAATTTATTTATAAATATATATGGGAATAAATAAAAATCAACCCACTTTACTTCCAGTGAAAGATATTGAACTAAGATATATTGGTAGAAAAAATATCGTATAGAATCAAAGCAGTGGATATGTTTTCTTTTTATCTGACAATGTTGTCTACTATATTTTTGGCGGCTAAATTGCCATCATTTAAATTTTCTTTGTATAATCTCTCATCTCTTTCACTGAAATGTATATGAGCTAATATTAAAATTAAGCACTGTCTGAATTTTGGATGATCTTTTAGCCATAAATCATTGCTCCTATGGCAGGAAACTTGATTCCCTGCTTGAGCTATAGCAAAGTCAATGTCTACTTTTATAAATAATATAGATAATGTGCCCATAACACTATCTTTCTAGAGTGTTTTAAAGTTCTAAAATAGGGACGTCAACATTATAAGGTTACTTGAATGTTACCAGGATCAACTGGGTTTATGTTGTAATCTCCATTAGTAAATACGAAAACTGAGGCACAGAGAAGTTCGGTGGCTTTAGTCAAAATCCTATATCCAGTCATAAGCAGAACTGGAATCTAACTCAGAATCCTCAATGTTAGCCTAATGCTTTCTCAATTACATCTCAATATATGAAGTCAAATTATTAAAACATAAATATAATATTTGTATATACTGCTTGTGGATTGAAATACAGAATGAAAATATACACATACATTTCTTCTTTGGGGGATTTTGACTTTTCTATAATAGATATACAAGAGAATTAAAGGGTTCATTTGGTGGCTGTTGTGAAAATAAACTTTATCAAGGTAGAATTTACATAAAATGAAATGCATCCCAATTTAGTGTATATTTTGATGAAATTTGAGAAACACATACAGCTAGATAACTCCCTCCACCATCAAGATATAGACCATTTTCATCACCCCCAAAAGTTCCTTGTGATCTTTCACAATCAATTTCATCTCTCCAACTTCAGCCCTGGCAATCACTTAACTGCTTTTCATCAATGTAGATTGTAATCCTCTTTGTTATTCTTTCACATAAATAAAAACTCCAGAGTATCTACTCCTCTGTGTCTGAATCTTTCTCTCCAAAGAATACTTGTGAGATCTTTCATGTTGTGGAGTTATATCAGTAGTTAATTTTATTTTATTGCTGATTTAGCTTTCAGTAAGATATACTGATATGTGTATTTATTTGCCTATATTTGGCTGTTTGGATTGTTCCCATATTTTGTCTATGAGGAACAGAGAAGCTGTAAACATTTGTATACAGGTCTCTGTGGGGGCATGTTTTCTTCTTTTGGAATGGATAATCAGGAATGAATTGCTGCTGTATAGGGCAGATATGTTTACATTTATAGGAAGAGGTTAATGACTTTTTAAGATGGTTGTCACTTTGCGTTCTCACAAGCCATGACATACATAAGTATAAGTAACCAGTTGGTGACATTGGTATTGTCAGTCTTGCATTGTAGCCATGCTATGGGGTTCGTAGTAGTAGCTTATTATAATTTTGGTTTGCACATATTTAATTAAATTTATGTCTAAGAGCCTCATGTTTTTGATGCTATTATGACTGGTATTTCTAAGATTTCAGTGTCTTCTCTTTCTCTCTCTCTCTCTGTTATCTTCATCTATCTGTCATCTGTCTATGTTCTTTGGTTTGTTTGGCCTCACTCTGCATTGGGCACACAAACTTGGGTTCACTAAAATATTTGCTAATTACGTAATTTATGTAATTTTTAAATTTATGATAAGGATTATAGGTTAGTTGCTACTAAGAATCTAGATTTTTTTTCCTTTGCTTCCCTCCCGCCCTTTAAAAAAGTTTTAGGTTTTATTTGTAGGTAAATTACTTGCAGATCAGTTTCATCCTTTGTGGCATTTTTAAATCTTTGCAAGTACAGGTTTGGAATGGATTTCATTCAATTGATAGTTTGCCCACTTACATACTGTGTCCACTGATGATAATTCTGAATATGCTAAAGGATCATCAAAAGCTCTTCATTCTGGCTGGTTGGTGTTCAGAGTATTTTTTCAGAGCTTGTTTGTGTGAGGTCTGGGAATTTTGACCTCACAGATAATTTTCTTTATCAAGACTCATAGTGTTTCACTCTATACTTGCATATCTGAGCACTTACCAAAGAGGCAAAGGATCTTTTATTCAGATTTCTAAAGTTCTTTTTCTGCATAGCTCTCTCTTTTACAGAATTCTGCCTCCCCTAACTCTAGCTGTCTCGGCCTTTTCTAGTTGCTATTTTTTTAAAGTTAATTTTTATTGGAGTAAATTTGCTGTACAATGTTGTGTTAGTTTCTACTGTACAGCAAAGTGAATCAGATATATTTGTGTGTGTATTTCCTTCTTTTTTGTATTTCCTTCCTGTATAGATCAGCACAGAGCACTGAGTAGAATTCCCTGTGCTATATAGTAGGTTCAGGTTCGTCATCTATTTCATGCATGGTATCAACAATGTATATATGTCAATCCCAATCTCCCAACTCCTCCCACCCTTCCTTCCCCCTTGATATCCATATATCTCTTCTCTACACTTGTGTCACTGTTTCTTCTTTTAGATCCCACATATATGCATTCATATATGATGTTTGTTTTCCTCTTTCTGACTTACTTCACTCCGTATGACTGTCTGACTGTCTCTAGGTCCATTCAGGTCTCTATAAATGACCCAATTTCATTCCTTTTTATGGCCAGGTAATATTCCATTCTATATGTGTACCACATCTCCTTTATCCTTTTCTCCTCCATTGCTTTTAAGTTGAAGGGCATTTAGGTTGCGTCCGTGTCCTGACGATGGTGAATAGTGCTGCAATGACCTTTAGGATGCATGCTTGAATTATTTGAATTATTGTTTTCTCTGGATATATGCCCAGTAATGGGATTGCTGGGTCATGTGGCAGTTTTATTTCTATTCCCTCTTAGATTCCTCAACTCACTAGCTTTCTTTTGCATTTATGCCTCTGTGATGGCAACCCACTCCAGTGTTCTTGCCTGGAGAATCCCAGGGATGGGGGAGCCTGTTGGGCTGCCGTCTATGGGGTCGCACAGAGTTGGACACGACTGAAGCGACTTAGCATCAGCAGCAGCAGCAGTGTTTGTGTTTGAAACTGTACCCAGGATCTAGCCAGGCCAATTATAAGCCTGGCCTCACCTGCTTCCCTTCTTTCAGGGATCTCTGTCTTAAGATACCTTTTGTCAGTATTTGCTTTTCTATTTTGTTTTCTGTATGGTTACAGCAGGAAGGTAAATACAGTCCTTTTTACATCATGGCTAGCAGCTGAAATTGTAATTTTTAAGTTGAAGTATACTTGATTTACAATATTAGCTTTAGGTGTACAGCACAGTGATTCATTATTTTGACAGATTATACTCTATTAAAAGCTATTACAAGATAATGGCTATAATTCCCTGTGTGGGTTATGTTTTTACCCCAGTCTAGATTCATGTTAAGACCTATAATTATCAGTTTTTAACCTCTGAAAGAGAAAAAGAAATTTGCTTCAGAATTCATGATTCTGTTTAGTACTTATTTTTCTGGACAATTAGATCTATACCAATAATTTCACTTAATTGTCAGTCCCTCTGATAGAAAGTAAAGGTGATAAGCGGAAGGATGTGAAAGACTTGAAAATGATTCAAATAACCTAGCTGTGCATAATTTAAAGACGGATTTGTGATATGAAAAAAAAGAATTAAAGTCGTCAATGTAATGCTGTTACTAAATCAGTTAACCAGACATGTGCCAGGATCCTAGTTCAGGCTAAGACCCTTTGTCTCAGTCAGAGAGGTTCCTATTCTAATCAGATTCACATACTAACAAGGAAACCAATACTGAGAATGGAATACCACAAGCTTTATTTAATAGCCAAAGAATGGAAAAGTAGGAATCTAGTTTGCAAATCAACTTCTCCACTCAATTTGGGTGGAGACACCAAATATACTGGACTTCCCTGGCTGAGATGGTAAAAGCATCTGCTTACAATGAGGGAGACTTGGGTTTGATCCCTGGGTCAGGAAGATCCCCTGGAGAAGGAAATGGCAACCCACTCCAGTATTCTTGCCTGGAGAATCCCATGGACAGAGGAGCCTGGTGGTCTACAGTCCACGGGGTCACAAAGAGTTGGACACGACTGAGCGACTTCACTTTCACTTTCATACAGGAGGGTAGAGGTAAACAAGAGGAAATTGGGAACAGTGGGAAGAACATTCATGACTTGTCCCAGAACAGAAATGTGGTTTGCCATGTCCATCGTCTAATGTAAAATCCTAAGGCATGCAAAGCAGAAAAATGTGACCTGTAATGAAAAGTGAAATCATCCCTTTCCATAGATCCCTAATTTTGTCTTGCATTAATCTCCATCTGCCTGAGAAATTTCTTTAACGTTTCTAGCAGTTCTGGTCTCATTACTGCCTTTAAATCTTGTTGGCCAAGACCAGAGCAGGATTTAGGCAATTTTGCTCCACAATTGAGGCAAACATTTTCTGAGTACTCTACCTGATGCCCTGTGAATTATTAGCATTTCCATTCTGGTTGGTGGTGAGTCATAGGTATTTTTTCAACCCTGTGTGGGCTCAAAGCATTGTTGCCTTTAGTTTGTCCATGCATTTATTTTCCCAGCCCCAGGTTGTTTTCTACAGTGCATCTGCTGATTCTTGTTCAACTAATGATTCAAGGAGAACTCAGATCTCTGGAGCACTCTGTCTGCACCTCTCTCCTCTCTGGTACTCTGCATTGCAAACTCTATCAACCTTGACCTCCCCACTCTCCTCCTTATGTCCCCTCAAGCCTGGACTCTACCTGCTTCATTCCTCTACTGCACCTTGACATGCAGCCCCCTCTAGGCAAGACACTAGGTAAACAGAGGATTCACCTTGTCTAGTTATCTCTCATTTATCCTTCTCTTATTGCCTGATGTCCAATGTCTTGAAAACATTTGTTTTGTGTATTTTGTCTATTTTGTTGATGTTTGGGTTGGAGGATAATTCTGTTCCGTGTTACTCCATCTTAGTAAAGAGTTGAAATCTTAAAAATAGGTTATTTTTATATGTTTATATTTTAATGTATCTAATTTTTGTGGGTGAACAAGTAGACATTTTTAATGAAACGTGGACTTCACATTAGTATTCTTTCTATCTCTGATATTCATTTACTTACATAAATCCCCCTGGCTATGAGGCAATTAAGCAGCAGATGGTTCAGTCCAGATCAATTAAATTGAGTGGTATGTGCTATGAATAACTGGGACTATCAAAATGTGTGTTAAAAATACTGTTCTTTTAACAACAAACGTTAAGATTTTGACAGTCTTTGAAATGCTCATCTTATGTTCACCTTCAGCATTTGTCAGAATTATTAATCCTGGCATTCTTTTTATAAATGAAGTGGCCAGACAGTTAAGCAATATTATGATTTAGTATTTATCTTATCAAGTATTTATTGTCAGCATTTTCAAATATATCAATTCTGTTTTTTTTACAAGCAAGTATTATTCTATGTTATTATTAATTATATTTTCATGACTTCTCATGCTTATTCTTAAAAATGAGCCAAAAGAAACAATGAAGTATATGGAATTTAATATCTGATTAATGGGAAAAAGAATTAATTAAATAGAATATTTTAATTTGTTCTTTCCTCTGTAAGAGAGCGAATGCCTCAAGGTTAGGATATACATTTTAATGTCTTATGTTTCTCCCATTGCACTTAGCATGATACTCCTTTACTACCTGTGCCTAACGTCGTTGTCACTCTTCAGTTTACCAATAATTAATCTAATCAACTTCAATAGGTACACCATGTTTAAATAATAATAAATAATAACACCTGGAGAAGTAATCACTGACTTAATTTTTAAGGTTTCTAATTGACTTTCTTCAGGAGCACATTTGTAAAATAGGGATGTTAGCTCTTAACCTATAGAATTGGAGTATCAACTGAGACATGTTTAAAACCCTAGTACAGCATCTGGAATAAAAGAAATACTTAATAAATTTATAGCTGTTACTTTAACAATCCAGTTACTAATGATTAAATAATGACCAAAGATTACTTATACTTTTTATTGATCTTATAAGAAAAATGGTACAAATTCTCCAGTATATATCAATGTAGGGAGAGAATTCATCAGTTTAATTTTTTCAGCATAGTACATTTCTGTAAAATCTTTGAAGCTTTTTATCTTACCCTACCAGTACCAAGTGACTGTACAATTTTGCATATGAGTTTTTAACAAAAAATAGTGACAATCACATAAAATGAAATAATGTTTAAGAAAATAGTTAGAATGCTAATGTCCTACTGTTACAAGAAATCTGATAATTCAATATTAAAATAAATCATAAAATATGGATAAACAATAAGGCTTATGTTGATATAGAACAGATTAACAATCAAAAATAAAAATACTAATTATCTACAAGAAAATCAGATTTAATTTCCTTTGAACAACTCAAAACAATTATTCAGGGGATATCAAGATAAATGACAGCAATCTGTCTTGAGGAAAAGCAACTGAGGAGGAAGAGTTATAAATAAAGGGAAAATCAGGGAGGTGGTACAAAAGAAAGGAAGAATAACAAGTCTCTCAAGGCAAAAGAGTCAGCTACAGCATTTTTGTCGGACTTTAGGACTTCAAATGGTGGATCTCAGGTAACACTTAGGATTTTCTATGGTCTAGAGATGGTGCTGAGTAGAGTTTCACCCATATACAGAAATAGTATTTTTCAGTAATATTTCTAAGTATTAGTCAATGGTTTTGATTAAAGTTCATTAGAGTCTTAAAACAAAGAACCCCATTTTTCATATATGAAGCATCCCATAAGATTCTCTCATTTTCCCCTGTTTCCTCCTCTCTCACACTTGGTGGTAATTCCAGCATTTGGGCAGAGGCTCTGGTCCAGTTGTGCCTTGGTGGTGCTGTCTTCTCAAGAGGGCCAATGCTCTTTCTTCCACGAGACATTTGTATTTATAGTAACCTGCTCTTATTCCTTTCAAAGAATCCTCTATATACCAAATAAACCTTTTAGAAATTCTCTTATTACCTAAATAAACTGTTTCTCTCAAGATCATTTGTTTGGTTTATTCATTTCAGTTCCTCTGTTTTATACTGCTAGTTTTTCTCTCTTCTAAACGTTAGTTATCCATTCATAGTTATAAAGACCAGGTTGATGAATACTTGTCAGAGTTACAGATTTTCTTAGTGCTTTTGTAAGTCATTTTTCTCTAGAGGCATCTCCCTTCAATGCAAGTTAACTGTGATGTAAGAATTGTTCATGCCAACAGCCTTGCTTCTGCATAGGATGTGTGAGCAGACAGTTTGGAGATTCCTATATTCATCAAAGTAAGAAAGGTTTTACTCTAGCTGGAGAATATTTTGATTTACTTCATTCAAGCAGAGCTATCTGGCCTCAGCTGATTTGTTTGTTTCTATCCCCGCTTTGCATCTGATGGGGGGGTGCAGGGTACCCTGAAGTCCAGTCTTTGGGTCTCGGGTGCTGATACTCCCAGCAGAACACTTCTAAATCCTTCTTTATACTTTAATTGGGAGTCTTCATCGTCTCTATACACAGGGAAACACAGGCACATAGTCATGTTCTGGATGTATTTGGAAAAAAAAAAAGTACAGCTTTTTCTTTGTTCTTTACATATTGCTTCTACTTTTTTATTCCAACCTGAGAGCGTTTGTGAGATGACCTAGGGAAAAACTTCTCTGACCCTGGTTCTCTCTAGTCTGCTTGAGGCTGTGATTTTTCTCTACTCTCTTATCGTCAAGGAGAAAATAGCTTTATTTGCTTTCTAGAAATTCTGCCAGAAGTTTGATCTTCTCATGACATCCTCTTTTATTTTTTAAGCACTGCTGTTTTTTTTCTGAAATATATCTTTTCTGTCATTTCATAAAATTATTAGGAAGGAAGGGCGGAAGTTGAGTGTATTTAATCAGTCACATGGATCTAGAAGCACCCTATTTTGAACAAATCTTTGTTAAGAACTGCTTATATGTTTTGCATATTATCATCTGGGGAATTAAGGAAGAATTCCATATTAGGCCCAAAGTCAGATAAATTAAATCAAAACTTCTAAGGTTGGAGACTAGGCAGCTACTCTTTTTTGGTTTGTTTTTTGTTGCTTAGAGGCAATTTTAATATATAGCCAAGTTTGACAGATTCTGATATGCCTCTTCTTATAATAAGTGACAAAATCCTTGGGGACAGTGACTTTACTTATTTATGCAGTTAGTGCTTTATAGGTAGGCAAATAAAGATTTATTAAATTGAATTAATAATAATCTGAAAAGTTCAGAGTGTGGAAATTAAGGGTAATCATTCATTTTTATTTATTTTCTTGGACTTCTGAGAATTAAAAAAAGAAAAGTTCCTGAAAATATATTCTCAGTTTCCTGTATAAATAAGTAAACTAAATAAAAACCTATTATCTATGTGATATGATGAAAACTGTCATGTATCTTTATGATTTATTATGGACTATAGTCCACCAGGCACTTTTGTCCATGGAATTTTCCAGGCAAGAATATTGGAGTGGGTTGCCATTTCCTATTCCAGGGGATCTTCCTGACCCAGGGATTGAACACTTATCTACAGTGTCTGCTATGTTGACAGGTGGATTATTTACCACTGAGCCACCTGGGAAGCCCCATGAATTGAATGTGATATTATGAAAACTGTCATGCATCTTTATGGTTTATTAATTGCATAGGGCATCCCTGTATACAAGATCAACATTCACAGTCCTGTGATTTCTCTATTTGTTCTCCTAATTGAAATAATTTAATATTTTCATTTGAGATGTGAATTTTTCAGTTCATCAAAGTAGCAATTTCCATGATCATGTATGCTTAGGATTATGTTTGATGAGTTTCCAGGGATTATTTTCTCTTTCATTTTGTTTCAAATGCTGATAACTCAGTTTAGTTCATCTAGGGTACCGTGACACAGACTAAGGAATAAACTGATTACCTAGTGCAGACTCTAAGCTTGGGAACTATGAATCACGGAGCTATAAACATGCTGGGAGCTCCCAGAGAGGTAATGATAAATTACAGGACAAAGCTTTTTCTGTAAGATGCTGCTGGATCCTGAGAGTCAGTCAGTACCTAGGTTCAGAGCTCTATTTTTTAATCTGAGAAAAGAAATCACGTCTATGAGATGTAATGTTGAATAAAGTTAATGATAAGCCACAAGGTTATTCATGCATTTTTACACTCTAGCTTTGTGTGCACTCTGAGGATCTTTTTGATCATTCAGATCAGATAATTTTCCTCTAATTATGCATATTTGATCCAGAGTCATATTAAGTTGACCTGCACTCACATCTTCCCTTTGAAGGATAAGCCCTAAGATAGAACAACTCCCTAGGGGTCTACTGCTGGGAGAGAGATAGGCCATAATGACAATTAAAAAAGGATTTCTTTCAGTTTGGCTGTGATAACAACTGCTTATTGCATAGAGAATGTCGTATTTTCACAGTGATGTTTCACAGCAAAAGTATGAATCAAAAAATTATTTCAACACTAGAGTTCCCTTTTAAATTTTTTTTAAAATTGCGTTAAAATCCAGATAACATACAGTTTACCATCTTAACCAATTTTTAGTGCAGATTGCAGTAGTGTTAAGTATATCCACACTGTCATGTAATCAAGTTTCACAACTTTTTCATCTTGTAATTCTATACTCATTAAACCACATTTATTTCCCCCAGGCTGGAGCAACCATCATTGTACTTTTTGTGTCTGTGAATTTGATTCTTCTAGATATCTTAATACAAAATTCAAACAGAATTGGTCTTTGTGACTGGCTTATTTCTTTGAACATGATGTCCATGAGGTTTACTCATGATGTAGCCAAGTGTCAGAATTTCTTTTGCTTTTTGGGCTGAATTTATTTTATTGTATGTACCACATTTATTCATGCTTCTATCAATGGACACTTGGGTTGCTTCCATCTTTTCACTATGAACATGCCACTATGAACATGAGTTGGAGCTCTCTTTTACAAACATACCCTAACTTTTCTAAATTGCTTCTCTTCTTTCCTACAGATAACCACATCTAACAATTTTCTTATCTGGGCTGATTCTAAGGATTCCTGGGTTTCATCCAAAATCTGCCAAAATCAGAAAGTCTTAGATGGGATTCTGGGGTATTACTTTAAAAAATTGCTCCATCAGGTTATTTTGATAACTAGGAGATTTGAGTTCCTAAAGCTACCTTGTATGCTCATAGTTGAGATTGTTTAAAGTAATATCTTAATCACTCACTGTCTCCTCTTCTGATAAATGATCATCTGAGTCTTTCCGTGAGAAAGAACCAGTTTTTCTTTGTGGCAGCCCAGCCTCAGAAATCCAGTGGGTCTTGGTGAGAATCAGACATAAAAACCAGAACCTTAAGTAAAAATAAATAAATAATAATAGAAATAAATTAACAAACACCACCATCACCCACCCACCCCCCAAAAATACAAAAAACAACAGCAAAAGCAAGATTTTAGCTTTCCTGGCTTTGTTTGCAGCTATGCTATGAAGGCATGAGTTAAGCCTCATCGCATTCAGGAGCAATGCACTCTTAAGGAGGTCAAGTCTGGAAAGAATCTGAGGGCCAGTGATGGCGGCAGTGCTTGTGACAGCATCCTTTGTCTCATACTAGTGGCATTAATTGTGCAAGTGGAGGTGTTTAGCCGCATTGTTCTCGTCTTGAGGTGAGTTCAGTAGCATAACTTTGAAAATCATTACTGTCTGAATATACACAGATATGACCCAGTCTTCTGGTAATTTGTGAACTGCCTAGTACCCTTTAAACAGGTTTCTCTTCGGCTTAAGTGGAGTGAAAGTTGCTCAGTCATCTCCGACTCTGCAACCCCATGGACTATACAGTCCACGGAATTCTCCAGGCCAGAATACTGGAGTGGGTAGCCTTTCCCTTCTCCAGGAGATCTTTCCAACCCAGGGATTGAACCCAGGTCTCCCTCATTGCAGGCAGATTCTTTACCAGCTGAGCCACAAGGGAAGCCCTCTCCTGCTTAAATCAGCCTTAGTCAGTTCCCCTTGCTTGCAACAAAGTAACCAGACTGTCACTATTGGCTTGGTCTTACTAATGAGAAAGAAATGAAATATTATGTGTGAAGAAGTTATAACTCTTCTATTTCCCTGAGATAGTTGGTTGTTGAGGAAAAAATATTATGGAACTCTATGGAGGAGTTAAATAATTTTCAGAAGCATAAAGAAGGCAAGTTGTCAAATAAAGTAAGCTTGAGCGGTGAGTGTGCTGGAATGAGGTAATGAGGGCGGGCATTTTCTCCAGAAGAGAAAACCAATATACCGGGCTGCTTATAATTTACGGCACAATTTAATCTTGCCTTTTCCTCATTTGGTTACTGTCATTTCTCCTTTGTGATTTGCTCAAATTTTAATTGCTTTGTAAAAGATTCGCCATTGTACCGGATTGTTCTGAGGTTAATAGTTTAAGAGCTGTCTTCAAAGTACAGTAAAAGATAGCCTAGTGCAGGAAACATGTGACAGATAATAACGTTGCAGTGTCTGAAAACAAAGTGAAACAATCTTTGACAGGATTGCTCTATATCTTTCAGAGATAACAGTATTTTATATTTGGAAACACTCTACAGTTTTCAAAGCTCTGTCAACGTACCATCATATCTGAGGCCAATTCCATCAAACACAGACCTCTAAATTTTATTTTATTCATTTTGATGGAAATATATGTCAGACTAAATACAAATTTCTTACACATGAAAATATTGGACATAAATATAAATTTTTACTATAACTGCATTATTGCTTAAATGTGGAAATCATTCTAGAAACATTTCTCTTTTTTCTAACATGTACCATCTTAAAGTATTTAATTTGTTACAATACTGTTTTTGTTTTATGTTTTGGTTTTTTGACCACAATGTTTGTGGGATCTTAGTTCCCTGTCCAAGGATAGAACCCACACTGCCTGCATTGGAAGGCAAAGTCTTAACCGCTGGACCACTAGGGAAGTCCCCAGAAACATTTATTTCAATTCAACTTAGAGAGCACCTTTGTGTGCCTAGCATTATTCTAGGTAGACGGATACAAAAATAAATAAGACCTTGGCTTCAAGAAGCAAGAGGCTGACACAAGGGAGTAGATTATTAAACTTCAATGAAGTAAGTATGATGAAGAGGTTTAATATAAAGTTCAGTGACTATACCAACTTTCTCAGTTATTGGGATGACCAAGTTTGAGATGGCAAGGTTCAGCACAGAGGGCAGTTAGGATGGTAATAAAAAAGCTGCTTCTACTGAGGCAGAAAATAGTCACATGGATGAAAGTGCACGAGGTTGTAGAGTGAAGCAGAAAGAGCAGGGGTCTTGGAAAAAGAAAAACTTGGGTTCAAACCAACCCAGGGGAACTTCTGATATTTATGAACTGTGTGAATGTGGGCAAGCATACTGATTTTTCTGAGTTTCTGCTTCCTACTTGGCAAAACTTGAATAATACCTACTTTGAAAGGTCACATTGAAAGTTATGAGGATGTTGGCTAATCAATGAGTATAGAATTTTAATTACTTTATAAAGGACTCATTCAAATTTATATAATCCTGTGAGAAAATTAGTCTGTCACAGTACCCAGTGCATAATTACCACACAATATATATTTGTTCAGTTCAGTTCAGTCTCTCAGTTGTGTCTGACTCTTTGCAATCCCATGAATCTCAGCACACCAGGCCTCCCTGTCCATCACCAACTCCCAGAGTTCAAACAGACTCACGTCCATCGAGTCAGTGATGCCATCCAGCCATCTCATCCTCTGTCGTCCCCTACTCCTCCTGCCCCCAATCCCTCCCAGCATCAGAGTCTTTTCCGATGAGTTAACTCTTCACATGAGGTGGCCAAAGTACTGGAGTTTCAGCTTTAGCATCATTTCTTTCAAAGAACACCCAAGACTGATCTCCTTTAGAATGGACTGGTTGGATCTCCTTGTAGTCCAAGGGACTCTCAAGAGTCTTCTCCAATACCACAGTTCAAAACCATCAATTCTTTGGTGCTCAGCTTTCTTCACAGTCCAACTCTCACATCCATACTTGACCACTGGAAAAACCATAGCCTTGACCAGACGGACCTTTGTTGGCAAAGTAATGTCTCTGCTTTTCAATATGCTATCTAGATTGGTCATAACTTTTCTTCCAAGGAGTAAGCATCTTTTAATTTCATGGCTGCAATCACCATCTGCTGTGATTTTGGAGCCCCCCAAAATAAAGTCTGACACTGTTTCCACTGTTTCCCCATCTATTTGCTGTGAAGTGATGGGACCAGATGCCATGATCTTAGTTTTCTGAATGTTGAGCTTTAAGCCAACTTTTTCACTCTCCTCTTTCACTTTCATCAAGAGGCTTTTTAGCTCCTCTTCACTTTCTGCCATAAGGGTGGTGTCATCTGCATATCTGAGGTTATTGATATTTCTCCGGGCAATCTTGATTCCAGCTTGTGCTTCTTCCAGCCCAGCATTTCTCATGATGTACTCTGCATAAAGTTAAATAAGCAGGGTGACCATATACAGCCTTGACGTACTCCTTTTCCTATTTGGAACCAGTCTGTTGTTCCATGTCTACTTCTAACTGTTGCTTCCTGACCTGCATATAGGTGGCAAATAAATGACTATTCTTGAGTCTATCTTTGAGGTAGGTAGGGCTGGTGTTATTATTTTAGACACTACTATTTATTGGTCATTCTAGAATTATAATTACTGTAAATAATAGCAAAATTGCATGTTAACTAATTAGCTAATTTTACTTGTGCCAACGTGACATATGTGATCTTAGTTTCCCAACCAGGGACTGAATCTGCACTGTCTGCATGGAAGCACAGATTCTTAACCTCTGGACAACCAGAGAAGTCCCAACATATCAATTAACTTAAAACTAAATACACTGATGATGTTCTGTACCAAAAAAAAAAAAAAAAGAGCTTAATCTCTAAATTATTTCACAAATTACATGATCTAGGTTCTTTTCAAATAGAAAATGCAAATAATATTCAAACAATGAAAAGTTTAAGCAGAAAAAAAATAAGTTTTGGCTGATGATATGGACCATTATTGTTGAATTTTGAAAAATCTAAATTGATTTAGAAAGTGTTTTCTATGGAAAAATCATATTTAATTACAGAAACTCATTTTCTGAATATTTATATATCAATTTGAAACCTAGGAACAATTCCCTCATAGAAAGGACAGCTATCATTTTATTGCAAATCCTTGAATTTGAAACTTTAAAAAAAATACTCCAATGCCCTTTGTGAATTGAAAGTTCAAGTATAATTTTTTTTAATTTTCTCAATTATGTTCAAGAAAATATAAACAGTACTAGCCCTCTAAACATCTACCTAAGTGCGATATCAATTCACATGTATTCAGTCTCCAGTTTACCTCTGTATCTCCAGTTTTGCTATAATGTGAGTCACTTTTAATGGACAAAGGAAAGACATGGATAGGAAAAGCAATGAGCAGACATGGTGGGATATTCGTATACTTAAAAGATAGTATGGTGCATTGTTGCTCTTCAGTCGATAAGTGGTGTCTGACTCTTTGTGACCCCATGGACTGCAGTATGCCAGGCTTCCGTCCTTCACTATCTCCCGGAGTTTTCTCAAATTCATGTCCATTAAGTATGGCTATAGAGTGAGCTAAATTAGTAAGATCAAAGATATTATGAAAAGTCTGTTTGTCTGTCTTGGTCCAAGGTTAGTATCCTATCTTCACAGTCTCAATTTGTGTCCCTTAAGAAACTGCCATTGGCCTTATTTATGTTTCCATAGGACTTTGTATTCTGTTTATCACACAAACCCAATCATCTTGTATCAGGTATATAGTGAGCTATTTGGGGAAGGAGAAAATACTAACTGCATAACTATTTTCATACTGTTGCTATGAGTCTGTTTACTTGATGATGGCATGAAGGAAATGGTTATGAAAAGGTTTGATTGTTCAGGAGAATGGGATTAAAATTCTTTAACAAAAGAGATAGGTAAAAACCATCCCTCAAGCTTTAGAATAATACCCTCCATAGCTAGGTAACTGTCACTGAGAAATTGAAGTTCTGTACTAGAGACATTATGTCCTGTAACATAACTTCCTCAGCCACTGTCACTTAACCCTGGGTTACTTATTCAACATATTCACCACTCAGATGTTTTCTTATCTATTTCATTATTCGTTTATTATATACATTTTTATTATTCTAAGTGTTACATAAGCTCCACATAGTCAGAGATCTTGTCTCATTTGATATGATCTTTCCAGAACCCATAAAATTATCTGTCACGTAGTCAGTGTTGGCTGAATTAGAGAATAAATGGGTGAATGGATGAGCAACATTAAAATTCTGCAAGGAAATGTAAAAAATTGTGGGGGGCCTATGGTTTCCAGGACTTCTCTGATTAGGATTTATGGTGATTTTTTTTCATTACAAATACAGTTATTACCAGTATTCCTTGAATTTCTTTTCCACCTGTTTTGCTTTCCTTTGAGGAGGATGGGTGGGTATTATTCCTGGCATCAGCATTTGATTCCTTATGAATCCACAAATGATGTAGATGAAGCATGTTACTCATTATTTCACTCTAAGAAATGTTTGCTATCTTGATGTTCATATACTTCTATGATGCTGTGGATTCTTGAGTTACAACCTAGCAGGTGAAATAAGCTAACATCATAACCTTGAGCTTGATTCTATTTATCTTGCTTTTTTATGCCTCACACAGACAACATTCAATAAATATTTTGAAAGAATAAGTAAAATGGACTGAATTATGGAACTACACATACTCATCTTCTATATCCAAGGAAATGCATTGAAAGAGATTTGTGCTATAGAAGCGTGCCTTTTTGACCTTGACATGTGGCAGCACCTTCCTAGCTATAGCAGTGGTTGCTTTCAAGTTGGTGAGAGGTGAGGCTTGTACACTGTTTGGGAGAAAGGTGGTTTAGGGCCTTGCTACTCAAGGTGTGATCTGCATTACCGGTGAGCTTATTGGAAATGCAGATTCTGCGCTCTATCCTAGGACTTCTCAGTTATAATCTGCATTTTTATCAACATCCTCTGGTGATTTGTGTGCACATTATTATTAGAAAAGCAATAGTTTACGGGAGGTAGGTCAGTGATTATGTTACCCTCAGGCATCAGTAATGACTTAAATATCTGTATCTGTATAAGACCCTCTAGACAGTTATACATTGGTAGACAAACAAATTCCTCTTAAATTACTTTGAGGACTGTAACCTCCTCTAAAATCCTATTTGTATATTCATCAGTTTCCAGAAAACATACTCAGTGCAGTGTTTTGAATTAATCAATTCAGCGTTTAAATGACAAAATTTGCAGTCTCAATAAAGCATGATAAACAGCTGCTGCCTTTCACTTCTGCCTCCATTAAGAGGAAGTTAGAAATACTCACCAGAAACTCATCACTTCTCTGCTTCTTGCCAAAAATGTCCTTGGCACAAATTCCAAGTTCAAACAAGCACTGAATTTTACATCTAGAAGCATCTGCTTTTAATCTGTGTTTGAAACAAATGGGAATATAAACATCTTACACTGATCTTCCATTTCTTGACATGTGTATAGCCCTTAGAGCCTGGGTCACAAAATTACCATCACATGGCAGAACACTTTGCATTGTAGGATGTTTCACAATTAAATTATAACATCAAAACAGTGAAATAGATAATATGTGCCATAGAAATTCTTTGAAGAAGAAATTCGGATTGCTTGGGTAGTCAAATGAACTATATAGAGAGGTGAGTGTCAGACTTGTCATGGAGGAATGAGGAGAGGTTGGATGGTGGAAAGAAAAGGGCATGGCATTTCAGAGAGCAATGACAATGAAGATATGACTAGAGAAATGAACAAAGCAGGGTGGATTAATGAGGAAATGTGTTCACGAATTGTGATGACGGGGCTTACAATTAGAAATGTTGACCAAGACAGAGTGGTCCAAGTTAAATTTGACTATTCTCTATAGGAAATAAAGATGCTTTAAGTAAGTAAAGAAATGAAAAGCAAGAAGCTAGTGTTTTAGGAAAAAAGGTTAATCAAGCAAAGGTATGCATCTTGCAAATCTAATGTCAGTATTGTAATGCTGGGTCTTAATAAATGATTACTGAATAGCAAGTGAACTATACAGTGATTCATGTAATTTTTAAGAAAGGAAGTTAGTTTCTTCAGTGACTTAACTCATCTGCAGTTTGTTTATGTGTATCACAATTTCCAAAATGGTGGTAAAAATTTGATAGAAAGTCATAAACAGAGGCAACAAATGCAAATGCAGGATATACACATTTGTCTGAATATGGCTGTAAGTGGGTTTCTACAGAATTTTTCTCTTTAGATATATTTCTGTATTATAAGTTCTTTCAAATGTGCCTCTCATTCTTTTGGGAACAAGGATTTCCAGGTCATTGAAGAAATTCCTTTTGTCATTATTTGTTCTGAATATTTTATGCTAGGACTTCTTCTGACTCTTAAGATAATTGGCAAGACACTTACCTGAACATAGTGTTCAACTACTTGTTTACAACCCAAGGCACCTTTGAGTGAAAACTCCAAGGATGAATCAAAAGCCACTTTCCCAGGATAAGTTTCTTGGACTCTTTTCTCTTGCATTCCCTACTTTTAAAAGCCCAGGCTTCAAGACTGCTTGAGACATTTTCCAACAGTCAATATGATAATTTTTCTGTAGAGGTTGACAAAACTGTTGCAAAATCATCATGTCAAAACTGCCATATGAAACATTCATTTGTAGAATGACTATGGTCATGCAGGCACTTCGTGAAGCAGCAGAAATGATCTTATAAGATCCCTGCTTGACAGATGGTGTGTATGAAAGGATAGAAAGGTGGCTTGTGGGCTACTGGCCACAAAACAGTGATAGATCTCTGATAGAATTCGAGAGTAAATAAAGAGGCTCTTTCCCTTTGGGGCATCTCCTCTCCTCGTCAAAGAGAAATGTGGGCTTAACACATGAAATCCAAGTTTTGCTTCATTTCCACAACTTGACATTATGGTAAACTAACAAAAGAAGATTGATGCAGCAGAATGCAGAATATGGCTTTGGTATCCTATTCCACCATGTCCGTATAGAATCATCCAGAAAACAGGCTACTAGTCAAGAGAAGTTAGAAATGAAATCTTGTTGGGTGAGAAAGTGAAAAATCTAATATTACAACCCAATTACAATTCTTAAATTACCTGAATCATTAAATATTGGGCTATTAGAAAAGCAATAGCTATAATTAGTCATCAACTTAATTACTGTAAGCTATCTTGAGCATCTTCAATAAATTTGAAATAGTCCAGTTAACTTACTCTCATTTGTTTTATATACTCAGTGATAGTCTATGCTTTTTTGGCATAGAGATTATATCCAATAATATGATTTGTCCACTGAAAGTGCCCAGTGTATTTGTTTAGTCACTAAATTATGTCTGAGTCACTGCAAACCCATGGACAGTAGCCCACCAGGCTCCTTTGTCCATGGGATTTTGCAAGCAAGAATACTGAAGTGAATTGCCATTTGTTTCTCTAGGAGATCTTCACGATCTGGGGATTGAACCCACATATCCTGCATTGCAGGCAGATTCTTTACTGCTGAGCCACCAGGGAAGCCTGGAAGCATACAATACCTATATGTTAATTTATGAGATGAGCAAGGGCTGTATCTGTCCCTCCAAGGGTAATAGGAAGACTGGGATTTCTCTTACTGATAAACTGTGGTCCCTATTAGCTCACTATGAAAGGAGCTGAGTCTCAAAAAAGTAAACAAATGCAGACTAAAAAGAAATTTTAGAGGCTCCCTAGGATAACTTTCTATTTAATTCATGAATTTCCTAATGTTCTAAACATATGCATGCTGACTTGTAAAGTGAGTTCTCACAAACCTGACCTTGTGCTTAGTTAAAACATGAAGTTATTTATGTAGTGGAATCTGAGATGCCTCTCCGGGATGTAGATGAATTGAGTGATAGAGAACTTTAATTTCAAGACACAGAGCCATTGGTTAAATGACAGAAGAAAGAAGAAAGTGAACCTGTTACCATCCACTGATCCCTAGAATTAATAAATCTCCTTTTCTGTAAATTGAGGAATTTGGCTAAAACTCAATGAAATATTAACTTGGCTGTATATTAAGAATCATATGGAGGGCTTTATATATATGTACCAGTGTTTAGTCACCATTCCTAGATATTTTAATTTAGCTCTTTAGATGGTTCTACTATGCCATGAGAATTGGGAGCTACTGGAGGGGGGGCCCTCAAGGTTGTCTCCACTTCTAACATCCCATGAATCTGGAAGGCAGTGGATAAATTGTTAAATTCCCAAGATTGGGACAGTATAGCTTTAATCATTGTCTCTCTAGAGAAGAATCCTACGTGCCATCCAATGCGGTAATTCACTCTCTGAAACTCCAGCTATGGGGAATTTATGACCTTTCTGTTGAGCCAAAGTGGCTTCCAAAAAGAAGATATCACGCCCTTTGTTGATTTCAAATTTCACTATGAATTGAGTCCCTGAGTATTTCTTCTAATTTTAGCAAACATTGCATAACTACTGTAAAGATTATACAGACCAGAATTGATTATTTATCAAAAGTTAGATGAAATCAGCTCCCATTTAATAAGCATTGATTACTTCTCAAAAGTTGAATGAAATTAGCTCCTGTCTACAATATTCCTCCCACAAGAAGATTGAGAAATATTTGTTGGTGGAAAATTCTGTAAAGATAACTCTTTTATAGCATCTATAAATCCTTGCAAAAACACTACAAGTGAAAAAATAATTTCAGTGGGTTATTGTCACATGAAGATATTAGTCAGAACTTATATAACCATCGCTGACCATAAGAGATGGTTATAAATGTGTTTTGCTGTAGAATGCTGAGGAAATATGAAAGTGTATTATTATTTTGGATTCTGTTTATTGGAAACATTTTGGGAACTGGAAATTTAATTAGCTGGCTGACTGGATTTAAAGGCAACTGGCAAGAGCCATCCTTCACAAACTGCAATTTCAAAAAACTCCAGTTTGATCTAAAGGTTTAGCCTGAGGATTTGTCCCTGATTGAATTTGCAGGACCAAGGTTCATGGATTTATTTTTTTCATTGTTGATCCTCATATTTTACTGTAGTTAATCATTCCTGAAAGTCTAGGGTTGAATTGAGAGTTTATGCTCATTGAGTTGGCTTGGAAGAGCTGTGAACTCCACCATGTTAGGTTTGATATAGAGGAGATTCAATTTGGAATAGGTTACATGCTTTGCACAGGTGAACATTTCCTGCAGTTACATTACCATGTTGTCCTATAAGGGATCTCACTCTTAGGAGAGGCTGAAACAATGCTCTCCTAGGCTTAAACAGTAACAAAAATGTTGAGGAGAGAAAAGTTAGAGCGAGGAACACTAGACAAGGAGGAGAAAGGACCTAGGTAATGGGAACAGAATTCAGGAGTCAGTCTTGGCTCTGTACTCAGGACAATGCCCGACACAGAATTGTTCCTGTTACAGTCATTGAGCGCTTCCTCTGTGTTGGACACTGAGTCATGCCTTTCCTTTATGTTACCTCATTTATCCCTCATCAAAAGTATGTGGGAGCTCTTAGCACCCTGTAGGTCCACGTACCATAGATCTGTCCTGGACCACCCTTCTTTAGAGGGTCTGCTCTGGATTTCCTCTAGCAGTGTTTTCCTTCTGATCAAATCTAGACCATGTTCTAGGTCTTCAGGACTGTGGTGTCCCCTGTACAAATGTCCTTTCGCACACTTCCCAGGAGAGTGCAGGACTTCCTCCCAAAGGTAGATCTCAACCTAAAAAATGAAACCTGAAGGGAGGCAACCCAGGGCTCCATGTTGTGAGAAAACTGGACGCCTTCTAATTGGTTGCTTTGTCATCTTCAATGTATTGCTTCCACCTCATAGTTCAAGAGGTCTCCAACATCATATTCTCCTTAAAGGAGAAGAAAAAAAATTAAAAATTCCATCTTCTCCCTTCAAGGGCACTTAAAATTCTCTCCTTACATCCCATAACTCCGTGTGTGTGTGTGTGTGTGTGTGTGTGTGTGTGTGTGTACCTGAGACAGAAAGAAGAGGTCTTGTTAAAGACACAGCTATTTTATATTATTTGGACAATTTTTGAAGTTATTGACTAGTTTAATTTTGACACTTTCATTTTGCACTGTTCTATTTATCATGCTTTACTTCTCTCTCCCCTCAGAGTTCTTGTCTTGCAGTTTTTTCTAAAATGCTTGCATTTTCCTCTCTACTTTATTTGAGGCTTTATATTCTTTTAGTAGTTACCCTCAACATTTAAATGAATATTTAATAAAGCCAACCTCTTTACATACCGCTGGAATAATACAAGGATATAGGATGACTTTAACTCTTAACTGTTCCCTTTTCTCTCTGAGGTAGAAACAAACAAACCGACAGATAGAAAACTAGAGATAGAATCAGTGAAAGAAGTGAAAGAGCTTAAGTAATAGGACTGAATGGCAGTCAGGAACCCGAACAGTTCAAACAATACAGACAGCTGTCATCTGATATTTTAACTCAGTCTTGTCATGTAAGTCAAATTTATTGATGATTATTATTTTTACACCATTGATTTATCTTTGACTATACATGCATGATTATTCTCTCTGCTCACCAGTATCATTCCCATTTCAGATCCTTCTGTAAATTTTTTTCCTTCTTTTATTGGATCATTCAGAAGCTCTTTTGGGAGTTTTTATTTATTTGAAAATGTCTTTACTCACTTTCATGCTTGAAAATAGGTTTCCTGAGTAACCAATAAAATTAGATAAAATTTGTCTCTGAATTTTGAAGTATATTTAACTCTTTATTGTTACATTATTTCTCTTTAGAATTTGTCATTCTAATCACCATGGTTTGTAAATTTTTTAACGTCTTTTGTACTTTGCATTTTTACTATGATTTGTTTAGCTAGGAATTCTTCTAATGTAGGTTATTTGGAAATCCTTATTTTCCAAATGTTACATTTATTATTTTACTCAGTACTAGGAAACTCAGATATTACCTCTCTAAATATTGTTTTTAATATCATTTAAAAATTATTTTGCCTGGTATCTGTTTAAAGCATATTTTGAATCTTCTAACTCTATCCTCCATGCCTCTTATGTTTCCTTTATATTAATATCTTTTATTTCTTTATCTCTGCAACTTTTTTTTGTGATTTCTTCTGAACTTTCTCCCATTTACCAACTCTCTTTAGCTCTTTGAAACCATTACTCAGCAACTCATTAAATTGTTGATTTTAATAATATTGATTTTTTCCTATAACTTTTTTCTAATCTTTTATTAAATATATCTAACTTCCTCCTCTATATTCTGGTAGTCTTTTTATTTATTTTCAATTCTTTCTCATTTTCTTTAATTAATTAAAGTGTTCATTTTTAAACATTTTTGGTATCTGAGTTTTAAAAATTTTCACATTATTGTTTTTTTCTATTCTCATTTATGATAGCATGTTTTCCTTTGTGTTTGGCATGATTTTTTATTCGGAGCTCATATTTGTTGACATTTGTGTTGGTTATTGATTTTTCCAGGGAGAATTTTTATTGCATGTAAATAGACCTAGGTTGGGTATAAACTGCAATTCTTGACATATAGTTTGAACTGAATACACATAGTAGATTTAGATAACAAAACGTCTGTAGTCAGACTTTGACTACGTCATCTTAATGAAGGTCTGATTTACACGTCTTACTTAGTGCCAAAGCCAAGTCAATCATGACACTTCACTACTTCCCTGTTTGCCTCTCTAGAGTGTCTTTTTCTGTTGTAGTCATTTGTTGGTCTGCACTCCACAGGCTGGTAAACCTTGTACTTGCCCAGCCTCTAGACCAAAGAGAAAGTCCAGAGTCAGTGACAGAGATAACAAGGGTTTAATGGATGGAGAACCTTTCACGTCGGAAGCAAGCTCCTAAAGCAACAGCCCGCCATGTGCAGCAGATAGCAGGCAGGATAAGGAATAATGCTAGCTTAATTTCATGATGCTTGCCCCCGATTATGTCCAGCTGGAGCTTTTTCCTTTACTTTCTGCAAGGTCATCTAGTTGTTTGAGGGAGCATTTGAGTTATTTTATCAATCTTTGTTAGATTTTTCATAGCAGGAGAAGTTTGTAATTTATAGACCATTATAATTTTGTAAGCATAAGACTCATATTAATCCGTAAGAAAATTGCTCTCTTCTCAGTAGGACTACATATTTAAAATAATCCAATATATTATCAGACTTGATAAAATTCCATGATTTTCAGGATATTTCTATTATATAAGAGAGTCAGGTAATGATTTTTGGTGTGATTAGGTGACACCAACAATAAGATAGTAATAAAACCCCATCAGAAACCATGCTTCCTGGGCTCAAATCTTTGTTGTTTCACTTGTTAGCTGTGTGATTATTGGTGAACCGGTTAATATCTTCAAAGGCCCAGTTTTCTCCTGTTTAAAATAAGAATGGTATTAATAACTATGTCATAAAGTTTCTCTGAGGAAAGTATATATTGGTACATGTGAAACAAAGAAATCCTTATCACTTGATAAGGTTTTTAAAAATCTAGTTATTGTTATCATGGTAGATATTGGTTATACCAATGAGTAAGCTGCAAACTAAATTACATGATCAAGAGGATAAGAAAAGTAATGATAGTGACATTAAGTTTGGGCTTGTATATTTTATCCTTTATTTAAAATGAGCTGAGTTGCAAAAATTTCAACAAATGAACAACAATAGGAGAAAAAAATTTAATGGATTTTAAAAATAGGACTTCAGTTAAAGCATTAACTTTAAATATGCTTCCAAGCAAGTATTAATACATGAGAAATCAATTTTAAAACATACATAAATTTAATGTATATGTTTTAGCTAAATAAGATTGAAAACGTATGAACTTGATTTTTAATGGCATTGCCTTGCTTTAGGCATATTTAACACTCAAAACTGGTTTTGACACAAATTTGATTATCATTTTGGAAAAACCCAGTTTTTAGCAAAAGGCTACTATTATTAGAATGTATTTTCTATTTATATTTATTCATGTCCTTTTAAAAATGTTAACATTTTATAGGTAATGGAAATATCTTAGCTCTAGTATGTTAAAAGCAGGTATTTTTAGCTGTAAATGTGTTGTTAAAATTATGTTTAATCTCTTTTTCAACCTGCAGAAAATAAACAACTTGAATTAATATAAGTCCATGTAAAAATATGCACCATGGGTTACTGAGGAAAAATTTAAATTCCTTCCCTCCCCTCTCTGGTGGTATAGGTGATGTAGTATTTTTCCCCCAGGGAACTTTAGTTCACTCTTGCTTGAAACTTCATAGTAGAGGTCACCAGTGAAGGAATTTTGTTTTGTGACAGGATTCTTCTGAAATCAGACAATCCCTTCCTTAATCTGGGACCTCGCAATTTACTTTTTAGGACTTCTCAGGTGGTTCAGTGGTAAAGAATCTGTCTGCAATACAGGAGAAATGGGTTTGATCCCTGGGTTGGGAAGATCCCCCGGAGAAGGAAATGGCAACCCACTCCAGTATTTTTGATGGAGAATTCCACAGACAGAGGAGCCTGGTGGGCTACAGTCCATGGGGTCACAAAGAGTCAGACATGACTGAGCGACTAACACATTTTCACTTCTCAAAAGTTCATTCTAAGTTATTAACATTCCGATTCTAAATAATTCAAACAATCTTATCTTCAAGTTTTAAGCTTGAACTTTCCACTGAATCTTCCTACTTGACTTGCATCAAGGAATAGTTCCCCTAACACCCAGAAATATCTTTTATAGGAATTTTATTTTTCACTAAATACTCTTCAAAGCCATCACATTCCCTGCATTGGGTATTTGGGATGCATTGATTACAGTCTACAGTTGGTTTGGGCTCCCTACTAACAAATCCTGCATGAATGTGTTTTTAAAATGTGTGATTACCTAACACTTACTGTTTTAACTTTTCATTTCAACTCAGACAGAGTGCCTTTTAATATCTTTTTACATTTATTAATGCAAAATATTTATACTCAGCTAGTATTCCAGACATTGTGTCAAGACCTGGTGACATTTATGTAATTCACAAATAAGGAACGGTAACATGAATTATATTAATTGATAATAATTTATTTTTGAAAATAAACCAATAAGAGGATTGGATGAATTAGAATCTAATAATATTTATTTGAAGGAAAATTTGGTTTCATTTCACTTGGTGTCAGCTTTTTATTTTTTTTAATATGTAAGACATTACTACCATTTGATCGTCACATCCACTCAAGTTTCAATTGTCTCAACCACACCTCTGTAGCAAAAAGATACAGTTTGAGATCACAGATTGCATTGTGTTCTTTAGTCTGAAGCAGTGCTTTGGTCTTTCTGTGCTTTTATTGATCTTGACACTTCTGAA
Source organism: Oryx dammah (assembly GCF_014754425.2). NCBI lineage: Eukaryota > Metazoa > Chordata > Mammalia > Artiodactyla > Bovidae > Oryx > Oryx dammah. The sequence continues at coordinate 29,599,054 of NW_024070195.1, read as the reverse complement.
TATTAGAAACCAATAATTTTGTAAAATGCCCCTCAATTTTGTTTGTCTAACGTGTTCCCATGATTAGATTCATATGGTATATCTCTGGCAGGCCTACTGCAGGATTGATGCTGTGGTCTTTTCTCTGCCTTCACCTGAGCATTCATGTTGATCTGTCTCGTGATTGATGATGTTCATTTTGATTACTTCATTAAGGGGATTGGCCAGGCTTCTCCCATACAAATTAATTCAAATTTTTTTTTTGGTAATCAGTAGGCATTTTGTGGAAAGGTACTTTGGGAGTTGGTGATGGACAGGGAGGCCTGGTGTGCTGCGGTTCACGGGGTCACAAAGAGTCGGACACAACTGACTGAGTGACTGAACTGACTGACTGACTTTGGAAGGATGTAAATATTACATTCTGAATACAGTTTTGTACTTTGTGTTTATTTGTGCCTTCATGGAGGTAACATTCCTCTGACTCATCTAATGCTTCTCAGATGACTGTTCAGAAAGAAACCAGACAAGGAAGAGGAAAAGCAAAAATCCTTTAATTAAACAGAGATCGCTGAGCTCTGTGCGGTGCTGTGCAGTATGCTCAGTCGTGTCTGGCTCTTTGCGATGCTATGGACTGTAGCTCTCCAGGCACTCTGTCCATGAGATTTCTCAGGTAGGAATACTGGAGCAGATTGCTATTTCTTCCTCTAGGGAAGGAACCTTCCTGACCCAGAGATCGAACCCACATCTCCTGCATTGCAGGCAGATTTTTTTTTTTTACCGCTGAGCCATTCGGGAAGCCCCACATTGAGCTCAGGATATTCATTTCACAGGGGAAGGAACCCAAGGCCCAGGAAGGTTAAGTGAGATGTCTGGGTCCAGAACCCATGAATCTTCTCTCTCAGCCAGGGACTTGACACAGCAACACACTTTAAGTGTTTTATTATTGATCATCCCTTTCTTGAGTGAGTTTTTCAGTGCAATTTAATGGCTATTGTAAAAAACTTTTTGAAAGATTCAAGAATGTGAATCAATAATAAACTCTATCTATAGGATTTTATTTTAAAATATTTTCTATGGTTATATTTCATCCAGCTATTCTGTTTTATATTTGTTCTTGGAGGTATATCAGGCTGGAAGCATTAGTCCACAGATACAAAGTGGAGTGAGTGTCTCACAGCCTTCTCTTTCCTAACCGAACTTAGGAAGTTTAGTTTTTAAAGAAGTCCCTTGGTATGACCTCTGACTTCTAAGGTCATCCATATTTAGCTCGAGTAATTTATCATCATTTTCCTATACATCCTATCTCTTGAAGCTGTCTCAAGTTGGGTAGACATAAAAACAATGATTTATTGTGAAAAATATATTACATGTAGAACCAAATTTTTAATGTGGAAATAAATCCATAGAAGTTTACTAAAATATAGCGATTCTTGTATCTCTACTCAGAGATTTACTCAGCAAGTATGCACTGGGGTCTAAATGTCTACATTTTAAAACTCAGAAATTTCTGATGCAGGTGTGCCTGGGGACACACCATGGGAACACTGTGACTAATATAGATTAATCATTTTAAAAATTAAAGCTGATTTTAGTGTTCTCATACAACCTAAGGAAAGGATAGAAGAAGCTGTGACTATTTAGCTGAGGAATTTCATCCAGCTATCACTCAATGATTCCTCCCCAACTCTTATGATTGACAGTTCTCATGGAACCTACGCCAGGACCCTGACTTTCAGTCTATTACTCTCCCAGCCAGTTTGGCTGGTGGTTCCTCACCATGATGGCTTTGTCCACAGCTCACTCACCACCTAATGTGCCACTTGCTTTTAGTCACATCCTTGGTCTCTGACTATCTGCGAGCATGAGTCGTGCTAAGTCAATCGAGTCTGACTCTTTATGACCCTATGGACTGTAGCCCACCAGGCTCCTGTGTCCATGGGCTTTTACAGGCAAGACTACTGGAGCGGGTTGCCATGCCTTCCTCCAGGGGATCTTCCTGACCCAGGGATTGAACCCGCATCTCTTAAGTCTCCTGCACTGGCAGGCGGGTTCTTTACCACTAGCACCAGCTGGGAAGCCCTCTGACTATCTACAGGGTCCAAAAAGAAATTGCTCCTGGTAGCCAGTGAGGAACACCAAGGAGGGAAGCTATGGTTTAGAATTATGAAGCCCCCAGTGGGGAGTTTAATTACTTTTGAATTTTAGCCAAGAGTTATTTCACTTTTCAATTTCCAAGCAGATTATCAGGTATTGATATCCATTCAAATGTCAGTTCTGTTTTTTTTTTTTTTTTTTAGAGATCTTTTTTATTCTTAAATTTATTTGTTTTTAATTGAAGGATAGTTGGTCAATATCATGTTGGTTTCTGCCAAACATCAACATGAATCAGCCATATATATACCTATGTCCTCTCCTTCCTGAATTTCAAATATCAGTTCTTGATATTTGATTGAAATAGTTTTCTAAAACAATACTCATGCTTATTAAAAAGGAGAGAACTCCTGAATAATATTAATCATTAAAAGTTAATTAAATCTATATAAGTAAAAAGTTGGCTTAAAGCTCAACATTCAGATAACGAAGATCATGGCATCTGGTCCCATCACTTCATGGGAAATAGATGGGGAAACAGTGGAAACAGTATCAGACTTTATTTTGGGGGGCTCCAAAATCACTGCAGATGGTGACTGCAGCCATGAAATTAAAAGACACTTACTTCTTGGAAGAAAAGTTATCACCAACCTAGATAGCATATTCAAAAGCAGAGACATTACTTTGCCAGCAAAGGTCCGTCTAGTCAAGGCTATGGTTTTTCCTGTGGTCATGTATGGATGTGAGAGTTGGACTGTGAAGAAGGCTGAGTGCCAAAGAATTGATGGTTTTGAACTGTGGTGTTGGAGAAGACTCTTGAGAGTCCCTTGGACTGCAAGGAGATCCAAGCAGTCTATTCTGAAGGAGATCAGCCCTGGGCTTTCTTTGGAAGGAATGAGGCTAAAGCTGAAGCTCCAGTACTTTGGCCACCTCATGTGAAGAGTTGACTCATTGGAAAAGACTCTGATGCTGGGAGGGATTGGGGGCAGGAGGAGAAGGGGACGACTGAGGATGAGATGGCTGGATGGCATCACTGACTCAATGGACGTGAGTCTGAGTGGACAGGGAGGCCTGGCATGCTGCAATTCATAGGGTTGTAAAGAGTTGGACATGACTGAGCGCCTAATCTGATCTGATCTGATCTGATCTAAGTAAAACATCTTTTGCTCCCCCATCTTTCACTTCTCCACTGAGAATATTTTCATGTACTCCCTGATATAATTATAGAACTTAGGCTGATCAGTTAGATCTTTGTATCCCAATAAAGCAGTCAGAAATTACACCGACTTCAGTGACACTCTTGGGGCCTCAGTTAACAAACAAAAGAGAAACTGCAGAGCTCTGAGTTATAATCACTTGAGTTTATGAAAATTGGAGATATTAAACCTTGAGTTATTTTGTACAGATAATGATGATAAATGCATAGAAATTATAGTATATCAGCACTTTCAGTGATAGTCTCTTGTTAATTATACTTATCACCTAAAAGTCTTATTGCTTCAACATATGTAATGAATCGATCTCAATCAATTTGCACACTTTTATAAATGGCATTTAATAAAATATAATGCAAAGAGGTTATGTGTGAAACACGATTGCTTTCCATGACCATAGATGAATAAGAGATTGAAAGAGATATACTTAACAGCAAGTCATTTTGTCAATTCTTTTAAATTCTCATGTGGGAAAGTGTTACCAGTTTTCTTAGCACTCTGTGTAATTAGATTTAACTTTGTGTTAATTATGTTAATTTAGGTGTTGTCTGAGATGACCAGAGGTTTTAAAATCTGAGAACAGACAGTAAATGACGTGATAAACAACTGTTCACCTCCCTGAATTCCATTACATGCTGGATATTCTCTGAATGGTACCAGAAAAACAATGGAGACTCTGAATTCTATCCCTAACTATAGTAAATTAACTGGCTCTTTTATGTATTGGTACCTGCAGCAGGCAGGGTGGTTTCCCAAAGATGTTTACATCCTAATTTCTGTAATCTCTGCAAAAATGAGTTTGCAGATTATTTAGGATTATCTGGATAGGCATAATCTAGTCATGTGAATCCTTAAAAGCAGAAACTGTCTCTGTGACCAGAGAGATGCTGCAGAAAAGACTAGGAGAGCGGCTTTGTTGTTGTTGCTATTTAGTCGCTAAATTGTGTCTGGCTCGTTTGTGACCCCATGGACTGCAGCCCACAAAGCTCCTCTGTCCAGGGGATTTCCCAGGCAAGAATACTAGAGCGGGTTGCTATTTCCTTCTTCAGGGGATCTTCCTGACCTAGGGATTGAACCCACGTCTCCTGCTTGGCAGCCAGATTCTTTACCCCTCAGCTACCTGGGAAGCCCCCAGAGAGAGCTGTGGTGGAAGGGAAATCAGAGATTCCATTGTGAGAAGGTTTGAGATGCCACTGTTGGCTTTAAGATACCCACAGTTAAGGACTGGGAAAGGTCTCTAGGAAATAACAGTGGCCTCCTGATGACAGCCAGCAAGAAAATGGGTGCTTCAGTCCTACAGCCAAGGAAACACAGGCTGACAGCTCTTGACTGAACTTGGAAGTGGATTCTTCCTGGGAGCATCCCATAAGGAAGCTGCTAGCACTTTGATTTTAGCTTAGTGAGACACATGTCAGATTTCTAACCTACAGAACTATGAGATGAATGAGGGTTGTTTTAAGCTGATCAGTTTATGGAAATTTATTACAGCAGCAATCAAAAACTAATATATCACCACAGCCCTCTCTTCTAGTGTTCTTACTTGAGCCTAATTATTCTCTTATTGAATGTTATTGAAGACACTGAGGTCTGGGTTTGTTTCTCATCCTGGGCCTCACCCCTTTTTTATTGAAATTTCTTTTCATACAGTTTCATTCTTTCTTATGTCTACCTTTGACTCTGGGTAAATCTTAAAGTTCCTTCTTTGCTCCACCCTGTGTAATTATATCAGTCTCATAATACTTTAAAACTCAGATTGTCCTCTAGAACCCAAACTAATGCTTCATTCCCTTTTACAGGACTTTTTTCTCTCTATTTCAGAAACCTGTACTTTGATACCACAAATCAACATCACCACCCCTCTGTGAGGCCTATGCCCAGAACTTTCCTTCTCAAATTATACCCTCAATTATTTAGAGTCTGATTTCAATAGGTTTAGACCACTGGATTATAAAGAAAGCTGAGCACTGAAGAACTGATGCTTTTGAACTGTGGTGTTGGAGAAGACTCTTAAGAGTCCCTTGGACTGCAAGGAGATCCAACCAGTCCATTCTAAAGGAGATCAGCCCTGAATATTCACTGGAAAGACTGATGTTGAAGCTGAAACTCCAATAATTTGGCCACTTGATGTGAAGAACTAACTCATTTGAAAAGACTCTGATGCTAGGAAAGATTGAAGGGAGGAGGAGAAGGGGATGACAGAGGATGAGATGGTTGGATGGCATCACCAACTCAATGGACATGTGTTTGGGTAAGCTCCGGGAGTTGGTGACAGACAGGGAAGCCTCGCCTGCTGCAGTCCATGGGGCCACAAAGAGTTGGACACGACAGAGAGACTGAACTGAACTGAGATCATTATGTACTTATTCCCTGTTCAGGGCCCATAGATGTAAGTGAGTATGTTTACAAAAAAGCATTTAAGATGGCCTTATAAAAACAAGGAATGAGAGAGCTAGAAGACATATAAGAAAGTCTTCTTCTTTTTTCATCTCTACATGTATTTTTGTAATTGGAAACTTTTGGAAATAATGTTCCAGATTTAAATGTAGTAGCAAAATGAACAATATCAGGAAGTTGAAGTGGCTACAGGGCAAGTGTCTAGAACAAGCAGATTTTTAGGCTTGCAGGCATAATATATATTTCCTGGTGAATGACCTAGCTCCTAATCTAGACATTTGGAACACCAGTGATTTAGAGTACAAAGTATATGGGAAATTGCAAAGCCGAGGCTCTTGACATAAAATAGTAATAACTTCATGTTGCAAGCAGTTTCCAGAAATTATATAAATAGGCCTTTGGTCTCCAGGAACATGAATGTTATAAACTTGAATGTCTTTGGGTTAGGTTTGGATACACATATACCAGAAAATTCCAAGTAGCAGTGGTTCAAGCTGTATATTATTCCTTCCTTGCAAGAAGTAATTCAGGAATAAACAGATTAGGGCTGGTGTGGTGGCTTCCTGATCCTGAGGCACTCACTTGTTACTTTGCACTTATTCTCCTTTATCCTAGTCTGGAGCTTTCATCCTTAATATTGCCTCATGATTTAAAGAATTGCTGGAATTCTAGGGTCTTATGTGCATGTAAGTCAACAGAAAGGGTTCAGAGGTGAGGGTGGTGAGCATAAAGTGCTCTTCCCAAATGAGTTTCTTCTATGAAGTCTTTACTGAAGTTCTATAAAACACTCCACTTCAACAGTATTAGTCAGATGTTAACTGACCATACTTGGCTTAAAGAGAGGATGGGAAATTAATTCTTTTAGCTGGATAAAAAAGAACCTGGAATAAAATCAATGTTCAATTTTAGGGAAGAAGAGGAGAATACATATTGAATCATAAGTAGCACATTTTGATATTTCTGCTATTTCAAAATTAGCTGTTTCAACAAAGTGAGCCTTTAATGATCTCTAGGGTACAATTTAGAGCATAATTATTCCTTACATCTGAGAACTTCTGAAAAGATACATGAATTGAATTCATCTAGAGTCTAACAGAAAAGACCTACATGAAACTTCATGAACTTTTAATCTTCTCACTTTTCTCTTAGAAACACACCTCTGAATTTCCTGGGGGAGCTATCTTTCCTCCACTTTCAGGTTACTTGCTTTGGTTGTAACTCCCTGTTAACTCCAGGAAAAGCCTGGGTTGGCTTAAGCTATCATCACATCCCATTAAGAGATTCCTTCAGGGATGGGCATGCAGTTCAACCCTGCCCCATGAGACTTAGGCCAAAGGTTTCATTTGACTCTTTCTTATTTTTCCTTCTTACTAGACATGAACCTAGAAGACTGCAACCATGGATGCTGTTCACAGTGACGATGAGACTTCAAAAGAGATCCTATTGGAAAATAGACTCAAACCATTGACTGGTGGGCTTCCCAGGTGGTGTAGCAGTAAACAACCTTCCAGCCAATGGAGGAGTTATAAAAGATGTCAGTTTGATCCCTGGGTTGGGAAGAACCCATGGAAGAGAGCATGGCAACCCACTCAAGTATTCTTGCATGGAGTATCCTTCAGACAGAGAAGGCTGGCAGGCTACGGTTCATGGGGTTGCACAAGAGTCAGACGTGACAAAGAAGCTTAGCACTCATGCATTGATTGAGATTTTAACAGATGGAGAAAATGAAACCAGATCTTTGGTGGCTCTCTTTGAGTCTAAAAGAAATAATTTCTACTTAAGCAAATTTTGGTCAGTTTTCTTATCTACTTATAACTGAATGAGTCTTTTTTTCAGTTCAGTTCAGTTCAGTCGCTCAGTAGTGTCTGACTCTTTGTGACCCATGAATTGCAGCATGCCAGGCCTCCCTGTCCATCACCAACTCCTGGAGTTCACTCACATTCATGTCCATTGAGTCAGTGATGCCATCCAGCCATCTCATCCTCTGTCATCCCCTTCTCCTCCTGCCCCCAATCCCTCCCAGCATCAGAGTCTTTTCCAATCAGTCAACTCTTCGCATGAGGTGGCCAAAGTAAAATCCATAATTACTGAATACTAGCCACCATGCAGTTCATGTTGGCATGTCTTCTTTTAATAATACCTAATAATCCAGACCAGGAGCTGACTGTGGCTTAGATCATGAACTCCTTATTACAAAATTCAGACTGAAATTGAAGAAAGCAGGGAAAACCACTAGACCATTCAGGTATGACCTAAATCAAATCCCTTATGATTATACAGTGGAAGTGAGAAATAGATTTAAGGACCTAGATCTGAGAGATAGAGTGCCTGATGAACTATGGAATGAAGTTCGTGACATTGTACAGGAGACAGGGATCAAGACCATCCCCATGGAAAAGAAATGCAAAAAAGTGAAATGGCTGTCTAGGAAGGCCTTACAAATAGCTGTGAAAAGAAGAGAAGTGAAAGCCAAGGAAAAAAGGAAAGATATAAACATCTGAATGCAGAGTTCCAAAGAATAGCAAGAAGAGATAAGAAAGACTTCTTCAGCAATCAATGCAAAGAAATAGAGGAAAAGAACAGAATGGGAAAGACTAGAGATCTCGTCAAGAAAATCAGAGATACCAAGGGAACAATTCATGCAAAGATGGGCTCAATAAAGGACAGAAATGGTCTGGACCTACCAGAAGCAGAAGATATTAAGAAGAGATGGCAAGAATACACAGAAGAACTGTACAAAAAGGATCTTCATGACCCGGATAATCACGATGGTGTGATCACTCATCTAGAGCCAGACATCCTGGAATGTGAAGTCAAGTGGGCCTTAGAAAGCATCACTATGAACAAAGTTAGTGGAGGTGATGGAATTCCAGTTGAGCTATTTCAAATCTTGAAAAATGATGCTGTGAAAGTGCTGCACTCAACATGCCAGCAAATTTGGAAAACTCAGCAGTGGCCACAGGACTGGAAAAGGTCAGTTTTCATTCCAATCCCATAGAAAGGCAATGCCAAAGAATGCTCAAACTACTGCACAATTGCACTCATCTCACATGCTAGTAAAGTAATGCTCAAAATTCTCCAAGCCAGGCTTCAGCAATACGTGAACCCTGAACTTCCTGATTTCAAGCTGGTTTTAGAAAAGGCAGAGGAACCAGAGATCAAATTGCCAACATCCACTGGATCATGGAAAAAGCAAGAGAGTTCCAGAAAAACATCTATTTCTGCTTTATTGACTATGCCAAAGCCTTTGACTGTGTGGATCACAATAAACTGTGGAAAATTCTGAAAGAGATGGGAATACCAAACCACCTGACCCACCTCTTGAGAAATCTGTCAGGAAGCAACAGTTAGAACTGGACATGGAACAACAGACTGGTTCCAAACAGGAAAAGGAGTACGTCAAGGCTGTATATTGTCACTCTGCTTATTTAGCTTATATGCAGGGTACATCATGAGAAACGCTGGACTGGAAGAAACACAAGCTGGAATCAAGATTGCCAGGAGAAATATCAATAACCTCAGATATGCAGATGACACCACCCTTATGGCAGAAAGTGAAGAAGAACTAAAAAGCCTCTTTATGAAAGTGAAAGAGGAGAGTGAAAAAGTTGGATTAAAGCTCAACATTCAGAAAACGAAGATCATGGCCTCTGGTCCCATCACTTCATGGGAAATAGATGGAAAAACAGTGTCAGACTTTATTTTTCGGGGCTCCAAAATCACTGCAGATGGTGACTGCAGCCATGAAATTAAAAGATGCTTACTCCTTGGAAGAAAAGTTATGAGCAACCTAGATAGTATATTCAAAAGCAGAGACATTACTTTGCCGACTAAGGTCTGTCTAGTCAAGGCTGTGGTTTTTCCTGTGGTCATGTATGGATGTGAGAGTTGGACTGTGAAGAAGGCTGAGTGCCGAAGAATTGATGCTTTTGAATGGTGTTGGAGAAGACTCTTGAGAGTCCCTTGGACTGCAAGGAGATCCAACCAGTCCAATCTGAAGGAGATCAACCCTGGGATTTCTTTGGAAGGAATGATGCTAAAGCTGAAACTCCAGTACTTTGGCCACCTCATGAGAAGAGTTGACTCACTAGAAAAGACTCTGATGCTGGGAGGGATTGGGGGCAGGAGGAGAAGGGGACGACAGAGGATGAGATGGCTGGATGGCATCACTGACTCGATGGACGTGAGTTTGAGTGAACTCCAGGAGATGGTGATGGACAGGGAGGCCTGGCGTGCTGCAATTCATGGGGTCGCAAAGAGTCGGACACGACTGAGTTACTGAACTGAACTGAATCCAGGAAAGAACATATAAACAATGTAATTTTAAGATGTGGGGAAACTGAACATATTTATTCAAAGATTTATAAAGTGATTCTGGTGTATATATGGCTAAAATAAAGACAACCAGGTTGAACTGATCTTAACAGGTGGCCCCTCTATTTAGCTTTATGTGCAAGTGTGCTAAATTACTTCAGTCATGTCCAACTCTTTGAGTCCTCATGGACTGTAGCCCACCAGGCTCCTCTGTCCATGGGATTCGCCAGGCAAGCATGCTGGAGTGGGTTGCCATTTCCTTCTCCAGGGGATCTTCCCAACCCAGGGATTGAACCCGCATCTCTTATGTCTGCTGCACTGGCAGAAAGGTTCTTTACCACTAGAGCCAACCTGGGATGACCCTCTACTTAGCCTACCCTCTCACCAAATCAACTCTGCAATAGACTTATAGTCATCCACATTCTGTTTATCTTTAGCAAAAGCTTTGAAGTAGACAGTAAAAGGCACATAAGATTAAACATCTCCACAACTATTAGTTTACATTTTGGGAGGCATTAGTAGGCATGAATTATTACTTTTAAATCTTTGACTACCTTGCATGTGATCTGCCCGACACCCACTCAGCTATGGTTTTTCATTTCTGTGGCTCTCAGAGTAGCATTTTTATCGCATAAATTCAGAGAAAAACGAAGTGACACTTAGATTTATTTTTCTTAAATAGACATTTGAAACCCATGGTGGCATTTTTTAACAGCAGACACAGTAGTCTTGAGAGAAAGACATTTGAGTTTTCAAAGCTTTTTATTGTGTATCAAAGTTCAAAGTCTTTCTATAAAGAGAGGATATACCAAAAATTACAGTGAGCACATGGTGCAAAGGTGTAAAAGAAGCTGCTGTGAGCTGAAGTTCCCAGCAGAAAATAATGGCTTCCCCACCTCCCAAGGAGGTTGAAAATCTGAGAGCAGAAGACACCTGTGCCTTGCGTCCAGGAGGGACTGAGAAATTAGCAAGGTTCTAGACTCTTCTCTGTACCACAGCAGAAAATAGTGATGGTGAGGTGTTTTTAATTGAGGGTCCTGAGAGAGTCTGTAAGCTTGTTGTCTGTCCGAGATGGAGAGCATCTGCTTTTCCATCTCTTCTAGAGAAATTCGTAGAGAGAGTGGGGAGGGAATGCCACATTCTTCTAAGTTAGTATCCAGTGGGAAAGAGAAAAATCCAATGGGAGTGAGAGGAATTTAGACTAAAATTTAGTCAAATGAAAGTCTTGAATTTAACTGTCTTGCCTTTGGCAGGGTTTCTATGGGAATCCAATTATTTGGGGTTGAGAATACATAACTTAGTTGGTAAAGAATCTGCCTGCAATTCCAGAGACCCCAGTTCAATTCCTGGGTCAGGAAGATCCACTGGGGAAGGAATAGGCTACCCACTTCTTGGGCTTCCCTTGTGGCTCAGCTGGTAAAGAATCTGTCTGCAATGAGGGAGACCTGGGTTCAGTCCCTGGGTTGGGAAGATCCCCTTGAGAAGGGAAAGGCTACCCACTCCAGTATTCTGGCCTGGAGAATTCCATGGACTCTCTAGTCCATGGGGTCGCAAAGAGTCAGACATGACTGAGCGACTTTCACTTTACTTCACTTCAATTCACTATTTCAGTGTTATGGTTTCACATCTCCACCTTGTACAAGCCTGAGATCTTCTATGAAGCATTTAAAACTCAAGGCTGCAGTTTTACCAGGATTGGAAAAGTCTTAGCTGTTGCCCTGGTTTTAATACTCATTTGCAGCTCTGCTTTCCTTCTGCCTCTTTACTGTGGCTTTTGGGGAATTCTCTCATTTGCAGTGAATTCAGCAGTTAAAAAGATACTTGTTACAAACAAATAAAAAAACTCATGGAAAAAGAGATCAGATTTGTGGTTACCAGAGGCATGGTAGGGTGGGGAGGGTTAAGAGGGTAGAAATTGGATAAATGCAGTGAAAAGCCACAAACTTTCAGTGCAAGATAAATACGTATTAGGAATGTAATGTGCAACACGCTAAGTATAATTAACACTGCATTATGTTTTACATGAAAGTTTTTATGAGAGTAAATCATCCCAAGAAAAAAATAGTTTCCTATTTCTTTAATTTTGTGTCCATGTGAGGTGATGGATGTTCACTAAACTTACTGTGATTATCACATCATGACGTATGTAAATCAAACCACTATGCTGTACTCCTTAAATGTATACAGTGCTATTTGTTAATTATACCTCAATAAAACTGGAAGAAAAATATCAAGTTGTACTCCTAAAAAAAGTTTGTTTTATTCTGTCTCAGAACCATTCAGCACAAGTTTCCTCAAACATCTGGTTTGTCATATTACCTTATGTCTTTCAAAACTAGCTCACTTAGATTATCTGAGATATTATATTATATTATTTGGGATCAGAGCTTCTATATCTTCATAATAGATGAAGCAATGGGTGAAATGAAGATTGCTCATTCTTTGAGACCAGTCCCTAGCCCCCACTCCATGAAGGAAGTTGAACTGGAGACCTCTTCATTCCCTTGGATAATTACAGCATCACTCCCCTTTCTGTCTGTTAAAACTCTTGCTGTCCTATTAAAACTCTTATCATGGTATGTGTTGACCTCTTGCTCACTCACTCTCGTTCTCTGAAGACTGTGGTACCTACTTACAGCCCTCCAGTTTCCCACACATAGGACCATCACCCTGGTTCACTTTAGCAACTGTCACATACAACTTGCAGGCTTTATATTTCTTTGACTTGTCATCTGCAGTGAATTCTGTCCTCATTTTTTTCTAGTGACATGGCTATGCTGAAGATATTTCATCTGAAATATTAAATTCAGGCACCTGACCTTTTGGCCACCATCTTCTGATTTTTATGCCCACTGTACCTTCTCCTTGATCACTCTAAATGTCCAGTCTTTGGCCTGTTATACTCCAATCTGACTTCACTTCTTTCTCTCTGTAGCTAAGACTCTAATCCATCATTTAATCTCATCATTTAATTTGACTTCAACATATATGCTCCATTCCTTTCTTTTTTACTCAAATAGAGAAGTCCCAACCATGAACAAATTCAATTATATGCCTTCTATGAAATTTCAAATGTCAAAACCTGCTAAAGAAAAGCATACAGCTTTATAGATTGGCTCTAACATAACCTAGAGACTCAGGTGTCCTCTGATTATTCAGCCCTTGTTCAACACACCTTCTTTCTCTCTCTTTTTTGCTGGCCACCTAATTCTGCAATGTGACTGTTTTAAACCTTCCATGTTTTCTTCAAAGCTTCAGCCAAATAAATATCATTTTCTCATCCTTCATCATTTTCGCCAAACTAAACTCAGGTCTGCTCACCTGATCTGCAGCAAAGCCAATCGACTGACACCGAATTGTGGTGAAGGAGAATATAGCATTTATTGCAAGCTGCCCAAAGTGGTCATCAAGCAAAGAGAATTGGCAACTCATGCTCAAAGGACCTAAAATTCTCAATGGCTTTCAGAGAAGAGATTTTAAAAGCAAGATGAGAAAGAGAGTTGTGGGGTGTGTGATTAATTCAGGCTTAGTAATCTGATTGGTGGTTGATGGTGAAGTAACAAGATGATGTGTTTCTGGAATTTCAGTCATCAACCTTCTGATCCTACCAGTTTGGGGTTATGTGCTGCTGGTCAACATGCAGTTAACTTCTTCTACCTGATGGAAAGGGGTGGAGGCGTTTAGTATCTGCAAAAGAACTCAAGGATATGGCTCAGGATACTAACTACAGCCCGTGAGGAACTAAAAGTCCTTGACTTTGTTTTACGACTAACCTGTTTTGTCTTATTTTACTGCTTTCCTTTGTTTCTGCATTTTCTCACTTCACCAATTAAGTTTGCTTTTTGGAACTTTAGGAAAGCTTGGGAAGCTAAAGCTCCTCTACAACCAAGGTGGGGCGGGGCGGTACATGGGAGTCAGGGCTGTCCCTGGGAAGCCCCTGCAGGGTCCCGCTCAGTTTCATCACCATCAGAAGACATCACAAGGAAATTAGAAGCTGTTAAATAAGTCACTAAGAAGCTTCATTTGGGTAAAATCTAGAACTCACTACTCTATAAATTAACTTTTTGTTTGCACCCCATACAGTGGGCTTCCCAGGTGGCTCAGATGGTAAAGAATCTGCCTACAGGGCTGGAGAACTGAGTTCGATCCCTGGGTCAGGAAGATCTCCTAGAGAAGAAAGTGGTAATCCACTCCAGTATTCTTGTCTGGAAAATCCCAGGAGCCTCGCGGGCTACCGTCCATGGGCTCACCAAGAGTTGAACACGACTGAAGTGGCTTAACACATCCCATATAGTAAGCTCCAGAGAGCAAGGACCATGTATGCTCTGTGCTTGCTGTAACTCAGCAGGTAGTACGGTTCCTGGCCCAAAGTAGATGTTCAATAGATATTTTAGAAATAAATATATAAAAGCATTAATATGTGAAAATAAAATAATTGAAACATCCCGCATCCTTAATCATACTGAGGCACTTGCCCCAAATCTTTTACAATGCTAAATAAAAATGTTTATCTTAACCCAAAGACATCATAAACACCCTCTCCCTCATTTTCAATACAAATCATTACTTCCTACTTCAACAACAACGAGAGGAGCTGAGCTTATGAATTCTTAACCACGCTTTCTCTCTCATGAGCAGGATATTTCAGAATGTAGTCTTTCTTTGGCCTTGGAGTTTTCTTTTGCTAACTGGAAAGCCTTGCCCCCCAGGAGATAATTAGGGCTGGAAGTGTAAGCACCCTGCACAGAGCCACAGTGTATAAACCACTTAGCCTGTGTCCTTCCCTCACCTTCCCTGCCAGACTCCACCAGTATCCAGGCCATCTGCAGCAGTGCTGCAAGATCAGGCTAATAAACCCGGATTACTCTGAAAGTTTTGCATTAAAATGTAAGCATTTTCCTTAGTCTGGAGAGCCAAGCTTTCTGTGTGATGTAAAAGAACCCCAAGATACAGAACAGAAAGGCCTTTTTTTAATAGCCCACTCAATCTTTTTTTAAGGGTAACAGGCTATTTACTTCTTCCCCCTAAGGTTAATCTGCCACATTTTCTATATAAAGGCAAAAGTGGTCAAAAATGTGAAGTAAATTCAAAATTAAACCAAACATAAAGACAAAACCTAAAAAAAGGAAACTATCTAGTGAAAATCAGAGGAAAATAGAAATCTAGCTTTTGGTATCTCTAAAATAATTTGAGAATCAAATGTTTCCAGTTAATTAGTGAGAGAACCAAAATCTTAAATAACTTGTTTCTCTTAAAAATTTAATGCCAATACTTATTTAATCTGTAACTTTGCTAAAGTGTCTCATCTGTTGCTTAGGTTAAACATCTTAGGTTAAAATTCTGTTTTGCATTAACAACATACATGTAACTTAGGTTGGCATCAATTAAGTTCAAATAAAGTAAAAAATAGTTCCTAACTTTTTTTTTTTTGCTTGTTTCACTCATCCATTTGACAATTATTTTTTAAAAGCCAATGTTATATCAGGCACTATTCTAGATGATGAGGATAAAACAGTGAATAAAACTGACAAAATACCTGCCTCTGTGGAGCATACATACTAATAAAGAAGACAGATAATAAACATACTAATTAAATCGGTCTGTAAGAAGCTGGCATGTACTATGGAGGCAAAAGTAGAATGGAGGAATGTGTGAGTGAGGGACTGCACAGAGAAGATTTAACTATTGAAGGAGGGGAGTCATTGTCCATTTTGGGGAGGATGTTTCATGCTAAGTAGCCATGTCACTGATGTGGAAGCAGGCCTGTGTTCAAAGAATGGCAAGGAAAGCAAAGTGGTTAAAACAGAGAGAAGGAGGCTATAACAAATAGCATAAGTGCTCAAAGATGCCACTGAGAAGCTAGTTCCATTGGGACTCACCCATTTGGGAGTAAAAGGTGAGCCATGACCAGTTTTTGAGAAGATAAGTAGCATGGTTACACTGATAAGCTAAAAGTATCACATAGGTTGCTGTTTTGAGAATTGACTAGGGAAGTAAGGATGGAAAAGGGAAGAGCAATTAGAAAGCTTTGGCAATAATCATAAAAGGGGACTGTGTCTTGGATGAGGATGGTTGCAATAAGTTTTGCAAGAAGTGATCAGATTCTAGATAAGTTTATGATGAGAGAGAATATGATGGATTTTTGAACTATTATTTCTTGAAACACTGACATTCTATTTTTCATGAAAACACTTACACATTTGTTAAGGATGATTGTATGGTTTGTTTCAGTTTTTGTGTCAAATGGTGGTGTTAAGGGTCATCTGTGAAGATCTTGTTAGGTGTGCATTTGGAGGTATGTAGAGTGAAGTGAGCAACTTCACTTTCAGTTTTCACTTTCATGCAATGGAGAAGGAAATAGCAACCCATTCCAGTGTTCTTGCCTGGAGCATCCAAGGGACAGAGGAGCCTGGTGGGCTGCCGTCTTTGGGGTCGCACAGAGTCGGACACGACTGAAGCAGTTTAGCAGCAGCAGCAGAGTGAAGTGGAGGGCTTGTTGAGAGAAACTGCTGAGGCCTCCCTGTGATATGACTAAGGGTGTGAAGCCATCAGTGTGTAGTCATTCTATCTATTTTCTAATGGTTATGGGTAGTATGTTTTCAAAAGGTAGAAAGAAGAGTATGAGAGCAGTTAGTAGATAAAATGGATTATGGATTATGAAGTTGAAACCTCTATGCTTACTTGCAAATATTAATAGTATGTCAGTTTCATAATTCTTAAATATGATTATAATATATTATAATTCTTAAGTATGAGTTTATTTATAGTCATGCTCAGGATGACTATAAACACAGCTACTGAAAAAGATAAATTAAATTACACTTTGCAGGCACCAGTGCTAGAGAACTAATAAAGAGCAATAATGCAAATGTCATAACCATGCTCTTTTTCTAAAAGAAGCATCCCTTTCACTTTGTATATTAAGAAAACAAATTACTAAGAGAGTCTTAGCAAAACCTTCATTCACTCTTCCGGATTATTATGAGAATGAAAGTAGAGATGAGAGTATATTCTTGTGATCCCTCTGCACATTAGGGTTTTGTGGCAGCCTCCAAATCACTTTTCCTTTTCCTCCAATTTAGGAGCAGAGAATTCTAGCATTTAAATGGATTATAGAATTTACCTAAACTGTGGGATGTTGTCTGCAGTGAGATTAGCAGGTATTCATTGTACATATTCAGTTTGGAATAATTGTTTCACACTACTACCTACCAGGGGAAAACTGGAGGCTGAGAGTGTAAGCAACATGCACAAGCTTTCACAACTAGGATGGTGATGTTTTCGTTTCCAAATTGGTCCACTGTAATAGGGGAACTGTGATGGTAATCTTTACATGTCAACTGACTGGGCCACAAGAAACCCAGATACTTTGTCAGATATTCTGGATGAGACTGTAATGGTCACAATTAACACAGTTAATTAATTCTGGACACAATTAAGATTTTTAATTTGATTTTTTATTGAAGTATAGCTGATTTACAATATTGTGTTAATTTCAGGCATAGAGCAAACTGATTAACATGTATATATGTATATATGCATATTCAAGTTCTTTCCCCTTATAGGTTATTACGAAATATTGAGTTCAGTTCCCTTTGCTATACAGTAGGTCCTCGCTGGTAATCTATTCTATATGTAGATAGTGTGTTTATGTTAATCCCAAATTCCAAATTTATTCCTCTCCCCATTTCCCCTTTGGTAACTATAGAGTTGTTTTCTATGTCTGTTATTCTATTTCTGTTTTGTATGTAAGTTCATTTGTATCATTTTTGAGAGCACCATTTGAACTGGTAGACTGAGTAAAACAGCTTGCACACCTTGACAGGAGTGGGCTTTATCCAAACAGCTGAAGGCCTACACAGAACAATAGGCTGTCCCTCCCATGAGTAGGAGGGAGCTCATCCTGCTTGATTGCCTTGAGCCCAGATATTAGTTTTTTCCTATCTTCTGGCTCACTCGGAAACACTGGCTCTTCCTGGGTGTTGAGCCTGCTGACATTCAGACTGGAACTACACCACCAGCTACCTTGGGTCTCCAACTTGCTGATGGCACGTTTAGGATTTGTCATCCTCTAAAATTCCATATAATTTTAGTAGATAGACAGCAGAAGTTCTAGTCTCTATTTCTCTGTCTGTCTTTTGTGAAGTATATATACACATCCACATACCATCCTACTGTTCCTTTCTTTAGAGAACACTTATTATCACAGAGACCTCTGCTCTTTGCACAGAAAATGCAGATTTCACTGTTGACCAGAAAACTGAAAAAAAAAAAAAAAATCTCCCCTATATGTATATAGCAAGTGTTTCAAAGGGTAGAAAATACTGTGAATAAAGTAGAATTCTGATTTAACTGTGCATG
Source organism: Oryx dammah (assembly GCF_014754425.2). Classification (NCBI taxonomy): domain Eukaryota; kingdom Metazoa; phylum Chordata; class Mammalia; order Artiodactyla; family Bovidae; genus Oryx; species Oryx dammah. The sequence goes on along the minus strand of NW_024070195.1, from coordinate 29,580,701 downwards.
TTGGAAAAGAAAACAGTTGGTTGTATCTTACTAAGAGTTTGGAAAGAGAAACAACTCCATGCTGTGTTAAAAACAAAGAAATTTGACTCAATAAGCTTAAAATTCAATTTCATTGTTTTGTAAACCTTTGCACATGTGATGTAACTCAGCAAAGGCCAAGTGGATGACAAAAGAAGAAACAGAGGTGTATAGCAGAGGAAGGACCATGAGGAAGTTAGATGACTGACATCATTAGTGAAACTCAATCAAGACCAATGTTGTACTGAGGTCTGCCCTTGTCATCTGACAGCCACCAGGAAATGGCTTCTCTAAGTCCACTGAGAGAAAACTTGAAAACATTAGCATCCATGACTGCAGGGAAGAAATTGAATGACTCCAAACAGTTTGGGTGAGTCATCCTGAGACCTAATAGGGGAATGGAAGGATTTATCCTAGGTGAGATGAAATCTCACTCCTATTGATTTTTCAGGCAATGACATGGGGATTTTTTTTTTTACTGTCACTTTTCATTTTTTTTGTATTAATATTTTACATATGAAAGAAAGAGAGAAGCATACTCTATGCAAAAAGTTATAGGAACAAAAGTTGAACCATTAATTAAGTGAAAGTAAAATGGCTTCCTTTCTGGAAATGGATAGCTTTATTACACTGATAACTGGTAACACCATTTGGAATCTGAAGAAGATAAATCACATTAGAAGAAATATATTTTCAAAGTCAGTGATTTAAAGTGACAAGTTTGCAGCTGCAGCAACATATGGAGATCAGAATTATACAACAATCCAAGCATCAGTTTCCAAAGATGACAGAGATCAGAAAAATAATTTAAACTTTGAAACATTAGCATTAATTTTGTTCATATATTTTATCTATTGTTGACTTCTCAGGGAATATCAGCATCCACATCATCCTTGCTGGCAGTTTTATTTGCAAAACATCATGAGTTGTTTCATCATGAATGACAGTTCTTCTGTTGGATGTTACACAGACAGGCTTGAGTGTCCACAACACACTCAGTTGTGGGTACAGCCCAATAACCAGGAAGAGCACAGTCTTGTCAGAGGGAAGAGGACTGTGTCTCTCAGCCATCCCAGCCTGTCTCCTGCCTTCTACTCTTAGTGCTTTGGGCCTAGCTGACTTCATCTTTTAAATTTCCTATTGATGAACTTATAATTGAATCAATCTGCTTGACTCTCTACAAGAGTGTTCTGATCACCCTCAAAACTTCTCCCTCTCTTAGGCCACAAGATTCTCCTCTCTAGGGCTCCCATATTGTTACCATATTGACCTGCTGAATTCTATCTGGGGTATTTCTAATGGCTCTGGAATCTGGGTTTTGAAACGCTATATGTTTAGGGCCATGGCTAGTACAGAGTGAGACTACAATAATTAGGGGAAGGTTGCATATAATGTTAATAAGTGCATAAAATCTTTCAGTCAGACTATATTTCCTTTTCAAAGGTAGTCAAAGAAAGGAAAACAGGTGATGTGAGATAGTTTGGCAATGGAAGTCAAAAAGCAAAGAAGGTGGTCCGTCAAACTAGTTAGCTGGAGGCATGGATTTTAATTCTCAAATAATAAGGACTCTGGGCGCAAACTAGAAAAAGAGAGATAGAAAAAACAAAAAACAAAAAACAAAGGAGGCTGGCTGAGGAAACTCTGAAAATTAATAATTTTTAGGTTTTCAATTTCTGTTTTAACATATTTTTAGGAGATAAGAGTTCTCTAAAGATTAAGAAAGTGTTTTTCTCTATTTCATCTTTTAGTCATGTAGTCTCCATTTAAAGTAACGAAATGTACTCTGTATTATGTAAGTCATCTGAAACAATCAAGAGGCTACCTATGCAGTATGCAGCTAAATACTTGATTATTTACAAGATAGATTTGAATTGTATATTTTATTCTATGAGAAAAAAACTCTTCCTGCCAACAAATATACTGTATGGTTATTGAACATGTATCATACTACACACTGCAGATTGGTTCTTTGCTAAAAATGGCTATTATTTAAGAATTAAATATGCCCCTGAATGAATAGGGAGCAAGGAAACATCAACATTAATTAAAAGTTAACTTGATTCCTGTCTAACAAGGGATGAAAATAAATAAGAACAGACAAGGATACAAATGTTTATGAAGTATCTACTCGGCAAAAGATAATGTGTTTCAGGTCTGTTTCTACAGACTGTCAGATAAAGTAGGCAATATTATCCACACCTTACAGAAAAAATCCAGGTAAGACCACAGAGTTTTAGTAGTAGAGCAAATATCTGACTCAAGTCAGCCCACAGTAATACCTTAGAAAGACATATAGAAAATGAGACAAGGGATTGAGTTGGAGGTTATGTTACTAGGATCAGAGATCACTTTAAGGAAATGCCCATGTCAGTACTGGCCTGTGAATAGTTGTCTAAGAAGAACTTAGTCCAAAACTCATATCTGAGTAGAGGGCAAATGCTAGGTAGTGGGGGTGTTGAGGGTATAGGGATGTTATAAATCCTTCACAACCAGAAAAGCTGAAATTATATAAAGAGGGTGGAAATGCAATCAATAGATTACACAGCTGGTGGGGAAAAGTAATAACTAGGCCAAAAGACCATATAAATAGTAACATTTAAGTAAAATTGATCTGAAGTCTGGTGAGTAGAATAATGTCCCCCTAAAATGTCCTACTCCTTGGCACCAGTAGATATATTACCTTAAATGGAAAGAAAACTGTGTAGATGTGATTAAATTAAAACCAATCAAGAATAAATGGTCTTTAAGAAATTTTAAGTATAGTTGATTTACAGTGTTTCAGGTACACAGCAAAGTGAATCATTTATACATACATGTATTGACTTATGCCTCTACACTTCCTAAATTCCTAAATGTTAAAATGAATGCTTGAACATTTTCCTTAACTGCCAGAATATGACTTGTAATCCACTTTATATTCCAAACTGTAATTTAATATTCACTTTCACAATTAGGGTTTTGAGGTTAATATTTTTTGGCAGCCTTTTCCAACCCTGATGGCAGATTAGAATCACCTGGAGTTTTTGAAAATATAATGCTCATCCCCACCACTGACTAATTAAATCAGAATCATTATGGGTGAATCTAGACATCTAATCTTTTAAAAATTTCCCCATGTCACTTTAGTGTAAAGCCAAGGCTAAGAATCAGCACTCTATAGTCTTCTATTTTTCAGAGAAAGAGCTTTACATTGAAACCAAGTTATGTCTTGACTATGGCTTTTTGTAGTTTATCCTGATTTTTCATAATCATGGTTAATTAGGTGAAAAAAAAAGACACTCTGTTCTCTTCTGTCATTTTAAAGAAAATAAATATTTTCTAAATTAATCTTGATACAGTCATTAAATAGCTTGATATTTAAATAGGTTATGTAATGTAGGAAAAAAACCACAATGCTTTGTAAGTTCCTCTGTACTATTAGAATTCTTGATTATATTGGACAAGTGCATCTGTGAGTTCATAAAGTTTCAACAGTGTCAAGGCCAAGGAGTGGTTTGGGGAAGAATGCTTCCTCTTGAACATAATTTCCATCATCCATCCTAACCCAAGCCACTAAAATTTGATCTATAAGCTTAGTAACAACAGCATGTCTGCTATGAAAATATAACTTCAAAATAAGTCCCTATTCCAGCTTTCCAAATAAACTGCCTTCTCCAGGCTCCTTATAGAATCAGATTTTGATAATCCTAACTTTCTGTAGTTCTGATTTAGAAAGAATGTTTTAGAGCTATTCTTTCCGATTCCTATAAATAGGAATGACCCTGTTTTTACAGAATTTGGGGATCTTTGTTTCAAATACTTCTTTAAAAGTAATCTGCAAATGGCCTTTGATTGTCCTTTCCAACAGGGGAGACCTGATATTTCCTGCTTTGAATTAACAAGAGAAAAGGTCATATTTGCTGTTGTAAGCTTCCCCTCTCTTCTCTAGCTTCTTTTAGAACTTTATTATCCATAAAGATAAGGAAAAGTACCAAAGTTGATGACACAAATCTGCATAAAATCTCCATATTTATTTTCTGCCTGATGAACCTTGAATTTCAACTGTTTATTCCTTCAAACCAGATGTTTCCTTTAAATTTGTAGCTGTTTTATAGAGACCCAGATATTTTGCTCAACCCATATTCTGTTAGTTTTATACAAAACAGAAACACCTAAAAACCTGAATTCATTTATTTGAAAAAAATGTACTGACTGTAAATTATTCTATGCTCCTGGGCTAGGCATTAGATGATATAAATATTTAAGAAATTATTTAGCATAAAATTTTGAATAAAACAAATAGAAGATTTCTTTGGGCAAGGGATCATACAGTAAATAAAAGATACAGGCATATGAAGCAGGGGAAATCACAGGAGAGTGACAGAGTCCTTGGAGTTGAGTTTTAACTTGATCCCTAAAACCAGAGGATTTTACAAGGCAATTTCTTCATGGCAAACCTAGTGGAAGTGAAAGTCACCTCCCAAGAAAAAACCGATTTTGATGGCCTCCTAAGATTTATGAATTTGTTTTATAATTCTGTGATTTTTCCTTGTGGAGGAAAAAAATCTGTTCCCTTTGGCGTCCTCCTAGGAGACCAGGGTCCATTCTGCACTGCGCCTTGTACATGTAGGCAGTCACAAGGTGCTTTGAGAATATTAAACACTTACCTCTGACAAAAGATTAAAAAAAAATGTTATGCTTGCCACTTTAACCAAAGAAACACAAACCATAGCAGTATCTAGAGCTTTATGTTCCAGATGGTGATGAATCACTGGTGGAGCCCCTAGGGTCTAATTGCACAACTTTCCTAGATACCTATAAAGCATCAATTACACAGAACAAGTGCTTTCTCTTAATTGTTTCTCCTAGGAATTTTAATATAAATAGAAGTATATTATAAAACAAGCATTGTTTGAATCTGAAAACTCTAGTTATAGCTAATAAAGATATATATTGGCTGTATATGTAAAGATATATATTGGGAATACTATTACAGGACTGTTCAGTAAAAATGAAAATTTTTTAGATTTCTATATTGCAATATTGAAAATAATTATTATCAATTGTGGTGCTTACATAGGTTATATAATCAAGGACAAATTTTAATGTTTTATAACCTCTGCAAATATAACACTTTTGATTGCATACAATATTGGAAAAATATAATTCATACTTTTATCAAAACCTGTTATGATAGTTTCTTATGTATCTCTTAGAGTTTCCCTGCCAAGGTAACATTGTGAAACTTTTAAACTTTGTAGACAGTGGTAAGGAAAAGCACCAAAACTGAAATGAAAGGAACAATAAAATGTGTATACCATCCAAACTCGACACTGATTTCTTACTGATCCCTCCTATTACAGTAAAGGAAGTACTTCTCCTGGGCTTCCTTGGGGCTCAGTGGTGAAGAATCCGCCTGCCAGTTGCAGGAGAGGTTCCATCCCTGGGTCAGTGAGGTCTCCTGGAGAAGGAAGTGGCAACCCACTCCAGAACTCTTCCCTGGACAGAGAAGCCTGGAGGGCTGCAGTTCGTGGTATTGGAAAGAGTCAACATGATTTAGTGACTAAATAACAACAGCCACAAAATTCCTTTCCCGCTTAAGATCAGGTGATTGACTTTTTAGTTATTTATCAAACGCGCAGAGGTAGGAGTCTTCTCAGGATGACAGGGGTTGTGAAAGTTTTCATTAGGCAGCTCCCTGAACTTCCTTAAGTTTCAGACACATTCGCACATCACCTGCTTCTCACAGGATAAAGGCTCTGAAGACAAGCACAGAGCCCTGCATAATTTCATCTCTGGGGGACGGGGGAGCAAGGCCAGAAGTGCAGAGACAGCACAGAGCCTCTGCTGTCTTCCCTGAAGTTTGCCAAAGCCACCATCTGTAACCTTGAAGCAGCTGCTGAACTAGCCTTATCCACCCGGAAGTCCCCTTTCCACCAATAAGGGATCTCAGTGAAAAGATGACACTTTGTGGCTATGGGTCAAATGAAATATTTCTGGTTTGACTCTATTACAGACTTGCTTCTTGGCACTTATTTTTTATTTCACTTTCATTGCTGTCTCTCTCTCCTCCAAACAGTTCACAGGGTGGAGTTGAAGCTGTCATTCTGGAATCAAGAACAGGAAGTGAAGGCGGTTGTCATGTGAATTCTGAGGCTTCAGTGTCTGGGGATAAGTCTCTTGGGCCGGGAAAGGACATTTAGAGAAAGAGAGAATTAAGACTTCAGGAAGTATATGGGAAAGAGAAGCAGTGTCTTGTTCTGCAACCTACTCACATAACCTTTCCCCTGAATAAGGCCTGTTAAACTGATTGGATCTCGAAAAGGCCTCTTTCACTGTTTTTTTTTTTTAATTTTTTTCTTATGACTTCCGTACAGAACAAACACCAAGAGAAACCAACAAAATGCTGGGTTGGTTATTACCTTTAAAGGTCATTCTAAGAAGGGTGCCATATTATTCAAGTCTAAAGTGACAGTCACCTTAAGGCTACAAGGAAATGTCAGGCACAAAAAATCAGGACAAGAGAAGATGAGCACTCTGTAGTATCTTTGCAGCTTTTCTCTTAACTCCGTGATAAAAAGTGAATCCAAAATAAATGATCAGAGACTAGCAAAGAAAAACTAATTTTCTACTTTTGGTGTAAGAATTTGGTAGTAGTGGTTATGACACAGTGGAGGCAACAGGGTTTAGTTGAAATCATTATAACTGTTAAGAGCTTAATGCCAAGTAGATAATATTACATTTTTAGGCAAGTGAGCTTTCATTTTTAAGATTTATAGATTTTTTAAAAATATAGGAGACCTTTAAAATTAGTCTTTATGTCAGTATAATTATCTGTTTATTTACTATCTCCTGCTGCAGCCATCTGTGGACAATATTGGGGAATGAATGGGAATGAGTATTTTTTTTCTCCTCTGTTTGGTTCTTTTACTTTCCCTGGGACAAACTTCTTATGCCATGGAATTTCTCACCGAACCCCCACCAAAATTTATCCTTCTACCCATTCCTACTAAAATGGGAACTATAATTGTTAACAGTTCTACAAAGCTTTGCCTTTCCAGTAAGACTTATAGTCTGCTATTATTATTCATGCAGTGCATTAAACATGCTTGCCCTTCTGAGCACTCCTAAACTTATTTTTATAGATGCCACTGGTCTTCTGCACTATCTCATTAATGGACACTGCAAATAATCCAAGACACATTTTAGTTTTTATTTCTGATGGAAAGTGGGACTGTGTCTTATAAAGCTATCTTTCTGTGGTTTAAAAAATGGGAAATGGAATTTTATGGAAAACAAATCAAAGGGAAAAGAGAGTTTATGTAAATGGTAATGATTTTGCAGTTAAGGCAAAATGGGATAAAAATCTATAAATTTCCTTTTCATTATGATAAAAGGTTAATGGTTCGCATTTGACAGATGTCAACCTATGAAATAGAGTATGTGATTAGAGTACGTGGGAAATTATTAATTGAGGTCTCATAATGCAGGGCACCTTTACTATTGTAATGTTAGCACCTCATGTCTTGAGTTCTTACTGTATGGCAAGTGCTGCACTAATACCAAGATTACCATTAAAATTTTAAGATGAAGGTGTTATTAACTTTTTTACAGAATAGAAATCTTAAAACATTGTAGAATTAGCAAGTGGCAGAGCCAGGGTTCAAATCCAGGTCTGTCAGTCCCAGAACTTGTTTTCTTACCCAATTTCTTGCCCTGGATTGAAATTCTAGCAAATGTATAAGAGACAATATTTTTATTGAAGAATGTTGTGTTAATTTCTGCTGTCCAGAAAAGTGATTCAGTGATTATACTGAATAAAGTAATAAAAATATAAGGGAATGTCCATGTATTTGATTGCTTCTATTTTCCTGATGAAGTAGGAGGCAAGAGTTTGGTGGGGACATGACTAGAAGAGTTTGGTAGAAAATTAAATGTGAAATAACCACTTTTGGAATTGAAAAGCATGAATAAATATGTGTGTGCATGGGTATGTATATAAATACTCTATGTACATTTTAACAATTTTAGTTGCTTGAGTGTCAGTGCAGAGTAGGTAACTAGTATGTTTAAGGAGATCAGGTGTTTTCCAGATGAGTAAAATGGAGAGAGAAGAGAATGATGGACTTAAAGACATTTTGAAGGGAGGATTATCAAAATGGGATCCAAACTATCAGGGGGAAAAGTGAGGTCACAAGAAGGGAGAGCTAGTAAACTTGAGATCTTTGAAGATAAAGAAGTGCCGAAATCGGAGTATTTGTCTGAATGAGCCAAAAGAGTATAAGTGATTTTCCAAACACTTGATCCTAGAGATTGAGATTGCAAAAGAGCCTTTGATAGTGACAAGACCCAAGATGTGGTAACAGTAGCAAATGGCTAAGCTGGGATGAAAGAAAAATCCTTAGATGGTGAGGAGATCAAGGGATCCAAAGGCCAAGCTGTTGGATATATTGAAAGAAATTTCCAGTAAGATACAGAAACATAATCTAAATTTGTTTCATCTATTGGGTGGGATTTTGTGCTTCCTGGTAAGAGGAAGGAGAATAAATTCTTAAGTTTTTCAGGCAGTTAGAGGTTAGCATGAGGACCCTAGAGATCAGGCACTAGGAAATGGAACAGTCTCATGAAGTAGGGTGGTGACATGAGAGGCTTCGGTCACCGACAGCTTAGTTTTTTCGTTTTTGCATTAAGGCAGCACCTCCAGAAGTGTCTGTTACATAAATGCCCACCTACACTGAAGGGGAAAAAAAGAGCAAAGCAAACATTGATAGTTTTTGCTTCCCTACTAATTAGTTTCCACCAGAGTTTTTCTGGTGGCGTATACAAAGAGCCACAAAAAAGTCTAAATCTTGAAAATTCACCCAGAGCACTATAGTAAAAAAAATAGTGACTTTTGTTGTTGTTTAGGAATCGATGGTGCGTTGGGAACTTAATCTGTAACTGGAGTTCTTGGCTAGTTTCCATATGAGAAGAAACTTCACCAACATCTCACTATACATTTTCCTTAGAGATCAATAAAATAATAAACTACAAAAATACAGCCATTAAAGTGCTGGGCTTGTCATGAAAGTATAGCGTGCTGACAGGCTGGACTTCATGTCCCTTGGCTCCAATCAGGCATAGCCAAGGCACCGGAGTTGCAACTGATGACAAGATGATATGTTTTTTTTTCAGTTGTTGCCCTTGTTCTTTTTTTTTCCCTCTGAGCTAAGGACTGTCTTGGGTCATTTCATTCTTGTTGTTTCAAGTTTCTTTCTATGTTGCTTGCAGAAATCCAGCTCCTCCTTTTCTTTAAACGAAAAACTTTTGTGAGGGGGTAGATGACAATTAGAGAAAAAAAATTATTCTTGGGTCACGGAGGTGCTGCTATTAAACATGACGGTATAGTCTCTACCTGTTTCCAGTCCAGCTGTTAGTGATCCTAGAAGTTTCGTTTCTCTCAGCTCCTTTTTAACAATCGATATGATTATTTAAAGATGCCTTTGCAAATACAATTGTGAGCCCATGAAATATCTTGAGTAACAGAATCGTAATTATAGCAGTGTTACAGATGGCCTCTGTTTTCCTGAAGTCACTTCCATGTATCATAACCATTCTGTATTGTCCTATATCAAATGTAACTAATGTAAAATGCTCTAAAATAGGACAATTTGGCAGAATAATCAAAAATGTGTGATGAATATGAAAAGTTTTGCTCTATCCAGATGACTGCATCCATGCTTATTGTTTCCTGTTTCCCAAATTCTGTCTCCTCTGTTTGCTGAATTTACCAGAGGTTTTCTGTCTGAGATGAAGCCAGCATGGAAAAGAGTAGACTCAGGAATCAAAAATGAAACACAAAACCTTGTTATTTGAAGTCACACCTTAAACATGTCATCTGGATTGTAAGGAACAGAAGAAATAAGCAAGAGGCAGAACTGAGTTCCTTAAGCCACAGCATAAGAAAGAAAAACATGTTAACTCCCATGAAAGCATGGGTTTCAGAGCCTTAACTTAAAAGATTCTCACTGGTGGGGAGCCTCGTTCATCTTCCCTTATTTTAAAGCACAGTGGATGAATGAGGATTTGATGATATTGTCCTTTGTGTGCTTTTATTAACTAATTGGAAAGAATAGTTCATTAATTAGGGAAAAAAATGTTTAGCACATTATTCTTGGTTAAATAAAATGTTTTCTTTATAACCTTTCAATGTCTGAAATATCATAGACATAAACAAAACTAATGTTACAGAGCAAAAGATAAATCATCTCTGTCCAGCATTCACAGATGGTTTAGTAGATACTTGTGTACAGTGTCACCTTACAGAATGGACCTAGGTCTGGACTTGCAGAACCTAAAATATTCATAAGTAGAGATGCTGCCCTAATAAAGTACTAGCATTCAAAGCAAGAATTTGTTGTTGTTTGGTCTCTAAGTCACATCCAACTCTTTTGTGACCCTATGGACTGTAGCCCTCCAGGCTCCTTTGTCCATGGGATTTCCCAAGCGAGAATACTGGAGTGGGTGACCATTTCCTTCTCCAAAAGCAAAAAATAAGTTTTGCAAAATAGGCACTTTACTGAATGTGTCTTTTTTGTCAAAACAATGGATGAGAAAGCTGCCAATTCAAAATCATGGAAATAGGAAACAAAAGATCATTACCCTTGGTAAAAGTAAAGAATGAATTTGCTCAATACTCGCTATTTCTGTCTAGCCCCTTATTATATAAATAAACTTTTGAGATTAGGGGCAATATTTGAGATCTGAAAATAAATTATTCTGTCCCAAGTCTATTATCTTCATTAAAAATGTTATTTAAAAGGTTAACACACATTTTCAAAGAAATTGACTTTATTACATAACTATGCTGACAATATTTTTTATACTTGCAATTGAAATGTAGTATACATAAGGAGAAATGCACGTATCATAAAAGTATGTCTTATAAAATTTTTACAACTGAACACATCCCTGAAATCAACTCTTAGATTAAGAAACAGATTATTGCCAAAACCCCAGAATCTCACTTCTTATATTCTATTCTACTATCCCTGACTTCTAAAATATAGATTAGTTTTAACTCATTCTAGACTGTATCTGGGTTTCCCTGGCGGCTTGGATGGTAAAGAATCTGCCTGCAATGTGGGAGACCTGGGTTCGATCCCTGGGTTGGGAAGATACCCTGGAGGAGGGCACAGCAACCCACTCTAAAATTCTTGATTGGAGAATTCCTGTGGACAGAGGAGCTTACCAGGCTACAGTCCATGGGGTCGCAAAATGTCGTACATGACTGAGCAACTAAGCACAGCACAGACTTTATCTACTTAGTCATATTGTGTTGTTTTGTATACTCTGTTTTGTGTTTGGCTTCTTTGGCTCGGCATTGTCTGTGACGTCCGTTCACGGTATTGGACATTTGTTCTAATTCCATTAGGACTATTACAAATAGTGCCACTATAAACATTAGAGCATGTGTCTTTGGTTAGTGCATATATGAATTTCTGTTGGGTATTACCTAAGGAGAGTAATTGCTGGATCATATGATTACTTGAGTAAATAATAACAAAGTGGTTGTACCAATTTATAGTCTTACCAGGAATATATCAGAGTTCTAGATGCTGTACATTCTCAGCAACACTTGGTATTTTCCATTATTTAAATGTAAGCTATTCTGATACATATGTGGCAGTACCTCGTGGTTTTAATTTGCATTTCCCCGATGAGTACATTTTTATTTGTTTATTGTTCTTTGGTCATCATCTTTTGTGAAGTGTCAGTTCAAAGTCTTTTATAGAGTGACAATATTTTTATAATACTAAATGCAGGAGAGACTATAATATTTGAAATTAAGGCTTTACTTTCAAATGGAAGCTCAAAGATCATTTCAATTCACACATGTCTCCATCTACCTCAAAGGGTTTAGCATCTGATACAGGAATCTTTTGTTTCTCAGTGCTGAAAGTAGAAATTTGCATGTGCCGGAGGGAAAAGATTGAAATTTTGCTTCAAGGAAAAGAGCTATTCTTCTGAAATTTCTTTTAATATTTATTCCTCTGAAGTCCCCTCTTTTCCCCTAAATTAATTTGTGTGAGAGAGAATTACAAAACTACCTCCTTTCTTTCTCTTCGATATAATGATGTGATGAAGTACCTATATTTTAAAGTAGCCATCTTGTTACAGTCAAAGTTGCAAAATGAATAATCAATTATTTTGATAATTTCTAACTTCATCTGAAATTGTTTGTGTGTAGTTGTTATATTTAGCTCTTACCATTGGTCTTGGGGCAGTCGCTGACCTACCGCATGTATCATCTAATTTAATATTTCCAATAAATATTACAAGTAGGGCTTGTATTATCCTCACTTTGGAGATAAAAGTAATGAAGGCTTAAGGAAATGGCAACCCACTCCAATATTCTTGCCTGGAAAATCCCATGGACAGAAGAGCCTGGTAGGCTGCAGTCCATGGGGTCGCTAAGAGTCAAACACAACTGAGCGACTTCACTTTCACTTTTCACTTTCATACACTGGAGAAGGAAATGGCAACCCACTCCAGTGTCCTTGCCTGGAAAATCCCATGGACAGAGGAGCCTGGCAGGCTACAGTCCCTGGGGTCACAAAGACTCAGACACAACTGAGCTACTAAACCACCACCAAGGAGGTTATAAACTTCTGTAAAATCACAGACATGATTAGGGGAGGAAGCAAAATTCCAAGATAGCTTTAAAGTAACAAAATCAATACCTCCTAAGTACTCTTTGCTGTCCTTTGTGACTTGCATGGTGTGTAGCTTCTCAGATCAAATCAACAGTGAAAATACATGTGCCTTAATTGGGTCTCACTAAGTCAACTTGGATCTCATTTTGCTAAATCTAATGGACTTTTATTTTTTGCTCTCATCTTTCTTTACATCACAGCAGCACTCACTGTTATTCCATCTCCTTGAAACACTGCCTTTCTTTGCCTTCTCTACATTTTCTTGCTTTTACTAGTGAAACTTAATGTCCCTTTTGTAGGCTTATCTTCCTTCTCAAACTTCCCTAGACCAGATCCCCTCACTACGGGCTCTCATATGAAAAGAGACTTTTACTTTGAGTTATTGCATGTATTTGGTTAGAGATGCCATTTTAGCCTTGACCTACTCTAACACTTTTTATACCCTCTTAGCATATCTTTGTGAAACTGCTCTAGAGGAGCTTCCTTTGGCTTTTGTGCCTCTTCATTTTTCTCTGAGGTTCTTTTCAACTTTGATGGTTACCTAACTCCTTGTTAGGGCCCCAAACTCTCATTTTTTAAGTGACTCACCCTGGGTGTTGGAAAGCACTAGTGGTACTTTTGGCCCCAGAATTTAATACAGTTCAGCCGAAGTCTAATTTTTTTTTCCCACATTGATTTGATTTATGATCATTTGTTTCACTCTTGTCAAACAAGAACTCATTTGTCTAAAGTAAAATGATGTTCTGTGCCAGAAGGCAGAAATGTGTGCTTGCATCAGCACAAAGTTATGTTTCTTTTATATCCTGTGTATATTTTTAATATGGGTTCTTATTTAACTTGCACAATAAACAAAGAAGCAGGAGAAATACACCAACATGAGATAGACTGGACATGAATTAATTATTAAGAGACCGTGAATAAGGAAATAGCAGAAATAGTTATATAAGCTGAACTTCATTTTGAGCCTCTAGTTGTAATGACTATGTTTTTGTTAAGGTACCTCATTAGAGGTTAAATTGATTGCTTTTGTTCTCTTCTTGACACATACAATACCTGAGTACCTGAAAATCGACTTTGATTCACCAAAGGCAGCCTCTGTTAGAAAGTGAGAGAGAGAGAGAACACCTGCCTCTGTGGTAGCCATATTGAGATGTGTAGGATGAGCTTTTTTTCTAGGAAAAGGGGATAACATACATTAGGATGGTTTGTGTTCTGAGGAGTTTATTGAAAATGATTCCCAACCTCTAAAGTATTCCCAGAGAAATGGAAAAGAGGATGGTTGTTTTATCTCAGCAAGAGTATTGGAACAAAATCTGGCATGCCATCCTGGGGCTAATGTACAGTCCCTGGAAGTGACTGTACATACAAGTTAAGCATGGGTGGATGAGGGTATATTTTCTGTGGGTACTAACATTTTCTACTCCACTGTGCCTGCTTTAGACTAAATGTTCCCTCCCAACCCCTAATTCACACATTGAAATGTAATTTCCAGTGTGATGGTATTTGTAAGTGGGACCTTCAGGGAATGACTAGGTCAAGAGGGTGAAGCCCTCATGAATGGGATTAGTACCTCAGAGAGTTCTCTTGCCCTCTTCTGCCACGTGAGGACACAGTGCGAACTTAGCCGTTGATGAACCTGGAAACAGGTCCTGACTTGTTAATCTACCAGCACCTTGATCTTAGACTTCCAGCCTTCAGAACTCTGAGAAATATCTGTTGTTTATAAGCCACCTAGCTTTTAGCATTTTACTATAGCAGGCTAAATACAGTGAAATATAACCCTTCCCCACCTTCTTTTCCACATGCCTTAAATGCTTTGCTCAACATATAAGTCAACTTCTTCTACCAGCTTTTGTGCACTGGACCTGATTCCATAAGTCCAGTCTCTACTCCATGCCAGTATTTTCCCATTATTATCATTAGGATGACTGTGTATGTTTTCCTAGGTCATTCATGATTTATGCCTCTGGTCCCTCTATATCCTGCCCAGTGTAGCAATTGTCCCGTATATTTGGCTTTTTTAAATTCCACAAAAGTAAAATTATGCAATTTTTTTTCTTTCTTACATCTAACTTATTTTACTCAACATAATGTCCTCCAGGAACATCCATATCGTTACCTATCTAAAGTAAATCTATGAAGATGTCAATGTTTTCAATTTTGTTATTTATGCTATATCTCATGCCTACATGCCTACAAGTACTTATTTCTCCATCTTTTTTCAGTTTGTCTTAGAATCCATCTGCAATGCAAGAGACCCCCATTCAATTTCTGGGTCAGGAAAATCTGCTGGAGAAGGGATAGGCTACCCACTCCAGTATTCTGGCCTAGAGAATTCCATGGACTGTATAGTCCATGGGGTCGCAAAGAGTTGGACATGACTGAGTGACTTTCACTTTCACTATTTCGTCTCATTTCTTTCAAAGATGTCATTATTATATCTTCTGATTCTACATATGCTGAAAGACAAATAATGGGGAAATTTTCCATGAGAACAAAGGCAAAGGCTACAGAAAGCTGATAACAAATTTTCTTATGCTCATTGGCTCTAAAAAAAAACCCAAGTAAAAGAAGTACTAATTATGACAAGTAGCTAAATATAGTTGTAGGAGAAGCATTGAAAGACTCTGAATAACATTATGACAACAGAGGAAGAAATGCAAACCACTGTTTATTTTATTAGTGGTCTGTATTTATAATGGCTTATTCTTGTAGCAAATATCATTAGAAATGGCTTTCCACAAAACTATTTTCTTAGATGATTACATAATTCATGGCAATAATGTTTGATGAGCTAGCAAGGAAGAATTATTCTGAAAAAGATTAGGACAGGAAGTGCTGTTTCTAGCCTTACTCTTTGGAATAGCCATCTCTTCTAATGAAGAAATAGCCTAGTGTCAATTCTTTGTCAAATAATTCACACTTAATTATACAAAAAATTATAGTCTAAAAAAAGTAGCTTCTATTTCAATCTTTTGTACCTCATTAGTCTCTAGCAAAGACTCTTAAGAGTCCCTTGGACTGCAAGGAGATCCAACCAGTCCATTCTGAAAGAGATCAACCCTGGGATTTCTTTGGAAGGAATGATGCTAAAGCTGAAACTCCAGTACTTTGGCCACCTCATGCGAAGAGCTGACTCATTGGAAAAGACTCTGATGCTGGGAGGGATTGTGGGCAGGAGGAGAAGGGGATGACAGAGCATGAGATGGCTGGATGGCATCACCAACTCGATGGATGTGAGTATGCGTGAACTCTGGGAGATGGTGATGGACAGGGAGGCCTGGCGTGCTGCAGTTCATGGGGTTGCAAAGAGTTGGACAAGACTGAGCAACTGAACTGAACTGAACTGAACTGAGTCTCTGGATAACCTACATAACCAAGAAATAGAAAATTTACTATTTTTTAATCTTCTAAGCTTTCTTTCTTATATATATGGCAGGCAAAAAATGATCGGAGAGAGGTCAACAATATATTCTTTTGAAAATTCAAATATTTTATGGTATATAGGACTTCCCTGGTGGCTCAGACGGTAAAGCGTCTGCCTGCAATGTGGGAGCCCCGGGTTCAATCCCTGGGTTGGGAAGATCTCCTGGAGAACGAAATGGCAATCCACTCTATCCAGTATTCTTGCTTGGAAAATGCCATGGATGGAGAAGCCTGGTAGGCTACAGTCCATGGGGTCGCAAAGAGCCAGACACGACTAAGTGACTTCACTTTCACTTTATTTTCACTAATATTATTTCACATAGTATACATACACACATATGTATGTGTGTATATATATATATGTACACTTTGCATAATTCCACAGAATTGGTATATATTATCAAGAACTTAGTCTTTATAAATCAAAAATCTTCCAAAGGGAAAAAGATCATGATTATTTAGATGCAAGAAAGTGATCTTTCTGTTTAATTCATGACTGTCTAATCTATGTTGAGCTTGGCTTCAGAGTTAGAGTCTAGGTTCCCATAAGGTAGAAACCTTGTCGCATCTTTCTAAACCCAGCACCAGTGCTGAAAACATAATAGAAACTAAAAACTTTTGCTTGATCTGAAGCAATGTTCTTTATACGCAAGAAAGACCAGGTGATCCTGTACTCTCTCTGCTTCAAAACCAATACAGAATTGTAAAGTAAAAATTAAAAATAAATAAATTAATTAATTTAAAAAAAAAAGACTACGCTTTTACTTAGGGGAGGAGGGTGTATATTGTAATCTTGGCATCTCTACTTTACTGTGTCCTGAGACCTTTTTAATGTTTAATAAGTTATTTGAATGAAGACAGATGGGGTACTTCCCATCCTTAGATCTTATTATTACACCATGATGATCTCCAGGATGGTATTTGAAATCAGGATTTATAGGAAGGCGATCAATGATCATATGACAAACGTATATGGAGAAACCAGTAGCATGCCTATATGTAGAGTGTATAAATATATATATATGTATACATAGAGAGAAGGGGGATAGGGGAGGGAGAATGAAGCTGACAGTACAGAAAGTAGTAAAGTTAAAAGGGACCATATGGCTCTAGTCATTCAACGGTCACTTATTGAGAACCTGCTTTACATGGTCATTGTGCTAGCTGCTTGGGAAACATCAAACAATCTAATCAGTCATTATGATCCATGCCTGAATATGAGACAGACACAATAGATGAATAAGAAAAAGCCTCCACATAGTAAATGCCTAAAAGACATTCTATTAAGTACCAAGAAAGAAAATATATTTGAAATGAGGAATTGAAACAGGAGAAGATCTATTAGATTGGAAGAAGTTGGCAAAAGCAAAGCTGTTCTGAAAAATAACTCTTTAAGCTAATATCTGTAGGCCAGACCACACAGGGAAAAACACTGACTGTCCCAAATATCTTGATGTTTTCCAGGCTGTGTTTCAACTCTTTTCCAGGGCCCAGGGTGCTCCCTACCATTGTGTGCTGGCATATGCTTCTCTATCTTAAGTCCTCCTTTGGCCTAAACTAGATCAAATAGATTTCTGCTATTCAAAACCAAAGAACCTTAACTAACACACATTCAAAATTTGCCTTGATACAAGATGAGGATTTATGTGATAGTAAGCATTACAATTCATTATTTTGGTCTCTGATCTTCTTGAAATTGATGCTGGAGCAGTAATGTTGAAAAATTAAAAATATGTTGAATATGCCTATATTTTTAATAGCCTCATTTTACAAGATAGCTCATCCAAGTATAGACTTTATAGCCAGTCATAAACTTGCAGAATTTTTGGAGGCAGAAAAGACCTTGAGGGAATTATCTTAATTTACAGATAAGAAAACAGCAAAAGAACAAAATCCAGAGATGAGGCCATAGTGGAGAACTGATTTATAGTATAGGCAAGACAAAGCATAGAAGTCTGACTGCCATTTTAGTGTTTTTTCATAAAGTGCTGGCTAAGTCTCTCTGTAAAAATTCATAGGTATATCTAAAGAGACTGATGACTTTTTGACCATATCCCAGATTTTTAGACAGAAAAACAAGTCTCTAGCAAATGGATACCTACTAAAACAAAAACTTTTGCAGGAAAGGAAGGTGAAGGTGAAGTTGCTCTGTCATAACTCTTCACTAGCCCATGGATTGTACTCTAACAAGATCCTCTGTCCATGAGATTTTCCAGGCAAGAATACTGGAGTGGGTTGCCATTTCCTTCTCCAGGAGATCTTCCCGACCCAGGGATTGAACCTGGGTCTCCCATATTGTAGGCAGACACAAGTCATCTAGGTTTCAACTTTCTCTTCATTGATAGAACTTCCAGTTAAACTAGAGTTAGATCATGAAGAACTGGGCAAGCCAGCAATAATCATCTTCATTTCAGTTGCTCAGTCTTGTCCAACTCTTTGCGACACCATGAATTGCAGCACGCCAGGCCTCCCTGTCCATCACCAACTCCAGGAGTTCACTCAGAGTCACGTCCATCAAGTCAGTGATGCCATCCAGCCATCTCATCCTCTGTCATCCCCTTCTCCTCCTGCCCACAATCCCTCCCAGCATCAGAGTCTTTTTCCAATGAGTCAACTCTTCGCATGAGGTGGCCAGAGTACTGGAGTTTCAGCTTTAGCATCATTCCTTCCAAAGAAATCCCAGGGCTAATCTCCTTCAGAATGGACTGGTTGGATCTCCTTGCAGTCCAAGAGACTCTCAAGAGTCTTCTCCAAAAGCATCAATTCTTCAGCGCTCAGCTTTATTCACAGTCCAACTCTCACATCCATACATGACCACAGGAAAAACCATAGCCTTGACTAGACGGACCTTTGTTGACAAAGTAATGTCTCTGCTTTTGAATATGCTGTCTAGGTTGGTCATAACTTTTCTTCCAAGGAGTAAGTGTCTTTTAATTTCATGGCTGCAATCACCATCTGCAGTGATTTTGGAGCCCCCCAAAATAAAGTCTGACACAAGTGATGGGACCGGATGCCATGATCTTCGTTTTCTGAATGTTGAGCCTTAAGCCAACTTTTTCACTCTCCTCTTTCACTTTCATCAAGAGGCTTTTTAATTCTTCACTTTCTGCCATAAGGGTGGTGTGATCTGCATATATGAGGTTATTGATATTTCTCCCAGCAATCTTGATTCCAGCTTGTGTTTCTTCCAGTCCAGCGTTTCTCATGATGTACTCTGCGTATAAGTTAAATAAGCAGGGTGACAATATACAGCCTTGACATACTCCTTTACCTATTTGGAACCAGTCTGTTGTTCCATGTCCAGTTCTAACTGTTGCTTCCTGACCTGCATAGAGGTTTCTCAAGAGGCAGGTCAGATGGTCTGGTATTCCCATCTCTTTCAGAATTTTCCACAGTTTATTGTGATCCACACAGTCAAAGGCTTTGGCATAGTCAATAAAGCAGAAATAGATGTTTTTCTGGAACTCTCTTGCTTTTTCCATGATCCAGTGGATGTTGGCAATTTGATCTCTGGTTCCTCTGCTTTTTCTAAAACCAGCTTGTACATCAGGAAGTTCAGGGTTCACGTATTGCTGAAGCCTGGCTTGGAGAATTTTGAGCATTACTTTACTAGCATGTGAGATGAGTGCAGTTGTGCGGTAGTTTGAGCATTCTTTGGCATTTTCTTTCTTTGGGGTTGGAATGAAAACTGACCTTTTCCAGTCTTGTGGCCACTGCTAAGTTTTCCAAATTTGCTGGCATATTGAGTGCAGCACTTTCACAGCATCATCTTTCAGGATTTGAAACAGCTCAACTGGAATTCCATCACCTCCACTAGCTTTGTTCATAGTGATGCTTTCTAAGGCCCACTTGACTTCACATTCCAGGATGTCTGGCTCTAGATGAGTGATCACACCATTATGATTATCTGAGTCGTGAAGATCCTTTTTGTACAGTTCTTCTTTGTATTCTTCCCACCTCTTCTTAATATCTTCTGCTTCTGTTAAGTCCATACCATTTCTGTCCTTTATTGAGCCCATCTTTGCAAGAAATGTTCCCTTGGTATCTCTAATTTTCTTGACGAGATCTCTAGTCTTTCCCATTCTGTTCTTTTCCTCTATTTCTTTGCATTGATCGCTGAAGAAGGCTTTCTTATCTCTTCTTGCTATTCCTTGGATCTCTGCATTCAGATGCTTATATCTTTCCTTTTCTCCTTTGCTTTTCGCCTCTCTTCTTTTCACAGCTATTTGTAAGGCCTCCCCAGACAGCCATTTTGTTTTTTTTGCATTTCTTTTCCATGGGGATGGTCTTGATCCCTGTCTCCTGTATAATGTCATGAACCTCATTCCATAGTTCATCAGGCACTCTATCTATCAGATCCAGGCCCTTAAATCTATTTCTCACTTCCACTGTATAATCATAAGGGATTTGATTTAGGTCATACCTGAATGGTCTAGCGGTTTTCCCTACTTTCTTCAATTTGAGTCTGAATTTGGTAATAAGGAGTTCATGAGCTGAGCAACTGTCAGCTCTGGTCTTGTTTTTGTTGACTGTATAGAGCTTCTCCATCTTTGGCTGCAAAGAATAGAATCAATCTGATTTTGGTGTTGACCATCTGGTGATGTCCATGTGTAGAGTCTTCTCTTGTGTTGTTGGAAGAGGGTGTTTGCTATGACCAGTGCATTTTCTTGGCAAAACTCTATTAGTCTTTGCCCTGCTTCATTCTGCATTCCAAGGCCAAATTTGCCTGTTACTCCAGGTGTTTCTTGGCTTCCTACTTTTGCATTCCAGTCCCCTATAATGAAAAGGACATCTTTTTTGGGTGTTAGTTCTAAAAGGTCTTGTAGGTCTTCATAGAACTGTTCAACTTCAGCTTCTTTAGCGTTACTAGTTGGGGCATAGACTTGGATTACTGTGATATTGAATGGTTTGCCTTGGAAACGAATAGAGATCATTCTGTCATTTTTGAGATTGCATTCAAGTACCGCATTTCAGACTCTTTTGTTGACCATGATGGCTACTCCATTTCTTCTGAGGGATTCCTGCCCGCAGTAGTAGATATAATGGTCATCTGAGTTAAATTCACCCATTCCAGTCCATTTTAGTTTGCTGATTTGTAGAATGTCGACATTCACTCTTGCCATCTCTTGTTTGACCACTTCCAATTTGCCTTGATTCCTGGATGTGACATTCCAGGTTCCTATGCAATATTGCTCTTTATAGCATCGGACCTTGCTTCTATCACCAGTCACATCCACAGCTGGGTATTGTTTTTGCTTTGACTCCATCTCTTCATTCTTTCTGGAGTTATTTCTTCACTGATCTCCAGTAGTGTGTTGGGCACCTACTGACCTGGGGAGTTCCTCTTTCAGTATCCTATCATTTTGCCTTTTCATACTGTTCATGGGGTTCACATGGCAACAATACTGAAGTGGTTTGCCATTCCCTTCTCCAGTGGACCACATTCTGTCAGACCTCTCCACCATGACCCGCCTGTCTTGGGTTGCCCCATGGGCATGGCTTAGTTTCATTGAGTTAGAAAAGGCTGTGGTCCTAGTGTGATTAGATTGACTAGTTTTCTGTGAGTATGGTTTCAGTGTGTCTGCCCTCTGATGCCCTCTTGCAACACTTACCATCTTACTTGGGTTTCTCTTACCTTGGGTGTGGGGTATCTCTTCACGGCTGCTCCAGCAAAGCGCAGCCTCTGCTCCTTATCTTGGACGAAGGGTATCTCCTCACCGCCGCCCTTCCTGACCTTCAACTTGGGATAGCTCCTCTAGGCCCAATAATCATCTTAACCAACTTTAAATGTCTGTTAAGTAGCAATGTACTCAGGGCATCTTCTTGGATGCCCCCAAGGCCAAATGATGGCATCACATTGATTACATCATTCTTTGGCAGTAGAAGCTGAAGGACATTGAGATCATTGCAGCAATACCCGTTGCCAAGATGGGACCAGTGCCTCTTTGGCCTCTTTCAAGCTCTTAAGGTACAAGATAAGAAAACTCCGAGCCCATACAGAATGGTTAAATACTGGATTCTTATTCAAGAACACAGTAGTTCATCATTACAGCAGGATAAAACACAAATTTCAAGTTTGTAAATACTTAGTGGAAATAATTAAAATAAGATTAAGAATATATTGGTTACAGAAACATATTCAAATGTTTTTGAAACAGAAAAAAGTGATTTTGAATATTTTGTTGTTCATAATAGATGTCTTACTAAGTGTTTATATATCTTATAATCCCTTAGCAAGACATTATAGCCTTTATATATATATTGGCTAACTCAGCTTGAAGATAAATTTTTCAACCAAGTTTCAATACGATCCTTAGTAAGACATCTAAATCAAGGAAATTTGAGGGCAAAAGTTAGTTTAAAGGAAAAAAAGACTTATTTTCTCAGAATATAAAACCACTTCTCTTTTCAGCTTGGCATGGATCAAAACACTCACTTTAATAATATGTAAACGGGTGAACCCAGATTAATGCTCTCTACTTTAAGGAGTTCAACTCCTAAGTCCAGAGCTGTACAACTGATGAAAATGAAATAAATCCTTCCTGTGGTTACTTGCTTTTGCTGCCTTTATCAAACATAATAGCCTTTTTCTCCTTACAGGGTAAAAAATAATGTACATAATCATACAGAGGGCTCAGATAAAAACCTAAAGTCTAAAGTCTGTTTCTTAGTCTATGCTCAGGTTCCTTGCACAATGCATGCGAATTGTTATACATCCTCAAAATGGTCTCTTAATTTTTCATTTCCATATAATCAGATTAGAATATTATAAGATTAAAAAATAATCTTTCTTTTAAAGTGTATGTGGTTTAATTATCTTTGGACCATTAATCACTTGCTTTATATTATTTTCTGATGATGTCAAACTTCTTGGTTTCTTGTTTGCCTGCCTAAGAATTCTGAATCATAATAGTGAAGACCAGCAATCTAGGTAGTAATTTTCTTATTATTGAGTTTTAAGAGTTCTTTATAGTTTTGGATACCAATCTTTTATCAGATGCATCTTTTGCAAATATTTTCTCCCAATCTTTGGCTTGTCTTTTAATTTTCTTAATATTATCTTTCCCCAAGAAGACATTTTTAATTTTAATGAAGTCCAATTATTTCTTTTATGGATTGTATCTATAAAAGCATCACCATATCCAAGGTCAGATAGGTTTCTTTCTGTGTTATTTTCTGGGATTTTTATAGTTTTATGTTTTACATATAGACCTATGATCCATCGTGAGCTAATTTTTATGAAGAATCTAAGATCAGAAGATAAAGGATCTGCAGGAGATCGGGCTTTGATCCCCAGGTAGGGAATATCCCTTGGAGAAGGGAATGGCTACCCGTTCCAGTATCCTTGCCTGGAGAATTTCAGGACTGATGAGCCTGGTGGGCTACAGTCCATGAGGTTGCAAAGAATTGGACACATCTGAGCAACTAACACTTTCACTTTCACTTTTTCAAGGTCTATGCTTAGATTCACTTTTTGCTTGTGGATGTCCAGTTGTTCCAGAACCATTTGCCAAAGAGTCTCTTTGCTCCTCTGATAGCTCAGAACGTAAAGAATCTGCCTGCAGTGCAGGAGACCCAGGTTCGACCCCTGGGTCAGGAATATCCTCTGGAGAAGGGAAAGGAAATCCACTCCAATATTGTAGCCTGGAGAATACCATAGACAGAGGAGCCTGGTGGGCTACAGTCCATGGGATCGCAAAGAGTCAGACAGGATTGAGTGACTAACTCTTTGCTCCATTATTTTGCTTTTGCTTTTTTTGGTCAAAGATAAGTTGATTGTATTTATAGAATCTGTGTCTGGACTCTATTCTATTCCATTCATTTGTTTTGCCAGTATTATACTATATTGAGGCTTCCTTGGTAGCTCAGTAGGTAAAGAATCTGCCTACAATACAGGGGGCTGTGGTTCAATTCCTGGGTTGAAAAGATCCCCTGGAGAAGGGATAGGCCACCCACTGCAGTTCACTTGGCCTTCCCTGGTGACTCAGACAATAAAGAATCTGCTTGCAATGCGAGAGACTTGGGCTTGATCCCTGGGTTGGGAAGATCCCCTCAAAGAGGGCATGGCAATCCACTCTACTATTCTTGTCTGGAGAATGCCCATAAACAGAGGAACATGGTGGGCTACCCTCCAAGGGATCACAAAGAGTTGACATGACTGAGCAACTAAGCACAGCACAGTAGCATACTGTACTGACTACAATAACTTTATAGTAAGTCTTGAAGTTGGGAAACATTCCTTTAATAGATAGAACCTTCTTTTCGGAAGATATGAGTGGATAAGTGAGAGGATGAGAAAGGAATAAGGTTGAAGGATTGGGATGAGTATGATGAAATCTGACCTACAAAACTTTTGTAAAAGTGTTTTCTGAGTTAGATTTACACTTAATATAAATGGGAAATTCAAGCAGCTGAAAACAACAGAAGCTGTGGCTTTTACAAATCTTTTATTTCAAACTCTCTTTGGATTTAAAGAGGGGAATGTCTACATGTAGAGGTGTTATGGTTGCCATAGCAAAATGACAGATTTATTCTAGATATTTATAAAAACAAGATTTATTTCTTTAATCTTGGTTTCTGTAGTTTTCCCAGAGGCACAAACATATTGAAAAGATGACAAGGTATTTTGGAATTCTCCTATAAGACTAAATAACTATTAAACTATTGAAGGGACATTTAAAAAGAAGAAAGAACTTAGTGATATTTTATACAGGAAAAAAAAATCTACTAGAGATAAATCATACTGTATATGCAGCATAAATCATAGCTACTTTAACAGGTTATTTAAAGGATATCTTACTTTTTTATAATAAAAAATAATTTTCATATTAAGACATCACTTTGAATATATAAGCTGTTTCCATCAAAGGTGGAAGACCATGATCTCAAGAAAATTCTGCATTTGGAAAGCATGATAATCACCTAATATAGTTTGGATATATCAATCTAGAAGCATTATGTAATTTCTAAAGAATTTGTCTTAGGCAATTTGAAGGTAATCAAAACTTGATACTGAATAACCTTATTCGCCATCTTTCCTTCAAAGACATTTTCATCTTCTTTCATTCCTAAGCTATGTATCCTGTGTCTCTAGGAGCTGACCCCTTGTTTTATTCTCCATTTATATTTTCTGTCCCTGGGTTTGTTTACTCAAAAGCTCTCCTGAGGAAGTTTTCAAATGCTGCCTTTATAAGGTATCAATACTTTATGAGGTGGTTGCTTAGACACACAATTTTGAGATTCAATGGAATCATCATAACATAGAGGACAGAGGTAAGAAGCAGATTTTTAGATTGGGACTAGTATATTGCTCAACACAAATCTAGTAATACAGAAAAATTAAACCCTTATGAACAAGAATAGAACTTCCCAGATGGTGCCAGTGGTAAAGAATTCACCTGCCAATTCAGGAGATATAAGAGATGCTGGTTTGATCGCTCCATGGGTTCAGAAGACCCCCTGGAGGAGGACATGGCAACCCACTCTGTTATTCTTGCCTGAGAATGCCATGGACAGAAGAGCCTGATGGCGTTAGTCCATGGGGTCACAAAAAGTCAGGCACGACTAAAGAGACAGCACACACACATGAACAAGAGATCTGATTCCAAAACTTTAAAGATGCCAATTCCATTAGGCAAGTCTTCCTTGGCACGACTGTATGATTAAAATTTTTCTTTTTCAAGTATAGTTATTTATTTTGTTGCAAAACTGGTAACACGTTAGTAGCTTATTAGCGTTCACAGGACAGTGAAAATAGAATGTAGCCAGAAGTTTATTTAAGTGAAGTACCTAAGATTTTAAGTGTACATGAGTGATAATTTACACTTAAATCCATGAAGGCATCACCTCTTTTGCAATGAAAAATTGGAAAATAGCTGCTCAATTTTGTAAGTAGAAAACTCCAAAAAAGAAAGAGTGTCTCTTAAATATGAATTTCATGGAGAAATATATTTTTATTAAAATAAATCACTATTCTACAATATTAAACACAATTAAACTTATTCCAAAAATTGTTATTTATATTCAAATTTTACCTTGAGAAATTTGAATGACATTGTACAGCTTCATTGCTTGTTTCTCAAAAATTGTTGTAATGGAGTTTCTTTACTTGGAGGGCATAGATAAACCAAATACCAATTATGAATCTTTAGATATGGAGGATACCAGAGACAGCAAAAAGAGCCATCATGCCACTTCTGAAGCTAATCAGATCTTAGATTCAGGATTTCTTCAAGTTTGTACAACAGCTTAGAGCTCTAGAAACTTAAAACAGAGCTCTTCTGAGAAAGAATTCTCAGCAATACATACAGATTACTGTCTCTCTCCTCTCTGAAAACAAACCCTGAGTGATCTTAAGTGCTATCCCAGGGCTGCATTAGCTAAGAAAATCATCTGATCTAAACCAAACCAAGAGGAGAAGGTGGCAACAGGATGGGATGGTTGGATGGCATCACTGGCTCAATGGACATGAGTCTGAGTAAACTCAGGGAGGTAGTGAGGGACAGGAAAGCCTGGCATGCTGCAGTCCATGGGGTCTCAAAGAGTCAGACACAACTTAGCTACTGAACAACAACAACAAACCAAATCAAGCCCAAACAAATTGAAACTTTAACAACAATAACAGTAAAGGTAAATGCAATATAATCATGGAAGGATAAGTATCTGGGTTATTGATGCATACCAAGCTTTCTTTAAGCACAACAGGAGACTGGTTTTGCTAATCCAAATGAATACCCTGTGTATTTACAGCTTTACATGTAATGAGAAATCTATTCAGAATCTCATGAGGGTTTCTTTATTTCTGTGTTCTTACATCTTTACCCTTCACCCAAAAGTAGCCAGTCATTAGAGGCTGCTTATCTCAGCAGAGTTTGGAGATGTGAAATGAAATATAGAAACTGATTCAGAACATTTGAGTTTCTGCATGTTTTGTGGAATCCTATACTTTGTAGGGTGGTTTTGTTTTGCTTTAATAATTAATCCAAGAGAAAAGGTGATGAAATGCTGGCAACATAAATGAAAGAAAACATTTTTCCTCAAACTCGGAAGGTCAGGAGGCACAAGAGATATGACCCATTCCTCTGCCACATCTTCCAATTTTGCTCACCAGCTGGAGCCTTGTATCCTTAGTGGACCTCAGAAGTCAACCTCTCCAAGCCAGGCTTCAGCAGTACGTGAACCATGAACTTCCAGATGTTCAGGCTGGTTTTAGAAAAGGCAGAGGAACCGGAGATCAAATTACCAATATCCACTGGATCATGGAAAAAGCAAGAGAGTTCCAGAAAAACATCTATTTCTGCTTTATTGACTATGCCAAAGCCTTTGACTGTGTGGATCACAATAAACTGTGGAAAATTCTGAAAGAGATGGGAATACCAGACCACTTGACCTGCCTCTTGAGAAATCTGTATACAGGACAGGAAGCAACAGTTAGAACTGGACATGGAACAACAGACTGGTTCCAAATAGGGAAAGGAGTACGTCAAGGTTGTATATTGTCCCCCTGCTTATTTAGCTTATATGCAGAGTACATCATGAGAAACGCTGGGCTGGAAGAAGCACAAGCTGGAATCAAGATTGCCGGGAGAAATATCAGTAACCTCAGATATGCAGATGACACCACCCTTATGGCAGAAAGTGAAGAGTTACTAAAAAGCCTCTTGAAAGTGAAAGTTTTCCATATGTGTAACTCAAAACAGCTTGATGAAAGTGAAAGAGGAGAGTGAAAAAGTTGGCTTAAAGCTCAACATTCAGAAAATGAAGATCATGGCATCTGGTCCCATCACTTCATGGGAAATAGATGGGGAAAGAGTGGAAACAGTGTCAGATTTTATTTTTTTGGAGCTCCAAAACCACTGCAGATGGTGACTGCAGCCATGAAATTAAAAGACATTTACTCCTTGGAAGGAAAATTATGACCAACCTAGATAGCATATTCAAAAGCAGAGACATTACTTTGTCAACAAAGGTCCATCTAGTCAAGGCTATGGTTTTTCCTGTGGTCATGTATGGATGTGAGAGTTGGACTGTGAAGAAAGCTGAGTGCCAAAGAATTGATTCTTTTGCACTGAGGTGTTGGAGAAGACTCTTGCGAGTCCCTTGGACTGCAAGGAGATCCAACCAGTCCATTCTAAAGGAGATCAGTCCTGTGTGTTCTTTGGAAAGAATGATGCTAAAGCTGAAACTCCAGTACTTTGGCCACCTCATGAGAAGAGTTGACTCACTGGAAAAGACCCTGATGCTGGGAGGGATTGGGGGCAGGAGGAGAAGGGGACAACAGAGGATGAGACAGCTGGATGGCACCACTGACTCGATGGACATGAGTTTGTGTGAACTCTGGGAGTTGGTGATGGACAGGGAGGCCTGGCGTGCTGCAGTTCACGAGGTTGCAAAGAGTCGAACACGACTGAGCGACTGAACTGAACTGAACTGAAGGGAAAGAAAGAAAGATAGCACTCAGTCGTGTTTGACTCTTGTGATGCCATGAACTGTAGCCTTCCGGGCTCCTCTGTCCGTGTGATTCTCCAGATGAGAATACTGGAGTGAGTTTCTATTTCCTTCTCCAGGGGAACTTCCCAACCCAGGAATTGAACCCAGGTCTCCCACATTGCAGGCAGATGCTTTAGCAACTGAGCTTCACATGAGTGGTAAGGGAAAACAGCGTCCAAACCTGTCTTCAAACCACACTCAGAAATGACCCCTGTGCATAAAACATCTGACCTGGGCAAAAAGAGTCCCAGGTAATCAGTATGGACTGAAGACCCAGTCGGGATTGATGGTGGCACTTGAAAAGTTGCTCTGTGTAAACCCTGCAGAGTTCTGGCTTTCAAAGACCGAATTTCCCACCATCTCAGATGTCCTAGCAATCTGAAAGATGATTGTTTTACTACTCCAATATATTTTTTGTACGGCTCATTTTAAAAAGGTTCTCCATTCTCTTTAGATTTCAGTGGTGGTGCAAATGGTAAAGAACCCACCTGCCAAAGCAAGAGATATAAAAGACCTGGGTTCAATCCCTGGGTTGGGAAGATCCTCTGGAGAAAGAAATGGCAACTTGCTCCAGTATTCTTGGAGAATTCCATGGACAGAACAACCTGGGGGCTTATAGTCCACAGTGTTGCACAGAGTCAGACATAATTGAAGTTAACTGAGCACAGAGGGATATGATGAGGCCTCAGAAGCAGATGGAGTTTGAGTCAATAAAAATGCTGTGATCATTCCTGCTTACATGAGTGTCTTGAATATTATTCAAATTTTCATTTGAGTATCTATATATCTATCCAGATATAGGGCTTCCCATGTGACACTAATGGTAAAGAATCCGGATATAGGAAGATACTGATGATATATTTTTTAGATAAGTATATCAATATGGATATAAATTATATAGATATATTTGCAAATTCCATATGCCTAAATAATATCTCTTTAGGGGTTAGCCTTTAAGTTAAAGGAAAAGTATATGTGCAGTATTACTTTTAGCATCATCTATGATTGTACATTCAGTAGATTGCTCCATACTCCCTGAAATTATAAAACGTAAATTGTTGTGATGGTCTCACAAGACTTTCCACTTGTTTAATTTTTTTCCTGGGGTTTCCCTCTCACTCCAGCTGGCTAAGGGAGTATGACTGAAGTGCCAAGTTTCCCTCTCTAAGAATAGCCTGTGTTTCTCTCGTTCATGTGGGATATGGGGTCCAAAGAACTTGAGCCCTGGAACAAGTCCAGGCACAAACCCATGCCTTAGTGGCACTAGCTCTCAAATTACCTTCCTGAGTTTTACATTCTTCTATTGTTACTTAATACCTAGATATTCTGCAAACCGATTTTTGTTAGATGTGCAACTTCTCTTTAGACAAACTGTCCCTGACTTACATTTTTTTTTTTCTTTTCATCTGAGTTAAATTAGAACAAATATTTTGGTCAATTTGTCTTGAAAATGAAGCTCGAGTGTAGTGAAAAGAATACTAAGCAAACAATCTTGAAATTTGTTCTTTAGTCCCAGCTTGGCTATGTGCTAAATTTATGATCTTGGATAAATTACTTAGCTTTCTGACACTCAGCCTCCAAATCGATAAACTGTGATACAAAGGTGAGTTATTATCATTGCTATCTCTTATTGCCATCTATTAAAATATGAATTAAGTCCAACCATTCCTGAGTTCTGAATCCAATGTTCAAGCATAGATTTGAGATGTGAATTCTGATCCTAACTGGGAGAAAATTTAACTCCCTTTTTAAGTGTAATACTTATTTTAAATCAATTTGTAGTTTTAGGATTTCTGGTAGTGTTTCAATGTTCATCGTTACTTATAAACACATTGCCAGTAGTATTTCCTTACCTGGATAAAATGTGGGAAAAAACGAATGATGCCCCTAAATTTCAATTAGAAAAAATGGAACAATTATTTGACTGCACAACTGTGTCTGAATAAAAATAATGTATTACTCTAAGAAAAATATATTTATTATCTCTCCTAAAAAAGGATGAACAACTGGATTATAACTACCAAAGAGAAGTAAGTTTGGATCAAGTAAATTGAATTTACATGCAAGTAAGTAAAGTCAAAAATATTAAATGTTCTCAAGTGTCACTAAGATTATCAAAGCAAGCCAAGAGGTAAGAAAAAAAATTATATTAGGTCCCTCCATAGGAGTGAGAAAACCTTTATAGGCTGGTGCTAATACCATAAAAGCACACTCTACACGAGATATAAAATGATAAAAAAAAAAATCCACTTTCATTTTATTGGGTAAAGGAAACCATAATGCTGAAGTTTATGAGCACCTTTGAATTATTGTTGTTTTGCCTAATTGGTCTTACAATTTACATTTGCAAATATCTAACATAACAGTCTTCACAGACATCACTTGATATCAAAACTGTAGGAAATAGGGCAAAAGAGAGTCTTTTTTGATCGTCTGTGTTGAGTTATTGCTTTCAGGATCATCATCATGATTCCTCAGCATCTAGCACTTCCTTGAGGAAAACTTTGTGTCCTGGTTCACAAGCACAGGGGAGCTTTGAGTATTGCTTTCCTATAAACAGTTCTCAATAATCTGTACACTTTCCCAATAAGCCAAATTTTTCTCTATTTTCGAACTTATTTTCAAAATGTACCTTCATAACATGGGGACAGTATTATTACTTTAACTAGTGAAGTATAATACTCACATTAACATTTGCATATATTAATATACAGATCACAAAATCTTCACAAACTGAACCGAGCACTAGATGGACAAACAGATTATCATCCACACCAGGAATACTCTTGTGATCTCTTTGTTACTGCCCAACCTAAACAAAAGTAACAAGTCTCCAGACTTCTAACATATAGGTTCGTTTTGTCTATTTTCATACTTCATAAAATCACAGTTATACAGTGTTTCTTACAAACTGACTTCTTTCATCAAAGTATCTTTGTTAGGTTTATCCATACACTTATGCATAGTTGTAAACTATATATTCTCACTGCTTTATAGTAAACTGTATGAATAGACCACACTTGACTCTGCTGAATATTTCATTAGTCTCCAGTTGGGACCATTATGAAAAGGACTACTTAAAACATTCTAAAAATAACATTCAGTAGGTATATGGAACTGTTTCTTTGGGTATATGAATCATATGGACTTGTCATTTTTGTGAATCATGAACAGTTACAATTAATATTGGCAATTTCATAGGATATAATCTAATGTCCAGACAGAACTGTACACATATGTTTTTCTGTAGTAGATGCTGCCAAAAAGTTTGCTAAAATTGTACCAAATCACCTGTTAACTGGTAGAGAGTTACTGCGTTATTCCACAATGTTTTAAATTCAGTATCTTTTTTTTTCTTTTTTTTAAGAGTTCTGATAGATATACAGTGATATCTCATTGAGGTTTTAATTTGCCTTGTACTAGTGAAGTTAAGCCTTTTTAAATGTTTATTGATAATTTAGATATCCAGTTTTGCGAAATCTCCTTAAGTCCTTGGTATGGAAGTATTTCAGGTGCTTAAATGCAGACAGATATATGTCAGTATAGTGTTTGACTATTATATTCAAGTATTGCCCTCTGCATACACTCAGCCTGAGACAGATATGAACCATCAAAAATAAGTAAATTATACTTTACATAGTAAAACTTACTAAATATATATTGATGCATAAAATAACTTGTTTCTCTTATGTATATTTTATAACCTATATTTCTAAGGTTTTATTCCATTTTTACTGAGATATAATTGGCATCACTGACTCGATGGACGTGAGTCTGAGTGAACTCTGGGAGATGGTGATGGACAGGGAGGCTTGGCGTGCTGCGATTCATGGGGTCGCAAAGAGTCGGACACGACTGAGCGACTGAACTGAACTGAATTGATATAAAGCACTTTATAAGTTTAAGGTATGCAACATAATGATTTGACTTATATACATCATGAAATTATCAAAATATGTTTAATGAGCACCCACTACCTCATATATATACAAACATAAAGAAACTACAATCTATATTTTTCTATGCTGTTATTTTGTCTCATGAAGTGGTTAAAAAGGCTTATTTTAACATTGAATGCGTAAGTTGGAAAAAGCAATGCATTTTAAACTTTCAATAAGAAAAAATATTCTTAGAATTTGAAAAGAGGTTAGTATCTAATTCAGTGAGTTCGTCAGTGGCTCAGATGGTAAGAATCTGACTGTAATGCAGGAGACCCAGGTTTGATTCCTGGGCCAGGAAGATCCCCTGGAAGAGGACATGGCAACCTACTCCAGTATTCTTGCCTGGAGAATCCCCATGGACAGAGAAGCATGGCAGGCTATGATCCATGGGGTCGCACAGTTGGACACTGCTGCTGCTGCTGCTGCTGATAAGTCACTTCAGTTGTGTCTGATTCTGTGGAACCCCATGGACAGCAGCCCACCAGGCTCCCCCGTCCCTGGGATTGAGCAACTAACACTTTCATTTTCACTTTCATCGAATTCTGCAGTTTTCAACCCAGGCTACACATTAAAAACCACCTGAGAATTTTCAAATAATGCTTGGCCTTTATCCTAGATCAATTATTCCAAAATCTTTGGGGAAGGGATTTGTACTTGACTAATTTTTTAAAGAGACCCATGGTTTTAATGTCTAGCCATTTATGAAAACCAGTGACCTGATTCAACCCTCTCAATTTACAGAGAAGAAAATTCAGATCTAGAGAAGTTAGGTGATTTGCTCAAAGACTCATTTATAATTTCATATAATTTATTTAGAAAATTTTTTAGTTAAAAATAAAACCAAGGTATATGACTCTGTGTTCTCATTCCAGTATGCTCTGTACCCTACTTGGCAAGTAGCATATTCATAAACTTATCCCTTGAATACCATGTGTTGTGAAGGCCAAATGAAATAGCTTACACATGTGATAAGATAGTGCTTTGTCAGTTGATTGCTGTCCTGTGGTCTTCTATTTTGTGTTTTATGCTTCCCTGAACTATCAGAAGTTTGAGTGACAAAGGGATCCAAAGATTGTATGATGCTATACAAACAAATGTATTATCTGTAGAGTTATAGCAACACAGATGCACATGATAATTCTCACATCATTGATAAATTCTAAAAGATAAATCCACCCAATAGAAATCATTAAAAATGATATTAATTCATAATCATATATATACTAAAAGATGAAAGATGATTAATAAAGTTATCATGATACAAATAATTACTTAGTATGTTCAATATGCTCCCATGTACTTAATATGTTCAACTAAGAAAGTCTTTGAGGCTACTTGCACTCTTTTGTAATTCTATGTTATCCTCTGTGATTTCTCTGGAAATTTATCAAAATAAAATTTGAGAATAAACTTCACTAAAATCAAAGAAAATTGTGCACTTGACTTCCAGATGCTTGAAAGACAAAAAAAAAAAAAAAAAAACTGACATGAATTGGCTTCAGCAATGAAACAAACCTTTGATTTTTATTTTAACTCCACTAAATTTTTTGGTGACAGATGTTAACAGCAGAGAATTATCAAAGTTTCATGGAAGGCAAGACAATTTTGCATATTAAAAATATGGATCTGTAAATGGGAAAAAGTTGCTTACAGGGTAGAATGCCAAGAAAGTCATTTCCTTTAGTAATATTGCACCTTTTATCATAAGAATATTTTACATGTTTCAGCTTTTATTATTCCTCATAGACTTCAGTCTTGTTATAAAGATTAGTGCAATAAAAATATATGAAACATCACTCTTCCTTTTCTTTTCATCAAGTTCATTTAAAGGAGAATCTCCAACTATTCCACGGATCTTACAGATTTTGCTTACACGAAACCTTTTACTATAACTTTGATTTCTGAATATTTTGAGAAAGATCATTTAAATATGTTCAGATTTTAAAACACTTGGTTTTGAAAAAAAGCTTTTAAAAGGTCATCTTAGTCTTCTTTTGATGGATCATTTCATCATATGAGCTATAAAATTATTCTAAAGTTTATCTAACTTTACCTTCTCTGATAGTCTTTGTTTTCTAAAGTATTTAAATACTGTTTTCTAGCAGTATATTCTCAGATATGCTGAGAAATGTACAGATGGAATGGGAGTCATATACTTAAGTATTTCAGAAGTACTGATACTTTAAAAATTAAAACAGAGTAAAAACATGAGAAAAATAAAATGAGCACAAACAATAAAACTTTTAATTCTGCTTGAGATTATTATGTCACAAAGCAATTGAGGAAAGGTGTGAGGCATAAAAATGTTATCTTAAACATGATGCTTCGGGCTTTCCAGGTGGCTCAGTGGTAAAGAAGTCACATGCCAATACAGGAGAATTGGGTTCAATCCCTGGGTTGGGAAGATCCCCTGGAGGAGGGCATGGCAACCCCCTCGAGTATTCTTGCCTGGACAATCCCATGGACAGAGGATCCTGGTGGGCAATGGTTCACAAGATCACAGAAGAGTCAGACACAACTTAGAGACTAAACAACCACAACCATGATATTTATTTTATGTCCTTTCCCCCCATATATATTTCTGTAATTCTTTGTCATTAGATGGTTTCACCAGTGTTCAAAAGGAAATGGCTGACAGGAAAGGAAGACAAGAAAATCCATGGGAATGTGTACACATGGGAAATAGATGAACAGGGACAATGAAAAGGCAAAGACCTGTGTACGTGTAGGGCTGCAGACAGAAGTGAAATTTGGGAAATGAAGGAATAGGCCGTTGCAGTCAGTAGAGACGATATGTAAATAGGAAGAAAAATCACAGCAACAGAAAAGTATTAGGATTTAGGA
Organism: Oryx dammah; assembly: GCF_014754425.2. Lineage (NCBI taxonomy): Eukaryota > Metazoa > Chordata > Mammalia > Artiodactyla > Bovidae > Oryx > Oryx dammah. The sequence continues at coordinate 29,545,309 of NW_024070195.1, read as the reverse complement.
AAAGAACAGGTAGAAATATATCTGAGAATTTGAAATGCTTCTGCTAAGCTTAGTAAAACAAACATAGATTCCTTCTTGCCAAACTTCAAAAATATCATCTCGGCTGGAAATTCTCCTTTGCGTCTTGGGAAATTTTGCTTCTCTTGAATAGTTAACTTGACCTCAATCAGAGGGGAATCTCCAGAGAACAGACAAAAGATTTATTGAGGAATCAGTCCACTAGTCCTTCTTTGCTTGTTTATAGCAGAATATATCCTCATCTCCTTCCTTTTGATAGAAATGTCTTTATTACCCACAATTAGCAATATTGGTCAGGATTTCTTGAGCAGTGGGGATTTTTATTCTCTCAGTGGAAACCTGATCCATCAGAAATTACCCAATACTTTTCTGGTTAAATTTTCTTACAGTACAAGCAGTTAAATTCATGTCTCTTTTTTTTCCCCTCCTTAAATGTTTGCTATGTTATCGCCAAGTTGTGAGTCACTAGAATAGATTATGGAAATTAGAACAGAGGTCATGAAGTCAAAGACGCTATTTGCGGTCATACCGAAAATCAGGTCAGATCAGCTCATGAGTTCATTAAATTATGGAACTTCATTTAACTGATATTATTGAGTGAGTAGGGCTTCCTAGGTGGTGCTAGTGGCAAAGAAACTGCCTGCCAATGCAGGAGACATAAGAGATGCAGGTTCTATCCCTGATTTGGGAAGATTCCCTGGAGGAAGGCATGGCAACCCATTCTGGTATTCTTGCCTGGAGAATCCCATGGACAGAGGAGCCTGGTGGGTTATGGTCTATAGGGTCGCAAAGAGTTGAACATAACTGAAGTGACTTAGCATGCATGCACACATTGAGTGACTATGAGCCAAGTACAGCTAGATGCTGAGAATGCAATGGAAAATAAGAAATATTTCCTGCTCTTATGGGCTATCTTTTTCTAGGAAAGTCATACAGTTAACTAATTAAAGCAGCATATTATTTTTTTTTCCCAGGTGGCTCAGTAGTAAAGAATCTGCCTGCCAGTACAGGCAGGAGCCTAAGGAGATATGAGTTCAATCTCTGGGTTGGGCAGATCCCCTGGAGGAAGGCATGTCAACCCACTCCAATATTCTTGCCTGGAGAATCTCATGGACAGAGAAGCCTGGCAGGCTACATAGTCCATAGTGTTACAAAGAGATGAATGCAACTGAAGCCATTTAACATGCACATGCACGACAGGTCAGTGGTTGTCTTTGAAAGAGCAGTTTAAGGTAGAGTGATATAGAAACTGAATTGGGTGAATGAAATTTAGAGTTAGCAGTGAGTGAGTGACTGTGCAAACTCAGTCATGGCCAACTCTTTGTGACCCTGTGGACTGTAGCCCACCAAGCTCCTCTGTTTGTAGGATTTTCCAGGCAAGAATACTGGAGGGGGTTGCCATTTCCTGAGTTAGAAGTGGATAAATGTAAATGGCATGACCACATTTATTCCAGACACCTTCATTAAGAGATGAAGGAAGGCAACAGAAAGAAAATTACATTGGTGGCTAAGGGTAGTGAAGGGAAAATATTTTTAATTTTTTACAATTTATATATTTGTTTCTTACTTCTCTGATGGATTCTTATTTTCTTCTCAACAGATAATGGTGCTATTCTGAGTATATTTTGAATATAAAGTTTGACTTCCAATTTCATTAAATTTTTGTTTATAATATAATGTGATGGCATTTTCTATGAATTAAAATGTTTTACCTATTATATTGTCTGGTAAGATTTTCTTTCTTAGCCTCTCCCTTTTGATTTAGAATTACTTTCCATGTCTATATGGTTCATATCACCAGTTAGACTTGTTATAGATGTCTATGAAAAAAAAGTGAAAGTGTTAGTCACTCAGTCGTGTCCAATTCTTTGCGACCCCATGGACTGTAGCCTGCCAGGTTCCTCTGTCCAAGGAGTTCTCCAGGCAAGAACATTGGAGTGGGTAGCCATTTCCTTCTCCAGGGAATCTTCCCAACCCAGGGACTGAACCCGAGTCTCACTGAGCCACCAGGGAAGCCCATAGGTTTCTATAGTTTACATTTAAGTACTTAGTATATCTGGAATATATTATTTTGAGCTTGAGAAAATCCATTGGAGAAGAGACAGGCTACTTACTCCAGTATTCTTGGGCTTCCCTTGTGGCTCAGCTTGAGAAAATCCATTGGAGAAGAGACAGGCTACTTACTCCAGTATTCTTGGGCTTCCCTTGTGGCTCCACCTGCAATGCGGGAGACCTGGGTTTGATCCTTGGGTTGGGAAGATCTCCTGGAGAAGGGAAGGACTACCCACTTCAGTATTCTGGCCTGGAGAATTCCATGAACTGTATAGTCCATGGGGTCGCAAAGAGTCAGACACAACTGAGTGACTCTCACTTTCACTTCATATCTGGAATATATTATTTTGACCTTGAGATAAACTAGTGATATTACTATTTTCAGAATCTGAAAGTTTTCTTATTTATCTTCCTTGCTCAACTGCTTTCTTCAAGGCTTATTTTCATAATAATGGCTGGAAAGCTCAGTATAGAATATTTTAGCAGCTTTCCTTGAAATCAGAAAACTCAAATTCTGAACAAACAGATTCAGGCACACAACTAGGAAGGCACAGCTACCTTTACAAAAATGGCAAGACCTAGCTAAGGGAAAGACTTTTATAGTTTTGTGTGCTCTCCTTATCATGCCTGATGCCTAGAGTTGCAGTAGCCATTTTGTAACCATGAATATACTCATGTAAATTTCCTTAGCAAACTTGGAAGAACAGAAAGCTAGAAGGAGACTATGTTTCTGTGACATCCTAAAGCATCTACTTCAGCCTGTACTACTGACATTAAACTTCTTGTTCAAATTAACAACTACATATGAGGTTTTTCTGTATTTGTGTCTAAAAAATTTCTATCTGGTACAGGTTCTGACTGTTTCCTTCTGTACACATAGCCAATTATGTCATAATAATAATTATTCCTTTCTTGACTAAATTAAAATGACCTCCTTAACATGGATTACTGTCACGTACACATAATCTAGTCCTGAAATCTTATTTTAAATTTTGCCTTGTACTTCTAGGCTAATAACATGTCAATTTAATTTTCATAGCTTTAATGTTGTTGTTTTTATAGTAAATAAGTAAGTTCATACACATAGTCTCCATTTTTATACATTTCTGTGCTTTTCTTGGAAAGTTTTCCTGTATGAACTTTACATCATCCCACAGCAAAAAAACTAACCCATTTGGCTATAGATAAATTAGAAATTGCATTAAAATAATTTTGGAAACTGATGGATTTATAATTTTATTATATTAGAATAGGCTTTTCGAAGTTGTGTTTTGGGTCTTAGAACCTAAGAGCATATTATCTTTCCATTTAACTCATTTCTTGTTCTAAGTTCCTTGAAATAAACTCTTATATTCTTGATGTAAATTAAATGCTTTTCTTGTTAAATTCAATATTGCTTATTTTATAACTGTCCATTTTATGACTAGAATGCTTTGCAATTTCCATTGTAAAATATTCACTCATTGATACATAGGTAGATAAATATACAGATAGATAAAAAATGCGTTTGACAAGTTCTGGTGGGTTTTCTACGTATACTATCATTTGATCAATTCAAAGATAGCTAAGTGTTCTTTCTTGTATGTTCCAGATGTTTACTTTATTGTTCTCACTGAAAACTCCAGTGCAATGTTAAGTAACAACAGTGTGTAATGATACACTTAACTTTTAATTTTTCCTGAAATAATATTTCTTTAGATTTTGAAATATTTGCAGTTGTTTTTAAATAGATGTCATTACATCTACTAAATTGCATTTAAGAATATATTAAACATTCTAATTCTATCTACACATATGTTACTTAGACTAACAGGCTGAATTTTGTCAAACAGTTTTCAGATCATTGGTAAGGATGAATGAATATTCCTCAATTTTTAAAAATGTTTTAAAAGAGCAAAATAACATTATGCATGCAAAGAGACATTGAAAAAGCAAATTAGTGCTACTTGCAACTCTATAGCAGCAAATTTGAAACACTAAAAAGGTGGATTATTTTTCTAGTGAAGATGTGAATTAACATAATGTTAAACCCTAGAACAAGTAGCAAACAAAAAATTTCAGTTATCTCATAGGGGAATATAAAGATGATTAAAGATCTTTATTATAAAAGATAAAAGAAAACACTAGAATCAGAATGGTCATATATGAGTTCTACCTGATTTTAAAGAACGTATATTTTTATTACAGAAAATAAGGACATTTTAAATCATATTATAAAACTAGAATACATTATACAAAATCTGATAATGTCATATAATAAGTTCATGATAAAAAATTACTATAAAAGAAGAAAAATCTGAATAAAATCATAGCAAATAGAATCAAATGATGTGGCAAAAATATTGTTTTGCTAACACATAAGACTTGTTCTAGGAGAAAAAAAAAAAGAAATTACTCAGCCCCTCAAATGCTAACATAATTCATCACAATTACAAACTGAAAAATTATCTGTATATGATGTTAATAACATCAAGGTGACCACATGAGCTTTACCTGATTATGTAACTAGAGATTTTACCTCTTTATTAGACCACGTGATTAATAAAAATATGCTAATGGTGAGAAAAATGTTGGTAGTGATTTGTGGATCGGGCAAATTTTTTTTTTAAATTGGTTATGTCCCTATTCGTGTGTGCTCATTTGCTTGTTGTGTCCGGCTCTTTGCGACTCTATGGACTGTAGCCCACCAGGCTCCTCTGTCCATGGGATTCTCCAGGCGAGAATACTAGAGTGGGTTGCCATGCCCTCTTCCAGAGAACTTTCTGACCCAAGGATCAAATCCGTGTCTCCTGTGTCTTCTGCATTGCAGGCAGATTCTTTACCACTGAACCACCGAGAAAGCCAAGACCTGTCCCTACAATGCATAATTATTGATGGAACTGAACCTATTTGAAGGTACAAAATATACTTTTAAAAATAAATTTATAGCAATTCATATTCCAAATGTAAAATATATGTATTTTTAGTTTTAAAGCAGAAGAGATTAGGATCTTGAGAACCAAGATTTGAAACCCGGTTCTTTCATTAACATTATTCATTATGTATGCTTTAGTTTCTTCAAAGAAACGAAAATACTAGAGTTCACATATCATAGGGTTGTTTGCAAGGGCAGCATGAATTAAGAAATGTTAAGATTTTAGAACAGTGTCTGGCTCGTAGACTATAATTACAAGTATTCATATTTCTACCATTACCATTGTCATTCACCATCAGTACAACTGCTAACCCAGTGATCTCCACTTGTAATCCAGTCTGAGTGCTGTAGCGTTCAGGAGACACAATTAGCAACTCACACAAATTTGATGAACAGTATATTTCTTAAGAGCTTGCCAATGCAGGAGACACAGGTTCGATCCCTGGGTCAGGAAGATCCCCTGAAGAAAAAAATGGCAACCCATTCCAGTTGTCTTGCCTGGAAAATCCCATGGACAAAGGAGCCTGATGTGGGCTACAGTTCATGGGTTTGCAAAGAGTCGGACACAACTTAGTGACTAAATAACAACAACAACATACTCCTTAAAACATTCAACTTTCAGATTTTGTAAAATTTCCCTATAGTAAAGAAGCCATAAAATAGATAACTAAGGAAAACATATTGTGTAGCACAGGGAACTCTACTCAGTGCTCTGTGGTGACCTAAATGGAAAGGATATCTAAAAAAGATGGAATATATGTAAATATACAGCTGATTCACTTTGCTGTACAGCAGAAATACAACATTGTAAAGCAACTATACTCCAATTAAAAGAAAAAAAAGAATGGACCTAGGAGATTATTTTGAAAACAGAAAAAGAGCAGTATTTGGAAGAACTTAGATGTGACTAAACATATAGCCAGTTTATTTTAATTAAATATTTTGCTGGCATCTAAATCTATATTTCTCTGCTGTGAGACTGGTTTTGGATATCTTGCACAAGTTGATTTTTTAAGCTCTACATTATACTCTCTAACACATTCTAGTTTCCTATAAGACTTGGACTACAGCGTCCTAACAGTTTTCACTTTCACTCTGCTCTTATTTTCATAAATAAATGTCACCATAAAAGGTACACACACTTCTTATTTAAATAGAATAACTGGATTAGAGCTGTAATTAGTAATGTTATAATCTTTCTCAACTATCAAATAATATTTAATATCCTTTGGATTACTTCCATGATAGCAAATATTGAATACAAATAGATACTTGGACATGAAGAGTTGATGTGTTTTCAGATGTTGGAAATTTCTGGAATCTTGAAGTCAACGGAGGTTTCTATTTTATGTGAGGTAGGATTCAGTTCAGAAAGCAACCAATCTTATTGCTACAGTGTTTTCACTTGGGACATTAAATTGGTCATCACTCAAATTATTATTTAAGACTAAATTGCTTCACTCAGTTACATCTTATTCCCTAAATATTGCACCCCTTCCTTAACATTCTTAATTCCTATAATGCTCCTGCTAATACTCTAACTTATTGCTTATTCTTTTCTAGTCTTATACATTATTGCCCCATTTTTTCTGTTTATACATAATTAATCAAAAGGATTTATTAGTAGTGCAATCTGCTTTTTTCTAATTATATTTAGATCACCTATCGGTATCACTATATTTGTCATGATCAATCTATATGTCTAAAAATGTTTTTAAAAGAAAATAATTGATCCTGTTTGAATTTTAACTCAGATAGGGGTTGGAAAAAAATTCAGACAGGTAGCACATTCAAAAACTTGTATTTTAAAAATATATGAACAGTTAAAAATCCCATACCTAATAGATACATAGTGTTTGTGAATATGTCATATTTATTGGGTCTTTTGACATTATCAATGAGTGAAATTAAGTGACTTGTTGTTCAGTTGCTCAGTTGTGACTCCATGGACTACACAGGCACATCAGGCTTCCCTGTCCATCACCAACTCCCAGAACTTGATAAAAATCATGTCAATCGACCTGGTGATGTCATACAACCATCTCGTCCTCTGTCATCCCCTTCTTCTTCTGCCTTCAATCTTTCCCAACATCAGGGTCTTTTCAATGAGCCATCTCTTCACATCAGGTGGCCAAAGTATTGCAGCTTCAGCATCAGTCCATCTAATGAATATTCAGGATTGATTTCCTTTAGGATTGACTGGTTTGATCTCTTTACAGTCCAAGAGGCTCTCAAGAGTCTTCTCCAACACCACAGTTCAAAAGCATCAATTCTTCAGCTCTCAGCCTTCTTCACTGAGCAGCTCTCACATCCAAACATGACCGCTGGAAAAACCATAGCTTTGACTGGACAGACTTTTGTTGGCAAAGTAATGTCTCTGCTTTTTAATATGCTGTCTAGGTTTGTCATAGCTTCTCTTCCAACGAGCAGGCATCTTTTAATTTAATGGTTACAGTCACCATTTATAGTGATTTTGGAGCCCAAGAAAATAAACCACTTCAGCATTCTTGCCTTGAGAACCCCATGAATAGTATGAAAATTATGAAGTTAAGGGAGAAAAGGAATCAAATACTGAATTCACCACTTAACTTTGGAATCTTTGTAATGAATATGTATCTTACCTTGCCTAAGCTTCAGTTTCTTTATCAATGTAGTCCAGTTCAGTTCAGTCTTTCAGTTGTGTTCAACTCTTTGCGACCTCATGAACCACAGTACGCCAGGCCTCCCTGTCCATCACCAACTCCCGGAGTCCACCCAAACCCATGTCCATTGTGTCAGTGATGCCATCCAACCATCTCATCCTCTGTCGTCCCCTTCTCCTCCAGCCCTCAATCATTCCCAGCATCAGGGTCTTTTCAAATGAGTCAGCTCTCTGCATCAGGTGGCCAAAGTATTGGAATTTCAGCTTCAACATCAGTCCCTCCAAAGAACACCAAGGACTGATCTCCTTTAGGATGGACTGGTTGGATCTCCTTGCAGTCCAAGAGACTCTCAAGAATCCTCCAACACCACAGTTCAAAAACATCAATTCTTCGGTGCTAAGCTTTCTTTATAGTGCAACTCTCACATCCATACATGACTACTGGAAAAAGCATAGCCTTGACTAGATGGACCTTTGTTGGCAAAGTAATGTCTCTGCTTTTTAATATGTTACCTGCTGCTGCTGCTGCTAAGTCGCTTCAGTTGTGTCCGACTCTGTGCGACCCCATGGACGGCAGCCCACCAGGCTCCCCCGTCCCTGGGATTCTCCAGGCAAGAACACTGGAGTGGGTTACCATTTCCTTCTCCAATTCATGAAAGTGAAAAGTGAAAGTGAAGTCGCTCAGTTGTGTCTGACTCTTAGCAACCCCATGGACTGGAGCCCACCAGGCTCCTCCATCCATGGGATTTTCCAGGCAAGAGTACTGGAGTGGGGTGCCATTGCCTTTTCTGTATGTTATCTAGGTGGTCATGACTTTCCTTTCAAGGGGCAAGCATCTTTTAGTTTCATGGCTGTAATCACCATCTGCAGTGATTTTGGAGCCCAGAAAAATAAAGTCAGCCACTGTTTCCCCATCTATTAACACAGATATTAATATGATTTCTGTAACTGTGTTTATAATTAATGAGATAAAGCACTTGAATTCCTTTTCAGAGTGGGCTATGCTATATATCTTCTAGGCTCCAGCTCCTCCTGCCCTATGCTCTCATTCTCTACTTCTGTTTTCACTTATTTCAAAAAGATACTGAAATCTCTTATCTGCTATTATCTCAGTCCTATTCTTTTCTGTTGTAATTGAATATTTATTTCATTTTATTCATTTGTTGTCATTGTAATGGATTCTCAAAAGGAATATATGACAAATATGTATTCCACTCTTCCTTTTTGGATGATAAACTGCTGATGATAATCGAGTTGGTGATGCCATCCAACCGTCTCATCCTCTGACATCCATCCCCTTCTCCTCCTGCCTTCAGTCTTTCCCAGCATCAGGTCTTTTCCAATGAGTCAGCTCTTCACATCAGGTGGGCTAAGTATTGGAATGTCAGCTTCAGCATCAGTCCTTCCAATGAATATTTAAGACTAATTTCCTGCAGGAATAACTGGTTTGTTCTCCTTGCAGTCCAAGGGACTCTCAAGTATTCTCCAACATCACAGTTCTAAAGCAGCAATACTTCAGTGCTCAGCCTTCTTCATGGTCTGACTCTCACATCCATACATGACTACTGGAAAAACCATAGCTTTGACTAGATGGACCTTTGTTGGCAAAGTAATGTCTGGTTTTTATATGCTGTCTAGGTTGGTCATAGCTTTTCTTCCAAGGAGCAAGTATATTTTAATTTCACAGCTATAGTCACCATCTGCAGTGATTTTGGTGCCCAAGAAAATGAAATATGTCACTGTTTCCATTGTTTCCCCATTTATTTGCCATGAAGTGATGGGACCAGATGCCATGATCTTAGTTTTCTGCATGTTAAGTTTTACAGAAACTTTTTCACTCTCCTCTTTCACTTTCATCAAGACACTCTTTAGTTCTTCTTCACTTTCTACCATAAGGGTGCTATCATCTGCCTATCTGAGGTTATTGGTATTTCTTCCAGCAATCTTGATTCCAGCTTGTGCTTCATCCAGCCCAGCATTTGGCATGATGTACTCTGCATAGAGGTTAAATAAGCTGGGTGACAATATACAGCCTTGACATACTCCTTTCCCAATTTGGAACCAGTCTGTTGTTCCAAGTCCAGTTCTAACTGTTGCTTCTTGACCTGCATACAGGTTTCTCAGGAGGCAAGTAAGGTGGGCTGGTATTCCCAACTCTTTAAGAATTTCCCACAGTTTGTTGTGATCCACACAGTCAAGGGCTTTGGCATAGTCATTGAAGAAGAAGCAGATGTTTTTCTGGAATTATTTTGCTTTCTCTATGATGCAACAGATAGCAATTTGACTCTGGTTCCTGTGCCTTTTCTAAATCCAGCTTGAACATCTGGAAGTTCTCAGTTCATGTACTGTTGGAAACTAGCTTGGAGAATTTTGAGCATTATTCTGCTAGGGTGTGAGATGAGTGCAATTGTGCAGTAGTTTGAACATTCTTTGACGTTGCCTTTCTTTGGGATTGAAATGAAAGCTGACTTTTTCCAGTCCAGTGTCCACTGCTGAGTTTTCCTAATTTGCTGGCATATTGAGTGCAGCACTTTCACAGCATCATCTTTTAGGATTTGATGTAACTCAGATGAATTACATCACCTCCACTAGCTTTTTTCATAGTGATGCTTCCTTGATTTTGCATCCCAAGATGTCTGGCACTAGGTGATTGACAGATAACTACCATTGCAGTTATCTTGTCATGAAGATCTTTTTTGTATAGTTCTGTGTATTCTTGCTACATCTTCTTAATATTTTCTGCTTCTATTAGTTCCATACCATATCTGTCCTTTATCCTTTATACCATTTCCATGCCTTTATTCTGTCCTCTGTCCTATATTCTGCCCATCTTTGCATGAAATGTTCCCTTGGTATCTCTAATTTTCTTGAAGCATTCTCTAGTCTTTCCAGTTTTGTTTTCCTCCAGTTCTTTGTTATTCATCACTAAAGAAGGCTTTCTTACCTCTCTTTGGAATTCTTTGGAATTCTTTGGAACTCTGCCTTCAAATGGGTATATCTTTCCTTTTCTCCTTAGCTTCTTTTCTTTTCTCAACTATTTGAAAGGCCTCCTCTGACAACCATTTTGCCTTTTTGCACTTCTTTTTATTGGGGATGATCTTGGTCACCACCTTCTGTACATTGCCATGAACCTCCATCCATAGTTTTTCAGGCACTCTGTCTATCAGATCTAACCCCTTGAAACTATTTGTCCCTTCCACTGTATAACTGTAAAGGATTTAATTTAGGTCAAATTTGAATAGAGTAGTGGTTTTCCCTACTTTCTTCAATATAACTCTGAATTTGGCAATAAGGAGTTTATGATCTGTGCCACAGTCAGCTCCTGGTCTTGTTTTTGTAGACTGTATATAGATTCTCCATCTTTGGCTGCAAAGAATATAATCAATCTGATTTCATTTTTGATTTTGTGGTGATGTCCATATGCGGAGTTTTCTCCTGTGTTGTTGGAAGAGGGTATATTCTCTTTGCAAAACTCTGTTAGCCTTTGCCCTGCTTCATTTTTTACTCCAAGGCCAAACTTGCCTGTTACTCTAGGCATCTCTTGACTTCCTACTTTTGCATTCCAGTCTCTTATGATGAAAAGAACATCTATTTTGGAGTCAGTTCTAGCAAGTCCTGTAGGTCATCATAGAACCATTCAAGTTCAGCTTCTCCAGCATTAGTTGTTGGGGCATAGATTTGGATTGCTGTATATTGAGTGGTTTCTTGGAAATAAACAACGATCATTGTGTCATTTTTGAGATTGCACAGTAGCACTGCATTTTGGACTCTTTGTTGACCTCGAGGGATACTCCATTTCTTCTAAGGGATTCTTGCCCACAGTAGATATAATGGTCATCTGAGTTAAATCTGCCCATTCTGGTCCATTTTAGTTCACTGATTCCTAAAATGTCGATGTTCACTCTTGCCATCTCCTGTTTGACCACTTCCAATTTACCTTGATTCTTGGACTTGGCATTCCAGGTTCCTATACAATGTTTTTTGTTTTGTTTTTTTTTACCACATTGGACTTTACTTCCATCACCAGTCACATCCACAACTGGGCATTGTTTTCACTTTGGCTCTGCCTCTTCTTTTTTTCAGGAGTTATTTCTCCACTCTTCTCCAAGAGCATATTGGGCACCTATCGACCTGGAGAATTCATCTTTCAGTGTCATATCTTTTTGCCTTTTCATATTGTTCATGGGGTTCTTAAGGCAGGAATACTGGAGTAGTTTGCCATTCCTTTCTCTAGTGGACCACATTTTGTCAGAACTCTTCACCATGACCTGCCCATCTTGGGTGGCCCTACACAGCATGGCTAACAGTTTCATTGAGTTAGACAAGGCTGTGATCTATGTGATCAGTTTGGTTTACTATAGATTACTTTAATATTTGCTAAATCTGTGAAAGATATACACCTAGTTTTTTTTTTTTTATAGCAGCCCCATAAACTGGGTATTATTATTTTCATTCACAGTTAAAATTGAGTCTCTAGATGGTTAAATAATTTATTTGACTAAACTAATACATTTAAGGATGAAGATTCAAGTCCATGTCTTTGTGCAAAGTACAGTATTTCTATCCTCTTAAACATACATCAATAGTCTAATTGAAATATAAGATTTTTTTCTCCTGCATTCCAGACAGACGCTTTAACCTCTGAGCCACCAGGGAAGTTTTCAGCAAATAGTCATAGCAATAAAATACACTCCTCAAAATACTGCTACATTTTTTTGTACTTATCATGAAAGAACACCTATAAACATATAAATGCCTTGCATAGCAATGTGGCGTGTTTTGTTTATTCCAGCTCACCAGTGTTTCCCACTACTGAATCTGAGTCAGTTTTTAGTCCTCATCTGTTTGGCCTAAACACAACCTTTAACACATTTCAGTATTCCTTCCATCAGTAAGTACCTTTGTTACCTGAGTTCTAAATGGCCATAGTCTCTTCATTTCCTTCCTATCCATCTGATATATGGCTTCAATCTCTGTTAAGACTGAAGACCCTTAAGATTCAGTTTTTGAACTACTTCTCTCCTGTTTTCAATTATAGCCCCTTTAGGGACCTGTTTAATCTTCATAAATTTTATCTCTTGCTGATGAGTTACAAGCTTATTTCATCAGTCTTGGTGAAATTCTCTTCTGAATCTATACTTCTTTATCCAACTGCCTATTTGATGTTATCTCCACTTGTTTCTAATAGAAATTCTGGAGACATTTAGACATCTCAAACTTAGTGTGTTTAAAACCAAGCCTTGCCATCTTATTCCTTGATACTATTTTACTTATAACTTCCTATATTAATTGCTAGCAAATTCCACCCTGCAGTACCCTAGCCAAAAGTTTTCCTTTCTTTGGTCCACGTGCTAAATTCTCTTTATTATTCATTAACTCTCCCTTTAAAATATATCCAGAACCATTAACTAATCACCATACTTCCAAGCACCATCATCTATGTCATTAATTATTGTGACAAATTGTCAGCGGACCTTCCTAATCCTTCTCTTGTCTCCATAGAGTCTATTTTGAAAACATTCTATTAAAATTTGTCATATCCCTCCTCAGAAACCTCTAATGGCATGCCACTTTCTTCAGATTAAATGTGAAATCACAATAATGGTATTGCATCTTGACATAATTTGTTGCAATTATGTTACAGCTTGCTCTGTTCTATTTGACAGCTTCTTGAGCTTACCAGGAACATTTCAATCATGGAGCTTTGCATTTCTGTCCTCTGCTTGAAATGTCTTTCCCCCAGAAACCCATGGGACTTGTTGCTTCTGCTCCTTCAAATCTTTCCTTACATAAGTCCTACCTAGAGTGTCCATGCATTTACTACTGCAAACTTTCCCACGATTCTTTCAAATTCTCTGTTTTACTTTAAAATTTATTACTTCCTATTGAACTATATAATATCATTATTTTTTATGCTTCTTATCTCTCTAGCCCTTTCCCCTATTTGCCCAGTGAATAAATTTTTGGTGCTTAGAAGATTGTTCATTTTTGTAACAGACTAAAAAAAATTGTTGAATAAATGAATAAATATCATGGTGGGATTCCAGATTTTATTGATTAAGGCTGATTACAAAACAACTTGAGGTACAGTAACTTGAAATATCTTCTTCTTAGGCAACACCATTGCTAAAATGCAAGTATCGCTGCCACTAACATTTTCTTAAAATAATTCTCAAGTGTTTGACAATGCTAAAAATTCCAGTCCCTATGAGAGTGAACATTCAAGAGAGACCCTCTGCTATTAATAAACACATTAAAATAATTTCAAAAGGGGTGAAATTGGAAATGGGAAAGACAAGGAGTAAAATAATATTGGTAGAACAATCACATTTGCTGGTTCACATGTATGGAAAAATACTAGGCATGACTTTTCTTCCCCTTTTCACCTCACACACAAAAAAAGGCTTAAGCCTTGAGAACATCAAAAAACTCCAAAGTAGGTCAACAAGTTCATTGTCCTTCAAGACCATTCTTTAGCTAATGCTCCAGCCCTTAGAATTGGCTGTTGCATTTGCCACTTGAAGAAGCACTAACATCTGCCTGCCTAATACTCTTTCCTACTCCAGCAGGTGAGCAGGCTTCCTAACAGCAAGCCTTGCTCTAATGAACAGAAGTTATATTCCCCAAGATGTTCATTTGGCAGGGCTATTGGGCTGTTCTCAGCAATTCTCCAAACCAGCATTTCACACTTCTTTAGCTTTGAAGAGGAAAAAAGAAAAACAACTTCAGTGTTTTGCAAAAGCAAAATAGAAAATGTCAGAGCATTAAGTGGCTACAGAATGAATTTCTAAGAGCTCTCTTGCCAGCTTGTTGGGACAAATCATTGAAGATGATACCACTTTGATTTCTGTACCTGGTTAAGTACTTTCAGCTTTCTATAAGGCTTAGGCTACCTTAAAAAGTTCTTCCGTTTGGGGCTTATTGTTGGTTCAGAACTCTTTTGGAGAAGATGATTTTGCTTGGGTGAACTCTGAGGGTATGATTCAAATAGAGACTAGGTGTCTTCCTGATTCTGCTGGGTGTATTATATATAAATAATTTACATACATCTTTAAATTTACTGCTTCATTCAACTTACATTTCTTCCAAAGTTCTTTGGAAAATGTTGAGAAAGAGTGATGTTAATTTTTTGTTTTCGTTTTGGAACACTTTAAGTTATTTAACAAGTGCCAAAATTAGTGTAGATTTCTTAGTTCAATGTGCAAACAAAGCTACAACAAGTGAGAAGAAAGAAGAGATGAAGATATTTCTAGGGAAGCAGAAAAAAGTATGTAACCTAAGCCACATTACAAAAGTTTAATAGTTAGAAAAGAAGGGCAGAGAGGTTTAGCATCTAGGAGAGCAGAGAAACATAAAATAGCATAAAGTACAAGCATACTTCATTTTATTGCACGTTACATCATTATTGTGCTTTGGAGATATTCCTTTTTTTTTTTTTAACAAATTGAAGCTTTGTGGCAGTGCACATTAAGAAAGCCTGCTGATTCATGTTGATGTTTGATAGAAAACAATAAAATTCTGTAAAGCAATTATCCTTCAATTAAAAAATAAATAAATAAATAAATAAAAGCCTGCTGAGGCCATTTGTCTAACAGCATTTGCTCATTTCATGTCTCTGTGTCACACTTTGGTAATTTTTGCAATATCTCAGGTTTTTTTATTATTTTTTTTATGGTAATGTGCAATCAGTATTCTTTGATGTTACTGTTATAACTGTTTTGGGGCATCACAAACTATCCCCATATAAGACAGTGAGCTTGATGGATAAATGTTGTGTGTGTTCTGTTTGCTCTATCAGTGGGTCACTTCCCAGTCTATTTCAGTCTCCTTGGGCCTTTCTATTTTCTGAGACATAGCAATATTGAAATTAAGCCAACTAATAACCCTACAATGGCTTCTAAGTTTTCAAGTGAAAGGAAAAGTTGCACATCTCTCCCTTTAGTAGTCTATGAACTATTCTGAATACTTCTTTCATAGATTTCTTTTAAACTTGGGCAGATACTTTTCATTTGGGGTTAATCAGTTCAGTTCAGTTCAGTCACTCAGTTGTGTCCACCTCTTTGAGACCCCATGAATTGCAGCACGCCAGGCCTCCCTGTCCATCACCAAATCCCAGAGTTCACTCAGACTCATGTCCATCGAGTCCATGATGCCATCCAGCCATCTTACCCTCTGTCATCCCCTTCTCCTCCTGCCCCCAATCTCTCCCAGCATCAGAGTGTTTTCCAATGAGTCAACTCTTCTCATGAGGTGGCCGAAGTACTGGAGTTTCAGCTTTAGCATCATTCCTTCCAAAGAAATCCCAGGGTTGATCTCCTTCAGAATGGACTGGTTGGATCTCCTTGCAGTCCAAGGGACTCTCAAGAGTCTTCTCCAACACCACAGCTCAAATGCATCAATTCTTCGGCACTCAGCCTTCTTCACAGTCCAACTCTCACATCCATACATGACCACAGGAAAAACCATAGCCTTGACTAGACAGACCTTAGTCGGCAAAGTAATGTCTCTGCTTTTGAATATACTATCTAGGTTGGTCATAACTTTTCTTCCAAGGAGTAAGCGTCTTTTAATT
The DNA here is from genome assembly GCF_014754425.2 of Oryx dammah. Classification (NCBI taxonomy): domain Eukaryota; kingdom Metazoa; phylum Chordata; class Mammalia; order Artiodactyla; family Bovidae; genus Oryx; species Oryx dammah. Next base: position 29,529,112 of record NW_024070195.1, on the reverse strand, counting down.
TCATGGCTACAGTCACCATCTGCAGTGATTTTGGAGCCCAAAAAAATCAGCACTGGGGCAAAAACACAAGGGGAATCTTTGGCAGATTTCTGGAACTGTTTCTATAAACAGTTATCTCTCTCTCTTTTTTCTGTTTTGTTTTTTGCTAAAATTTATAGCCTCCTCCAACTCTCATCTCCATCTCCTCAACTTTATCAGATTGCAAGACTCTGCTTATGTTTCTTCTGCCTGTGCTGTAATCTGGAAAATAGCTTCAGGGAAGTATGCTGGTCACTTCATAGGATCCACTTTATTTTTCTAATCCCAGGAGTCACATCCCAACTGTTCAATATTCAGTGAATGAACAATATGGCCTTCATACATTGTCAAGTTTTATAGTGGTTTAAGATGGGAAGGCAAATTCACTACCTGTTATTCCATTTCAGACAGAAGCAGAAATATACAATGTTTTTATCTGCCTGATCCTTTGGACTAATGTCTCAAGTTTTCAGAAATAGGTGAGGAATATGGGTGCTATTTATTTCAATTCAGTTCAGTTCAGTCACTCAATTCATGTCCGACTCTTTGTGACCCCATGAACTGCAGCACATCAGGCCTCCTTGTCCATTATCAATCCCGGAGTCCACCCAAACCCATGTCCATCGAGTCAATGATGCCATCCAACCATCTCATCCTCTGTCGTTCCCTTCTCCTCCAGCCCTCAATCTTTCCCAGCATCAGGGTCTTTGCAAATGAATCAGTTCTTCACATCAGGTGGCCAAAGTATTGGAGCTTCAGCTTCACCATCAGTCCTTCCAATGAATATTCAGGACTGATTTCCTTTAGGATGGACTGGTTGGATCTCCTTGCAGTCCAAGGGACTCTCAAGAGTCTTCTCCAACACCTCAGTGCAAAAGCATCAGTTCTTCGGCACTCAGCTTTCTTTATAGTCCAGCTCTCACATCCATACATGACCACTGGAAAAACCAAAGTTTGACTAGACAGACCTTTGTTGGCAAAGTAATGTCTCTGGTTTTAATATGCGGTCTAGGTTGGTTATAACTTTCCTCCCAAGGAGTAAGTGTCTTTTGATTTCATGGCCACAGTCACCATCTGCAGTGATTTTGGAGCCCCCCAAAATAAAGTCAGCCACTGTTTCCCTATCTATTTCCCATGAAGTGATGGGACCAGATGCCATGATCTTCATTTTCTGAATGTTGAGCTTTAAGCCAACTTTTTCACTCTCCTTTTTCATTTTCATCAAGAGGCTCTTTAGTTCTTCACTCTCTGACATAAGGGTGGTGTCATCTGCATATCTGAGGTTATTGATATTTCTCCCGGCAATCTTGATTCCAGCTGGTGCTTCCTCCAGCCCAGCATTTCTCATGATATACTCTGCATATAAGTTAAACAAGCAGGGTGACAATATACAGCCTTGAGGTACTCCTTTTCCTATTTGGAACCAGTCTGTTGTTCCATGTCCAGTTCTAACTGTTGCTTCCTAACCTGCATACAGATTTCTCAAGAGGCAGGTCAGGTGGTCTGGTATTCCCATCTGTTTAAAAACTTTCCACAGTTTGTTGTGATCCACACAGTTAAAAGCTTTGGCATAGTCAATAAAGCAGAAATGGATGTTTTTCTGGAACTCTCTTGCTTTTTCGATAATCCAACGGATGTTGACAATTTGATCTCTGGTTCCTCTGCCTTTTCTAAATTCAGCTTGAACATTTGGAAATTCATAGTTCACGTACTGTTGAAGCCTGGCTTGGAGAATTTTGAGCATTACTTCACTAGTGTGCATGAATTCAATGGGGTTTCCCCAATTTAGAAAAACAAGTTTTAGATATTTTGAGAAAATAAAGTTTTCCTCATAAGGTTAGTTAAAAATAAGAAAGTCATGCAGTGGTATTTCAGAATCTGTGAGTACTGAAACTTACACAGAGAGAAGATAAATATATATATTTTTTCTTGATCTACCTAAGATAGTTTATGGTTCAATATAAATACTTGAAAAAAATCATTCTTACTTCCTGAAATGATTTGGATGAGAAAAATATCATACAGAATTCTATATATCTATAAGGTAATATAAGTTTTAAATAAATGATAAGTGGGAGTTACTTAAGAACAGAAGTTGTCTGTGACTTGGTAATATGGCTGAACTCTTGCTGGACTTGCACTTATATGTGGTGGGCATGGTTGGTTTGGAAGGGCCTCGGCTGGGAAATCTAGTCTCTTTCCATGTACTATTTCATCATCCTCTTGTTTAGCATGAGCTTTTTCACAGGGGGCGGTGGTTTCCAAGAACAGCAAGAGAGGCAGGATTTCATGGTGAAAACTTTTTTCAGACCTTTGCTTCTGCCAGTATTTCTGATGTTCCCTTGCCCCACAAAGTTACATAGACAATCTCAGAGTTAGAGCAGGAAAAAGGATATACTATACAACCGTGGGATAAGTTTTAAATTTTTTGCACATTTTTTGCAATCTATCATATATGTCATTCTATTGTCTTTTCCTTTAAAATTCTGTAATGAAGGATGGATAAGCGGTTATGGATCTTTAATACAAAATGATTCACTTTCTTTGGAAGGCAATTTGGCAATATATGTTTACCTGTAAATACCTCTTCTAGGAAAATTTATTACCGATGTACTCACATATGCACATAAATATGTATGAAATTACTTTGATTACTTTATTACAATTAATGGCAAAAGGTAGAAAAGAATATAAATGTGGTTAACAGAAAGGGTTTAAATAATTTATAATACATTCATACAATGACATATTATACATCTGTTTAAAATAACTAAATGATTCACTATGCATTGATGTGAAAGAAACTAGGGATTATATATTGTTAACTAGAAAAGAAAAACCTATGGCCCTGAAGAGAGTCTATCTTTATATACATGTTTTTTAAAAGGATATGTATATGGAGATGAAAACATATATTTGTATATGCAGTGCAATTTCTTGGGTGCAGAAACAAGAGACTGTTAACTGTTGCTTCGGTGGAGGTGACTTGGAGCAGCTTTTAATTTCATTATATATCTTTTTCATTGTACTTATATTCTTCACTAAGGGCATTGATTATCTTTCAAATGAAACTAACTAGTAAAAGAGAATCTCACTTTAAAACAAAACATTTGTTCAAAGAGTGCATGCAGTGGTAAAGAAAGGGAGAATAATGCAAAATGTCCATACTACAAAACAGACAAAAATACTTGATATAAGGAATGTACAAATACTTCATGATGGAGCTCCAGAGAAGCTGGAAATCACTATCTTTGTTGGGGAATGAAGGATGACTTTCTGAAGATGGTTTTTAGGAGGGTCCCTTATGTTAGAGATGGGGGAGCAGGCCAGAAAGTGGTAACAGTTAGGAGGGGCTGGAGTTAGTGAAATGACCTAGGACATGGAGCATGATGTTATGAATTAGCACACAGAATTCTAGGCTATAGTGCTTCCCCCTTTTTAAAACTTTAATTTTCCTTTAAGATTATTAATATGGTAGTCATTTTAATTAGACTGGTGGGAAATATTTAGAGACAAGAGAAAATTTTACAAATTCTTGCGATGTATTAGACTTTCACATGAGAACACAAGCTGGCAAATAAGGCTGAACAGTACTGATACCTCGGGTGAGGTGAGGCTCTAAAACAGGTAAAAGGAGCACTGAATGGGAGCGTCCCCTGGATCAATAATCAAATTGTTTTTGCATTAAAACCTTGACCTTGGGTTCAGAGTTCAATCCTTCTCATTTAGCATTTGGTTGGTGGTTTCATGGCTAGCCCTCTGAGACTAGATCATCAGAGTGAAAGGGAAGAACCCAGACCTCTCCATTGGGGTCTATAAAGGTAGAGCTGCTCTCTTGTTAATTCAACCATCAGAGAAAACTGGCAGTGGGTAGAAGTGTCCCAGGGTTACCAATGCAGTTGTTTTCTACTCAATCTGCTGACTCTGTGACTGTTATTTTTGTTCAAGTTGTGCTTTCGGGAGTGCTAAGGCAAACATGCTACCCTCTGGAATTCATTGCAATCCAAGTAAACACATAGATGCTGAGCTCATTCCTGTATGACTCAAGGGAAATGGAAGACAAGAGTCTATGACTTTCCTCTAAAACTTACAAGTAGGATCAACTCCAGCAGTAAACCTGAGAGGATGCTTCTCCTACAAAGGTTGACTTTGTTGACTGTTAACTGGAAAATTGTAGACATAGAAAGATTCCATTGCAGCTAATTCAGCAAAGAATACTTTTCTTAAAAGAAAATAAAACAGCTTTAAGCATATACTCAATAACTTATATAGTTAAAACATAAGCTAATGTGTGATTCTAGATGTGGCAAAATTCTTTCTGGAAAGTTTTACAAGTCTTTTAGTTAGATTAGTTGTTTTCATATAAAGAATTTTGTCAAAAAGGGCTACTCATGATATGATGTTAATTACTTCAAGGTCTAAACTTAGCAAATTAGTTTCAGTGGTAGTAAGCATGCTAAATTTTGACTGAAATTCCATCTAGTTCTGAATTCTGTGTTTTACTTAGTCTCCAGTCATCCTTCCCTCCCGTGTGGGCATGTAAACTGGGATTTATCTTCCTTCCTTTTAAGAAAAGAGATTTTAATGCAGTGAAGCAAAACTTCACAGCTCTCTCTAAAACTCATTAAAAACATTGATCTAAATTCAAGATCTAATATCACAGCTCTGGTAGGTCAAAGATGGCTGTAAATTCTTTGCTACTTTTTGCATTAAGAAGTTGAGTCTAATTTTCATTTCTTTGTATCTGGGCCTACTTAGAGACATGCTTGACTAATAGTATGTGACAGAAGTGATATTCTTGAACTGCTGAGGTCAGGCTTTAAGAGCTTCCAGATTCTACCCAGGCCTCTGAGTTTACTCTTTCTGAGAGTCCTGATAAGGCATGTAAGGAATCTAACTGCCCTTAGCACCACGCAAGAGAAGCCACAAACAAGTTCTCTAGCTGGCAGTCAGTTTAGCTCAGCCTTGCAGCCATCTTCTCTGAGGGGCCAAACATTTGTGTCTGGATCTTTTCTGATACCATGAGATATCGCTGTTCTTATATGCCAGAAAATTCCAGAAGTGCAAAGTTGTTAATGCTCCCAAAAGTGATCCTTGAACAACTGAGGATCAGACATAAGATAAATGTTAGAGGCTACTGTTGGCCAGGTGAACAATTCTACGTGGTGTTCTGTACAATTCTCAGTCCTGGAAGTATGAAGGAGTCATTACCTACAGTGGAAACCTTGTAATATACCTCTTCTTGCCTTCTCTCTCTCTTTCTCTTTCTCATTTTCACTTTTCTTGGGATCACATCTCAAACAACCTTCCTGCACAAAGTCCTTGCCTCGACCATGTTCTGGAGGGAGATAAAAACTAAGACTATGCCCTGGCATGACATTGCTTAGAAGATAATTTACTCCATTTATGCTAAAACCCAGGCCTTCTACTGATTCAACATTCATAGGGCTTTCAGTGGAGACATTTTTCAGGTAAAAATGAAAGATTTTCCACATAGTTATTAATAATTCTTTCTGACTCCAAATGACAGGACACCTGCATTTTGAGTTTCTGGCTAAGGTGAAGACAGGGATATATACAGATTTCAGTTAACTAAATCTGTCGATCTCATTAAAACCTCATCACTGATAATGGAAACAAAAAGCTTGGGTATATACATTCTACTATAATGGTTCAAGATATAGTCTGTTGGTGGGGGCCATTATTAAACTTGATATAAATTAGATGGGACAGTGCTATTACAGTGTCAGAATGGGTGTAAGTTAATAGTTATAGTTCTATAATTTAACAAAGCATTACATAATTATATCAGATGGCACACAGTCTAAAACCTGAGCTCCACTTCACTGAATTTCGAAGAGTTGAGTCATAAGTGGTATGATATACAGTCTGAAACCAAATTATAGGCATTTCTCTGTTCATGGTTAGTATACTAACTTACTTCATAATAAAAGAAATCAGAACAATTATTCTGACATAACAAAAAGAATGACTACTTAAATGCTGAGTTTTGTATATGCATCAGCTTAATTAAAAAGAATAAAGTATAGTCAGTTTTCCTTCCAATCCCAAAGAAAGGTAATGCCAAAGAATGCTCAAACTACCGTCAAATTATACTCATTTCACACTCGAGTAAAGTAATGCTCAAAATTCTCCAAGTCAGGCTTCAACAGTACATGAACTGTGAACTTCCAGATGTTCAAGCTGATTTTAGAAAAAGAAGAAGAACCAGAGATCAAACTGCCAACATCTGCTGGATCATTGAAAAAGCAAGAGAGTTCCAGAAAAATATCTGTTTCTGCTTTATTGTCTATGCCAAAGCCTTTGACTGTGTGGATCACAATAAACTGTGGAAAGTTTCTAAACAGATGGGAAAACCAGACCACCTGACCTGCCTCTTAAGAAATCTATATGCAGGTCAGGAAGCAACAGTTAGAGCTGGATATGGAACAACAGACTGGTTCCAAATAGGAAAAGGAGTACGTCAAGGCTGTATATTGTCACCCTGCTTATTTAACTTCTATACAGAGTACATCATGAGAAACACTGGGCTGGAAGAAGCACAAGCTGGAATCAAGATTGCCGGGAGAAATATCAATCACCTCACCACCCTTATGGCAGAAAGTGAAGAAGAACTAAAGAGCCTCTTGATGAAAGTGAAAGAGAAGAGTGCGGAAAAGTTGGCTTAAAGATCAACATTCAGAAAACTAAGATCATGGCCTCTGGTCCCATCACTTCTTGGTAAATAGATGAGGAAACAGTGTCAGACTTTATTTTTTGGGGCTCCAAAATCACTGCAGTTGGTAACTGTGGCCATGAAATTAAAAGACACTTACTCCTTAGAAGGAAAGTTATGACCAACCTAGACAGCATATTAAAAAGCAGAGACATTGCCAACAAAGGTCCTTCTAGCCAAGTCTATGGTTTTTCCAGTAGTCATGTATGGATGTGAGAGCTGGACTATAAAGAAAGCTGACCACTGAAGAATTGATGCTTTTGCACTGAGGTGTTGGAGGAGACTATTGAGAGTCCCTTGGACTGCAAGGAGATTCAACCAGTCCATCCTAAAGGAGATCATTCCTGAGTGTTCATTGGAAGGACTGATGTTGAAGCTGAAAGTCCTATACTTTGGCCACCTGATGCAGAGAGCTGACTCATTTGAAAAGACCCTGATGCTGGGAAAGATTGAAGGCAGGAGGAGAAGGGGATAACAGAGGATGAGATGGTTGGACTGCATCACCGACTCAATGGACATGATTTTGGGTAAGCTCCAGGAGTTGGTGATGGACAGAAAGACCTGGCCTGCTGTGGTCCATGTGGTCTCAAAGAGTCTGACACGACTGAGCGACTGAACTGAACTGAACTGATCGTTTTCTCTGTGCCCAGTAGGTAGAGGGAAGTAAAGAGTGCTGATCATCAGTGAGGTCTACAAAAATACCTAATTTATTTAGCAGAGTAATACCCTCAGCGCATTTCAGAGGTTCGTGGGGACCAGTTCCTGTCATTTCTCTCTTCTTGACAGAATTGAGTATAATAGGAGTGGGGAATAAATAAGGGAAAGTTAAAAAATGTCCTCACATATTTCATGTCTTTCTCCTTCAATCTGTTACTCTCTTTCTCTTTTGCTCCCTCTCATGTGCACACACACATGTGCACACATATACACAGACACACGCGCACACACAGCAGAGCGAGGGAGCACACTAGGGAGCACAGTTATTTTCTAAGCACACGGAACCAACCTAGTTTCCCATGTTTCAGCTAAGTGTCCATGGACTTGGTAATTAACATTTGCAAAAGTGATAAATCCACCTCAGCTTCTCAGGTTAGTCCCAAAGTAATTGTTTTTGACATTTCTCTTTGTTCTGGTATTTTGGGGAGTCCAAAAACCTGAATTTAGGTCAAGGTCTGCTACAGGCCATTTCTGACATTACAGATCCATGATTCTCAACTAGGGAAAGGTTAGTATTTTAGGTGAGATAATTCCTTGCTAAGTAGGAATATCTTGTACTTTTGGGATATTGTCATCTTTGATCACTGTCTCTAAATTCTTCAAGCCATTTTTTTTTGTTTCTCCACATTACATTAACTGTCTTCAGAACATTTATCACTATTGATATCACTCTATTTTTATTTATTCTTAATTTTTTAAACATAATTTTATTTTAGTTACATTTATTTATTTAATATTTATTTTTTTTTTTGGTTGTACCATGCAGGTATGTGGGATTTTAGTTCCCCAACCACAGGAACCTGTGGCCCCTTCAGTGGAAGTGTGGATTCTTAACCACTGGACCTCCATGGATGTCCCAGTCCTATCCATTTTTACTGAAGCAAAGTTATTATTTTGCCATGATGTTATGTGAGCATTTTTCGGGAATAAACTTTTTTAAAAATGTTATATTTGTATGGTACAAAAGACACAGATTCTGTGCTAGAAATTGCCATTGAGTTTGTGTGTACTTAGTTTAGAAATATAGATTCAACTCTACTAGTATATTAGCTTAGTGGAGGAAATATAGGCTGTCGTTATGGATTCAAATCCTGGCTTGACTTCTTACCAACTAAATGAATGTGAAAAACACTGCTAGCCTTTATGAACTCTACTCATTCCTATTTATGGAACAGTTTTTCACTTGTCTAGAGATTCCCTGACTAAGACTCTTTGTGATGTTCATAGGTATATTCTAGGCTCTGTCTGACTTGTAGTGGATGCCCAATAAAGATTTATGCCTAAGTATAGGAAATGAGTCCTAACTAAAATTCAAAAATAAATTTGAGTTTTAAAGGGTGTGTATAGGCCCCCAAAATCCAAATTTAACAGTGCTGGAAATTTCTTTTCAGTTGTCTAAATATGGAGACAACTTCTGTTGCTATAAAAGGACTGGAGTTCATGGGTACCTTCTTATCACTAGATGCTTTTTTATGACTCTTCTCTTGGAAGATGAAGCAATCAAACTCTCTTGAAAGTCATGGCCATAATTCAGTGAAGTTGAATGGAAATGCCTTTTTGGTATGAATATTTCTGATGGCTTTTGGACTGATTTGGTTTTTCTGTCCCCTATTGATTAGTTATGGTGTCTTTATCTGCCAGTCATTTCTAGCTAATTGTTCAACTCTCATCCTAATTCATTAAGGCTAAGCATTGTGGCTACAGTTAATTTTCTCCCAGAACTGTGAGCAATTCTCCTTAGATACAGCCTAAAGTTTCATAGATTGACCCCCATAAAAATATTTTTCATAGAATCATTGCTAAAGGTGACTGATAAGGAAGACTAATATCACTATTCTTTTCTCTGTGAAAAGCTTCTGCTCTGTAATGCTGGGAGCATTTTCAGAGATCTAGCATTCAGGGACTACCCTGGTGGTCCAGTGGTTAAGACTCCACACTTCTGATGATGGGGGCATGGCTTTAATCCCTGGTCAGGGAAGTAAGACCCCGCATGCCATGCTGCGGGGTGAGAGTGGGTAGCGGGGAGAATCTAATATTTAGCCTGCTTTCCCTTAGAGTCCTCAGGGTCAAAGAGTGGAGAGTCTTTCTTCTAAGATGTTCAGGACTGCTTGACCACTCTGATTGTCCCTCAGCCCATAAGACACTGGCACCACATTAAGCAAATTAAGTAAAATTACCATAATCATATAAAAGGAAAAGAGAAATGTAATAAACTAGTTCAACATGAACTGAGACAATAACAGTAGTGAGTAAACAGATTCTGGATGACATGTGGAGGACATGCCTTGATTAGGAGAAAACAATTAGTTGCCTACTATTTTCAAAATGCTTTTAAGATTAAACGGACACTGTGTTCCCAGCCATCTGCTATATATAAACATAGATACAATCATTAAGTGGGCTCTTGAACTTCAAAATCAACTATTTGAGAGGCTAGATATCTGCATTTTATTTCTATTTGTTGCTGTGTTAGTCCCTCAGTTGTGTCTGACTCTTTGCAACCCCATGGATCGTAGCCCGCCAGGATACTCTATCCATGGAATTCTTCAGGCAAGAATACTGGAGTGGGTTACCATGCCTTTCTCCATGGTACTATTTTAATTTATTCTCCAGCTTTTGGTTTTCAGCTGCTTTTCATTCACTCAATTATAAATGGTCGGTTCGCTGTGTTGTAGATATGTGTGCTTTAGTATGTGGCAGTAAAAATGGAAGCACTTAGCTGCTAAAGGTATATTTGTTCCATTGTGTTCTGACCCAGCAAAGAGGAGATAGTGTTGTATACAGCTGTGATCTACAGAGATGCTCAGAGCACATGCTGGCATTTACGCATGGTCCTCCTGCTGGCAGAGAACAAGCACAAAGAAATGACAGATAAGCCCAAAAGGGGCTATGTGGTGTTTGCCTGAATGTGTGTTAATGAGATAAGCCAATATCCCTCTACAGTAACTATGAGCGGGTGACTAAGGATTAGCAGAGGAGTAGTTTTTTTATAGGCTATTTTGGGGAAAGTTTGTGATTAGGACAATTAGGGCTTGACTTTTAGTATAACTGTGGTTGAGTCAAATTGCCTGCAGCATGGAATTAAGACTCAAAGAAAGAAAGCTTACTATTTATTTCTGGGAGAGCTAAGGAAGAAACTTGTCAAATTAAGAATAGTAAAAAAGAAAGAAACCAAAACTATCCATTGACCTAAACATTCTCTGACAATTTCTCAAATGCAGATAATGTTTATAGAATAGCGATGCTCAGTAGGAACAATTTATGAGTTAAATATTTCTGAAAATCCCATTGAATTCTGTGTTCTTATTTTATACAGCAGACTTGTGCAGAGTGAAATAGACTTGAACAAATTTCCCTTGAGATTTACTGCAGATCAAAATATATGTTTTTTCAATTATTTCCTGATTCTTAGATACTAATCGAATTTTTGTTCAGTTTTAGTCTTAAGGCTAAAGAATCCCTAGGAATTGGCACCTAAGTGTATCTGGGAATTATAGAAAGGGAATAAGCTCAAATATACTTACAAGTAATATATCTTAAGGTATGATAGAAGAATAGGAATAAGCTCAAGTACATATGCAAGTAATATATCTTAAAGTATGACAGAAGAATACACATGGACAGGAATTTAATGAAGGAAACTCTGGTCTCATTTATCCATAGGAAAATGAGTAAAATTAAGGTTGCTACAGTGCTTTGCCATTTATATAGTTTCTGCCCTTGACAGTTACGACATTCACAGTAAACTTATAAGGTAAAAAGGACAAGTTTTATTCTTACTTTTGGGACCCAGAGGCCTTATGTGACTTGCCTAAGACACATTTTGTGAGGGTAATGAAGCCAATATTTGAACCAATTCATCCTTATCCAGACTCTGTGATCTTTCCACCACCTTCCACTCTCGTTTCGTATGGATTGTTGGACAGACACTCATTCCATTAGGCTCAATGCCTTAACCGTGTTTTAAAGAGAACACAACCCATTGTGTCAGGAAACTCTGGAAGCAAAGCCAACCTGTCTCTCCCACTTCAGGCATCAAGTCGCTGGTGTCAGTACTGCATTTGCAGCAGCCGGCTGCCTGCTGAAGGCTTATCTCACTGTTGCAGCTCGTTACCCACAATACATTGAGATACGGAATAGAAAACAGATGTTGTTCTACCACCTAACAGCCACTCCTGTCATAACAAGGTTTATGTGCAGACTTTGGCATTGTGTGGTTTAATTTTTAGGGCCACAGGTTGGACACTGGCAACCGTCTTTGTTGCACAGGGAAGACACCAGTGTGGTGGGCAGAGTTGGAGATGAGCCCCAGAGCCCTGAGTCCTCAGGTTTCCATAGTTCTCTGTCACCCAGCAGGCTGCCTATAAATAATAGCAATTTATTCACATCAAGAGTCCTTTGCTGCCGGCTACGGATGCTACGTTCACCCTCACTCCAGCTTGGCACCTGTGCTTGTGCTGTGTTCTCCCAGATTCCCCCCACATCTCATTTTTCCTCTCCTCCTGCCCACGAGGAAACTCTTCTCTCTCTCAGACATTAGAATTCTCCCCTTTTCAAATACCTCATCCTACAGTATCCCTGTTCCTTTCTCATTTAGAAATACCATTGTGTTTCTAGTTCATAAATCTAATATTAATTTTGGAATGTGAAGTTAAGTGGGCCTTAGAAAGCATCACTATGAACAAAGCTAGTGGAGGTGATGGAATTCCAGTTGAGCTATTTCATATCCTGAAAGATGATGCTGTGAAAGTGCTGCACTCAATATGCCAGCAAAGTTGGAAAACTCAGCAGTGGCCACAGGACTAGAAAAGGTCAGTTTTCATTCCAATCCCAAAGAAAGGCAATGCCAAAGAATACTCAAGCTACCACACAATTGCACTCACCTCACACGCTAGTAAAGGAATACCCCAAATTCCCCAAGCCAGGCTTCAGCAATATGTGAACTGTGAACTTCCAGATGTTCAAGGTGGTTTTAGAAAAGGCAGAGGAACCAGAGATCAAATTGCCAGCATCTGCTGGATCATCAAAAAAGCAAGAGAGTTCCAGAAAAAACATCTATTTCTGCTTTATTGACTATGCCAAACCCTTTGACTGTGCGGATCACAATAAATTGTGAAAATTCTGAAAGAGACGGGAATACCAGACCACCTGACCTGCCTCTTGAGAAATCTGTATGCAGGTCAGGAATCAACAGTTAGAACTGGACATGGAACAACAGACTGGTTTCAAATAGGAAAAGGAGTACGTCAAGGCTGTATATTGTCACCCTGCTTATTTAACTTATATGCAGAGTACATCATGAGAAACACTGGGCTGTAAGAAGCACAAGCTGGAATCAAGATTGCCAGGAGAAATATCAATAACCTCAGATATGCAGATGACATCACCCTTATGGCAGAAAGTGAAGAGAAACTAAAAAGCCTCTTTATGAAAGTGAAAGAGGAGAGTGAAAAAGTTGGCTTAAAGCTCAACATTCAGAAAATGAAGATCATGGCCTCTGGTCCCATCACTTCATGGGAAATAGATAGGGAAACAGTGGAAACAGTGTCAGACTTTATTTTTTTGGGCTCAAAAATCACTGCAGATGGTGACTGCAGCAATGAAATTAGAAGACACTTACTCCTTGGAAGGAAAGTTATGACCAACCTAGATAGCATATTCAAAAGCAGAGACATTACTTTGCCAACAAAGGTCCATCTAGTCAAGTCTATGGTTTTCCCAGTAGTCATGTATGGATGTGAGAATTGGACTGTGAAGAAAGCTGAGCACTGAAGAATTGATGCGTTTGAATTGTGGTGTTGGAGAAGACTCTTGAGAGTCCCTTGGACTGCAAAGAGATCCAACCAGTCCATTCTAAAAGAGATGAGCCTTGTGTGTTCTTTGGAAGGAATGATGCTAAAGCTGAAACTCCAGTACTTTGGCCACCTCATGTGAAGAGTTGACTCATTGGAAAAGACTCTGATGCTGGGAAGGATTGGAGGCAGGAGGAAAAGGGGATGACAGAGGATGAGATGGCTGGATGGTATCACCAACTTGATGGACGTGAGTTTGAGTGAACTCTGGGAGTTGGTGATGGACAGGGAGGCCTGGCGTGCTGCAATTGATGGGGTCACAAAGAGTCAGACATGACTGAGCGACTAAACTAAACAGAACTGAACTGAATCTAAAATTTAATTTTTTAAAATGTTTATCTTACATATTAATGTTTTTATTTGTTTTGCTTTACTATTCTTAGTAATCTTCAAAATAAATGATAAGATCTCTGAAGGACAAGGGAAGTCCTTTTTGAGTATTTATTGCCTAGTTCAGTGCTGAGTCTATCAAGGTCATAAAGTGGACAATAGTTTTTGAATTATTTGCATGTTTAATCTATTTGAGGGAGATGAGACAGGCTGGGACCTGGGACCCTTTGCTGAAGTGCAGCAATCATTGCACCTGGATAAACCTCTCTTGCAACAAAATACAAAAAACTATATGGGACCAAATGTAATCATGTGCAGAGTTGTACAAATTCTGGACAAAAGATTGCAAAAAGATCCAGAAACCGTAACTGCCAAGGGTCAAGAGTCAAAGCAGGGTACTGTGCATGCTCTCTGCACTCGATACCACAAAGGGCTGGGCGAAACACTTAAGCCAACCCTCTGTCCTGAATACAGGGAACAACTCTAACCTCACCCCACAGAAGGAACCAGCTCATCCCACTTTTGAGAGTGAGCAAGGGAACGTGAATCTTGTTCTCACTCCCCTCTGCTGCAGCAGGGTCCCCAGTAAAGTCTTGCTGAATTTCTTGTTTAGATTTTAGTCAATTTCAATTGATTGAGGAAGGCCAAGAACCCTAGTGGGTATCAGAGAGATATCTTAGAATTCCTTACTGTGACCAACACATAGAGGTGGCTTAATATTTACTCTGTGAATTAGATTATATATCTTTTCCAGTTGCTTAATACTAGCTTCATGAAATTTAAGCAGCTGCCCCAGAGTCTTCATATAGATCCACTATTAAATTTTACTACTTTATGAATGCTTTACATAATATGAAGATCTATATTCAAAAGACTTTGATATAATTTTTGACATAGTAATAAAAATCACCAGATCAAACTGAATAAGTATAAATTTTTTTCTTGCTGTGTTGTAAGATATGACACAATCATCTTCTCTTTTGTAAAAAACTTCTCTATACAATTATGTAAATTATACTATTATATCCTCATTATGATTATTTAAGGTCTAGCAGGAAAATAAAAAAACATACTGTATTCACTTGTATTATAGTTATATAGATAGCTAGAAAAATAAATCAATATCTATGGTCCTTGCTGCTTTAGCCATGAAATGATGCTGAATCAGAGAAAACAGAGTCCAAAAAGGCCCATTAGCACATAGTCTTATCCCCTTTGTCACTATAGGAACCGTCACTGTAATACATCCTCTAATGTGATGAGGAAATGAGTCAGCACTCTTACACAGAGGGAAATGTTCCAGGTCTCCTTTTCTTGTTGATTTACTGTCAGCTTCTATTTGAATTAGACTTTGGGCCAAATACAAAACAGAACCATAGTCATCCCTGTAATGATCAAATGATCATTTCTAGGATCTCTAGCTGCTCATCACTCAGGGCAAGAGAAGACACATGAAACAAACAAAAAAAAAGACAGAAGGTATCCCTAATAAACACACACACACACACACTAAATCTTGGCGATTCCAGAGATGTAACGAACCATTTTAGAGGTACAAAGAATGATACAAAGAGAGAAAGAGAATTTTTTGCTAAGATGCTTTTATGCCAAGGTCCTAGACTGTAGAAGAGAGATTTTTTGCTGCCCACTCCCTCACTGCCTTTCACCATAGAGGAAAGTAGCGCCTAGATTCAACCGTGTGTGGCACATTTTATTTTCTGAAGATAGTCCTCGGAATATTTCTGGTCCCACATGCTCCTGTAGATCATCACTGATCTCCTGAAGTAGATGAGACCTCTTTTTCTTGCCCTGGAACCTGAACAGTAAGTATTTAAGTCTCAGCAACTAAAATGCAGCTGAAGTGACAGTGCCTGATTTCCAAGGTTAGATCATGAAATGTTAGGACTTCCCCCTAGACCACATTCATTCTCTCCCTCTTTACCCTTCTCACACATACAGCTTAGTCATCAAGCTGTGGGGAAGTCCACAGTGGCCCACGTGGAGAGACCCAAGTTGGAGGGGAGCTGGGACCCCATTCAAAACACAATATCAACTGCCAGATTTGAGTGAATGAGGCTTCAGAAGAGTCTTCCAACTGATAGTGGGAAACAGAATTATTTCTACTGATCCCTATCTAAATTCCTGATCAGTAGAAAGGGGATAATTTAATAAATGTCTGTATTGTTTCACTAGGCTTCCCTGGTAACTCAGCTGGTAAAGAATCTGCCTGCAATGCGGGAGACCTGGGTTTGATCCCTGGGTTGGGAAGATCCCCTGGAGAAGGGAAAGGCTATTCACTCCAGTGTTCTGGCCTGAAGAATTCATGGACTGTATAGTCCATGGGATGGAAAAGAGTTGGACATGACTGAGTGACTTTCACTACATTTTGATGTAATTTTTGGAGCCAAAGTAAGTGAAACAAATTAGGGTGTCTAGAAGTAAACTCAGAGAAGGCTATGGCAACCCACTGCAGTACTCTTGCCTGGAGAATCCCAGGGATGGGGGAGCCTGCTGGGCTACCGTCTATGGGGTCGCGCAGAGTCAGACACGACTGAAGCGACTTAGCAGCAGCAGCAACACCAGAATGAACTACTATTGTAATGAAATCTGAAACATGTCCCACTGGAAAGATGTGACAGGTAGAGGCCAGAATGACTTTGAGGAGAATGTTAGCAAAAGCCTAAAGGGCCTCAGAGTGATTGTGGGAAGATAGATGATTTTCAAAGAGACTGTCAGGGAAGCCTTAAAAGTGTAGAAATGCTATTGCAGGATGGAGGGATAAGGATACTTGTTCCACTGTGATAGAAAGTTTGTTTGCAGTAACATAGAAAATAGAAACTGTATCTAGTGAACTGATGAATTTAACTAAGGAGAGTTTTAGGCAGAATTTGGAAAGTGTCTTCTGACTTTTCTCAATGTCTATAACAAAATGAGAGCAGAGGAGAGCTAAAAAAGGAATTGTTCTGTTTTCAGCAAAACTTTAGAGGACATATGAAGAAGATAGAACTTGGGCTTCAAAATAAGCCTTTCTCGTAACTTTCTCTTTAAGATTCTCAAAGTAAGAAAAGGCTTCATTGCAAAGACAAACTCTAGGATGGGTCTCTAAAACCTTTGGTTAAGATTATTACTGAACCAATTTCTTTGCTCAGCGTGTGACAAGCCAAATGCTGAGAAGCCAGGGTTTGCAACCTAGAGAGAGTTTTTACTGACAAGGCAGCCAAGTGAGGAGCCTGGAGAACAAATCTTAGATCTGCCTGCCTGAATGTGAGAGGTTGAGATATTAATGAAATAAAGAAGTAGGGTGGTCTTAGGTGTAGGGAAAGGTGGCTGAAGGCAGGCCAAGGTGAACTAATCGGCGTGCTGGGCAGGTGTATCTGGGTTACAATGTTCTTCACGGGGTGCATGTTCAAAAATGGAGGCATTTAGCATGATATGGGAAAAGGCAATGGCACCCCACTCCAGTACTCTTGCCTGGAGAATCTCATGGATGGAGGAGCCTGGTAGGCTGCAGTCCATGGGGTCATTAGGAGGCGGGCTTCACTTTCAATTTTCACTTTTCACTTTCATGCATTGAGAAGGAAATGGCAACCCACTCCAGTGTTCTTGCCTGGAGAGCCCCAGGGACAGAGGAGTCTGGTGGGCTGCTGTCTATGGGGTTGCACAGAGTTGGACACGACTGAAGCAACAGCAGCAGCAGCATGATATGAGGGTGGAGTTTCCCACCTTCTGACAACTAAATGTCGTTTATCAGACAGTTGTGCAGACCTAGGTTTACGGTTGGTGGTTCCAAGTTTTAGCCATGTGAAACTGGTCAGGAGCTGACTTCAAGTTTCTTAAAAAACACTTAAGCCCCTTTTACTATAATGACTCATACAACACTTGGAGGTGAAGGGATTGGTGAGTGAATTTTTAGAGAAAACCCCAACAGCTGTATTTACCAGCATAGTCTTTTAGTCATTAATACATATACATATTAACTGACAAGATCATTAGACATTTGATGAAAGCAAGTAGCCCAGAGAAAGAACAAATAAATACTAACACCTGAAGAATATGAAAATTAACGTAAAAGAAGAAAAGCATAAAAATTGGTATCTTTAGGGAAATTTTAGAGAACAATGAGTCTATAAAAGAAGGAACTGATTTGAGAAAAAGTGGAAAAATAAGAT
Organism: Oryx dammah; assembly: GCF_014754425.2. NCBI lineage: Eukaryota > Metazoa > Chordata > Mammalia > Artiodactyla > Bovidae > Oryx > Oryx dammah. Next base: position 29,511,290 of record NW_024070195.1, on the reverse strand, counting down.
CACATAACTGTAAAAAATATGTTAATGACCAACAACAAAGAAGGCAAATAAAGAGAAAATACAAGAACAAAAATAAGTAGAAATCTCATAGAACAGACATTTGAGAATGATAATAGGAAAAAAAAAATAGGTGATAAAACAGTTAAGAAATGCTAGAATAAAATTCCGCTGAGAAGAAATTCTCTCTTAAGAAAATTTCTTAAGAGAGAAATTTAGTCTTAAGGGGAAAAAAAGCAAAAAAAAAAAAAAAAAAAAAGCTCAAGATTTACTCTTAGAAATATCATCATAAAATTTCTAAATTATGGAATGAAAATGAAGATTCCATGGTTGCAAGGGGAGAGGATCAAGGCATAGTATACCATTCAATGAGAAAAGTGCAACTAGTGTCAAACTTCTCTGCAGTAGCACCGAATGCTAGAAGACCATGTAGCAATGACTTCAATCCCAGAATGTTACATACAGTAAAACTTCTAAATGTTAGCAGGAGAGAACAAAGAAATAGAGAGAGAGCAAGAGAGAGAGACTAGCCTCTCCTGAACATTCTCTGGGAAAAAAAAAAAAACCAACACATGAATATATATTCTAGTTATTTTAAAAAGCCACATGCAGTCTACTTTTAACCACTTGATCAAATGTAAGGAATTTAAATGGTATTTGTTTTGGATTTAGGAAATAGTCTCTAATAAAATAATTATTTGGAGAGAGGAAACCCTGTCTTTATCTGTAGCTCCAGTCTTTTATTTCTACAGGCACAGTTATGTATACTATGAATTCTTTACCAACTGAGTTACCAGGGAAGCTCCTATGAAAATGGTTACAAAAGTATAATCTTATAAGTATTAATAGTGTTCCTATTTATAGAAACATTATAAAATCAAGTCAAATTTTATTTTAGTTATAGAACAAAAATAAAACACAATTATATTTTACTTTGAAAGTTGTACTATACCTGCTATAAGAAAGCTTGAGGGAAAGACTGAGGCAAATTGTAAGTGCAGATTTCATCTTTATAATGTGGATAAATGGTATTCATCAATATTGATTAACAAAGAGAGCTTTAATATACTTAATAGGGAAACCATTATACATTAAATGACTAAAAATCTGAATGATGACAAAGGAATGAATCTGTTTTGAATGTACTAAATTTCTCCTCTTTCATACTGTAGAGACAGGAACAACTTTTTCTACCTAAATGCACATTGCTGTCACTTAATAAATGTGGGTACAGTAGTCATAAAAATAAATACTACATATGCCTTTGTTTTACTACACATTATCATGTTTGCTAAGTATAAAGTATCAAAAATGTCAGTCTTGAAGTTGATTGCTTCCTATATACAGAGAGCTATGTTACGAACAACTGGATTCTTTTCTTCATGAACTGAACTGAAGAGATATTGATAAAACTATTGCTGCTGGAAATATAAGCATATCATCTGTGAATGAGTGAAAGTTGCTCAGTCAAGTTTGACTCTTTGTGACCCTATGAACTGTAGCCCCCCAGGCTTCTCTGTACATGGGATTCTCCAGAGAGGGATGCTGGAACCATGCCCTCCTCCAGGTGATCTTCCCAACCCAGGGATCAAACCCAGGTCTCCCACATTGCAGGCGATTTCTTTACCAATTGAGCCAACAGGGAGCTCATCATATTTGATTTTGTATATAATTGTTAGGTTGGTAGAATAGGGAAAAGGAGTCCAAAATGCTGGTGGCTAGAAGACAAGGAAGGGAAAAGCCCGCAAAAATGAAATGAAAGAAGGTCTGAGGACCAGAGTGAGGACCTCAGGTAAAACAAATAACACTCTCGCCTGGCCCAATTTACATAGGACAGGCCCAGGGAGAGATAAACATATAAATAGAGGAGCCAAAGCCAGCTCTCTCTCTCTCTCCCCACCGCACGCTGGGGCGCTCTTCTCCTCATGTCTTTGGATCGACGTGCCCTCACGCCTCGAAGATGGATTTTCCTGCTATCTTCTAAATAAAATAGAGCTGTAACACTGAGCTGTAACACTGATTTGTCTAAGAGCTATAACATGGTCCATTCAAGACCTGAGAGCTATAACACGGTCTATCCAAGACCTGAGAGCTGTGATATGCTGAGGGGGCTTTAACGTCCATCACTCCAAATCTTTGTTGTGATGAGACAAAGAACCGAGAAACATACACTCGTGTGACATAATCATAAAGCAAAAATATATCTGTATGTATGAATTAATAAGGAAACATATTCTGAAATCTTATTTTTGTATCAATATAATTACTATGTTATTAACAATTACAATTAGAAAAATAATGATTAAACAGTTTTATGTTCCCCAGGGTCATGCAGTTATTAAGGGCAGTATAATTCATTTTAGAACTTAGTCTTCTGGTATCAAAGAACTTATATTTTCAAATAAAAATCTTGTTATTATAAATATGTTGACCCCCTCAGATTATTATGCATAGAAAAAATAAATTGACATAGACCTTAAAATTTTCAGTTTTAAGATACAATTGTGTGACTGGGAAAAAAAAAAAAAACACTCTCTAATTACAATTTGGAAAATAGAGGTAAAAATATAATCACCCATCATCCCATATTCAAAGAAGAATATTTAACACCATGATTTCTTTCCTTCTAGCTTCTATAGAGGGGCTTCCCAGGGGGCACTAGTGGTAAAGGACCTGCCTGCCATTGCAGGACATTGCAGAAGATGCAAGAGACACAGCTGCCATTCCTGGAACGGGAAGATCCCTTGGGGTGGGAAATGGCACCCCTCTCCAGTATTCTTGCCTGGAAAGTTCCGTGGGCAGAGAGGAACCTGGTGTGCTACACAGTCCATGGGGCTGCCAAGAGTCAGACACAACTGAGCACTAGCGGTAGCATCTACATAATGCCTGTATTGTTATGCCATAAACAAGCCACTGTAGAGTAAGCCCTGAAGGTGGTCTTATTGTGATGCAAATGTACGCCTTAAGCTTTGATTGCAGAGGCATCCATTTCAAAGATGGCTATCTGGGAAAAACACATTGCCAGCTTACAACTGGATAAAGAGCCAAGCTGTGCAGTCCCTGCCTCCCCTGTGAGGCTCTTTTGTTTTAGAGAACCTGATTGATTTAGATAACTGGACGTTTGGGTCACTTGCTTTTCTCTTAAACGCTTTAAGTTCTTGCATTTATGTTTTAAATTCACTAATAAAGAGCAAGCCCACAAAGCCCTACTTCCCTACCCTTTGACCCCAATAAAAGAAGAGTCCCAGGCACATGGTTTCTCTTTCTCTACCAGTGATCTTGTTGTTTGGCCCTAGGTGTATCTGTGTGCTTACCAAGACCTGTGACTGATAAATGTTCTTTTTCTTTTTTTCAAAGTTTCCTTGGCTTATTGCTGAGGGCATCTTGCCGTTATTATGAGAATTAAGGGCTGGTCCTGCCATAAGATGGTTATTGAAAAACTGTGATCAGAATGAAACGGTCATTGTAATGTTTCTGTCATTCCTTTACATTTTATTCAACAAGAAAGATTTTTCACAGCCACTGGATAAAATATCATCAGGGCTATGACATGAAGTTTCTTCAGTTTGCAGACACAGCCCTTCTTCATTAACAGTTTGCGTGTCCTGTCCAATCAGTACACAGAATTCTGAACTTGATTTGCCACCAATTACTCTCATTTCAGCTCAGGTACACTTCATGTTAGAATTGTTGATTTGCAACAAAAAGACTGCCAGATATTTCTCCAGAAAAGATGGGTTTATTGGGGATCAGCAGAGAATTGAAATTCGGTGTCTGCAGCCATGAGTGCCAACTGTGACTAGGTGTGCCAGGGGAGTAACTGGTGAAGTTCTGAGGCTAGAAAAATACATCTCCAGTACTTTCCTTAAGGCAACTCCTTACTTCACATAACCAGATTTAGTATACCTTTACATGTTTTTCCATCACTCAGTCCATCCAGATAAAATAAATGACATGAGGAAAGAAGAGATAATACAATCTTTAACAGACCACCTCTGTGTGGTAGAATGTAAGGGACTTAAAATTATTCTTTACTCTCAGTATTTTATATATAACTGTACTCATTTTAAATTTCATAAATAGTTACTTCAGATATCATTAAACAAAAAGCCAGTTCAAGCAACCATGTACACATAAATCCAATCAATGTTTATTATATATTCTTGGTGCTTTATTAGGCTGATTTTATGACTTATTTTTAATCTAAAGTTTTCTATTATTTATCCTCTGGAAAATCGAGGAGATAACACAAGAAACTGAGAATTTTTTTTTCTATTCATGCTACATTGAATTGGAGAAACGAAAGTTTCTATGCAGACATGTAATAGACTGGAACTTTGGAAATATTAACTATCATTGACTATCATCCCTGAGAAATGACTGTGCAGATAGTTCCACATACATATATGAATAGTTTCATGTATATGTCAGTTCAGTTCAGTCTCAGTCATGTCCAACTCTGCGACCCAATGGACTGCAGCATGCCAGGCTTCTCTGTCCATCACCAACTTCTGGAGCTCACTCAAATTCATGTCCATTGAGTCGGTGGTGCCACCTAACCATCTCATCCTGTGTCGTCCCCTTCTCCTCCTGTCTTCAAGCTTTCCCAGCATCAGGATCTTTTCCAAAGAGTCAGCTCTTCGCATCAGGTGGCCAAAGTATTGGAGTTTCAGCTTCAGCATCAGTTCTTCCAGTGAATATTCAGGACTGATTTCCTTTAGGATTGACTGGTTGGATCTCCTTGCAGTCCAAGGGACTCTCAAGAGTCTTCCAACACCAAAGTTCAAAAGCATCAATTCTTCAAGCGCTCAGCTTTCTTGATACATGACAACTGGGAAAACTATAGTTTTGACTACACAGACGGTTGCTGGCTAAGTAATGTCTCTGCTTTTTAATATGCCGTCTAGTTTGGTCATAGCTTTTCTTCCAAGGAGAAAGCATCTTTTAATTTCTTGGCTGAAGTCACCATCTGCAGTGATTTTGGAGCCCACCAAAATAAAGTCTCTTGCTATTTCCATTGTTTCTCATCTACTTGCCACGAAGTGATGGGACCAGATGCCATGATCTTAGTTTTCTTGAGTTGTAAGCCAACTTTTTCACTCTCCTCTTTTACCTTCATCAAGAGGCTCTTTGATTCCTCTTTGCTTTTTGCCATAGTGTGGTGTCATCGGCATGTCTCTGGTTATTGATATTCTCCAGCAATCTTGATTCCAGCTTGTGCTTCATCCAGCCCAGCATTTTGCATCATGTACTCTGCATATAAGTTAAATAAGCACAGTGACAATATACAGCCTGGACGTACTCCTTTCCTGATTTGGAACCAGACTGTTGTTCCATGTTTGGTTCTAACTGTTGCTTCTTGACCTGCATACATATTTTTCAAGAGGCAGGCAAGGTGGTCTGGTATTCCCATCTCTTTAAGAATTTTCCAGTTTGCTGTGATCCACACAGTCAAAGGTTTTCAGTTCAGTCACTCAGTCGTGTCCAATTCTTTGCAACCTCATGAATCGCAGCACGGCAGGCCTCCCTGTCCATCACCAACTCCTGGAGTTTACCCAAACTTATGTCCACTGAGTCAGTTATGCCATCCAACCATCTTATCCTCTGTCGTCCCCTTCTCCTCCTGGCCTCAATCTTTCCCAGCATCAGGGTCTTTTCAAATGAGTCAGCTCTTCGCATCAGGTGGCCAAAGTATTGGAGTTTCAGCTTCAACATCAGTCCTTCCAATGAACACTCAGGACTGATCTCCTTTAAGATGGACTGGTTGGATCTCCTTGTAGTCCAAGGGACTCTCAAGAGTCTTCTCCAACACCACAGTGCAAAAGCATCAATTCTTTGGCACTCAGCTTTCTTTATAGTCCAACTCTCACATCCATACATGACTACTGGAAAAACTATAGCCTTGGCTAGATGGACCTTTGTTGACAATGTGTGTACTTTTTAACATGCTGTCTAGGTTGGTCATAACTTCTTCCAAGGAGTAAGCATCTTTTAATTTCATGGCTGCAATCACCATTTACAGTGATTTTGGAGCCCAGAAAAATAAAGTCTGACACTGTTTCCCCATCTATTTGCCATGAAGTGATGGCACCAGATGCCATGATCTTCATTTTCTGAATGTTGAGCTTTAAGCCAACTTTTTCACTCTCCTCTTTCACTTTCATCAAGAGCCTCTTTAGTTCTTTTTCACTTTCTGCCATAAGGATGGTGTCATCTGCCTATCTGAGGTTATTGATGTTTGTCCTGGCAATCTTGATTCCAGCTTGTGCTTCTTCCAGCCCAGTGTTTCTCATGATGTTCTCTGCATAGAGGTTAAATAAACAAGGTGACAATATACAGCCTTGATGTACTCCTTCTCCTATTTAGAACCAGTCTGCTGTTCCATGTCCAGTTCCATGTTGCTTCCTGACCCGCATACAGGTTTCTCAAGAGGCATGTCAGGTCGTCTGGTATTCCCATCTCTTTCAGAATTTTCCACAGTTTATTGTGATCCACACAGTCAAAGGCTTTGGTATAGTCAGTAAATGAGAAATAGATGTTTTTCTGGAGCTGTCTTGCTTTTTTGATTATCCAAAAGATGTTGGCAATTTGATCTCTGGTTCCTCTTCCTTTTCTAAATCTAGCTTGAACATCTGGAAGTTCACAGTTCATGTACTGATGAAACCTGGCTTGGAGAATTTGGGGCATTACTTTGCTGGCATGTAAGATGAGTTCAATTGTGGTAGTTTGAACATTGCCTTTCTTTGTGACTGGGCTGAAAACTGACCTTTTCCAGTCCTGTGGCCACTGCTGAGTTTTCCAAATTTGCTGGCATATGTAGTTATTTATAACAATTTTACACATACCGGTATCATTACATTGTAAAGCTGCTCAAAATAGAAAGTGAATTTAAATTACATTAAAAAATTCCCCCCAGGTTGATATCTGTCATCATCATCATTAAGAAATTTGAACTCTTAAAAATTAGAATGAGTTGCTAAATTTCAGTTATTTCTGAGGGCTTTGCAAGACACATACAATTAAGAAAACAGCAGGGCATTTCTCAATTACCTTCTGCTTTCTTAAGTGAAATTCTGTCAGTCTACATAGCAATTATGTCCTCTTTTGGATAACTGGATGAGCATAAGAGTATATTTTTTAGGACTGACATGCCCTATTTGGATGTAACTCATTTAAAAAATCATGGAAATATCAAATCATTTCTATTTTCAAGTTAAAACATGTTCAAGGATAAACAATGTTAGACATCTCTGATGTCACCATTTATTTGAATCTTCTCTCAGTAATCATTTTCTAATTTGATTGTTTTAAAGATAACTTTACGCACCATTATCAGCCATGTGACTTTTATGAAACTGATAATACCTCTTATTTTCAATGATGAAGTTTGATTATTCAGTCTCATGCCTTGGCCAGTTATTGCCTTAGAAATGGAGCAATACAAGAGTAAAGTAACTAACTCCCCATATTATCTCTAGAGCAGTATATCCAATTTTGAATATAAGACTAGGACCTAAGTCTTTTGAGTCAGTCTTTTTCTGTTATTTCACTGGAATGCTGGGAAGCACACTATCATTCTCTTCCCTGCCAGTTATGAACCAGGAAACATCATCCTGGGAATTTCTGATCATTACCTTTGCCTCCCAAGATTAACCACCACTAGAATAAGCCAGAGTTAAAAGAGAGTAGAGATAGAAACAAACCAGATTTTTGGTAACAATCTTTTTGGGCCTTAAAAAAATGTATAGCAAAATATTTGCTTTACAATATTGTGCTGGCTTCTGCCATACATCAACATGAATTAGCCACAGGTATACATATGTACCCTCCCTCCGGAACCTCTCTCCCATCTCCCACCCCATCCTACCCCTCTAGGTTGTTGCAGAGCACTGGGTTTGAGCTATTCTCACAGCAAATTCTCACTGGTTATCTGTTTTATATATGGTAATATATATGTTTCCATACTCCTCTCTCAACTCACCCCACCCTCTCCCTCCCACACTGGGTCCACAAGTCTGTTCTCTATGTTTGTGTCTCCATCACTGCTCTGCAAATAGGCTCATCAGTACCATCGTTCTAGATTTCATACCCATGTGTTAGGCAATTTGAATAAGGTAACCTGTTACTCGCATCTAAAACAATCAAGCCAATTAAAGTCTTTCCATTTCAGTAAACAGTATTTATATGTATTTAAATCACACATGCTTTGTTCACCTTAAAAAAATAGGTAATATGGACATATATAAATGTAATTCTTATCAGAACACATTAAGAATAGTACACATAACTAAGATCATGGCATCTGGTCCCATCACTTCATGGCAAATAGATGGGAAAACAGTGGAAACAGTGAGAGACTTTATTTTTGGGGGGCTCCAAAATCACTGCAGATGGTGACTGAAACCATGAAATTAAAAGACACTTAACTCCTTGGAAGAAAAGTTATGACCAACCTAGATAGCATAAAAAGCAGAGACATTACGTTGCCAACAAAGGTCCATCTAGCCAAAGCTATGGTTTTTCTAGTAGCCATGTATGGATGTAAGAGTTGGACTATAAAGAAATACGCTTTTGATGTTTTTGAACTGTGGTGTTGGAGGAGACTCTTGAGAGACCCTTGGACTGCAAGGAAATCCAACCAGTCCAACCTAAAGGAAATCAGTCCTGAATATGCATTGGAAGGACTGTTTGTAAAGCTGAAACTCCAATATTTTGGCCACCTGATACAAAGAACTGAGTCACTTGAAAAGACCCTGATGCTGGGAAAAATTGAAGGTGGGAGGAGAAGGGGACGACAGAGAATGGAATAGTTGGACGGCATCACCATCCAACTCGATGGACATGAGCTTGAGTAAACTCCGGGAGTTGGTGATGGACAGGGAGGCCTGGCATGCTGCAGTCCGTGGGGTCACAGAGTCAGACCGACTTTAGCCAGATTGGTAGGGACACCAAATATTTATAAAGTTATAAAGCTACGAAATAGTGACACATGATTTTGGTCATTTACTCTCTTAAATTAAGAGATGACCTTAATTTTCCACTTAAATATATTCTGTTAACTTCTGATTCTACTTTTCATCCTGGAAAAGACAAATAATAGCAAATAAGAATAATAAATGAATATAAAAATTTTCAAACCAACTTTAATATATAGGTATCAAACAAAAGATGATTGAAAAATGGGAAAAAGTATTTTGTGATTCAAAGTGGAAGTACTTCAAAGTAGAGAAATGTCACAAGTTATATGATGTTCTTACTATGAATCAGACTTCTGCTTCCAGGGCAGCAACATCCAGCAAATTCACTTAGGGAATGAATCATAAGACCAAGCAAACTGCTGAACTTTGACATTTCAGTGCACTTTTCCCCATTCACCTAAAGCATCCTCACTCAACTAGAGTTAGAACTAGCAGCAAGGTAAATTATCTAAAAATGAGGACTTTTAGTAATGAAAAGGCAAACACAAGGTTAATCCACCCTTGTAAGCCCATATCTGGTCACAAATAAATGCCAGTGTCTCCTAGATATCAAAATCACACAGCCATAACCAAATTAAGAGTCATATCATTAAAAAATGGATTAACAACACTTAAAGGTTAGACTTTTAAGTGCACTATGACATTATACTGTTAAACATGAAGTAAAAAATATATGGATAAGTATAGCATTAAAGAGAATAAACATATTCCCTAGATAATTGGCAATGGCACCCCACTCCAGTACTCTTACCTGGAAAATCCCATGGATGGAGGAGCCTGGTAGGCTGCAGTTCATGGGATCGCTAAGAGTCAGACACGACTGAACGATTTCACTTTCACTTTTCACTTTCATGCATTGGAGAAGGAAATGGCAACTCACTCCAGTATTCTTACCTAGAGAATCCCAGGGATGGGGTAGCCTGGTGGGTTGCCGTCTATGGGGTCACACAGAGTCGGACACGACTGAAGCTACTTAGCATACTCAGTTTAAAAAAACATCGCAAATGATTACAAAATAATAGCTGATGGTGATGTTTTAAATAGTCTCAATAAAAAAAAATCATCACGTGTATTGACTTAACAAGCAATATATTAGAAGATGAGAAAAATCAAACAAATCTATATCTTCCTTGTGGGTCTTCTTTGCCCACAAGGATTGCTGAATTTATTCTTTTTACTGATCTTTTTTTTCCCATAAACTGCTCTTGGAAAAAAATGTAGGTAAAGGTGTATACACACAGTGCTGAATTATGCTAAGCAATGATGGAGAAGAAACTTCTCCCTAGTTTTACCTGTAATTCTAATCATCCTATGTAATTAGAAATTGCAGGATTTGTGAAATTTCCATATTTACTATTTTAACATATTGCAGGTAATTCATATTAATTAGTAGTGTTTAATATTATTTTTAACATTGTCATATTCCTGGACTCTTTCCTATATTGTGGATAGATAAAAATCTTCATGTAATTTTACAAGGGATAAAATGTATGGAAAAGGGACAATCTAGAGAGATCAGAATTAGCCACATAAACACTTTTAGTCACTTTCTATTAGAGAGTCCATACCATTGTGCCAGAAAAAGTTATGGGAAAACATTCATATAACAAATAGTGTTTAGTTTTTACTACGTACTTTGCTAGATGTTGGGAAAGTGAACGCGTTAATTGCTCAGTTGTGTCTGACTCTTTGCATCTCCATGCATTATAGCCCACCAGGCTCCTCTGTCCACAGATTTCTCCAGGTAAGAGTACTGAGTGGACTGCCATTCCCTTCTCCAGGGGATCTTCCTGACCCAGGGATTAAACCCAGGTCTCCCTCATTGCAGGTAGATTCTTTACCATCTGAGTCACCAGGGAAGCCTAAGGATGTTGGGAATGAAACAGTAAATAATATGTGAGCTTTGACCTTGAAAGGCTTATAATCTGGTAGAATGAGGAAAAAAAAAATAAAGTGTAATAGGACCCAAGATAGATGTGGGCACAAAAATTCTGTAGAAACAAAGAAAGGTTTCATTGGAAAGATGACTCCTAGCTGAAATTTAAAAGTCAAGGAGTGGGATAGTTCAGTGGTTAGGACTTTATGCAATTTCACTGCCATGGCCCTGGTTCAATCCTTGGTTGGGTAACAAAGATCACACAAGCCACATGGCATGTCCAAAAAAGCCAAGTAGGCATTTTTCAGGCAGATAGAAGTAAAGAAGAGTTGGAGCCATGGAAAGGTCATTGTAAGAGAAGAGACTATGTAGAAAAAAAATGCCACATGGTGTTGGCAGTGATTGTCATACAGTTGAGAAAGGTGGAACCCAGCTGTACATCTGTATCTAAGTGGCATCTGTATCTAACTGGCATCTGTATCTAAGTATTTATGTAGGTCAGAGGGATCATGAACTTTAGTTAAGTATTTCTGCCACTGAGATACTGATCTATAGATGGCAGCTGCTGACATACAAATGGAAGAAATGATTTAGAGAGCATGTATCAGTTCAGTTCAGTCGTGTCCGACTCTTTGCAGCCCCATGAATTGCAGCACACCGGGCCTCAATGTCCATCACCAACCCCCAGATTTCACTCAGACTCATGTCCAACGAGTCAGTGATGCCAACCAGCCATCTCATCCTCTGTCGTCCCCTTCTCCTCTGCCCCCAAACCCTCCCAGCATCAGAGTCTATTCCACTGAGTCAAATCTTTGCATGAGGTGGCCAAAGTACTGGAGTTTCCTTCCAAAGAACACACAGGACTGATCTCCTTCAGCATGGACTGGCTGGATCTCCTTACAGTCCAAGGGACTCTCAAGAGTCTTCTCCAACACCACAGTTCAAAAGCATCAATTCTTCAGTGCTCAGCCTTCTTCACAGTCCAACTCTCACATCCATACATGACCACTGGAAAAATCATAGCCTTGACTAGATGAACATTTGTTGGCAAAGTAAGGTCTCTGCTTTTGAATATGCTATCTAGGTTGGTCATAACCTTTCTTCCAAGGAGTAAGCGTCTTTTAATTTCATGATTGCAATCACCATCTGCAGTGATTTTAGAGGCCCCCAAAATAAAGTCTGACACCGTTTCCACTGTTTCCCCATCTATTTCCCATGAAGTGATGGGACCAGAGGCCATGATCTTCATTTTCTGAATGTTGAGCTTTAAGCCAACTTTTTCACTCTCCAATTTCACTTTCATCAAGAGGCTTTTTAGTTCCTCTTCACTTTCTGCCATAAGGGTGATATCATCTGCATCTGAGGTTATTGATATTTCTCCCGGCAATCTTGATTCCAGCTGGTGCTTCTTCCAGCCCAGCGTGTCTCATGATGTACTCTGCATAGAAGTTAAATAAGCAGGGTGACAATATACAGCCTTGATGTACTTCTTTTCTTATTTGGAACCAATCTGTTGTTCCATGTCCAGTTCTAACTGTTGCTTCCTGACCTGCATAGAGGTTTCTCAAGAGGCAGGTCAGGTGGTCTGGTATTTCCATCTCTTTAAGAATTTTCCACAATTTATTGTGATCCACACAGTCAAAGGGTTTGGCATAGTCAATAAAGCAGAAATAGATGTTTTTCTGGAACTCTCTTGCTTTTGCGATGATCCAGCGGATGTTGGCGATTTGATCTCTGGTTCCGCAGCCTTTCCTAAAACCTCCTTGAACATCTGTAAGTTCACGGTTCACGTATTGCTGAAGACTGGCTTGGAGAATTTTGAGCATTACTTTACTAGCCTGTGAGATGAGTGCAATTGTTTGGTAGTTTGAGCATTTTTTGACATTGCCTTTCTTTGGGATTGGAATGAAAACTGACCTTTTCCAGTCCTGTGGCCACTGCTGAGTTTTCCAAATTTGCTGGCATGTTGAGTGCAGCACTTTCACAGCATCATCTTTCAGGATTTGAAATAGCTCAACTGGAATTCCATCACCTCCACTAGCTTTGTTCATAGTAATGCTTTCTAAGGCCCACTTGACTTCACATTCCAGGATGTCTGGCTCTAGGTGAGTGATCACACCGTCATGATTATCTGGGTCATGAAGATCTTTTTTGTACAGTTCTTCTGTGTATTCTTGCCACCTCTTCTTAATATCTTTTGCTCCTGTTAGGTCCATACCATTTCTGTCCTTTATCGAGCCCATCTTTGCATGAAATGTTCCCTTGGTATCTCTAATTTTCTTGAAGAGATCTCTAGTCTTTCCCATTCTGTTCTTTTCCTCTATTTCTTTGCATTGATCGCTGAAGAAAGCTTTCTTATCTCTTCTTGCTATTCTCTGGAACACTGCATTCAGATGCTTATATCTTTCCTTTTCTCCTTTGCTTTTCACCCCTCTTCTTTTCACAGCTATCTGTAAGGCCTCCCCAGACAGCCATTTTGCTTGTTTGCATTTCTTTTCCATGTGGATGGTCTTGATCCCTGTCTCCTGTACAATGGCACAAACCTCAGCCCATAGTTCATCAGGCACTCTATCTATCAAATCTAGTCCCTTAAATCTACTTCTCACTTCCACTGTATAATCATAAGGGATTTGATTTAGGTCATACCTGAATGGTCTAGCGGTTTTCCCTACTTTCTTCTATTTAAGTCTGAATTTGGCAATAGGAGTTCATGATCTGAGCCACAGTCAGCTCCTGGTCTTGTTTTTGTTGACTGTATAGAGCTTCTCCATCTTTGGCTGCATAGAATATAATCAATTTGATTTTGGTGTTGACCATCTGGTGATGTCCATGTGTAGAGTCTTCTCTTGTGTTGTTGGAAGAGGGTGTTTGCTATGACCAGTGCATTTTCTTGGCAAAACTCTATTAGTCTTTGCCCTGCTTCATTCCACATTCCAAGGCCAAATTTGCCTGTTACCCCAGGTGTTTCTTGGCTTCCTACTTTTGCATTCCAGTCCCCTATAATGAAAAGGACATCTTTTTTGGGTGTTAGTTCTAAAAGGTCTTGTAGGTCTTAATAGAACCATTCAACTTCAGCTTCTTCAGCGTTACTGGTTGGGGCATAGACTTAGATTACTGTGATATTGAATGGTTTGCCTTGGAAATGAACAGAGATCATTCTGTCGTTTTTGAGATATGACATGAAAATAGAAAGGAGTGTAGCACAGAGTTCTGGAAGCACCAACAATCGGAAAGGGAGGTGAAGTAGATGCCACAGAGGAGAGTTTAAGAGACAGAAAATTATAAAGTGTCAAATGCTGGCAAACGATTTGAGTAAAAGGGGGTGAAGAACAGCCTTTGACAGGGAATTAGGAACTCACTGAAGTGGTACCTAAGTGTTGTGACCTGAAGTGTAAATAAAGATGGAGAGTTAGAGGAATTGAGATTATTTCTCTCTTGAAACATGTATTTTACCGAAAAGAAAAGCACAAGTTGGTAGGTAGAGCCGATGTAGGACTCTCTTCCATTTTTCTTGACTCTCACATCACCTTTTTTTATATGGAAGAGAATCCAGTACAGACTGGGACAAAATAGAAAAACAACAATATCAGGTTGTCCCAAAGATGAGGAGGGAAGATGACATTAAAGATGCAGGTGGAAAGATCCGCCTTGAGCAGGAGCAGGTATCTATTTGCTCTGAAGCTGCAGAAGGAAAGGGTGAGCAGTTCAGATGATCTATGGCAGGGCAAATGAATGGAGATTTGCTTGGTATTCTGGATCCTCTTCATAAGGTATATAGTAGAGTTTTTTTGTTGTTGTTGAGAGAAGGAAGGATATCGGCCTGGGCTTGAGAAAAGTTATATTTGGTTCACTGGATATTGAAAGAAAAGTGGCCAGGACAAATAAATTGGTGAGCAAGAGTAAATATTCAGCTTTGGTGGGAGATTGAGAATGAAAAGAGTGGAGGATTTGAAATTAGAGGTCATGGCATGGAATTTGGACTCTACCCAAAGTTGACTGTCCACTCTTGCACAAATCAGTAAATATTTCTGAATTCCAGTGTTCACATAAGAAAAACAGAAACCGTAGTATCTGTGCTATCATCTTCACATGATTAGTTGATTATATATAATTATGTGAATGAAAGTCAGTTATAAATCAAACTTATGATTACTTTTCAATCAAAGTTCATTGTTGTTCAGTCACTAAGTTGTACCTGACTCTTTGCAACCCTATGGACTGCAGCACACCAGGCTTTCCCGTTCTTCACAATTTCCCAGAGTTTGCTCAAACTCATGTTCATTAAGTTGGTGATGCCATCCACCTAGCTCATTCTCCATCATCCCCTTCTTCTTCTGCCTTCAATCTTTCCCAGCATCAGGGTCTTTTCCAATGAATCGACTCTTCGTATCATGTGACCAAAGTATTGGAGCTTCAGCTTCAGCATCAGTCCTTCCAATGAACATTCAGGACTGATTTCCTTTAGGATGGACTGGTTGGATCTCCTTGCCCTCCTAAGGACTCTCAAGAGTATTCTTCAGCACCACAATTTGAAAGCATCAATTCTTGGGTGCTCAGCCTTCGTCATGGTCCAACTCTCATATCCATACATGACTACTGGAAAAACAATAGCTTTCACTATACAGACCTTTGTCAGCAAAGAGATGTGTCTGCTTTTTAATACACTGTCTAGGTTTGTCATAGCTTTCCTTCCAAGGAGCAAGCATCTTTTAATTTCATGACTGCAATTACTATCAGCAGTGATTTGGGAATTAAAAAAAAAAATCTGTCACTGTTTCTACTTTTCCCCCATTTATTCACCATGAAGTGATGGGATCAGATGCTGTTATCTTCATTTATTGAATGTTGAGTTTTAGGCCAGCTTTTTCACTTCTTTCACCTTCATCAAGAGGCTCTTTAGTTCCTCTTCACTTTCTGCCAGTAAAGTGATATCATCTGCATGTCTGAAGTTGTCAATATTTCTCCCAGCAATCTTGATTCCAGTTTGTGATTTCTTCGGCCCATCATTTCACATGATGTACTCTGCATATAAGTAAAATAAACAGGGTGATAATATGCAACCTTGTCGTACTCCTTTCCCAGTTTGGAACCAGTTAGTTGTTTCATGTCCAGTTCTAACTGTTGCTTCTTGACCTGCATACAGGTTTCTCAGGAGATAAGTAAGATGGTATGGTAGTCCCATCTTTTAAAGAATTTTCCAGTTTGTTGTGATCTATAGTCAAAGGCTTTAGCATAGTTAATGAAGCAGAAGTAAACGTTTTTCTGGAATTCTCTTGCTTTCTCTATGATCCTACAAATGTTGGCAATTTGACTTCTGGTTCCTCTGCCTTTTCTAAACCCAGCTTGTACATCTGGAAATTCTCAGTTCATGTACTGCTGAAGGCTAGCTTGAACAATTTTGAATATAACCTTAGTAGCATGTGAAATGAGGGCAATTTTGCGGTAGTTTGAACATTCTTTGGCATTGCCCTTCTTTGGGCTTGGAATGAAAATTGACCATTTCCAGTCTTGTGGCCATTGCTGAGTTTTTAGATTTGCTGACATATTGAGTGAAGCACTTTAATAGCATCATCTTTTAGGATTTGAAATAGTACAGCTAGAATTCCGTCACCTCCACTAGCTTTGTTTGTAGTTATGCTTCCTAAGGCAATCAAACTAGTCCTCTGTAAAATAAAAAATAAATGATTATGTTGACAATAAGATTAAAGAAAAATGCACACAGACAAAATAGTAAGTTAGAGAGTATAGTTAACTTGTTTAGTTATAATTAGAGATTCTACTTTGGGTCCATAAATTTTATGAAATAGGCCTGTATTTTATAGGATGGGCTGTATATACATGCTCAGACGCTCAGTCGTGTCCAACTCTGTGACCTCGTGGACTGTAGCCTACCAGACTCCTCTCTCCATGTGTTTTCCCAGCAAGAATTCTGAAGTACATTGCCATTTCTTTCTCCAGGGGATCTTCCTGATGCAGGGATTGAACCCATGTCTCTTGCATCTCCTGCATAGCAGGTGGATTCTTTACCACTGAGCCATCAGGAAAGCCCAGGCTTTACATAACTGCTAGCAATTCAACTTCATCTTTCACTTGCTAACTATGATAAAAGAATGCTACATTAAGCTAATCTTTTTCTCAATGAAGGCTTAAAACTGTGCAAATGAATACATGTAAACTTAATCTGTTCTGTTTGTATTCTCACTGTTATTTCAAGGTCCTTTGGGGTGGCCATATGGGCTGCTTTATTGCTTGGATGAAGTTTATAAATATGAATGGACAAATAATTTTTGAATTTCTGCTAACTTAAGTTGGATGCAATGTCAAGTATACAGTACATATCATTATTTCACAAGGGAAATAAGGATTTATTATCACTAAGGAAACAAATTCCCAAATTATATTTTATTAAATATACTAAAATGCTTGCATTCACTGTGCTTCAAATCTTCCACTTATTTGAAGAGTCATGTTTTTTTACTATAATACATAAATTAATTATTCCCCAGCAGGTTATCATGTTTTCTAATATGATAACCAATATTGTTTATTTCATTTGATATTCACTTACCCTACCATGGAGCTGCTTTGTGGAACAAGTGGGGAAAGAACAGGCACTTGGTCAGGCTGGGCATGCAGTAGGGTGGTCTCAGAAAACTTTCTGGAGCTGGAGATAGTTTGAATCGGTTTCCTCTGCCTTGTGTGGGAGTGTGAAAGTGTGTGCACACTCTTCATGAACAGAGTTTATGTTTCTTACAGCCTTCCTGTTAGTTCCACTGGTTTTATTTTCTTAAAGACTCTTTTGATATGGACCATTTTCAAATCTTCATTGAATTTGTCACAAAACTGCTTCTGTTTTATGTTTTGAGGAGAGCCTTAGCTCCCTAACCCTGGATCAAAACCACAACCCCTTCACTGGAAGGAAAAGCCCCAACCACTGGACTGTCAAGGAAGTTCCTACACTGGTTTTCAAACCACTTATGAGGACTTATTTTCCTGGTGCTGGACCCCAGGGATGGGGTGCCCAACATATGGGTCAAACACTTTACTCCTCTCTAAGACCATGTAATTCCACTTTTCTTCTGAGGTTTGTCTCTTGGGTGGAGGTTCCAATCTGATTGTTTCTCTTCCCTTCCTACGTGATTCTGTATGAATCTTTCCTATAGCCTTGGTTGCACAAGAGTCTTTTCAGTGAGGATTGTTACACATGTAGATATATTTATGATGTGTTTATGGTGGTAGGCAAGCTCCACATCCTCCTAATCCACCTTCTAGATCTCCTTTCCCTTCCCAGAGTTATTGAGACATATTTTCTATTTCTATATCAGAGAATTGCCCAAGGTGATAAGTCCTCCTTCTTCATCAACAGAATCGTTATTAAAGTGGTCCTCATTAAAAAAAAAAAAAACACTTTTTAATTTGAAGTCTACATTTAGATCTAGTGCCTAGTTGACCTAGTGAAGCCCATGATATTGATGGTAAATGATATTACCTTGATTAGTATCATACTCCTCAGCACACACAGTTACACACACATATACTCATTGTTATCACTGATAACACTTGGATTTCATATTTCTGTGGTATCAATGCCCAGGGAATCCCAACAAACAGGGATTTTGTTGGAGTTTAGCTGCCAATGCCACCATTTTCCTATAGTCCCATGACTTGGTCCCTCTTTTAAATGTGGGCTGTGAGAGGAATAAGAAAATGCAAAGGAAACTCACCTCCTTATCATTTTTATTTACTTTCTAGTATTCCTCAAATAGTGACTGTTGATATTTTTTCCAGAGTTTTAGATGTAATTAGTGGAAAACACAGGTTCTACTGAGCTTACCACACTATAATGTGACTGGAATTATTCATATTAAATATTAATATTAGCCAAGAAGAGATGTCATGAATCGATATAAAATTCAAACTTTAAGTCTAGATAAAGAAGAGAAAATCAAATCCAAAGCAAGTAGAAAGAAGAATTCATAACAATAATGACAAACTAAAGATATACAACAGAAAAACAGTAGAGAAAATTAAGTTAAACTGAAAAGAGATTATTTGAAAATATCCTTAAAATCTATTAACCACTAGTTAGACTGATAAAGAAAATATAAGAGGGAGGACATAAATCGTCAATTGCAGGAATGAAAAACTAGCAGTCACTACAGATCCAATAGACATTAAAAATATTTTTAACTATGCAATAAATTTAATAACACATAGGACAAAAAATTATTTGGGAGAAGCCAAAAATATTTACTCAAGAAAAAGTAGGTAGTCAAAACAGCACAGGAAAATTTACAGAGTAGAATTTGTGGTTATGCATTTTCCTACAAAGAAAGTCTTAGACACAGATGGCTTTACAGGCAAATTCTGCCAAACACATAGTTCAGTTCAGTTCAGTCGCTCAGTCTTGTCCAATTCTTTGTGACCCCATGAATTGCAGCACGCCAGTCCTCCCTGTCCATCACCAACTCCCGGATTTCACTCAAACTCATGTCCATTGAGTTGGTGATGCCATCCAGCCGTCTCATCCTTTTCCGTCCCCTTCTCCTCCTGCCCCCCATCCCTCCCAGTATCAGAGTCTTTTCCAATGAGTCAGCTCTTTGCATGAGGTGGCCAAAGTACTGGAATTTCAGCTTTAGCATCAGTCTTTCCAAAGAACACCCAGGACTGATCTCCTTTAGAATGGACTGGTTGGATCTCCTTGCAATCCAATGGACTCTCAAGAGTCTTCTCCAACACCACAGTGCAAAAGCATCAATTCTTCAGCGCTCAGCTTTCTTCACAGTCTAACTCTCACATCCATACAAGACCACTGGAAAAACCATAGCCTTGACTAGACAGACCTTTGTTGGCAAAGTAATGTCTCTGCTTTTGAATATCTAGGTTGGTCATAACTTGCCTTCCAAGGAGTAAGTGTCTTTCAATTTCATGGCTGCAGTAACCATCTGGAAAATAAAGCCCAGGAAAATAAAGCCTGATACTGTTTCCACTGTTTTCCCATCTATTTCCCATGAAGTGATGGGACCAGATGCCATGATCTTCGTTTTCTGAATGTTGAGCTTTAAGCCAACTTTTTCACTCTCCTCTTTCACTTTTATCTAGATACCTTTCAGTTCCTCTTCACTTTCTGCCATAAGGGTGGTGTCATCTGCATATCTGAGGTTATTGGTATCTCTCCTGGCAATCTTGATTCCAGCTTGTGCTTCTTCCAGCCCAGCGTGTCTCATGATGTACTCTGCATATAAGTTAAATAAGCAGGGTGACAATATACAGCCTTGACATACTCCTTTTCCTATTTGGAACCAGTCTGTTGTTCCATGTCCAGTTCTTTCACTGGACATTTTCTTTCACTGGACATTTTCTTTCACTGGATATAGGACTCCTTTATATATAAAAAGAAAGGCCAAACACATAAGAAAAGCACAAAATGAATTAAACACAGATACTTATTGAAAAGAGATTAGGGGAAAATATTTTTCAACTCCTTTGGCTGCTGCTGCTAAGTTGCTTCAGTCGTGTCTGACTCTGTGTGACCCCATAGATGGCAGCCCACTAGGCTCCTCTGCCCCTGGGTTTCTCCAGGCAAGAACACTGGAGTAGGTTGCCATTTCCTTCTCCAATGCATGAAAGTAAAAAGTGAAAGTGAAGTCGCTCAGTCGTGTCTTACTCTTAGCGACCCCATGGACTGCATTCTACCAGGCTCCTCCGTTGGGATTTTCCAGGCAAGAGTACTGGAGTGGGTTGCCATTGCCTTCTCCTTCAACCCCTTTTATGACGTCACAAATATCCTAATACAAAAGAATGAAAACTAATGTTTAGTATTGATTATGAGCACAGATGTAAAAAATATTAACTGATTGTTAGCAAATCAGATTCAGCAACATTTAAAAAGGATAATACTACAGGACCAAGTGGGATCAATCACAGGAATGTAAAACTGGGTCAGCATTTAACAATTGGCAAATGGATTTTGTCATATTACAGGTCATAAAAGAAAAACTATACTATCAGACAATAGACACAGAAAAATCTTTTACAAATTTAAGCTTCCATTGTTGTTGTTCAGTACCTCAGTTGTGTCCGACTCTTTGTGACCCCACAGACTGCAGCACTTCCCTATCCTTCACCATCTCCCAGAGTTTGCTCAAACTCATGTCCATTGAGATGGTGATGCCAGCCAGCCATCTCTTCCTCTGTTGTCCCCTTCTCCTCCGGCCTTCAATCTTTCCCAGCATCAAAGGTCTTTTCCAATGGGTAAGCTCTTCGTGTCAGGTGGCCAAAGTATTGGAGTTTCAGCTTCAGCATCAGTCCTTCCAATGAATATTCAATACTCATTTCCTTTAGGATTGACTGGTTGGATTTCCTTGCAGTCCAAGGGTCTCTCAAGAGTCTTCTCCAATATCACAATTCAAAAGCATCAGTTCTTTGGCACTCAACCTTCTTTATAGTCCAACTCTCACATCCATACATGACTACTGGAAAGACCATAGTTTTGACTAGATGAAATTTTGTCAGCAAAGTAATGTCTCTGCTTTTTAATATGCTGTATAGGTTTGTCATAGATTTTCTTCCAAGGAGCAAGCATCTTTTAATTTCATGGCTGCAGTCACCATCTGCAGTGATTTTGGAGCCCAAGAAAATAACGTTTCTCACTGTTTCCATTCTTTCATTAGCTATTTCCCATAAAGTGGTGGAACCTGACGCCATGATCTTAGTTGTTTGAGTGTCAAATTTTACGCTAGCTTTTTCACTCTTCTCTTTCACCTCCATCATGAGGTTCTTTAGTTCCTCTTCACTTTCTGCCCTAAGGGTGTTGTCATCTACATATCTGAGGTTATTGATATTTCTCCCTGCAGTCTTGATTCCAGTTTGTGCTTCATTCAGCCTGGCATTGCACATAATATATTCTTGCATATTAGTTAAACAAGCAAGGTGACCATATACAGCCTTGTCATACTCCTTTACCAATTTTAGACCAATCCATTGTTCCACATCTGGTTCTAACTGTTGCTTCTTAACCTGCATATAGGTTTTTCAACAGGCAGGTAAGGTGGTTTGGTATTCCCATCTCTAAGAATTTTTCAGTTTGTTGTGATCCACATGGTCAGAGGCTTTAGCATAGTCAATGAAACAGAAGTAGATGTTTTTCTGGAATTCTCTTTCTTTTTCTATGATCCAGCAGATGTTGGCAATTTGACCTGATTCCTCTGTTTTTTCTAAATCCAGCTTGAACATGTGGAAGTTTTGAGTTCACATACCTAGCTTGGAGAGTTTTGAGCATTACTTTGTTAGCATGTGAGGTGAGTGCAATTGCAGAAGTTAGAACATTCTTTGGGATTGTCATTCATGAGCTTCCATTCATGATCTTAAAAAAAAAAAAAGTTGTAAATAAGAATAGAAGGAAACTTCTTCAACCTGATGAAAAAATTTTCAAAAAAATAGCTAATATCGTAGTGTAAAATGGTGTTTTCACCCTGAAATTTGGAGCAAAACAATGATGTACAATCTCGACTTCTTTTAATGCTTTACTGGAGTTCTTAACAAATGTGAATAAGTAAATTAAAAAATTACAAACTAAAAAAGTTTTAAAAGAATACAGGTTTGAAAAGAAGAAATAAAGCTGGCTTTATATGAGAATATCTACATTAAAAGGAAAATTTGGGGAAATTAACAGGATAAATGTATAACGAGCATTCGTTGAGTGCCTATTAGATGCACAACACTGTTCCTGGTGATCTATGCATGTCACTTCATTGATTGCACACAGAAATCTCATATTTTTGCTTCTGGTTGAAATAAGAACTAGCTATGTTTTGTATTCCTGTTATATAACCTTATTGGCTTGAATAACAAAACTGATGTGCTTGAAGAATGTGATGAAGGAGTTCACAATTATTTGTAGAATTTATGCAGTTCCCCCACAGAAGTGTGAGGTTAATATCCCATCATAATGTTAATATCCCATCATATACAGAAAACTGTGACTCTGAGAATCTACGTGTGTTCTCAAAGATATAAAGTGAATATTATGGGGTTCATCATTGAGGGAGAGGTAGAATGTACATCTTTGCTGTTGTACAGGGTTCTTCATTCCAGCATCATCTGAGTTTTATATGATAGTGAGGAAGAAATTGTTTTAATTGTTTTTGAAATTTGAGTTAAATTATTTATAAATAAGTATTGCTGATAGGACATTTTTGATTAGTTTTGAAGATTTTCTTTTTTGCCTCCTTTTCAAAGCATGCTATAGTCTAACTTTTTGGAATTACATTGGCAGATTTCTCAATTTTATTTTAACCGTGTTTATATTTTCACTGATTGTAAGAAAGATGCTTAAGAAATGTGGAAGAGCAGAGGTGAGAGAGGACTTAAATAACCTGAGATACTCAATCAGATCAAGATGGAATGGATCTATCCCTGCTTTTTAAAATATTACAGAGGAAATAAAATGGAAAACACTTTCACTTTTTTGACTGATTCAGAAATCACAATAAGCAAAAATCATACTTTTTTTTTCTTTAAGTAGCCTAAGCTGTAAGCCCATTAGTATCCAAATACAATGAATCATTAAATATGTAGATACATATAGGTACATAAATTTTACTCCCAGAATACATGACTTATATGTACTTGAATAAAGCATCTCACTACAATATTCTTACACTTAAAGCAAAGCCCCCTTCCAAAACTGACTTTCTTTCTCCAAATATGTGAACTTTATAACTTGAAATAGTCTTTTGGGGAGAGAGACATACAAGATCTTTTTTATTCCATCAAGATTTTTACATTTAAAAAGTTTGCAGATCTTAAGTTTCTTTACTGAAAACAAATAACAAAGAAAGTAAAAGTAACTTTAAAAACCCTACAAGTAATATGACACAGGATTCTCAACTTAAGGCTGGTAACTTTAGGACATTACTCTTAAATCACATTTGCTATGTTTATCTGTGTTTATGAAGCTTATACACCCATGATGAGTAATTACCCCAACATTGACAATCATTCTTATGACAAACTATGAGTGACATTTTAGACCTTTTCATGCTTCTTATGTAAATGAAAAACAGAAGCCCTGAAGGACAAGTTGTCTGTGTTTCACCCCCTAGAGCACATATAAATAGATGTTCTGAAATGACCCTGTTTCCTGGGAAGGGCAAACTTGGTCTTTATTAATCTGCTGTTTTTAGGATCTTTCAGAATATCTGTCATTATTGGTCATAACATTATTTCTGTTCATTTTAAATTGAGATGAACTGATTGCCTCATAATACCAACATCAACAGTGACAGTGTGACTTAAGGAAAAGTAGATTTTTTAAAATGTTAAAATGATAAGTGAGAAGATAACATTACCAAATACAAAACAACCATGATCTTATATTTTCAAATGGCAACTTGATAATAAAAAAGAGTAGTCAGCAATTCACGATCAAAGATAAATGAACCTCATAGGCTACTTTAAATTGATTTAAAGCAGTCTGAGACTATAATCAAAATTAAGAGAGAATCATTCCCAAATATGCTTTTCCACGAAGCAGGATTTCATGCAATATAATGTATATTGACAAACTCTCTTATCCTATTATTCCTATCACAGTCTCTTAAGTTTATTTTTTTTCTCCTCTGCTTGATAAATGATTGCTCATAAACAACAGTTGGTAAAATATTGTGAAATCTAGTGGTAATTCTGAAACTTGATTTCTAATCTTGTACAACAAAGGAGTGATGTAAATGATTAAAGCTTTTGTGTTTTTCCTTGCTCAATCCTATAATCAGGTTAATTAAGACCCTGCTAATGCTAATTGAGAAACTATCACTCATTCTTCAAATTTCCCTAATTTAGGCTTCTATTAATTTGTTAGTAAGGGCACTAGAACCTGGAATCATATCTTGGACTAACTGTGGCATTTCATAAAGAATTTTATTTCTTCAAAATAAAAAAAAATTCTTTAAAATTTCTTCAACATTTATAATTCTGCTATGATTCAAAGATATGACATTTAAGCACTGAGTGTGTGTGAGTGCTATGTTTCTGTGTAGTTATTCCTATGTTTATTATTAGCGTCTGATTGTGATGAAGACCAGACAATAAGAGGGGTTTCCCACTGTAATATTTTTTTTCTTATTATATCTCCCTTTTTCCATCACATTGGGTAAGTTTTCAGATTCATAAGGACCTCTGGTTTATAAAGAGTAGGTGACAGTGAAAAACAGTCTCTTCTCTCCACACTCTCAGGATTTTCTAGAGTGCAGTGAGTTAGAAATTTTCTGCTAAATGCAGACAGAAAGTCTCTTGTCCTTCCTGTATTGTCCTCCTGGACTCCTTACATCCATCCTACCGCAGAGGAATACCAAAGGTAGTGACAAAGATATTGCAGTCGTACATCTGGATTTCAGCCATGCCAATGATTGTCAGAGATGAATTCCTTTGAAAGTTTATTTGCTTCACAAAGTAAATATTTTCACCATCTCTGATTGGCTAAAAAGTCTGATCTTTTCCAATTTCTTTCAAAACACATTTATAGCTATGTTTTTCCTATTTTTGGTCAGGTTTTTTTCCCCCTAAAGATATCTTATTCTTTTTTTGTCTAGTAGAAAGGAAATAAGAATCAGGAAGCTAATCTGATATGTCTTGAAGAGACCTGTTATTCAATTCTTATAAATGTCTTAAAGTTTATGTTCTAGCATCCTTCATTAATAAGCTTCAGTTCAGTTCAGTTCAGTTCAGTTCAGTCGCTCAGTCATGTCCAATGCCTTGTGACCCCATGAATTGCAGCATGCCAGGCCTCCCTGTCCATCACCAACTCCCAGAGTTCACTCAAATTCACATCCATCGAGTCGGTGATGCCATCCAGCCATCTCATCCTCTGTCGTCCCCTTCTCCTCCTGCACCCAATTCCTCCCAGCATCAGAGTCTTTTCCAATGAGTCAACTCTTTGCATGAGGTGGCCGAAGTACTGGAGTTTCAGCTTTAGCATCAGTCCTTCCAATGAACACCCAGGACTGATCTCCTTCAGAATGGACTGGTTGGATATCCTTGCAGTCCAAGGGACTCTCAAGAGTCATCTCCAACACCACAGTTCAAAAGCATCAGTTCTTCAGTGCTCAGCTTTCTTCACAGTCCAACGCTCACATCCATACATGACAACTGGAAAAACCATAACCTTGACTAGACGGACCTTTGTTGGCAAAGTAACGTCTCTGCTTTTGAATATGCTGTCTAGGTTGGGCTTAGGTTTGGCAAAATATGAGAAGTGCCAAATTTTTTAAAGTCAATTAGGCCATGGACATATTACTCTTTTTCAAATGTGGTAATATTACCTTGAGTGCTTCAGAATTTTATAATCTCATAACTGAGTGATTGAAAACAGCTGTGATATATCTGGAAAGTGCTTCATTAATAGAAGGCAAACACACCACACACACACACGAAATAAGCATGTGACAAACTGAACAATCTCAGGGAAACTAGCATTGATTATAGACTTCTGGGTTTTCCATCTGGACTAAAGTCAATTTTCACTGCCTTTCTCTGGACATAAAAAGTGGGGAGGAAGATTAAGGATTTGTCATCCTTAAGATTCAATTCCCAGCACTGCTCCTTGTGTGAAATAGGCCTTTGATCGGGTTGAATATTCCTGTGTATTGATTTATGAGTGGTCAGCTTGCCCTTCTTCCTGAGATGCTCTCTCTCCTGTTACTCAGTCCACTCAGGGTCTTTTCCAGTTCACAGATATTTTTAGTCCTCTGTGAAGGATGCTTACTAAAAATGGTTAACTCTTGAGGTAAGTTAAAAATATACAAGTACATATTTGCAAATTACCCACTCAAAATGGAATGTTCAAGGTTAAACATATAAGTTTCTTGTACTCTTTTTATTCCGTGATTTTTTGGTGGTTCACTTCACTTTTACCAACTCTCAATTGTGCTCCTAACACCTTACTTTTCCCTCTCTCTACTACACACACACACACACACACACACACACACACACGCAATTTCCTCATTTCCTGGGGAAAAAAAGCAGATGTTTAGGAATTTTCCTATGTATCCCTGGCTTATTTCACCAACTACAAATTGAATAGCCCAATAATTTCATTCACTCACTCTACATGTGTCATCAGAGTTTTGTTTTATATACGTTTACTGGACTGCCTCATTTTCAGCGTCTTCAATTTCTTATTTAGATCTTGTAAGCTGATGAGTGACTAAAATAAAATACAACACAGCTTCAGTGAATGGCATCTTCTCTTTCTTCTTACCTTCTCTCTTCTTTTCTTTATTTGTAACACCTAGTTCCTCAATTCTTGATCTCTTCATTTTATGTTCTGCCCAGTTCTCTTTTCTTTTCTTACTTTGAAGTTATAAACTCTAACTGATACACTTTCCCTCACATGCACACACACACACAATGGGTGTCAGTGTAGCTAAGTGAGACCACATTTAAAAATAAATAAAATTAGTCATGTGGAAAGAACTACTAACTCATAAAGTCATCAAAACTGTTACAAACCTATAATGTGTAAGTTCATATATTATGTTTAGATTTATAATATATGTATAGATTTATAATATTGCAAAGTCTAAAACTTTAATATTTTAATATTGATTTTTCTGGATCAAATATTATCTTCCTCCTTCCCCTCTTCCTGCTCCCCCCTTTTTTCCTCTTTCCTCCTCCTCCACTTTCTTCTCCTTGTACATTTTATACCTTTTAGAAGTGGAAGAACGATTTATTTTATGCCTTCCAGTGGGCTAAAACAATCTTCCAGATACAAAATATCAGCTCATCCAAGTTTACAGCGTCTTTCTTTTTCTTGGTTTGAAAAATGTCTGGCCTCTCTTAAGTGGTTCAGATCCCAACAGGTGTTTGCAGGGCCAGGTCCCTTTTTTATAGTGACATTCTCTCGCCACCACAAATGGATTGCTCTGCCTGCTCTTGGCACCTGTGCCTCCCTCTGCCCACCTGTGTCTATCCATCTTGGTTACAGGGTGCTCTGTCCCAACCTGCATTTACTTTACTATGCCTCATTAGTCTTTCATTATAAATAATAATGTTATTGAGAACGCATCTGTTCCTTAGCAGAGGGGTAAGTTGGCAAAGTCGGTTGTTTTCTTAGGATATTTGTTTCACTCATAAACTGGCAATATATTGTTGGCCCTCTTTCTACCTGGTGGCTTAATGAGATCACTCATTCTGACGAATTTTCACTGTCCTGAGTATAGCTCCTACTTTTTCGGCAACTGTTTGTTTTTCCTTTCAGTTCCTTGCGTCTGCCATTCTTTACTTATCTGTAAGAGAGAAAAATGCATGTCTATTGCAGCAGACGCAAAGAACGCTCACCAATATCCACTTTTCCATCTGACTTTTCCATCTCCCTGACTTTTCCATCTCCCCTTGCAGTTAGGTAGTGAATGTAAAAGTGTTCGTCATTCATTCATGTCTGACATTAGTTTGCGTCCGACTCTTTGCAACCCTATGGACTGTAGCTTGCTGGGCTCCACTTTCCGTGGAATTCTCTAGGAGAGAATACTGGAATGAGTAGCCATTTCCTTCTCCAGGGTATCTTTCCAACTCAGGGACTGAACCTGAGTCTCCTGCATTATAAGAAAATTCTTTACTGTCTGGGCCATCAGTTAGGTAGAGGCCCCATGATCACTTCCATTCAACAGAATGTTAGTGGAGGTAATGTGTGTCCATGAGACTTGAAGCAAATAAATAGACAAGATAGAGGCATTAGGAAAATGTTTTACTCAATGAAGAGCTGCCCAGGAGTAGCCAACCATGCCAAACTCAGCTTGAGCAAAATGTAAGCTTCTATTTTGTTAAGCCATTGGATTATATGAATTGTTATAGAGACAACTGTTGATAATCTTGATGAGTATACCTCTAAATTATGAAAAAAATGTAATTAGCACAAGAAATAGTAAAACCTCCTATGTTTGTAAATACTTATTTTACATGTTAAAACTGTGATAGAATATATTCCTGTTTTATTTGTTCATCTTTTGCATTACAGTGGCTTTGGTGGAACACTTCAAAGTATTTTTTTTTCTAGTTATTACTTTGACTCAATGGACTTTCAAGATTTATTTTGCTTTGAATGATTGTGATTATGATCTACTTGGCTTCCCAAACTGGTACAACTTGATCAATGGATGCCCCTTTAAGCTTTGCCCTTTGTACTTCATTGAGCATTACCATCAAACATTTTGTCAAAAAATTCTTGTTATCTGGCAACAACAAGGAGTTACTGGTTTGTTTGATTTTTCTTGGGCCCAGGATATATAATCAGACATTCACTAAGGAACAGATTTCTTTCATTGGAGAAGGATCTGAGATGTCAGATTCTGAGCTGTCAGGATGTATATTGGACCTGAACAGAGTGCCATCAGGTTTTAAATTTGTTGTACCAATAAAATAAAACCAACATTTCTTAGAGCTTATCAAAATGATTGTTATGCCTTATCCAAACTGTAACCCACTTCATTTCTCTGGTGAGTCTTACGTGAGTCTTATATGTTTACTCCATAGTCATTTTGTAGTCAGTCTGTTGATAAACTAGTTTATTGTAATAGTCTGAGTACTCTAAGAATAGATAAGTCTCAGGATTTCCCTGGTGGCCCAGTGGTTAAGACTCTGAACTTCCACTGCAAGGGGCACAGGTGTGATCCATGGTTGTAGAACTAAGATCTCAAATGCCATGTGGTGCAGCCAAAAAGAAAGAAATAACCAAGTCTCATCACATACTAATTATCATGCTTCAAAATTCTGCGTGCCTCCTACTCCAAACATTTCTTGTAAAGAAGAAATAGTTGACCAAAGATTTTAATCATTATTCTAATCAAAAAAGTCCTAAAGAAAATGATTCAGTATGCATTGACCTGGTTTACATGTAAAGCATTATTTTCTGAATTTAAAATTGAGACACAGCCTGACAACCACATCTGTATACAGTTGCAAATATAAATACATTAAAAAATCTTACCAAGTGGTATACATTAATCACACTACATTATTTAATTAAAGAGCTAATTTAACTGGAAAGAATACATAAAATAAGAACTCCAGGAAACTCTAACATTTCTTAGTGTTTGTACACAGAGAAGGGAAAAAAAAAGCAGGAAAATTCTTCTAATTTATTTAGCATTTTGATAGTGAATTAAAAATAGTAGTAGATAGTGAGATAAATCTAAAGAAATAAAACTAATTAAATGTTGACTGTTTAATGGGTTTTGCTTTTTTAAGGAAAGAGAAATGGTGTGACTGCTTAAAAGTACAACATGAAACCAAGAAGTGACTATTGGGAGGGGATTCAAGTAGAACACTAATATTTTCAAATGTTTCAAAAATGATGAATATTCATTACTGATGGTTTTGTTAGTAAGCTCATATAAAATACTTAAAATTCTGCCTCAGAGAAGTAGAAAACTGTACCTCTTTAATACATTATAAGGGAAGTATCAGATGTCTAAGATTATGATAAAAAAGTAAGTGGTCATAAATATGGGGTTTTTTTGCTTATGTTTTTGATTTTTAAAGAAATAAATAAAGAATTTTAGGCCTCAATATGGGTGAAATAAAACAAAAAAGTCTCATAAATAAAAGAATCCCATGTATGTGTGTTATTCACTCAGTTGTGTCTGATTCTTTGTATCTCCATGGACTGTGGTTCACCAGGCTCTTCTGTCCATGAAATTTTCCAGGGAGGAATACTAGAGTGGGTTGCCATTCCCTTCTCCAGGGGATCCTCCCAACTCAGGGATCAAACCCAGGTCTTCTGCAATGCAGGCAGATTCTTCACCATCTGAGCCACCATGAGCTGTAAAAAATACAATCAGTATGAAATATCTGTCTAGCAGTGGGTGGATGAGAAGATGAGTGACAAGTAAATGGGCTAAAATAATTGCATTTTAAACACTGAAAAAAATTATCACATATATGATATCTTAATTTTTTTTTATTGAAATAGAGTTAATTTACAATGTTTTATTAGTTTCAAGTATACACCAAAGTGGTGGTTTAGTTGCTAAGTTATATCCAACTCTTGCCATCCATGTGCTTTTTCAGATTCTTTTCCCTCATAGATTACTATAAGATATTGAATATAGTTCTTTGTGCTATATAGCAGTCCTTGTTGGTATGTATCTTCATATCTAGAAGAAACAATCTTTTCCTCTCCTTGGCAGTTATCCAAGATATAGATAGACTCCAGAGACCACACAAGTCATTTCATACCCAAGCTTCCGCACCCCATAATTTCTAATAAATTACAAGTGTGATGGGAAGTCTCATTCCTTACATTCAGACTCCAGAGGACTTTTTATAAAATCAATGAAAAAACATGATCTAACTGGTCTGGAGTAGAGATGCACTTGATATTATACATGCAATCAAAAATGCCGTACTATTGGCAGTTAAATACAATAGAAATTACTGCAAATAAATCTTTTTCCCTGTATGATGGCAACATCACATACTATGGAGTCATATAGAAGCTCTTTTAGAAATCATAATGCTAGAATAGTCAGCAGTTTCATTACTATTTAAGGCCAAAGTTCTCAAAATGATATAAAATTTATTAAATAAACCCTGGCAACACTAGCAAAATAGTATAAGGGGGATCCATAGAAGCCTATTTTACATAAGCCAATTTGTTCTCCTTAATAATATTATTTAAACTATGTTTAAAACATATGTGTCTATCCAAAATATAATTTTTTTACCTTTGGGAAGTAAATCTAGGTCAGATCACAATCTACCACTCAATACATTTGCTATGCAACTTCAGATTGTTTTAACAGTCCATCTTAAAGAGATTTCTTTTAACAATTGAGCTTTTCAAAATCACTTCCCATATACGTTAGTTTTTTAAGTGAAATTGTTAGAGAATATTGAAAATGTATATTAAATGAATCTTTTAAAAAAAGCAAAAAACAAGAAACTATTGACTCAGGAACACAAAATTCATTTACCATAGCTATTTCCCTTAAATCCTTAGGAGGTATTTTTTTTTTTTTCCAAAAATGTTACATAGATGGACACACTTACTTTACTGAGAACACAAATTTCAGTTGAACCTCAGGCAAAATTGTTTTTGAGGTGGTACTTGTCTCTTTTTTTTCTACCACATGACTTGCTCATGACTGCAGCTCCTAAGGGGCCAGTGTTTCTGCATCTGCTTCAGACAGTTCAGTCTGGAATTCTCTGTCTGAGTTTTAGTACCTGATTTTACACACAACCCCATGTCATTCTCGGAGGGCAAAAACAAAACCTTGTGTGCACCAAGACTCAGGAGAAAGGAGTGATCCCACAAAAGACTAACCCAGACTTGCCTGTGAGTGTCCAGGACTCTCTGGCAGAGGCGCAGGTAGGCAGTGGCTGGTGCAAGGTTGGGGGCACTGAGTGTGGCAGTGTGAGCATGGGACCATTTGAAGGAGGTTGCAATTAGCTTCATACTTCCACAATAGTTTGGCTACAAGTCAGACAACCGCGAGGGAACACAGCCTTGCCCATCAACAGAGAGTCGGATTAAATATTTACTGAGTATGGCCCCACCCATCAGATCAAGACCCAGTTTCTCCCTCAGTCAGTCTTTACCACTGGGAAGCTCCCTTAAGCCTCTTATCCTTCTCCATCACAGGGCAGACAGAATGAAAACCACAGTCACAGGAAACTAATTAAACTGATCACATGGACTGCAACCTTGTCTAATTCAGTGAAACCATGAGCTATGCCTGTAGGGCCACCCAAGGTGGATGGGTCATGGTGGAGAGTTCTGACAATACATGGTCTACTGGAGAAAAGAATGGAAAACCACTTCATTATTCTTGCCTTGAGAACCCCATAAAGAGTATAAAAAGGCAAAAACATAGGACATGAAAGATGAACTCCTCAGATTGGTAGGTACCCAGTATGCTACTGGAGAATACTGAAGAAATAACTCCAGAGAGAATGAAGAGATGGACCCAAAGTAACAACAGCACCAGGTTGTGGATGTGACGTGATGGAAGTAAAGTCTGATGCTGTAAAGAGCAGTGTTGCATAGGAACCTGGAATGTTAGGTCCATGAATCAAGGTAAATTGCAAGTGGTCAAACAGGAGATGGCAAGAGTGAACACCAATATTTTAGGAATCAGTGAACT
The DNA here is from genome assembly GCF_014754425.2 of Oryx dammah. NCBI lineage: Eukaryota > Metazoa > Chordata > Mammalia > Artiodactyla > Bovidae > Oryx > Oryx dammah. Next base: position 29,478,294 of record NW_024070195.1, on the reverse strand, counting down.
AAAATGGACTGGAATGGGTAAATTTAACTCAGATGACCATTATATCTACTATGGTGGTCAAGAATCCCTTGGAAAAAAATTGAGTAGCCCTCATAGTCCAAAAAAGAGTTCAAAATGCAGTACTTGGATGCAATCTCAAAAATGACAGAATGATCTTTATTCAATTCCAAGGCAAACCATTCAAAATCACAGTAATCCAAGTCTATGCCCCAACCAGTAATGCTGAATGAGCTGAAGATGAATGGTTCCACGAAGACCTACAACACCTTCTAGAACTAACACCCCCAAAAGATGTCATTTTCATTATAGGGGACTGGAATGCAAAAGTAGGAAGTCAAGAAATACCTGGAGTAACAGGAAAATTTGGCCTTAGAGTACAGAATGAAGCAGGGCAAAAGCTAATAGCGTTTTGCCAAGAGAACACACTGGTCATAACAAAACCCTCTTCCAACAACACAAGAGAAGACTCTACACATGGACATCACCAGATGGTCAATCCCAAAATCAGATTGATTATATTCTTTGCAGCCAAAGATGGAGAAGCTCTATACAGTCAGCAAGAACAAGACCAGTGGCTGACTGGGGCTTAGATCACGAACTCTTTATTGTCAAATTCAGGGTTAAGCTGAAGAAAGTAGGGAAAACTGCTAGACCATTCAGGTATGATCTAACTCAAATCCCTTATGATTATACAGTCGAAGTGGGAATTAGATTTAAGGGACTAGATCTGATAGACAGAGTGTCTGAAGAACTGTGGAGAGAGGTTCGTGACATGGTACAGGAGGCAGGGATCAAGACCATCCCCAGAAAAAAGAAGTGCAAAAGGCAAAATGGTTGTCTTAGGAGGCCTTACAAATAGCTGAGAAAAAAAGGCAAAAGAGAAAAAAAAGATATACCTAGCTGAATGCAGAGTTCCAAAGAAAAGCAAGGAGAGATAAGAAAGCCTTGCTCAGTGATCAATGCAAAGAAATAGAGGAAAGCAATAGAATGGGAAAGACTAGAGATCTCTTCAAGAAAATTAGAGATACCAAGGGAACATTTCATGCAAAGATGGGCACGATAAAGGATAGAAATGGTATGAACCTACAGAAGCAGAAGATATTAAGAAGAGGTGGCAACAATACACAGGAGAACTATACAGAAAAGATGACCCAGATAATCACAATGGTGTGATCACTCACCTAGAGCCAGATATCCTGGAATGCGAAGTCAAATGGGGCTTAGAAAGCATCACTATGAACAAAGCTAATGGAAGTGATGGAATTCCAGTTGAGCTATTTCAAGTCCTAAAAGATGATGTTGTGAAAGTGCTGCACTCAATATGTGAGCAAATTTGGAAAACTCAGCAGGAGCCAGAGGACTAGAAAAAGTCAGTTTTCATTCTAATCCCAAAGAAAGGCAATGCCAAAGAATGCTCAAACTACTGCACAATTGCACTCATCTCACACGCTAGCAAACTAATGCTCTAAATTCTCCAAGCCAGGCTTCAAAAATACACGAACCATGAACTTCCAGATGTTCAAGTTGGATTTAGAAAAAGCAGAGGAACCAGAGATCAAAATGTCAATATCTGTTGGATCATCGAAAAAGCAAGAGAGTTACAAAAAATCTACTTCTGCTTTATTGACTACGCCAAAGCCTTTGACTGTGTGGATCACAACAAACTGGAAAATTCTGCAAGAGATGGGAATATCAGACCACCTGACCTGCCTCCTGAGAAATCTGTATGCAGATCGGGAAGCAACAGTTAGAACTGGACATGGAACAACGGACTGGTTCCAAATAGGGAAAGGAGTACATTAAGGCTGTATACTGTCACCTTGCTTATTTAACTTATATGCAGAGTACATCATGAGAAATGCTGGGCTGGATGAAGCACAAGCTGGAATCAAGATTGCTGGGAGAAATATCAATAATCTCAGATATGCAGATGAAACCACCCTTATGGCAGAAAGCTAAGGAGCCTCTTGATGAAAGTGAAAGAGCAGAGTGAAAAACTTGCCTTAAAACTCAACATTCAGAAAATGAAGATCATGGCATCTGGTCCCATCACTTCATGGGAAATAGATGGGGAAACAGTGGAAACAGTGGGCGACTTTATTTTTGGGGGCTCAAAATCACTGCAGATGGTGACTGCAGCCATGAAGTTAAAAGATGCTTGCTCCTTGGAAGAAAATCTATGACCAACCTAGATAGCATAATAAAAAGCAGAGACGTTACCCAGCCAACAAAGGTCCATCTAGTCAAAGCTATGTTTTTTTCCAGGAGACATGTATAAATAAATATGAGAGTTGGAGTATAAAGAAAGAACTGAACTGTGGTGTTGGGGAAGACTCTTGAGAGTCGCTTGGACTGCAAGAAGATCCAACCAATCAATCCTAAAGGAAATTAGTCCTGAATATTCATTGGAAGGACTGATGCTGAAGCTGAAGCTCCGATACTTTGGCCGCCTGATGAGAAGAATTGACTTATTGGAAAAGACCCTGATTCTGGGAAAGATTAAAGGTGGGAGAAGAAGAGGATGACAGAGGATGAGATGGTTTGATGGCATCACTGACTATATGGACATGAGTTTAGTAAACTCCAGGAGTTGGTGATGGACAGGGAGGCCTGCCATGCTGCAGTCCATGGGATCTCAAAGCTACTGAGTGACTGAACTGAACCTGTCACTTTTTCAATCCCTCTGCAAGCTAATCTGGGTAGACATTAAACATTAATTTCCTTGCGCCCATCTGGGTGTAACTCTCTGTGGTTTTTAATGTGCATTCAAGTCTATTATTCTACTTCATCTTCATGATAGTTCTCTCAATTAAGAACACAAAAATGGTATCTGTATTTCACAGATCAGAAACTGAGTCTCTAAAAATTAATGTCCAAGTTCATTTGGGTAGGTTAACAAAGATTGTATAGCTAGAATTAAAACACAGTTATCCGTTTCTCTCAATTAAAAGAGCTTTTTAAATATATAACTATGAATGGGAATTAGGCCCTACTCTACATACATTCATGGAAAACCTTCTTTATAGGCACTTGGCTTGTTTGTTCAGAATCCAAAGAAGCATAAAAAAAGTTTCTTTCTTTAAGAAGCCCACAATTTTGTGGTAGAGATACCTGTGTAATACATAGTGTAATACTGGTATGAGGACACTAGGGAAATAGCGCTTTAAAACATGAGAAGAGAGAGACCAGCGATATGAGAGAAGTACTAAGGAAATCAAGCTAGTCAGTATTAAAGGAAATTAACTCTGAATATTTATTGGAGGGACTAATGATGAAGTTCCACTACTTTGGCCACCTGATGTGAAGAGCTGATTCATTGGAAAAGACCTTGATGCTGGGAAAGATTGAAGCCAAAAGAAGAAGGGGATGTCAGAGCATGATATGGTGAGACAGCATCACCAATTCAATGGACATGAGTTTGGGCAAACTCTGCGAGATAGAGGACAGAAGAGTCTGGTCTGCTGCAGTCCATGGGATCACAAAGAATCCAATACGTCTTAGCGACTAACAACAACCATTTGATCAACCAAAATTTCTAGGACACATCCTGGAATTTGAGACAGAAAAGAATAAAGACATTTCATATATATTAATAGAAATAGAATTTTACAGGAGTGGTGAGTTGAAAGTGTTAGTTGTGCTCATGTAATAGCAAGTTTGGGTAATCACCAGGTTCAGTTCAGTTCAGTTGCTCAGTCGTGTCCGACTCTTTGCGACCCCATGAATCGCAGCACACCAGGCCTCCCTGTCCATCACCAACTCCCAGAGTTCACTCAGACTTGCGTCCATCGAGTCCGTGATGCCATCCAGCCATCTCATCCTCTTTCATCCCCTACTCCTCCTGCCCCCAATCCCTCCCAGCATCAGAGTCTTTTCCAATGAGCTAACTCTTCACATGAGGTGGCCAAAGTACTGGAGTTTCAGCTTTAGCATCATTCCTTCCAAAGAACACCCAGGACTGATCTCCTTTAGAATGGACTGGTTGGATCCCTTGCAGTCCAAGGGACTCTCAAGAGTCTTCTCCAACACCACAGTTCAAAAGCATCAATTCTTTCACACTCAGCTCACTAGGTAGGCAGACATTAAAAGGGAAAGGGAAAAAAAATACCTGGCAATAATTTTTGACGCTGTATTTGCCATGTTAGAACAATCATTTAGAACATCATTTAGAGAAAGTTTTTGAAGACGTATATGATTCAATTTGTGTTAAGAAAGACACCTGTGGGGCAGAGTGGCTCAATGGCTGGAAAGCCAGACAGGATGAAGGAAAACCAGGTGACGGGGAAGGTGGGGAAGAATAGTTTATACAGTAGCCTGTTCTGGGTTGTGAATACTAGGTTTCCAGCCTGTGTTTCTGCTTTTGATTTGTGGTTTCCTTGTTCAAAAGGTTTTCATACATTTTTTCAGTGTAATTAGTTTCTTAAGAATAGCAGCATATGCCATTCCAGAACGTGCTACTTTGACACTTGGATTATTTCAAACAGAAGACAATCAGGGCCCAGCAGAATAAGGAAGAGCTTTTTGCCTCCCCCTTAACTGCCTGCAATGTGGGAAACCTGGGTTAGATAACTGGGTCAGGAAGGTCCCCTGAAGAAGGGAATGGCAACCCACTCCAGTATTCCTGCCTGGAGAATTTCATGAACAGAGGAACATGGTGGGCTACACAGTACATGAGATCGCAGAGTCGGACACGACTGAGCGACTAACACACGCACATAACTGCCTAAAGGAATCTAGATAGGAGCAATATACCAGGAAGAGAGCTATTACCAAAAGTAACTTTTGGTTTGCTTGGTTGGTTGTTTGTCTTTTTGTTTTTTATTTAAATAAAATAAAGCCCAATTTTTGTTCAAATTATTAATGTTTAGGATATTTTGACCATGTCATATATTTATATCTCTTAAGTTTCTTTAACTTCTTTTTTATGATAAAATAGTTTTAGTGTCCTTTGTAGCCATGTCTATACATTTATTTTATTTTCTTTTTAATTTTTAAAATTAGTTTTTATTGGAGTATGGTTGGTTTACAATGTTGAGTTAATTTCTACTGTACAGCAAAATGAATCAGTCATAGATATACATATGTTCCCTTTCTTTGGGGCTTATTTCCCTTTCAGGTTACCACAGTGCATTAAATAGAGTTCCCTGTGTGATATGGTACTTTCTCACTAGTTATGTATTTTGTGTATATGTGTCAATCCCAATCTCCCAGTTCCTCCCACTACCACTCCTTTCCCCCTAGGTGTTCATATATTTGTTCTCTACATCTGTGTCTCTTATTCTGTTTTGCCAAATAAGATCATCTGTATCATTTTTTCTAGATTCCACATATATGCATTAATATGCAATAGTTGTTTTTCTCTTTCTGACTTGCTCGGGACCCATTAACAACCACTTTCATATTCCAAGCCATACTCATGTGAAACATTACTTAATATAGTACTTATGTCTTTTCCTAATAGTACCTTGGTATCTTTTGTTTTTTTTTTATAACATTTATTTTATATTGGAGTTGATTAACAATGTTGTGTTAGTTTCAGGTGTACAGCAAAATGATTTAGCTACTCATATACAAGTATCTGGGGGCTTCCCTGATAGCTCAGACAGTAAAGAATCTGCCTATAATGCAGGTAAACCAAGGTTCAATCCCTGGGTCAGGAAGATCCCCTGGAGAAGAGAATGGCAACCTACTCCAATATTCTTGCCTGGAGAATTCGATGAACAACAACAACAAAAAGCCTAGTGGGCTACAATCCATGGAGTTGCAAAGAGTCAGACACGACTAAGTGACTAGCACGCATGCACACATCCAAGTATATATTCTTTTTCAAATTATTTTCCTGTTTAAGTTATTACATAGTATTCAGTAGAGTTCCCTGTGCATAAGAGTAGGTCCTTGTTGGTTATCTATTTTAAATACAGCAGCGTGTATATGTCAATCCCAAACTTTTCACAAGTTATTTTATATATTCAAAAAATTAATCTGTACGGCTTGGCAAATGTTTTTGTCTCAAATGTCACCTCAGCTTTCTGTGAACTGACTTCCTTATCCCCAGTACCCCAAACCCCAACCCCCTTCTCCTTACCTCAGGGACTTTCCAACAAACATGGAATTTAACATAAACTCAGTTGTAGTTGAATGGGCCTGATATGAATAACAAAAGGTGCTCTGTGCACCCTTATTTCTCTGGAGCTGATTTAGAAAGTTGGCACAAAATCCAGATATTATAACTAAATATATTCCTTTAGCTTTTATCACTTAGGAAATTATAAGTATTTTAAGCATTCTGGCCAGGAACTGGGATGAAGACCAAAATATGTATTTTTTATTATAAAATTTGAACAGTATTTTTTAAAAATTTAGAGCTCAGGCAGATTGTATATATTTGATAAATATTAATTACAACCACCGCTATCATCATTATCACCATCATTATCTTACGGAGAAAAAAAAAGTCTTGCTTCAAAAGAGAGTTCAGAGGATAGACATTTAAGACAGAAAAAAACACATGTTCCATGTTGCTTCTGTTTAGTCAGAGTCATGTCTGACTCTTTGGATATCCCATGAACTCTAGCCCACCAGGCTCCTCTGTCCATGGGCTTTCCCAGGCAAGTCTACTGGAGTGGGTTATCATTTACTTCGGCAGCAGATCTTTCTGATGCCAGGGACTGAACCCATGGTCCTGCATTGCAGGTGGATTCTTTACTGCTGAGCCACCTGGGAAGCCCTGTGGCAGAGCCTAAAATATTCCATAAAATTTCTTACTCATTTTGCAAGAGAACTGCTAAACCACAGAAACCTGAACCTAACGAAACAGTCATTCCACATGTTATGTAATCCTCTGGCCAGTACATTAGTTATAAAATCTGCTTAACTATGTATATCCTTAACTCAGTCTGAACCACACTGAGCACCCTTTGTTCTTCTCGTGACAAATATTTGCTATGCTTTCCTATAGAAAAAGAATGTATGTTTAAAAATACTTGATTTTTTAAGGGCTTCTAAATTTTTCTTCTAAATATTTATATATTAGTAGAGCCAGCGGTCTTTTTTGACATCAATGGAAAGAGTTCATTAATAGAATAAGTATTTCTTCCACAATTGCCACTTTCCTTAACTTTTCAACAAGTCTCCTATATCTCTGCCAGTCTTTTGCTTTCTTTGTGCTTCCTTTCTCTCCTACAATTCCCACTTTATCTTTTGAATCAGCCCTTTATCTGTATGTTCTTTCCCTTAGAGATTTCATTCACTCTATGGTTTCAATTAAAATCTATTATTTGTAAGATTCCTAAATATCCACCTGCAACCATGACCTCTGTCTCTCCCAAACTCTAATTTTGTCTCTAATTATCTCCTTAAGTGATTTGCAGTGACCTCACTATCAACATATCTAAATAGAAACTCATTATATCGCTTCACAAACTCCTGGATTCTTTTCTTGGTCTTGTTTAAATTTACAGCATTTAATATAATTGTAAATGTTATTTTCCATTTACAATTGTTACAAAATATTGTCAGTCTTCCCAATGTATTGTGAAACAGTACAAAACAACAATAAACAAAATAGTTTCTACCTCCCACCCTCCCCAAACTAATATTGCCCCTACTTCTCTGGTGATCACTAGTTTGTGCTCTTTATCTGTGAGTCTGCTTCTTATTTTGTTGTTACTTTTATTAGTTTGTTGTATTTTTATATTCCACATACATATTTATTTGTATCTTAATACTCTGAATTCTATAGATTCAAAACTGTGAAGGCCAGTATAGTACCCTATTCAAGAGAAGAGCTTTGCAGTTAGACATACTATAACTCGCTCTGGCTTCATCTCTGGTAGCTTTGTGACCTTCAGTGAGTGAGCTTCCCAAAGCCCTAGTAAACTTTTCTGGTAAAAGGAATTTTCTGTAAGAATTAATTTAAGGTGCATAGTTCAGTGTCTGGCAAAAGGAAGACCTCAGTGACTTTCAGCTGCTATTTTTTATACTGTCCACAAAAGGAGCTTCTGCATCACAGTTATATATAAGCATCTAGTGCCTAATTAATCTTCTTCCAATTAGCTGTCACTTGTATCATGTTGACATTAATTCATAACACATGGGCCAATCACACACGACCTCTTTTGATCTGCCTTTGTCTTCCCTGGTCCCCTGCAGTTTCATCTTTGAGTGAAAACACAGGCAGAATATACAGAATCAGGTCAACTTATGTTTCTGAAGGTGATTGGATCAGGAAGTTCATTTAGAACCTCCCATATCTTGAGTGAAGCATGTGACAAATGCCATCTCTTAAATCCCTGATTGACTTTTCAATGGTCATACTCTTTGCATGAATCTGTTTTCCCATTTTCACTTGTCCAGTCTGCCTCCTTTTCTGCTACCCCTGCAGCTGACCAGTCCCAGGAGTCTGTGCCCAGTTCAGTTCAGTTCAGTTGCTCAGTCATGTCTGACTCTTTGTGACCCCATGGATGGCAGCACGCCAGGCCTCCCTGTCCATCAACAACTCCCGGAGTTTACTCAAACTCATGTCCATTTAGTAAGTGATGCCATTCAACCGTCTCATTCTCTATCATCCCCCTGTCTGCCTTCAATCTTTCCCAGCATCAAGGTCTTTTCAAATGAGTCAGTTCTTTGCATCAGGTGACTAAAGTATTGGAGCTTCAGCTTCAGTATCAGTCCTTCCAATGAATATTTAGGACTGATTTCCTTTAGGATTGACTGGTTGGATCTCCTTGCAGTCCAAGGGACTCTCAAGAGTCTTCTCCAACACCACAGTTCAAAAGCATCAGTTCTTCACCAATCAGCCTTCTTTATAGTCCATTTATAGTCTCACATCCATACGTGACTACTGGAAAAACCATAGCCTTGACTAGACAGACCTTTGTTGGCAAAGTAATGTCTCTGCTTTTTAATATGCTGTCATGTTGGTCATAACTTTTCTTCCAAGAAGCAAGGGTCTTTTAATTTCATGGCTGCAGTCACTATCTGCAGTGATTTTGGAGCCCTCCCCCCAGAATTCTGTCATTTCCATTGCTTCCCCATCATTTGCCATGAAGTGATGGGACCAGAGGCCATGAACTCAGTTTTCTGAATGTTGAGTTTTAAGCCTTTTGTACTCTCCTCTTTCACTTTCATCAAGAGGCTCTTTAGTTGTTTTTTTTTTTTTTTTGCTTTCTTCCATAAAGATGCTGTTATCTGCATAACTGAGGTTATTGATAACCTCAGTCTTGAGGTTGATAACTGGGTTATTGATAACCCAGCAGTCTTCATTCCAGCTTGTGCTTCTTCCAGCCCAGCATTTCTCATGATGTACTCTGCATATATTTAAATAAGCAGGGTGACAGTATACAGCCTTGACATAACTCCTTCCCCAATTTGGAATCAGTCTGTTGTTACATGTCCAGTTCTAACTGTTGCTTCCTGACCTGCATACAGGTTTCTCAGGAGGCAGGTCATGTGGTCTGGTATTCCCATCTTTCAGAATTTTCCACAGTTTATTGTAATCCACACAGTCAAAGGCTTTGGCAGAGTCAATAAAGCAGAAAGAGATGTTTTTCTGGAATTTTCTTGCTTTTTCAATGATCCAGCTGAGGTTGGCAATTTGATCTCTGGTTCTTCTGCCTTTTCTAAAACCAGCTTGAACATCTGGAAGTTCATGGTTCATGTACTATTGAAGCCTGGCTTGGAGAATTTTGAGCACTATTTTGCTAGCATGTGAGATGAGTGCAATTGTGTGGTAGTTTGAGCATTCTTTGGCATTGCCTTTCTTTGGGATTGGAATGAAAATTGACCTTTTCCAGTCCTGGGGCCACTGCTGAGTTTTCCAACTTTGCTGGCATATTGAGTGAAGCCCTTTCACAGCATCATCTTTTAGGATTTGAAATAACTCAACTGGAATTCCATCACCTTCACTAGCTTTGTTCATAGTGATGCTTCCTAACACCCATTTGACTCTGCATTCCAGGATGTCTAGCTCTAGGTAAGTGATCACACCACCGTGATTATCTGGGTTGTGAAGATAGACCTTTTCTGTATAGTTCTTCTGTGTATTCTTGCCACCTCTTCTTAATATCTTCTGCTTCTGCAGGTTCATACCATATCTGTCCTTTATTGTGCCCATCCTTGCATGAAATGTTCCCTTGAAGAGAACTCTAGTTTTTCCCATTCTGTTGTTTTCCTCTATTTCTTTGCACTGATCACTGAGGAAGGCTTTCCTACCTCTCCTTGCTCTTCTCTGAAATTCTGAATCCAATTTCATATATCTTTCTCTTTCTCCTTTGCGTTTTGCTTCTCTTCTTTTCACAGCTATTTATAAGGCTTCATCCAACAACCATTTTTCCTTTTTGCATTTTTTTTCCCTTGGGGATGATCTTGATCCCTGCCTCCTGTACAATGTCATGAACCTCCGTCATTAGTTCTTCAGGCACTCTGCTATCAGATCTAATCCCTTGAATCTATTTCTCACTTCCACTGTATAATCATAAGGGATTTGATTTTGGTCATACCTGAATGGTTTAGTGGTTTTCCCTACTTTCTTCAATTTAAGTCTGAATTTGGCAATAAGGAGTCCATGATCTAAGCCACAGTTAGCTTCCTGCCTTGGTTTTGCTGAGACTGTATAGAGTGTCTCCATCTTTGGTTGCAAATAATATAATCAATATGATTTCAGTATTGACCATCTGGTGATGTCCATGTGTAGTGTCTTTTCTTGTGTTATTGGAAGAGGGTGTTTGCTATGACCAGTGTGTTCTCTTGGCAAAGCTCTATTTTATTTGCCCTGGTTCATTCTGTACTCCAAGGCCAAAATTTCCTATTATTCCAGGTATTTCTTGACTTCCTACTTTTGCATTCTAGTCCCCTATACTGAAAATGACATTTTGGGGGGATGTTCTAGAAGGTCTTGTAGGTCTTCATACTACCGTTCAACTTCAGCTTCTTCAGCATTACTGGTTTGGGCATAGACTTGGATTACTGTGATTTTGAATGGTTTGCCTTAGAAACGAATAAAGATCATTCTGTCATTTTTGAGATTGCATCCAAGTACTGCATTTTGGACTCTTGTTGACTATGAGGGCTACTCCATTTCTTCTAAGGGATTCTTGCCCACAGTAATAGATATAATGGTCATCTGAGTTAAATTCACCCATTCCAGTCCATTTTAGTTCACTGATTCCTAAAATGTTGATGTTCACTCTTCCTATCTCCTGTTTGACCACTTTCAATTTGCCTTGATTCATGGACCTTGATTCCAGGTTCCTATGCAACACTGCTCTTTACAGCATCAGACTTTACTTCCATCACCAGTGACATCTACAACTGGATGTTGTTGCTTCTTTGGCTCTGTGTCTTCATTTTCTCTGGAGTTATTTATCCACTGTTCTCCAGTAGCATATTGGGCGCCTACTGATCTGGGAAGTTCATCTTTCAGTGTCTTATCTTTTTGCCTTTTCATACTGTTCGTGAGGTTCTCAAGGTAAGAATGCTTAAATGGTTTCCTTTCTCCAGTGGACACATTTTGTCAGAACTCTCCACCATGACCTGTCTGTCTTGGTGGCTCATGGTTTCATTGAATTAGACAAGGCTGTGGTCCATGTGAGGGCTTCTCTGGTGGCTCAGAGGTTAAAGCGTCTGCCTGCAAGGTGGGAGACTCAGGTTCGATCCCTGGGTTGGGAAGCTTCCCTGGAGAACGAAATGGCAACCCACTCCAGTATTCTTGCCTGGAGAATCCCTTGGAGAGAGGAGCCTAGTAGGCTACAGTATTGCACTCAATATGCCAGCAAATTTGGAAAACTCAGCAGGGGCCACAGGACTGGAAAAGGTCAGTTTTCATTCCAATCCCAAAGAAAGGCAATGCCAAAGAAAGCTCAAACTACTGCACAATTGCACTCATCTCACACGCTAGTAAAGTAATGCTCAAAATTCTCCAAGCCAGGCTTCAACAATATGTGAACCATGAACTTCCTGATGTTCAAGCTGGTTTCTGAAAAGGCAGAAGAACCAGAGATCAAATTGCCAATATCTGCTGGATCATGGAAAAAGCAAGAGAGTTCCAGAAAAACATCTATTTCTGTTTTATTGACTCTGCCAAAGCCTTTGACTGTGTGGATCACAATAAACTGTGGAAAATTCTGAAAGAGATGGGAATACCAGACCACTTGACCTGCCTCTTGAGAAACCTCTATGCAGGTCAGGAAGCAACAGTTAAAACTGGACACGGAACAACAAACTGGTTCCAAATAGGAAAGGGAGTACGTCAAGGCTGTATATTGTCATCCAGCTTATTTAACTTCTATGCAGAGTACATCATGAGAAATGCTGGTCTGGAAGAAGCACAAGCTGGAATCAAGATTGCCAGGAGAAATATCAATAACCTCATATATGCAGATGACACCACCTTTATGGCAGAAAGTGAAGAGGAGCTAAAAAGCTTCTTGATGAAAGTGAAAGAGGAGAGTGAAAAAGTTGGCTTAAAGCTCGACATTCAGAAAACGAAGATCATGGCATCCGGTCCCATCACTTCATGGGAAATAGATGGGGAAACAGTGTCAGACTTTATTTTTTGGGGCTCCAAAATCACTGCAGATGATGATTACAGCCATGAAATTAAAAGACGCTTACTCCTTGAAAGAAGAGTTATGACCAACCTAGATAGCATATTCAAAAGCAGAGACATTACTTTGCCAACTAAGATCCGTCTAGTCAAGGCTATGGTTTTTCCAGTGGTCATGTATGGATGTGAGAGTTGGACTGTGAAGGCTGAGCACCAAAGAATTGATGCGTTTGAACTGTGGTGTTGGAGAAGACTCTTGAGAGTCCCTTGGACTGCAAGGAGATCCAACCAGTCCATTCTGAAGGATATCAACCCTGGGATTTCTTTGGAAGGAATGATGCTAAAGCTGAAACTCAGTACTTTGGCCACCTCATGCGAAGAGTTGACTCATTGGAAAAGTCTCTGATGCTGGGAGGAATTGTGGGCAGTAGGAAGAGGGGACAACAGAGGATGAGATGGCTGGATGGCATCACTGACTCGATGGACGTGAGTCTGAGTGAACTCCAGGAATTGGTGATGGACAGGGAGTCCTGGCGTGCTGCGATTCATGGGGTCGCAAAAAGTCGGACACGACTGAGCGACTGAACTGAACTGAACTGTGGTCCATGTGATCGGTTTGATTAGTTTTCTGTGATTGTGGTTTTCATTCTGTCTGCCCTCTGATGGAGAAGAATAAGAGGCTTATGGAAGCTTCCTGATGGCAGAGACTGACTGAGGAGGAAACTGAGTCTTGATCTGATTGGCTTGGGGTCATCCTAGTTACTTTTTAATCCAATTTTCTATTGATGGGTGGGGCTATGTTCCCTCCCTGTTGTTTGACTTGGGGCCAAACTATGGTGGAGGTGAGTGAGTGAGTGAAGTCACTCAGTTTTGTCCAACTCTTTGCAACCCCGTGTCTTTGCAACCCCGTGTCTTTGCAACCAGGCTCTTCTGTCCATGGGATTCTCCAGGCAAGAATACTGGAGTGGGTTGCCATTTCCTTCTCCAGGGGATCTTCCGAATCCAGGGTTCGAACCCTGGTCCCCCACATTGCAGGCAGAGGCTTTAACCTCTGAACCTCCTTCTAAAGGTCTCGTGCATGCACTGCTGCACTCAGTGCCCCCAACCCTGCATCTGGCCACTGCTGACCCACGACTCCATCAAAGACTCTGGACACTCACTGGCAAATTTGGGTCAGTGCTCCTTTCTTCTGAGTCCTGTGAACAAGGTTCTGTGTGATCCCTCCACGAATCTGTTTCCCCAGTCCAGTGTAAGTTCTGGTGGCTCTGTGGTGTGGTTAATGGTGACCTCTTCCAAGAGGGCTTATGCCATCCCAGCTCTGCTGAACCCAGAGCCCCTGCCCCTGCAGCAGTCCATTGCTGACCGGTACCTCCACAGGAGACACTCAAACACAGTTCTGCCTCAGTCTCCCTGGAGTCTCTGGGTCCTGGTGTGCACTAGGTTTGTTTTGAGCCCTCTGAACATCTCTGGGGAGTTTAGGGTTTGATTCTAAATATGATTTTGCCCCTCCTACCGTCTTGCTGTGGTTTCTCTGCCCTTGGAGGTGGGGTATCTCCTTACAGCCGCTCCAGCACTGAGCAACCTCTGCTCCAGCACTGCACAGCAGCTGCTCTTTGTGCTTGTCTTTGGGCCCAGAAAGTAGCAAATATGTCAGTTTTGATACTCGTGTATTCCTGTATATCCCAGGGCAATACAGCCCTGTCTTCAATGTCTCCTTTATCCTAAATCTTCATTTATCTCTGGAAAACTGAATCCCTTACTATATTCTACACCTTTGAATTCAATTGTTATATTTGTCGTGGTTTACATTTTCCATTGTTCTGTTTTCTGATTTCTCTGGTTTTGTTGGATTGATGTTTTCTCATTATTTTCTAACCTGATCTTGTTTGTTCCATTTCTATACCCTTGATCAAATTGCTACCATGGCCTGGAACATTTGCTTCTATATCTTTACCTATGTATATCCTTTTGGACTCCAGTGTCTGACTTAAGTCCCCCATGAGACTTCATCAATCACTGTAGTTCATATGACTCCTGTCTCCAAATTTATGTATTAGTCTTTTACTTATTGCTTTATATTTTCTGACACCTTATTATTTTTCTTTTAAGCACATGGGTTATGGTTTATGATTCAATACTTGCCAAGTTTATACATAAATATGAATTTGATTGAGCAGGCAGGTATCATATTAAAATCAAAATTATCGATTAGAAAAATAAGTTGAAATATTAAAAATTGACCTTGACTGAAAACCATCTTTTTATTTGAAAGATTTTTGTATAAAATCAATATTCTAATGTAAATACATTTTGAGAATTTTCTTTGTGTATATACCTATCTTGCTTAATATGAAAGACACTTAATTGCTTGTCATGGTGATAATAATAAAGATGATGATGGTGATGATGAATGGACTGAAAAGAACTGTCATTGGGGAAATTCATCTTAATTATTTATGGTACCTATACTGTTAAAACAGATATATGATTAATACTCCACATTGACATAATGGCTATGATTTATAGTATCTGATGTTAAGTTATCAGGGCTTCTCATAACCACAGTAGCCGTCTAAGAATTTGCCCACATCCAGACTTCACTTTGATGCTATAACTTACAAGTATCTAAACCAACATATTCTTCATCTTTTGAACTGTGGTATTGGTTTTAAGACAACATTTTGATTCTGTTAATTTTACTGAGATGCAGTATTTACAGCAAGAAACATGTCTGCATTTCTGAGCATTTGAAAATGATTAAGCTTTCAGGGAGACTGTCAGGATCACCTACTGTGCATTAAATCCTATGTCCCTTCCTTGAGATTGAGGGCATCCTTTCCTCATGCTGATGGACTAGACTACTGAGGACTAGACCTTGACTATATAGACAATGCTAGTCCCCTACTACAGGGTTTATTAACACTTTGTATGTTGAGAGTACATTGGTCCTCAATAAAAACCCTACCTTTGCTTTGAGACAATGTGAACAACATTCAGCCTGTAGAGTTGTAGATAATGTTATCTGTGAGTTTCAAGGGGAAATACACAGCTAGTTTGCTATTCAACAATTTAGCAGGGCTTAACAAATGACCATAACAAATGAGACATTACTTTGCCAACAAAGGTCCGTCTAGTCAAGGCTATGGTTTTTCCTGTGATCATGTATAGATGTAAGAGTTGGACTGTGAAGAAAACTGAGCATCAAAGAACTGATGCTTTTGAACTATGGTGTTGGAGAAGACTCTTGAGAGTCCCTTGGACTGCAAGGAAATCCAACCAGTCCATTCTGAAAGAGATCAGCCCTGGGATTTCTTTGGAAGGAATGATGCTAAAGCTGAAACTCCAGTACTTTGGCCACCTCATGAGAAGAGTTGACTCATTGGAAAAGACTCTGATGCTGGGAGGGATTGGGGGCAGGAGGAGAAGGGAACGACTGAGGATGAGATGGCTGGATGGCATCACTGACTCGATGGACGCGAGTCTGAATGAACTCCGGGAGTTAGTGATGGACAGGGAGTCCTGGCGTGCTGCGATTCATGGGGTCGCAAAGAGTCGGACACGAATGAGCGACTGAACTGAACTGAACTGAACAAATGAACACCAGATAGGAATTTAGTATTTCACAACAGTTGTACTAATAGTTTTCACTAATTGTCACACATTTGTATTCTTTGAAATTGGTTTGTTATCTCCTTATTACTTTGGTTTAAAATAGAGATTGATTTTCTCAGCTAGTTCAACACACTTGCTTTTAATTTATTTGGTCACATGAAATAACTGCAATCACAACATATATGGGATGAATTGAATCATATCAGTGCCATTACCAACAACTTTATTCACACTAAATCTTCACTGGTCAGAACTGACCACCACTTAATGTCATTATATATATATATGAATGTAAACATAGCTTAAGTTGAGGCAAAGGAAAACAACAGACCTAATTCAAATAAGTGATTCAACACTTTGGATTTGGATTGTAAAGATCTGAATTGAATCAGAAATGAGCAGATAAAAAAGGAAGATGCGAACAAATAACTAAATTTTGCCATGAGATCAGCTCCCTACCCAGTCATGTGGCTTTGAGAGTAATCCTCCAGCTGCTAGGTAGCTCTTCTTTGCATCTCAGTGCTCTTTGCATCCTTAAACTCATATCCTTAGAGCTATATAAATGATTTTTATGCTATTTTAATATGTGTGTGAGCTTTAATACTTTTTCAAAAGTCCAACTGAATGGAAACTAATTTATGTTTCTTGAATTAGTTGCTGCTGCTGCTAAGTCACTTCAGTCATGTCCGACTCTGTGTGACCCCATAGATGGCAGCTCACCAGTCTCCCCCGTCCCTGGGATTCTCCAGGCAAGAACACTGGAGTGGGTTGCCATTTCCTTCTCCAATGCATGAAAGTGAAAAGTGAAAGTGAAGTCACTCAGTCATGTCCGACTCTTAGCAGCCCTATGGACTGCAGCCTACCAGGCTCCTGCGTCCATGGGATTTTCCAGGCAAGAGTACTATGCCAAAGTGTCTTAGTAGTTTGAAAAATTAAGAGAATTTATTTCTTGTTAGATTAAAGCTGTGTCTGCAATGGTTTGACTGCAGGTTGGCTGTGGCTCTGCTGGGTATATCTAGGACTGCTTCCATGTATCTTCTTATTTTTATCCCAAAGTGAAAAGGATATCACTGTTTAGGACATGTTTTCCCCATAGTGTGGGACAGGAGCAGGAGATCATGAATTAGTACATATAACTGCATGGAAAGCTTCAACCTCTTTGTGGTGTCACCTCTACCAACTTTCCACTGACCAAAGCCAGTCACATAACTGCAGTCAAAGTCAATGAAGTGGGCCTGTTACTTCTCTAACTGGCTGTACAGGCAAGCCCTGTGGCAACATATAGGGATATATGTTTAATTCTATTAAAGGGAGGAATGAACAGATGGAATAATCATCTATCTCTTTTTATTTGAACTCCTCCTTCGTTGTACTTCCCTCACATTGTTTGAAGTGGTTATAGGCAATTTGTATCTAACTAAAGGGAAGAAGAGTTTGGGGTACCTTTAGTTTGAGTTTAGTGGGGTATACAGTTTATATTCATTTCTACGACTAGTTAAAATATTTTCCAGGTGTGGGAGTAGCTTCTAGGAATACTCATCTTGCCCACTGTAGTAACATACCTGGCATTATCACATGAAAATACAAGGACAGGCATGAGTGCAACTAAATATATAAGATAAAGTGTTATCTTGGTGCATGGAGCAAACCTGAATTTTCATAATATTTTTGATATTTGTCCATTTTCATAAATTTGTAATTTATAGCTATTTGTGATCTCATTGTATGTATAAATTATGTACTTAATTTTATAGTGTAATTTTATATTGCTTTATTAAATGAGCACCCACAAAATTGAATAAGCTTCTAGAGACAAATGATAGGCCATAAGAATATGTCACTGCATTTCTTTTAGAAAAAGATGAATGTGAAAATCTGTTTAGTTCTCAGTGATTGATAACATATCCTCCATTCCATTGCCAGTTGGTTTTTATCCAAAGGATCAGTTTTCCAAAGTGAAAGTAGAAGTGTTAGTCACTCAGTTGTGACCAACTCTTTGGGACCCCATGGACAACAGCCTGCCAGGCTCCTCTGTCCATGGAATTCTCCAGGCAAGAATACTGGAGTGGATAGTCTTTCCTTTCTCCAGAACTTTCTGACCCAGGGATCAAACACAGCTCTCCTGGATTGCAAGTAGATTCTTTACCATCTGTGACACCAGGGAAAGTGAATTATTAAAGCCCCAGTCTAGGCGTGGGGCTTTAATATCAACATGGTGTGGTTAAGGAAGGCAGGCAAACCTTCAGCTGAAACTGTATTTTAGTTATGAACTTTTGACCCCATACAAACTACTTAATCTTTTGAAGCTTTCGTTGCTTCATTTATAAAAATATACCTAATGGTATTTTCTTCAAAGTGTAATAGAAAAGTTTTAAAAGGCCCATGCATTTAACACAACACAATATTACCTCAGAGACATTGCCCAGTAGCTGGAAATAATACTGATCTGGAAAACACAAGACTCTCACAAAGAGGTTTCCAGTAAGATATTACAATGATAATGTCGATACCCATTTTTGTCTTCTTCAGCGCTGGGAATAGGGACATGCATGCCGTCAGCTTTCTATTTCTCCCTAACTTCTCCCTTATTAATATGGGAAGATTCTTTTGGCTGCAGTTCCCACACATGCTCAGGAGAGACACTGGGAGGATGAGGGGCAAAGAGAAGCATTTTGCATCAGCAGGTACCAACAGTCAGGGAGGGCGGCAAGCTAGCCGGCACCAGATCCAAGATCCCTCCTCTTTCCTGCCTCCCTGGCTGCTTCTTTCCTCATGAAGTCATCACTGGGAAGCAAACACTGGCAGCAGGAGAGGATATCCTGAGATCTGGCCTGAAGTCTGACAGTATCTTTCTGGCACACGGTAGTGCAAAACATTCCCATTAGTGCTCTGCATTCATCCTGGCTGCTGAGCACAGTCAAGGAAAGGAGCCAAGAGGAAATTCCCTGTTGAGGAAACACTGTGGGATACAGAAGCACAGGTGAGCAGAGCAAGAAATGGGGCCACTGGTTGACCCTTCAAAGAAGGCTAGTTGGCAGAAAATTCTGTATCTACTCTGGTGTCTCCAAAGGACAAGTAAAGAAAATTTAATGAGAACTTCCATAAGAATAAAATGAGAAGAATTACATAGATATATATCAGAAAAATTCTCCAGCTAGTAACAACAGAAAAAAGATAATTCCTAAAATCTTGTCATTTATATAAACCTTGGTTTATACAGTTCTTGGTGAAAATTTACTTCCCAAGTTCACTTTAGTATAGAAACGATTCTAGCATTTCCCAAGGTATGTTCTTTAGGATGCTATTTTGTTTTATGGAGGGAAAAAGTCTTGGGAATGCTGAGTTAAAGACTGAGTTAAACAAATGCTAATGGTTTCCCTTTATTGTTGTATATGCCTTTTAAAAATATGCTGATGTGGAATACATTTAGTACACAGGGTTTTACACCTACTTGAGCACTTATTTTCTCCAACACACTTTTGAAAAGGGAAGTTTACAGAACTATGATCTTCCCAGGTGGCACTAATGGCAAAGAAACTGCCTGCCAATGCTGGGGAAGTAAGAGACAAGGGTTTGATCCCTGGGTCTGGAAGATCCTCTGGAGAAGGGCATGGCAACCCACTCCAGTATTCTCGCCTGGAGAATCCCATGGACAGAGAATCCTAGTGGGCTATAGGCCATATGGTTGTAAAGAGTTGGACATGATTAAAGCAACCTAGCATACACACACACTTTCAGGACTATAATAATGCAGACTACATTTAGGAGAAACATGATTTATTCTAGTAATGGGTCCTGGACAATTTGAGATGATAAAAAGATTTCTAAGTTTATATAAACTATATTATTTCTTCTGGAATATTCTGAAACTCCATACATACCAGTTAATATTATCCTCAGAATAACTCATCTAGGTGTCTTGGAATAACTTCAGCTAAATGATCCAGATTTTCTGTTATATCTCTCTCTTCCTATTTTAGTTTCCTTTTGTCTAAATGTTCTTTAGGTCTAAAAGTATTGACTAAACACTTATTATGCCACTGAGACACTTGTGTACTGTGTCACAGTTATAATCCACATGAAATACACTTCCCAGTGTTTATGCCATTTAGTAGTTTTCACATCTTGAATTTCTACTGGCCTCCTGAGATGCTTTACCAATAAAATGTACAAGAAATAATGTCACTCAGTTCTAGCCCTAGACATTAAGAAGGCGCAATATTTCTTGCTTTTTCATTTTAGAACCTTAGCTTGTAGTACCAGGCAACATACTGTATAAAAATCTATCAAAACCATCCTAATAGAGACAGGGTGTATGAACAGTCTCTGCGAATGACAAATCAGTTGGAAAGAGACCATGTGCAAGAGAGTGTGCATATTCTCAATTATATATGTGCATATACATATATATCTATACTATATAGGACATGCATATAAAATATGCATATAAAACTAATTACAATGTATGTGTATATAAATATCATATGTTTATATACATACAAACTCTATAGATGTGTATATAGATTTTATATATACATACTATATGTGTGAAATCCATATAAATGTTGTATGTACATATTTAAAATATAGTTGTATATATTTACATTAGAGATATATGGTGCATGTATATATAACTGTATAGGATACACACACACACAGGAAATCTAAATATGTTTCTGGATTTATATCAAGAAATGGATACAATTTATCTCATTTAATCTTCACATAGTCCTACAAGATAGGCATTATACTCTCCAAATTATAGGAGCGGAAGTGAAATTCAAAGTGTTTATATGCCTTACTCAAGTCATAAAGGGTTTAACTCAGAACTATATAATGCAAGTGTCCATGTTGTCATTATTCCAATCTGTATCTCTTTTCAGTCAGAATGATTGGAAAAAATTGTCTAATTGATGTTAATCAGCACAAATTGCAAGCAGCAGCAAATCTGTAAATTCCTGTGTGTGTTGTTCATGGCACTGCTTAGAGGCTGTGGCCAAACAACCCATCAAAATCACCCCGCTCTATTGATCTTTTCACACCATGAAAAGGCTAACCTCGTTACTCAAATCCTATACCACAAAGCTAGTCCTAGACCAACTTGACATGTAGATCAGCACTTCTAGACATTAATGTTCCTATGATTTGGGGATCTTGATAAGGATCGATTAGAATTCAGTACATCTTGTAGAAAGCCTGTGTTTCTGCATTCCTAGCAAGTCCTCAGATGATGCTAGCCCTGGACCACACTTTGACTGTCAAGGATCTAGATAAGTTTGTTCTTACAGTGCTTCTTTATACCTCTTCTTCCCCACCACTGTCTGCCAATAGTTTACCATCTTGACAGTCATGACAAGTACCGTGGCTCAGTTGAAATTCAGATATTTTTCCCTGCTGTTCAATCTCTATTAAATTTACTAGTCCTGTGCTTTAGTGATTTGAATTTTTCTAATTGAAAATTTGCCTACTAAACTAATCTCAATTAATAAAAATAGTTTTAAATTCAACCCCTCCAGAAAAAGTAATCTACTATCTTCCATACTTTTATCCAAAAATATATAAATAATGATGAAATATTTGTGCCTGAGATAATCGATCAAGAAACAGAGTTTTTGTTGCTATGTTGTTAGTGTTTGGCAGGGAAATATTTTGGTAAACATCCATTAATAGCTTTTAGGTATTACAAGTTTGCTTTTTTGGGTAAATGGAGGATTAATCCTGGACCTACTTATAAAATGAGAAGCAGAGGAGAAATGCAAGCCATATTCATTTTTTCCTTCTCAATCTCCTCCTAAGCTCCTGGGGTCTTAAGCATGAGAGTTGTTGTGATAGCACATAAATATATATACATATTTTCCTCAATTTATGTTGGGTTATATCCTATTAAACACATCATAAGTTGAAGGTGTGACCATCATACCTTAGTCTAGCTTATCTTAAACATTTTCAGAACAGTTAATTTAGCCTACAGTTAAAGCTCAACATTCAGAAAACGATGATCATGGTATCTGGTCCCATCACTTCATGGGAAATAGATGGGGAAACAGTGGAAACAGTGTCAGACTTTATTTTGGGGGGCTCCAAAATCACTGCAGATGGTGACTGCAGCCATGAAATTAAAAGACGCTTACTCCTTGGAAGGAAAGTTATGACCACCTAGATAGCATATTAAAAAGCAGAGACATTACTTTGCCGACTAAGGTCCATCTAGCCAAGGCTGTGGTTTTTCCAGTGGTCATGTATGGATGTGAGAGTTGGACTGTGAAGAAGGCTGAGTGCTGAAGAATTGATGCTTTTGAACTGTGGTGTTGGAGAAGACTCTTGAGAGTCCCTTGGCCTGCAAGGAGATCCAGCCTATCCATTCTAAATGAGATCAGTCCTGTGTGTTCTTTGGAAGGAATGATGCTAAAGCTGAAACTCCAGTACTTTGGCCACCTCATGCGAAGAGTTGACTCATTGGGAAAGACTCTGATGCTGGGAGGGATTGGGGGCAGGAGAAGGGGATGATAGAGGATGAGATGGCTGGATGGCATCACCGACTCAATGGACGTGAGTTTGAGTGAAGTCTCAGACTTGGTGATGGACAGGGAGGCCTGGCGTGCTGCAATTCATGGAATCACAAAGAGTCGGACATGACAGCGACTGAACTGAACTGAACTGAACTGAACTGGGCAAAATCATCAAACACAAAGCTATTTTATAATAAAGTATTGAATATCTCATGTTATTTATGGAGTACTCCACTGGAAGTGAAAAAATAAAATGGCTGTCTGGATACAGAATAGTTCTAAGTATATTAGTTTTTTATCTGCAAGATAATGTGGCTGACTGGGAGCTGCCACTGCCCAACATCACAAGAGAGGATCATAACACATATCCCCAGTCCAGAGGAAAAAAAATCACAATTCAAAGTTCAAAGTACAGTTTCTACTGGATGTGTATTCCTCTCACAATGTCATAAAATTTAAAATCTTGTGTTGAACCATCATAAATCGCAGGCCATTTGTATTGGTCTCTACCCTTCCTGGAACAGAGCTCCTAGAGCCCTTGTAACTCCCCAGGAGATAAGTGCACTAGGAGAATCCTTTGATTAAATGAGAAGACTCTAGGTGAGCTCCTGAATGGGAAATGGTTTTCACAAAGACCAAGCTGTGATTAGAAGCTTGAAATGTTCAGCCCCAAACCTTACTTATCTAGAGAGGGGAGAAGAGCTGGAAATGGGATTAATAGCTGATCATGCCTGTGTGAGAGTCTCCACAAAATACCAACAGGAGGAAATTCAGAGAGCTTCCAGGTTGTAAACACATCCCTGAACCAGGAGAGTGACGCATCCCAACTCCACAGGGACAGAAGTTCCTGTGTTTGGGGCCCTCCCCTCTCAGACCTTACTCTGTATATCTCTAAATCTGTCTGTACCTTTTATCATATTCTTTAATAAAATAGTAAACGTAACTGTCTCCCTAAGTTCTTTGAGCCTCCCTAGTGAATTAGCTGAACGTGTGGAGGGGGTCATGGAAACCTCCAGTTGTAGCCAAACAGAACACACGCTGTGGGTTACCCAAGAACCTTCTATTTGCAGTTGACATCTCAAGTGAAGTGAGATCGGTCTTGTGGGACTGTATCCTTATAGTATTAGAACTGAGTTAAATTATAGTTTACCCAGCTGGTATCACAGATTTGCTTGATGTGGGGGGGTGGGGAGGGGAACCCACACATTTGGCAACCAGCGTCAGAAAAAAAAATCAGAAATGAACAGTTTCATGGGAGGAGCAAAAGAGACACACAGGAAAGGACACAACAGGAAAGAACTGGGTTTTTCTAACTCAGTAGTCATTCCTTGGAGAAGGCAATGGCACCCCACTCCAGTACTCCTGCCTGGAAAATCCCATGGATGGAGGAGCCTGGTGGGCTGCAGTCCATGGGGTCGCTATGAGTAAGACACGACTGAGCAACTTCACTTTCACTTTTCACTTTCATGCATTGGAGAAGGAAATGGCAACCTGCTGGGAGCCAGTGTGAGGAATCCCACCCATGACAAGTCCATGTGGCAGAGATCTGATGGGCAAGACGAGTCAGATCTCAGGGCTTCCCCCTGGTATTTCCTGAGCATGTACCCCAAAAAAACAAAGTCTGCCGGCCTTTGTACTCTTCTTTTCCACTCTTCTGACACACTCTGGAAAAAGTCAACTCAGGGCTTTAGTCTTCTTCATTTGAAAGGGTGTTTCAATCCAAAAACCCCTCTGATGGCTTGCTTTCTAGCCTGCCTGCAGGACTCGTACAGCTGTGCATGTGATTGTTTGAGGCCTCCCAACCGAGGGAGGCACAGGAAGCTTAAAACATCCTAGGAATGTAGGGGCTTCCGAGGAGTCAAAATCATTAGAATAGGACTGATTAAAGGTTTCATTTGTTGAGCCAATACTTGCTGCCAAATTTTCATATCTTTTATTTGTAGATATAGTTGGTATACAGAAAAACAGGTAGTAGACCTGGTATTAGCAACATTAGATCTTTGAGTTAAGTACTTTCTTTGTTATAACCCACTGCACCTTTGTTCTATAGGAATGTAACTTTATTTAGTACTTTGAGGGTGATGCAGAGTAAAGAAAAAACACTTCTAGGGAAAAGGATTTTTCTGGTTGATAGAAAATTATCCAGGAAGAGAGTCATAAAAATGTTAACAGGCCTCTTGGCCAGAAGATAATGTAAACCACCTGAGACCTTTTGTATACGGGAGGGTATGCAAAAAGAAAGCCTGGTCTCAATGAGGGTCAGCCCCTGCATAACTCTGCATATTCCATTATTTCTTTATGTACAACTTGGGGTATATAAGCTGATTTTGAAAAATAAAGTTTTTGGAGTCTTGCACTGATGCTGGACTTCCCCATGTCGTTCTTTTCTCCCCTTTCTTGGCTGAATTCCCATCTGGAGCGGGGAGGCTCACCATGTCTACTTACTTGCCCTGGCTGCTAAGATCCACGCGAAGGGGAGCCTAAGGCGGGGCACCCTTCGATATTCAAGTGGGCACCGGTGGCCTAACGTAGATGGTACAAACCTCTTGTCTCGAGGTTTTATTGGTTTTCCCCATAAACCAAGTTATTCAGCCTCTTTTTCTCCACCTCAATTTCCTACTATACTATTTCTTCCTAATCTAATCTTATATCTCTAAATAAATAAGTTTTCCTTGCCTATCTGTCTCCCCTTCGAATCACCCTGGATCCACCGGGGCTGGACCCCAGCAGCAACCCACTCCAGTGTTCTTGCCTGGAGAATCCCAGAGACGGGGGAGCCTGGTGGGCTGCTGTCTATGGGGTTGCACAGAGTCGGACACGACTGAAGTGACTTAGCAGCAGCAGCAGCAGCAGTCATTCCTACCACTGCCATTCTCCAATATGTGACTCCAGAGCAAAGACATGATCTAAGTGGCAACTTTCTTCAATATGATTGTGCTTGCTATAGAGGCATTATTCCAAGGCTTTGATTATGCTTATTGAGTTAGAACTGTCTCTATAATATAACAGACTTAATGACAAATGCTTATACTAAATGTTTAATTTTAATTACCTGTAATTAATTTCTTATGTCTGTTTCCTTTTGACACCATGTTGAATGTTTTAATATGGGCATGAAATGCCTTTCAATGTTTAAAAAGGATTTCTGTTCTATTATAGTTGCAAGCACTTATTCATAAATTTTGTTATTTATAGAATCTTCTAATACCTTACCATTCCACTACCTCAGTATTTAAAAATTAGAAGGTGAACCATTTTAGTTATAGCAAAAATATTCTTATAATACAAATATATGTAGGCCTTTATTAAAATTATAATAATACTCCTAAAACATTCTAATGTCTATTACTGCCCAGATTATAACCTAAGCACTTCAGTTCAGTTAGTTCAGTTCAGTCGCTCAGTCGTGTCCAACTCTTTGCGACCTCAACAATTGCAGCACGCCAGGGCTCCCTGTCCATCACCAACTCCCAGAGTTCACTCAGACTCACGTCCATCGAGTCCGTGATGCCATCCAGCCATCTCATCCTCTGTCGTCCCCTTCTCCTCCTGCCCCCAATCCCTCCCAGCATCAGTCTTTTCCAATGAGTCAACTCTTCGCATGAGGTGGCCAAAGTACTGGAGTTTCAGCTTTAGCATCATTCCTTCCAAAGAAATCCCAGGGTTAATCTCCTTCAGAATGGACTGGTTGGATGTCCTTGCAGTCCAAGGGACTCTCAAGAGTCTTCTCCAACACCACAGTTCAAAAGCATCAATTCTTCGGTGCTCAGCCTTCTTCACAGTTCAACTCTCACATCCATACATGACCACTGGAAAAACCATAGCCTTGACTAGATGGACCTTAGTCGGCAAAGTTGTCTCTGCTTTTGAATATGCTATCTGGGTTGGTCATAACTTTTCTTCCCAGGACTAAGCTTAGTTGTAATAAATTCATAAATGCAGGATTAAATCTAGTCAAGAACCCAATAATGACTAGAGACATATATATATATATAAGAAATTGTTAATCAGCAAGTAAAATTTTGTATATTTGCCTCTTATCATTCACTTTGAGTTTTGCGATTCAAGATAAAAACTGGGGACTCTTTTTACTTTTTAGTATGTTCTTTAGCTCACTAACAGTATACTACAGCTATGTGCTGTCACCATGATCTTATAACCTAGAAAGGAGATTTCCTAAAATGGTGGGAAATTGGAGAAAATTTACTTTTGTTTTCCATTCCCATATTTCAAAATACACATATAGTTGTATTAAAACACAAATATTTTTACTATTATAATTATTTTAAGGTAATTAAGAGATAAAATTATAAAATAAATGAAATAATTTGACAAAACCAAATATTTTGCTCAATAATGTTTAAGTATCAATTTATACTTATTTGACATATATTTTGGAGAAGGAAATGGCCACCGACTCCAGTATTCTTGCCTGGAGAATCCTGTGGACAGAGGAGCCTGGCAGGCCAGAGTACAGTCCATGGAGTCACAAGAGTCAGACACGACATAGTGACTAAACCACCACCACCACCAACATATAGTTTCTTCGGGATCTGGTAGAAATAATTTTTGCCATTAGTCTTGAATCTCTTGATGGATACAAGTCTTTTAGCATGTATATATGTATTTTTACATCTAGTCTAAGATCCCTGTGCGTAAAGACCCTGATTATAAATCATTGTGCTTTCACGCTTATAATCTCAACTCTCAAATATCCTGTGCCCATCTTCATCCAATAATCAAGATGGCCCCTCTTCCAAAAGTACCCATTGTGGTTGAGTGCTGAGAGTCTAAAGATAGAAATTTAATTATCTTCCTTTACTCCCATGACTTTACTCTCTTTACTCTGATGTAGCTCCCTGCTTTCACTTACACTTTTACCTGGCCCTTTCATTCTGATTTCGCATTCTGATACTTCTTATCTTCTGATTCTGACGTTGTTTCTGGGTTAATGATATCCTGTGTCTGTACTGGCTTGAAAATAGCCATCATTCACTTGAGCCTCATCTGTTTGTGGAGCACATAGTAGGTTTTCATAAGCCCTAAGAGGACTCCAAGACTGAGATCTTGATTGCTGATTGCCAGCCTTCTCTTTCCATATACTGTGCCTGCTGGGATAGTGTCCCTGCTGTGCCCTTCTTCCTGGAGGAGATGCGCTTGACTGGATGTGAACAACATTCAAACAGAAGCTGAGATTCCCTCAGTCTTGTATGCATTAATTTGAGCTGCTACAATGTCTTTTCCTTTACCATAGTCTGCTCTTCTAGTCCACCAGAGGACACAACTTCAGAAATTCTGCCTAGATCCAGTCTTATCATCCTTCCAGACTCAGTCCACACATGTAAGATAAGTTAATGCATATTTCTGTAATTACAGCTAGCAATAAAGAATTCTCTTCTTGAGGTTCCGTTATTGAATGGTTTAAACCCTTTATAAGTTCTCCATTGTAATTTATAGCCAGCCTCCTTTGGTTTCCCTGTATTTGTGTTTATGGTATCAAACTGAAGAGCATAAATGTTGAAGATTCTGGGATATCTGTAGTCTATCATCAGAAATAGTCTTGTTTATCAATAACCCTTTTAAACTATAACATCAACAAAGGAACATATTTTCTCAAATATGATGAAGCCTCTTAATTTTCTATTACATTGGGTTACTTAAAATAACAAATAAAAATAGATACTTATACAATGACTTTGCTGATAACTTCATGATCATATAAGGCTATCCAAAAACACATTATAGCATCCTAATTAAGACTGAGTTTTAACCCAGACCCTTTGGAAATAAATCCCAGCTCAGTCACTTCCTAGTTGTTTGGTAATATCAGAGTTTTTTAGCCTTTTGGGGTAATAAATTCCTAATCTATAAAGTTGGAGTGAAGATAATAATAGTAACTACATCTTAAGAGAGCTGTTAAGATTAAATTGATTGATTTATGTAAATTATTCAAGTTAACTTCTGGTTCATAGTAAGTGCCTTAAACATGGTAGGATTATGCTTTCCTTTGTTTGGGACAATGTAGTTTTATCTCTTTTATTTAATATAGTTATAATTTTTATATATTGATGCAGTCTAAATTTACATTCAACTTTCTTAAGAAAGTGCCATAATTTAACTTAAAGAGGTTTAAAGTTAAATATAACATCTAGGTTTATTTACTAAAGTAATTATTTTTAACCTCTTTTTTATCATATAAGCTTCAAGTGTAAAACATCATAATTAGACATCTGTATACATTACAAAGTGATTATCACCACAAGTCTAACTGGCATCCATCACCATACAGTTGACCCTCATTACCTATTTTGCCTTTCCCTGGACCCCTTTTCCCTTGTTAACCAGTAATAGGTTTTGCATATTTATGAGTTTGCTTTTGTTTTATTTTGTTTATTCATTTGTTTTGTTTCTTTAGATTCTGTATATGAGTAAAATCATAGTGACTATCTTTCTCCATCTGACTTATTACCTTCAAGGTCCATCAATGTTGTCACAAATGGCAGAATTTATTTCCTTTTTTTCAGCTGAGTAAGTTCCTGTGTGTGTGTATGTGTGTGTGTGTATACCATATATATACGCAAGGCAGAATCAAAGTTGCTGGGAGAAATATCAGTAACCTCAGATATGCAGATGACACCAACCTTATGGCAGAAAGCAAAGAGGAACTAAAGAGCCTCTTGATGAAGGTAAAGAGGAAAATGAAAAAGCTGGCTTAAAACTCAGCATTCAAAAAACTAAGATATTGGCATCTGGTTCCTTCACTTCATGTCAAGTAGATGAGGACACAATGGAAACAGTGACAGACTTTATGCTCTTGGGCTCCAAAATCACTGCAGTTGATGACTACAGCCATGAAATTAAAAGATGCTTACTCCTTGGAAGAAAAACTATGGCAAACCTAGACAGTGTATTAAAAAGCAGAGACATCACTTTGCTGACAAAGTCCATATAGTCAAAGCTATGATTTTTCCAGTAGTCGTGTGTGGATGTGAGAGCTGGACCAAAAAGAAAACTGAAAACCAAAGAATTGATGCTTTTGAACTGTGATGTTGGAGAAGAGAGTCTCTTGGACTGCAAGGAGGTCAAACCAGTTAATCCTAGAGGAAATCTGTCCTGAATGTTCATTGGAAGGACTGATGCTGAAGTTGAAGCTCCAATACTTTGGCCACCTGATGTGAAGAGTCAGCTCACTGGAAAAGACCCTGGTACCGGGAAAGATTGAAGCAAGAGGAGAGAGGATGACAGAAGATGAGATGATTGGATGGCATCACCGACTCAATGCACATGAGTTTGAGCAAGCTCTGGGAGATGGTGAAGGTCAGGGAAGCCTGTTGTGCTTCAGTCCATGGAGTCTCAAAGAGTCAGACATGATTGAGAGACTGAACAACAACAACAACAATTTCTTGTGTGTGGGTGTGTGTCCTATGTGTATACAAACAATATATACATAAGTAATATAATAGATATTGGAGAAGGAAATGGCAACTCACTCCAATATTCTTGCCTCGAAAATTTCCATGGACAGAGGAACCTGATGGGCTATAGTCCATGAGGTTGTAGAGTTGTACATGACCAAGCGCACATACACATTCTCCTCCAAACTGCAGTTTTGATTACCAAACTTTGTAGTATAATTTGAAATCCAACTTAATTCTTCTTTCTCAAAATTACTTTGGTTATTTGGAGTCTTTTGTGATTTCAGACTAATTTTAGGATTATTTGCTCTAGTTCCATGAAAAATGCCATCGACATTCTGATAGGGATTTTTTTTTTTTTGTATCTGTAGATTGCTTTGGGAAGTAAGAATATTTTAAGATTATTCTTTCATTCAGTCACTGAACATAGCATATATTTCCATTTATTTCTGTCTTCTTCAATTGTTTTTTCATCAATGTCTTACAGTTTTCAATGTACAGGTCTTTTATATTCTTGGTTACATTAATTTCTAGGTATATTATTCATTTTGATGCAATTGTAAATGGGGTTGTTCTTTAACATCTCTTTCTAATAGTTTATTATTATTGTATAGAAAATCACAGATTTCTGTATATTGATTTTATATCCTGTTAATTTCCTAAATTGCTCTCATCTCACATGCTAGTAAAACAATGCTTAAAATTCTCCAAGCCAGGCTTCAGCAATACATGAACCGTGAACTTCCAGATGTTCAAGCTGGTTTTAGAAAAGGCAGAGGAACCAGAGATCAAATTGTCAACATCCGCTGGATCATCGAAAAAGCAAGAGAGTTCTAGAAAAACATTTATTTCTGCTTTATTGGCTATGCCAAAGCCTTTGACTGTGTGGATCACAATAAACTGTGGAAAATTCTTCAAGAGATCGGAATACCAGACCAGCTAACCTGCCTCTTGAGAAACCTATATGCAGGTCAGGAAGCAACAGTTGGAACTGGACATGGAAAAACAGACTGGTTCCAAATAGGAAAAGGAGTACGTCAAGGCTGTATATTGTCACCCTGCTTATTAACTTAAATGCAGAATACATCATGAGAAATGCTGGGCTGGAGGAAGCACAGGCTGGAATCAAGATTTCTGGGAGAAATATCAATAACCTCAGATATGCAGATGACACCACCCTTATGGCAGAAAGTGAAGAAGAGCTAAAGAGCCTGTTGATTAAAGTGAAAGAGGAAAGTGGCTTAAAGCTCAACATTCAGAAAACTAAGATCATGGCATCCAGTTCCATCACTTCATGGCAAATAGATGAGGAAACAGTGGAAACAGTGTCAGACTTTATTTTTCTGGGCTGTAAAATCACTGCAGATGGTGATTGCAGCCATGAAATTAAAAGCTGCTTACTCCGTGAAAGGAAAGTTATGACCAATCTAGACAGCATATTGAAAAGCAGAGACATTACTTTGCCAACAAAGGTCTGTCTAGTCAAGGCTATGGTTTTTCCAGTGGTCATGTATGGACGTGAGAGTTGGACTGTGAAGAAAGCTGAGCGCTGAAGAATTGATGGTTTTGAATTGTGGTACTGGAGAAGACTCTTGAGAGTCCCTTGGACTGCAAGGAAATCCAGCCAGCCCATCCTAAAGGAGATCAGTCCTGGGTGTTCATTGGAAGGACTGATGTTGAGGCTGAAACTCCAATATTTTGCCACCTGCTGCGAAGAACTGACTCATTGGAAAAGACCCTGATGCTGGGAAAGATTGAGGGCAGGAGGAGAAGGGGATGACAGAGGATGAGATGGTTGGATGGCATCATTGACTCGATGGACATGGGTTTGGGTGGACTCTAGGAGTTGGTGATGGACAGGGAGGCCTGGTGTGCTGCGGTTCATGGGGTCGCAAAGAGTCGGACACGACTGAGCAACTGAACTGAACTGAACTGAATTTACTAAATTAATTTATTAGTCCTAACAGTTTTTTTGTTAGAGTTTCTTAGGATTCTCTCTCTATATATTAATAGTATTGTGACATCTGCAAATCATGAGAGCTTTACTTTTTCTTTTCCTATTTAGACGTCTTCTTGTTTTCTTGCTTAAATGCTGTGGCTTGGACTTCCAATGCTATATTAACTATGAAAATGAAAGTGAGAGTGTTAACATGCTCAGTCCAACAAGACAAGAATGTCCAGTATTGACTGCCAATAGTGGGAATTCTTGTCTTGCTCCTGATCCTACAGGGAAAGCTTTCAGCTTTTCACCATTGAGAATCATTTTAGCTGTGGGTTTGTCATATATGGGCTTATTATGGTGAAATACATCCTCTCTATATCCACTTTGTTGATTGTTTTAACTGTAAATAGATGAAAAAGTTTGCCAGATTCTTTTTCTATATCTATTGAGATCATTTTTATTCTTCATTGATGTCATGTTGATTGATCTGTGGATGAGACATCCTTGCATCTCTGAATGAATCTCATTTTATTGTGGTATAGGATCCTTTAAATATGTTATTGGATTCAATTTTCTAATATTTTGTTGAGGATTTTTGCACATCTGTTCAAGAATATCAGCCCGTTACTTTCTCTTTTTTCTTGATGATGTCTTTGTCTGGCTTTGATATCTGGGTAATACTGGCTTTGTAAAATGTATTTGATTGGTTTCTCCTGTCTTCATTTTTTAGGAGAATATGAGAAAAAATAGGTATTAAATCTTCTTTGAATGTTATGTATTATTCACCAGTAAAGCTATTTGGTCCTTTTCAGCAAAACTGATCATACAAGTGAATGCTAGATTGCCATAGCATGATTTTTTTTGGATCGAGTAAATAATTTTTTCAGTTCATTTGGCAAGAAAAACTATAGATTCTGTTTTGAATGGCAATCTTAAATCAGCAGTGCACACAACATAGAGCAGTTCTTTTACATTAAGCAAGAAAGTAAAAATATAGATATCAAATTTGTCATTATGAGCAACTATCAGTTCAGTTCAGTTCAGTCACTCAGTCGTGTCTGACTCTTTGAGACCCCATGGACTGCAGCACGCCAGGCTTCCCTGTTCATCACCAACTCCTGGAGCCTGCTCACACTCATGTCCATTGAGTCAGTGATGCCATCCAATAATCTCACCCTCTGTCATTCCCTTCTCCCACCTTCAATCTTTCCAAGCATCAGGGTCTTTTCCAAGGAGTCAGGTCTTTGATCAGGTGGCCAAAGTTTTACAGTCTCAGCTTCAGCAACTATAGAACTAATTAAAGGGAGGGGATACAGTTACAATTACAGCTGTTAACTGTAATTGTAATTACTGTGCATTTGCTTTGTATTGGACATTCATGTAAAAGAAATGATTTACATTTAATCCTCACAAATATAATGGAACTTTTATTATATCCACATTATATATAAGAAAGTACCAAAGACAGAATCTTGGTTTCTTCCAGTATTACAGTTAATTCAGAAATCTTTCAGATAAGCTCTTGATCTTTAATATCATCTTCCCCAGATTGCACCTGTGTGTCTCCCAGAGAGGAAATCTACTCATATAAACTTGTAAGTATCATAGCGGGTTGGACTTCCCAGGTGACTCAGCCAATGCAGGAGACATGAGCTTTATTCCTGGATCAGGAAGGTCCCCTGGAGAAGGAAATGGCAACCCACTCCAGTATTCTTGCCTGGAAAATCCCACGGACACAGGAGAGTGGCAGGCTACTCTTGATGTCACAAAAGAGCTGGACACGACTTAGTGACTAAACAACAAAAAATTGTAGGGGCAGGCTCTGAGATACATGCTCATCCTCTGGTCTTTCCTTCAGCCACAGGGTTTTGTGTGTGTTGGGCGGGGGGGATTTGGTTTTTTTGTTGTTTTCTTGTTTTTTGTTGTTATTTTGGTTTTGTTGTTGTTGCTGCTTGTTTTATAGTGGGCTCCTGACCTCCTAAGCTAGTACTGACACGATATCTTTTTTAAGAAAAAGCTGGAGGATAATTGCCTTACAATGTTGTGTCAGTTTCTGCTGTACAACAATGAAAATCAGCCATAAGTGTATATATACATATCCCCTCTCTCTCAAGCCTCCCTCCTACCCACCCTGCCCACATCGCACCCCTCTAGGTCTTCACAGAGCCCTGGGCCAGGCTCCCTGTGTTATACCGCAATTTCCCACTCTCTAGTCTACACATAGTCGTGTTCATGTCATTACTACTCTCTCTACTCATCCTGCCCTCTCTTTCCCCCACTGTGTCCACAAGTACATTCTCTGTTTCTACATTTGTGTCTCTATTCCTCCCTGTAAATACATTTTAGTACCATTTTCCTAGATCCCATATATATGCATTAATATACAATATTTGTTTTTCTTTTTAGCATGATTTTTAAGTTGAGGCTGTCTTCTAGATATGATCTTTTCTCTGATGAGGAAAAAATGTTAATGACAATGTATTGTATCCAAAGTTCTTGTGGTGAATAGGCACACAATAAACTTCAGCCTTTTTTCTATAAATTGAAAAATTGTCCCCTGATTCATATAAGGACAC
This sequence comes from Oryx dammah, assembly GCF_014754425.2. Classification (NCBI taxonomy): domain Eukaryota; kingdom Metazoa; phylum Chordata; class Mammalia; order Artiodactyla; family Bovidae; genus Oryx; species Oryx dammah. The sequence goes on along the minus strand of NW_024070195.1, from coordinate 29,443,696 downwards.
TTTCCAAGTAGCACCGGCTTCTGCTCCTTCTCAGGAGAAAGGAACCAAAAGGCTTAAGTATAGAATAATATTATAAGATCAAATTTCTCAATTGAATTTATGGCCAAAGTCATTCTATTAGCTTGAGTAGGTACATTTCCATGCAGAATAAGAATTTACAGAACTGACTCAATAATTGACAATGTACAAGGCAGAGAAAAGCATGCTGTAATGTTAGGTCTTTAGAAAATAGATTTCAGTTGATCCAGAAACTAGAAGCAGAGATTTACTAAAATTAAATTCAACCCACAAAGATGGGATTATAAACAATGTGACTAGATTAGCTTTGAGCAATGACTTTTTTTCTATCTTGGTTTCAATACATCTACACTATGAAAACCAATTGGAGAGTTTTGCTCCTGCGGGCTGAAATATTAGGGCTTTCTGTGTATGCTTTTATGATTATCAGGATGAAATATGATAGTGCCATTTTTAGCTTGCTATTATCTCTGATGGATGTCATCCTAACACAATTGCTTGTACAGCATATGTCAGAAACAAGTCACACTTGTCTAAAACAGCTATTTCACTAGGCAAATCTGGCTCTTTTGGCTACATTCTGAATGTAAGTCTCAAAATGCTTTAAAAGTAGAAAGTGAAAAACTAAAACAATGCTGATAAAAAACTGTGTTTGAAAAAGGTACAGGTAGACGTATTACTCTTAGTGTCATTTAGCTCTGATTGTAACAAAAGGAATCATCCATACGTTTGCATAATTAAAGGATCAGAATTTTTTTGTTTTGCTTTTTGTTTTTGTTATTTATTCCTTTCTCCCAAGGGTTTTTATTGTATCTTATAACCCATTTTCTAAAATATTTCATTTATAATTCTGGAGACCCCTTGCTCTACCTAGATGTAAATATTTATTCAGTTCAGTTCAGTCACTCAGTCGTCTCCGACTCTTTGCGACCCCATGAATCACAGCACGCCAGGCCTCCCTGTTCGTCACCATCTCCTGGAGTTCACTCAGACACACATCCATCGAGTCCGTGATGCCATCCAGCCATCTCATCCTCTGTCGTCCCCTTCTCCTCCTGCCCCCAATTCCTCCCAGCATCAGAGTCTTTTCCAATGAGTCAACTCTTCACATGAGGTGGCCAAAGTACTGGAGTTTCAGCTTTAGCATCATTCCTTCCAAAGAAATCCCAGGGTTAATCTCCTTCAGAATGGACTGGTTGGATCTCCTTGCAGTCCAAGGGACTCTCAAGAGTCTTCTCCAACACCACAGTTCAAAAGCATAAATTCTTCAGTGCTCAGCCTTCACAGTCCAACTCTCACATCCATACATGACCACAGGAAAAACCATAGCCTTGACTAGACGGACCTTAGTCGGCAAAGTAATGTCTCTGCTTTTGAATATACTATCTAGGTTGGTCATAACTTTTCTTCCAAGGAGTAAGCGTCTTTTAATTTCATGGCTGCAATCACCATCTGCAGTGATTTTGGAGCCCCAAAAAATAAAGTCTGACACTGTCTCCACTGTTTCCCCATCTATTTCCCATGAAGTGATGGGACCGGATGCCATGATCTTCGTTTTCTGAATGTTGAGCTTTAAGCCAACTTTTTCGTTCTCCTCTTTCACTTTCATCAAGAGGCCTTTTAGCTCCTCTTCACTTTCTGCCATAAGGGTGGTGTCATCTGCATCCGAGGTTATTGATATTTCTCCTGGCAATCTTGATTCCAGCTTGTGTTTCTTCCAGTCCAGCGTTTCTCATGATGTACTCTGCATAGAAGTTAAATAAGCAGGGTGACAATATACAGCCTTGACGTACTCCTTTTCCTATTTGAAACCAGTCTGTTGTTCCATGTCCAGTTCTAACTGTTGATTCCTGACCTGCATACAGATTTCTCAAGAGGCAGGTCAGGTGGTCTGGTATTCCCGTCTCTTTCAGAATTTTCACAATTTATTGTGATCCACACAGTCAAAGGGTTTGGCATAGTCAATAAAGCAGAAATAGATGTTTTTCTGGAACTCTCTTGGTTTTTCCATGATCCAGCGGATGTTGGCAATTTGATCTCTGGTTCCTCTGCCTTTTCTAAAACCAGTTTGAACATCAGAGAGTTCACAGTTCATGTATTGCTGAAGCCTGGCTTGGAGAATTTTGAGCATTACTTTACTAGCATATGAGATGAGTGCAATTGTGCGGTAGTTTGAGCATTCTTTTGCATTTCCTTTCTTTGGGATTGGAATGAAAACTGACCTTTTCCAGTCCTGTGGCCACTGCTGAGTTTTCCAAATTTGCTGGAAATATTTATTAGGGAACAAATATAACAGAAATTGTCCAAAATAAGTTGTGGACATTTTATATTAAAATAATTATTTAAGAACCTAAATATTCATTTGAGTTTGTGAAACAATTAATTTTCACTGATGTTTCTGGTTTTCTCCTACTCTTTTCTTCCCTGTTCTGAAATTACAAGAAAAGAAAAAAGTAAATACCATTTTGTGTTTTCACAGAACCTTAACCCAGCACTTATGGCATCACAGAGACCCCCTATCTATTGCATAGTCAATTGAAGTAATAAGAAAATATATTGTACTTTCCAGACTATTTTTTTATGTAGCAATATAAAATCTAAGAAAAAGGAAAATGATATTTTTAAAATACTTTTCCAGAGCTTCTTACTGCATATGCACTCAGTTCAGTTCAGTCACTCAGTCCTGTCCAACTCTGAGATCCCATGAACTGCAGCACACCATGCTTTCCTGTCCATCACCAACTCCCAGAGCTTGGTCAAACTCATTTCCATCGACTCAGTGATGCCATCCAACCATCTAATCCTCTGTCGTCCCCTTCAACCCCCGCTTTCAGAGTCTTTTCCAATGAGTTGACTCTGCATCAGGTGGCCAATTATTAGACCTTAGCTTCAGCATCAGCTCTTCTAATGAATATTCAGGATGGATTTCCTTTGGGATTGACTGGTTTGATCTCTTTGCAGTCCAAGGGACTTTCAGGAGTCTTTTCTGACACCACAATTCAAAACCATCAATTCTTTGGTGCTCAGCCTTTTTGTTCCAAATCTCACATCCATACGTGAATACTGGAAAAACCATAGCTTTGACTATATGGATCTTTGTTGACAAAGTAATGTCTCTGCTTTTTGTCTAGATTTTCTGTCTAGGTTAGTGATAGCTTTTCTTCCAAGGAGCAAGTGCCTTTTAATTTCATGGCTGCAGTCACCATCTGCAGTGATTCTGGAGCCCAAGAGAATAAAGTCTGTCACAGTTTCCATTGTTTCTCCATCTATTTGCCAAGAAGTAATGGAACTAATCTGTATGTAGGTCAGGAAGCAACAGTTAGAACTGGACATGGAACAACAGTCTGGTTCCAAATAGGAAAAGGAGTACGTCAAAGCTGTATATTCTCACCCTGCTTATTTAACTTATATGCAGAGTACATCATGAGAAACACTGGACTGGAAGAAGCACAAGCTGGAATCAAGATTGCCAGGAGAAATATCAATAACCTCAGATATGCAAATGATATCACCCTTATGGCAGAAAATGAAGAGGAACTAAAAATCCTCTTGATGAAAGTGAAAGAGGAGAGCGAAAAAGTTGGCTTAAAGCTCAACATTCAGAAAACGAAGATCATGGCATCCAGCCCCATCACTTCATGGGAAATAGATGGGGAAACGGTGGAAACAGTGTCAGACTTTATTTTTTTGGGTTCCAAAATCACTGCAGATGGTGACTGCAGCCATGAAATTAAAAGACGCTTACTCCTTGGAAGAAAAGTTATGATCAACCTAGATAGCATATTCAAAAGTAGACATTACTTTGCCAACTAATGTCCATCCAGTCAAGGCTATGGTTTTTCTAGTAGTCATGTATGGATGTGAGATTTGGACTGTCAAGAAAGCTGAGAACCGAAGAATTGATGCTTTTGAACTGTGGTGTTGGAGAAGACTCTTGAGAATCCCTTGGACTGCAAGGAGATCCAACCAGTCCATTCTGAAGGAGATCAGCCCTGGGTGTTCTTTGGAAGGAATGATGCTAAAGCTGAAGTTCCAGTACTTTGGCCACCTCATATGAAGAGTTGACTCATTGGAAAAGACTCTGATGCTGGGAGGGATTGGGGGCAGGAGGAGAAGGGGACAACAGAGGATGAAATGGCTGGATGGCATCACTGACTCAATGGACGTGAATCTGAGTGAACTCTGGGAGTTGGTGATGGACAGGGAGGCCTGGTGTGCTGCAATTCATGGGGTCGCAGAGAGTCAGACACGACTGAGCGGCTGAACTGAACTGAACTTAATGGAACTAATGTGTAGTATAATATACATCCTCCAGATTTAAAACCTATTACATTTTTGCCAACTTTTGCTTTATATTAAGGCTTCCCAGGTGGTGCTGCTGCTGCTAAGTCGCTTCAGTCGTGTCTGACTCTGTGCGACCCCACGACAGCAGCCCACCAGCCTTCTCTGTCCAAAGGATTCTCTAGGCAAGAACACTGGAGTGGGTTGCCATTTCCTTCTCTGGGTGGTGCTAGCACTGGAGAATAAAGAACCTGGTTGCCGATTCAGGAGATGTATGAGACGCAGGTTCAATCCCTGGGTCAGGAAGATCCCCTGGAGGAGGCCATGGCAAACCACTCCAGTATTCTTGCCTGGAAAATCCCATGGATGGAGGAGCCTGGTTGGCTATAGTCCATGTGATCACAAAGAGTTGAACATGACTGAAACAACTTAGCACACATGCACAAACACACACACGTTGCTGATATTAATTTATATATTTCATCATTTTCCTTTGAAGAAATAAAAATTTGAACACTTCTGCGTGCATTTCTAACACATACTTATAACTATTCAAATCCTCATGATATATATTTGCCAATAGGACTTTTTAATTTATGGAATTAGGTTATAGTTGAGTTGTACCTGGTTTGTGACTTGTTTGCATTGTTTCAGTTCAGTTCAGTCACTCAGTCATGTCTGACTCTTTGTCATCTCATGAATCACAACATGCCAGGCGCCTCTGTCCATCACCAACACCAGGAGTTCACTCAAACTCATGTCCATCGAGTCAGTGATGACATCTAGCCATCTCATCCTCTGTCGTCCCCTTCTCCTCCTGCCCCCAATCCCTCCCATCATCAAGGTCTTTTCCAATGAGTCAACTCTCTTCACATCAGGTGGCCAAAGTATTATTTGTTTAGGTATAAATAGAGAGTTCCAGAAAAAACATCTATTTCTGCTTTATTGACTATGCCAAAGCCTTTGACTGTGTGGATCACAATAAACTGTGGAAAATTCTGAAAGAGATGGGAATACCAGACCACCTGACCTGCCTCTTGAGAAACCTCTATGCAGGTTAGGAAGCAACAGTTAGAACTGGACATGGAACAACAGTCTGGTTCCAAATAGGAAAAGGAGTACCTCAAGGCTGTATATTGTCACCCTGCTTATTTAACTTCTATGCAGAGTACATCATGAGAAACGCTGGGCTGGAAGAAGCACAAGCTGGAATCAAGATTGCCGGGAGAAATATCAATAACCTCAGATATGCAGATGACACCACCCTAATGGCAGAAAGTGAAGAGGAACTAAAAAGCCTGTTGATGAAAGTGAAAGAGGAGATTGGAAAAATTGGCTTAAAGCTCAACATTCAGAAAACGAAGATCATGGCATCTGTTCCCATCACTTCATGGCAGATAGATGGGGAAACAGTGTCAGACCTTATTTTTGGGGGCTCCAAAATCATTGCAGATGGTGATTGCAGCCATGAAATTAAAAGACGCTTACTCCTTGGAAAGAAAGTTATGACCAACCTAGACAGCATATTGAAAAGCAGAGACATTACTTTGCCAACAAAGGTCTGTCTAGTCAAGGCTATGGTTTTTCCTGTGGTCATGTATGGATGTGAGAGCTGGACTATAAAGAAACCTGAGCACCAAAGAACTGATGCTTTTGAACTGTGGTGTTGGAGAAGACTCTTGAGAGTCCCTTGGACTGCAAGGAGATCCAACCAGTCCATTCTGAAGGAGACCAGTCCTGGGTGTTCTTTGAAAGGACTGATGCTGAACCTGAAATTCCAGTACTTTGGCCACCTCATGTGAAGAGTTGACTCATTGGAAAAGACCTTGATGCTGGGAGGGATTGGAGGCAGGAGGAGAAGGGGACAACAGAGGATGAGATGGCTGGATGGCATCACCGAGTCAATGGACATGCATTTGGGTGAACTCTGGGAGTTGGTGATGGATAGGGAGGCCTGGCGTGCTCGGTTCATGGGGTCACAAAGAGTCAGACATGACAGAGTGACTGAACTGAACTGAACTGAGATATAAGTAATCAAGTGTCAGTTTGTATTTTGGGGTATCTCCAAGAAAATGTATATTTTCTTAAAAATTCACGGTAACACAATTACAGCTGATAAAATTAACAGCAATCTTTTGGTAGTGTCTAATACCCATCCATGTCAGATTTCCTCTGCTGCTGCTGCTGCTAAGTTGCTTCAGTCGTATCCGACTCTATGCGACCCCATGGACGGCAGCCCACCAGGCTCCCCTGTCCCTGGGATTCTCCAGGCAAGAAGACTGGAGTGGGTTGCCATTTCCTTCTCCAATGCATGAAAGTGAAAAGTGAAAGGGAAGTCACTCAGTCATGTCCGACTCTCAGCGACCTCATGGACTGCAGCCTACCAGGCTCCTCAGTCCATGGGACTTTCCAGGCAAGCGTACTGGAGTGGGGTGCCATTGCCTTCTCCATATTGCCTCTTAAATATATATTTTACAAGTTTATTTATTCAAATATATGATAAAACAATGTCTAAAGTTTGTGTTAGTTTTATATATATCTAGTTTCTTTAAATTGCTACTCCCCTTTTTTTTTTCTTGTCACTGACACATTATATCAACAGTATCGATAGTCCTGTATAAATGTCTCATATTCTGTGGCTGTTTTCTTTCTTGTGGAATCTTTTAACTTGCTTTCCTATCCTGTATCATAATAATGGATATTATCTCTAGAAGTTGGTTAGATTCTGGTTCCAATTTTGACAAGATTGTTTCATGGAAGGTACCAGGTGCTTCAAATCGCTTCATGTCAAAGGGCACAAAATGACTATTTATCCTAATTCTGAGGCTAATGTGAAAGTTGAACCCAGGTGTTGCATGCCTGATTATTTAGATATTCTCATCATACTTTTTGCTAATAGGTTCATAACTGGTGACTGTTACCACAATCAGTTTCTTCTTAGGGTGTCAAAAGAGAGATTTTTCTATTCTGTCTTTACCTTCATATTTGCTGGCTGAGATTATTCTGACTTTGCTCTTGATGGTCATTTGGCTCTATTTGCCCGTATTGTAGGGCTTCCCTCATGCCTCGGCAGGTAAAGAATCCGCCTGCAATGCAGGAGACACAGGTTTGATCCCTGGTTTGGGAAGATTCCTGGAGAAGGGAAATGGCAACTCACTCCAGTATTCTTGCCTGGGAAATCCCATGGACAGAGGAGCCTGGCAGGTGACAGCCCATGGGGTCACAAATTGTTGGACACGACTGAAGTGACTGAGCACACACACACATCCTTGTTGTGGGGTTTGTGGGCTTCACTGTCATCTAGCTGTGCCAAGGAGATTAGCGATGTGTTGTTATTTTTCTCTGTCCTATTTTCTCTTCCTCTGTCTAACTCTGTTTGGGTTTGGTTTTCAGGAGGGAATCTCAAAGAGATTTTAAAAAATCTATGTTACTGCAGTGATACCCTCCATGTCACCTTCATGTTTTAAAGTCTTCTTTAACCAGTCCTTTCTATGTGCATCCCCAGCTTCCCATTTCTGTTCTCTTTTTTCCCTCCTAAACATTTCTTGTCCAATTGGCAGTTTAGTTTCCATTAATAAAATGGAAGGGCAGAGCTGATTTCGCGTATATAAACTGTAGCTAATTACACAGCTGTGTGCCAGAATTACATAAGGATCTTATTTGTGAAAAACTAAAGCTTACTTCTGCAGTCTAAAATCTGTCTCTAGTATCATTTTCATTTATCAAGATGCCCAGAATAATTCTGGTATCAGATTGTCCCAAGGTATTTCTTGAAGCCGTTGCTCTCTTTTATTTATTTTTACTGGAAATATCATCACTTTACTCTTCCCTTGACAGTTCTTGGTCGTGTTAGAATGTCCTCTAGAATTCCTTGGAACTTATTCACATTCTCAGGAGATGCTTTTGTCAATAAGATTTTTAATTTGTGGTTTTAGATGTATAGTTCAGTTGTACCTGGATTGTGGCCATTTGCATTGTTCATATATCATCCTTTTATTTAATGAAAATATGTGTATTCCCATCCCAACATTCACTCTGAGTTGTTCCCCTTGGAGGGGAACATACATTAATATTAGCTTCTCCTCCTAGGGACTGCGCACTGCACTCAGGAGCACTTGTCTCTAAACCCAGTATGTGAGGTCTAAAAGATATGGTTAGAACAGCAGATATTTTGATTTGCCTCTATAAGCTGCCTCGTTTCTAAAAGAATAACTAAAGGTTACTAAATAAGATGCTTGCAATAAGAATAAATTCAGCCATTTACTTTGGATTTGGGATTTCATCATAATTAACAGTACCACATTCATACCCTTCCTTCCATCAGATAAAAGTTACTGGGCTGTATATTTGGACTGGCAGGTATGGATAAATTACACCAAATTAAGCTAAATGGTTATACAGAGAAGCCAGTAAAGACCATCAGAGAATAAGCCACAATTATAGGTGAAATTGCCAATTTTCACTGTAGAAAATGCTGACGTTAGAAGATAGTTGGCAACCAAATGTTTCCACCAGCAGAGTGTGATTCAAAGGGTATCCCCAAATTAAACTTACATCAACATATGTCAGCCTCAGAGCACCTCTCATCCTTTCCAATACTAAAATTCTTATCATCAGGCTTTAACAACACCTGTCTTTCCCATATAGTTTATTTGTAAATACTGAGATAATTCACCTTAAATTTGACCAAGACATCCATGTTCCTAAGTCATTTTAGGTCAATATTCAAAAACTGTATTAGGTGTTTGTGTCAACCAACTGGCTGGTCATGGTGCTGCTGTATTTGGGTGAGTCCACTGATCATCATAGCTCATTTGGCAAAGAATCTGCCTGCAGTGCAGGAGACCTGGATTTGATTCCTGGGCCAGGAAGATCCCCTGAAGAAGGAAATGGCAACCCACTACAGTATTCTCGACTGGAGAATTCCAGGGAAAGAGTAGCCTGGCAGGCTGCAGTCCTTGGGATCGTAAGAGTCAGACACAACTTAGTGAGTAAACCACCACCACTGATCACCATATTACATGTGTGTGTGTGTGCATATGCATATGTGTATTATCACTTGGTATTTATGACTTTAAGTATAACTGTGTGAATCAGTATCTTAACCACATACAGGAAAATTGTTTTTGAAAACTTCAAAACAAATAATTTGGCTATCTCTAATTGATCATACTAGGCCTGGTGCAATCCATGGGGTTGCAAAGAGTCGGACACAACTGGGTTATTGAACAACAACAACAATTGATTATACTATAAGGACAAAAAGAGCTACAATGAAATGTAAAGTAGGATTCAGTGATGGCATCAATATTTTCAATAACAATATTGATATTATTATTATGAAGCTATTAAATATACGTTGAAGGATGAGGCAAATATGCAGTTATGTTAATGTATGTGGAACTAGTTTAACATACAAGAAATGCACACATAAAATATTTTTAAAAGATAATCAAAACCCCTATATCTTTACATTTAAATTGATAGTATGGGTACAAACTCTTTATCTGCAGAAAAATCTTTATTGGCTTTAATTGCTGAAAAGGGCCAGTATCCCAACCCACTAGCAATGATTACCCATCACCCAGAATTAGACTCAACTTTATTTTCTGCAGAAAGCAAGTAAAGCTTCTCACAGATCTGACTGGTTCTAGATCTGGCTGGGATAGAGAATATATTATATATTGGGATACAGAAAACAAAATATTTATCAAATATTACTGATGCTGTGTTGAAAGGAAATGAGTCTATTTGAAAGGGTGTCTCTGGTTAAAAATGGGATAATTTGAAAATCACAAAAAGCAGTGACTGCAACTGATTGAAACCCATCAGATATGTTACAAAATCCATGATTTCACACTGAAAATAAAAAGAGCTGAATTGGTAAACTTGAAAGTTTTCTAGCACATCAATTTCAATGTATCCTGCCTATCCTATATCAAGTGCTCTTCAAGATAATCAAATAGTTGATGGATAGTTGCTCTTAGAAAATAATTCCAATGAAAGAACTTCAATTTCCGTTAAAGTAAGTCAGTAGTAGAGATGAGGAACTGGAGGAGTGAAATAGAAATAAAACAGATTTGGCTGTCCCTGACAATTGCATAGAATTTGTGAGATGGGTATACATAACTCTTTATTATACTCTTCTCTCTTTTTTTAGGTATGTTTATATAATGAAATGTTTAAAAATGCCAAAACAGAGTGTGAGGGATTTGGAGAAGGGGTATTGATTCTGTCTGTGTGGGTGCACAGACAATGGAACCACCACTGCATTCTCTAAACAGCAAGGATGGTGTGAAAATGCCAGGTCTAGGAGAGACAGTGAACATGAACATTAGGAAGGTCACCACTGTGCTCACCCCATGGGAATAGCTTGCATTTATTTGAGAATTGAACGGATGAAAGATAGAATAAGGACAGAGATTTTTAGCGATTTTGACTTCACACATTGATTAGCCACAGAAGGTTTTGGAGAACTGGATTAAAACATTTCAATTGGGTCTTAAAGTTATATTTCTGTTGGTGCAGGGAATGATCTGCACTAAGAAGTTGAACATTGCTGAAAGAGGAGCTAGCTGGTATATTAATATATTATTCCAGATAACAGAATGTGAGGGAATAAACTAGAAGAGTTAAAATGAGAGTGCAGAGGAGACAATGCATATGAAAGAAACTGGAGATTTAGAAGCGTGGAAATGGCAGACACTTTGAATGTGGAGGAAGAATGGAGAGAAGTTAAATCTGTATCTGTTTATTGAAACTCCTTAAGAGAAAGGAATGATTAGCAAATTACTAAGAGGAGGCTTTTCTCTTTGCTAGATTTAACCAGGATTTGTGTGTGTGTTTGTATGTGCGCATTGTGTTGTGCATTTCATTAATCTTCCTCTTATTTTTATTATTTATCCTTCTCATTCACTGTTATGCTGAACATAGCCAAAAAATGAGGTCAACTCAACATTTGCTTTTGCTCAAGGCTACATCAGGCAAATTAATTCTTTGTTCAATTCAGAAGAGAAATAAATCAATTACCCTTGCTGAAGGGTGGCTATCTTGAGTGCTTTTAGGAAAAACTCAGGTCATTCTAAAGAAATGTCTGAAATATCTGCAAGAGTTAAGAGCAAGATAAGCACTAATTTACCATCTCCTTCATCCCCATAAGGAGGTACTTAAAAGAGGACAAAATGCATCACTAGGTATTGTCAGGGTCAAACTAAGATTTCAGTATTTCTTTGAATAAAAGTACTATGCTTCACTGCCTAAGATGAAGAGTGTTTTTGTAGAAGAGTTCTAAGAATACACCTTACTAGCAGCACCACAAGGACAGCAATATCCATTTTACCCATGGGAAAGTTGTTTTTCCCCTAAACCTTCCTAGCTCCCTCTTCTTCCCAAATTTCTTAATGTATATTGTCTTTCACAAATGAGAACCTAAGAGTCAGAAGGACACAGAACTATGGGTTGACTGAGGATAGAAATATTTTTTAACTTATTTGGGTAGCCTAAGGATCTACTAGTGATTAAAAAGTATCCTAGAGTGAACAAAGGAAGGAAATAATTGTTACACACTGAAAATATACACAGAGCAAAAAACACAGAGATGAGAGAAGAAACCAACTACTAAGTATGCTTACATAGGAGACAGAAAGAGTTCATTCATGTACTTGAATGAGGGGTGTATTGGATAGAGTGGACTTGCAGTTGGTCAGGAAAAAAGTCTAGATTCAGCTGTGGGAAAGCTTAGGTATCTGTTTTTGTTGGCCAAGCTAAGAGCAGTGGGATTAAATGGCAACCCTCTCCAGCATTCTTGCCTGGAAAATTCCATGGGTAGTAAGGAGCCTGGTGGGCTACAGTCCATGGGGTCACAAAGAGTCAGTCATGACTGAGCGATTGAGCTCACATACACACATTCTAATTCTGACACTCCCTTGGTGACCACTAGGGGCAGCTTGCTTACTGATAAAGTGTTTCACCTGGCGAAACCAGTTACTTAACTAACCTAGCTGGATGAAGTGACCACTGAGGCATTAAAGACACCACTGAGAATTCTGCCTTGAACTCTCCCAGAGCCACAGCACATCATATATCTCTTGATAGTTGAATTAAGAAATTAAGCAGGTCTGGGTGAGAATTAGAACCCCCTCTTAGACCTCCAGGGCTTGCCTGAACTCACTCTCTCGTTGCATCTTATCTTTTGTTTTATAGTATAATCTTTATGTGAGTATGTCAGTGAAGTTTGATGAGTGCTTTCAAATAACAAAACTTGTAAAATCTTTGCAAAGTGAATTCTTGGTAAAAGCACATGAGGCAAGGGAGAAAACGGAGAAACTGGGAAAAGTGGTAAATAAGTTGGGGATTTGAGAAAAGACAGCTTCAGGTTTAGCTATTATTACATCTGTTTTGAATGGTCTGTGGATTCACGTGTGTTAATCTCAAACCTGAGAGCTATCACTGAAGTCTCTATAAGTTCCCATTAGCATCTCCTATTTTAATTGATTTCTTAGGCTGTACTACAAAAAGATAACCAACCAAGCCCTACATTTTGCTGAAAGGTGTGGCTGACATGAGCAAAAGTATGCATGTTTTGGGTCTTAGGCTGGGAACTAGCATCCCATCACTCCCACTGCATTGTATCGGTCAAACCAAGTCATAGGAACAGTCCGGTCTCAAGGAAAGTGATACTATACTCTGTTTCCTGATATGAGAAACTGCAGAGCCATTTTACAAATGAATGGGAACTGGGTTGATTGAAGTATTGTGGTCATTTCCCCCATCTACAACACTAAGGAAAATTCAAATAAAAATACAGTGATATAAGCATCACCTTAAATTAGTAGTTTAAGATCTAGTCAAATTTTCTGTTGTCTACATGCAGTAAAACTCTTTTCCATTTTAAGTAAAAAATGTTCACTTTGAAAAAAAAAAAATCCTGTGAAGGAAATCTGTTGGGATATTGGTTAATGTTATAGTAGAAATGAACTCAACACTTAGAGATTTATAGAATGCATTAAAATATAGGTATATACATGATAATTTGCCTGTTTATTATATGATGATATCTTTATGATAATCTTTTGTTCTGATTTTTCTGTTATAATCCTGTAGTAATTAAATCATTTTATTATTCCATAAATTCCATTCCATATCCTCCAAATCTACTCCCCTTTGACAGTTCTTGGGTTCCAATTTTCATTCTAAGAAATGCTATTCTTGTATGAATAACTTATCCTGAAATGTGCATGTATGTTTATGCCTGTTAGTTGAACTTAGTTAACCAAATAATGAGCATGCAGAGGAGGCTGAAATGAAGTTTAAGTTTGCTTTATGAGATGAGAAGTTTCTGTGTTCATACCAGAAGAGAATACATAAAATTTACAAGTTAATAGGTATCTACTAGGCTGATCAATGGCTGTAGAGCAGATGTAAATATTAGGGCATATTTAGCAGTGAACTGTGATGCTGTTTTACTTGGATTGCAAGGTGATCAAACCAGTCAAGCCTAAAGGAAATCAACCCTGAATACTCATTGGAGGGACTGATACTGAAGCTGAAGTTCCAGTACTTTGGCCACTTGATGTGAAGAGCTAACTCATTGGAAAAGATCCTAATGCTGGGAAAGATTGAGGGCAGGAGGAAGAGGGGATGGCAGAGGATATAAGATGGTTTGATAGCATCACTGACTCAATGGACAGGAATCTGAGCAAACTCCAGAAGACAGTCAAGAAAGGAGAGCCTGGCGTGCTGCAGTCCATGGGGTTGCAAAGAGTTGGACATGCCTCAGCAAGTGAATGACAACAACAAAGCAGTGAAGAGCAATATCTCTCTTCTCTCAGGAGAACTTTGGCAGGCACCAAGCAGGCAGTACCTGGAGAGTCACTAGACATGAGTCATCATAGGCAAGCCTGTGACCTAGGAGACACAGCATGTCAGAAATCACAAAGTAGATCAAGCAGAGGAGAGAGAGAATGCTCTCGGATGTGAGTGTTGGCCAAAGCATCAGTGACAGCATTGGGCTACCAGTCAGACTCTTTCCTTGCATCAACAGCAAAACTGCAGTGCAAAATGAAGTCCTGGAGAGGAGTCTTCTCACAGCCTGCAAATAGAAATGTAGGCATGTGATAGGTGAGAAAGTTACACTGAGTCAGCATACCTGGGGAAACTGGTCCAAATCTACTCACAGTTGAATGAAAAAAAATATGCACAACCCAAAGGTCAAGAAATGTTTTATTCAAGTGGACTTGCTGAGGACTTAAGTCCGGGAGACAGCCTCTCAGGTAGCTTTGAGGGGCTGTTTCGAAGAGAGAACGGAGGAGCCAGGGTATATAGGAGTTTTGCCAAAGCTAACCACATAGCTGACCATCAAAAATTTTCTGCTAGCTAAAGAAAAAACAAACATCCCAAGTTAATGAATTTAGCACTTTTTATGTATGGGAAGATGCAAGAGCCTCATGTTACTGAAATCCATCCTTTAATATGCACCTTAACTATCTAGGGCCAGTATCCTGCTTTTCTCCATTCCGAATCCAGTCAGGGTGCAAAGCTGGGGGCTGGGGGTGGCAGCAGCGACTGATGACTTGATGGCCAAGCATTCTTTGTCTACTGGTATGGCATATAATAGTTTTTCACCTGGTTCTCTTTTTGAATGTCTTTAGTAATACAGCCATGGTGCATATTGGGCACTTATATTGGCCATTTACTAAATCCTACACAAATATTATTAAGAAAACAGAAACTAAAGAAGGTAAGTAACTTGCTGTCTACCACTGGAATGTATGCTTCAAGAAGAGAAAGACTATGTAGGATGTGCCTATTTTCCTAACAGCGGCACCCAGCACTTAGAAGAGGAGGCAGCACCTAGGAGAGAAGGCCATAATTACCTACTGCTGCTAGTGCCTCCCAGCTCACAAGCGGTAGACATGGAGACGGAATTCTGTAGGTAAATGGGTTTATGATCTCAGTCCTTGTGCTAACTTGCTATCAGTCTCATCCAAGTAAAAGACCCGTCAGAGGATGGTTTAGTAAGTATGCCTTCAAGATAGTCTGGGGTCTAGCATTGGTCAAATATAAAGGGATGCCTGGAGACTTGTCATTAATCTATTTGTCTTTGAAGTTGTACTTGTTACAGGGCTAGATTTTATGTTTGTATCTGGCAACCAGGAAGGCATTTGGTTATAGTTGAGAGGTGTTAAGAAATTTATCTGCACCTCCAACTTGGATCATGGTGCAGCTTAGTATATGTCATGCTGTGTAAGATGCTTTATCCTATTGTAAGACTCAATTTTGCCCAGTTCTGATCAAATCTTTACATCAAGCTCTTTATCCTGCTCCCTCAGAAGATAATGGGTGGAGTGTTTCCTTCTTTGTTTTTCTCCAGTCCTTTCTAAATCCAGAGCTAGAAAATCTACTCAAGATACAGTATTTATCACTTTCTTCATTACAGAGAAGCATTCAGATAGGCAGTAAGAGGAGGTTTACAGCAGAATTTTACCATAAGCTAAGAAATTCTAATTGTTTTACTGAGAAAAACCATCCCTTTAAAATTACTAAAAAATTCCCACTTATTTCTACTCTCCAACCTGGCTTCCTCAAAAAGATAAAGACATTTTCTTATTACTCTTTGGGTGCTACATCTGTTACTTTCTGTCATTCCTTCCCCTGAAGTCATTCTCTCCTTCCTCCACATGGTCTTCATTCTCCCCTTTCACTGGTCAAAGTGTAATATTAATTGAATTATGAAACTGTCATTCACTGATTTCTATGCCTCTCTTTAAACTCACTGCTGCTGCTGCTGCTGCTAAGTCGCTTCAGTTGTGTCTGACTCTGTGTGACCCCATAGATGGCAGCCCACCAGGCTCCCCTATCCCTGGGATTCTCTAGGCAAGAATACTGGAGTGGGTTGCCTTTTCCTTCTCCAATGGATGAAAGTGAAAAGTAAAAGTGAAGTTGCTCAGTCATGTCCAACTCTTTGCAACACCATGGACTGCAGCCTACCAGGCTCCTCTGTCCATGGGATTTTCCAGGCAAGAGTACTGGAGTGGGGTGCCATTGCCTTCTCTAGTGGATCTCAAGTCTCAGAAAGAGGTTTTCAGGAGTAAGGTTTTTACCAAAAAAAGAAAAAAAAAATATTTCTTGTAGTTCAATGCCTTTGCTCCAAGATGAAGATGACTAGTAGCATGAATTCTTCAACTTTGCTCTTTTTTCAAGTTTGTCTTGGCTATGTAAGTAGCCATTTGCATATGCTTCTAAATGTTAGAATCGTGTCAATTTTGAGACTAAAGCATATATCAAGATTTTGATTGTGATTGCTTTGAATCCATTGCAGTTTCATAACATTCAGTGTAGAGATTTTATGCTTCTTATATTAATTTTTTTCCTAGATGTTGCTGGAGCTATTATAAATACTGTCATTTAAAAAATTTGCCTTCCTAATGAGTTCTTTTGCTAGATAATTTTTATAAAAATGCAATAGATTTGCATATTGATCCTATATCAAGTGTTTTTTTTTTTTTTTTTTTTACTAAATTCACTTGTTTTTAATACCTTATGATTCTTTTGGATATTCTACAAGTACAATAGTAGCAACTATATACATAATAACAGTTTTATTTTTCTCTCCCAAACCTTATGATTTTATTTCTTTCTTCTTCTCTGATTGTCCTAAGACTCTGAGTACAAAATAGAAAGGAAATCATGGTAGCAGACATCCTCGTGCTGTGCCTAGTCACTCAGTCATGTCCAACTCATTTTGATCCCATAGACTGTAGCCCGCCAGGCTTCTCTGTCCGTGGGGATTCTCCAGGCAAGAATACGGGAGTGGGTTGCCATTGCCTGCCTCACTTCTAATTATTTGGGGAAATGCTTTCAATATTTCTGCATTAATTGTAATATTTACTGTAGGTATTTTGTAGATACTTGCACTGAATTAAGAAAGTTGTATTCACTGATAGTTGAGAGTTTTGAGTACAAATCTGTCTTACATTTTATCAAAAACTTTTTGTATCTATAATCACCATATTGTTTTTCTCCCTCACTCTATACATATGGGTAGAATACATTAATTTACTTTCAAATACTAAAAAAGCTTACTTTTTTTCAAACAAATCCAAACTTTATACCATAAAATTGTAAATGTGTATGTAACTCTTCTATATCACATTTGATTTGACTACGTTTACCCATTTTGCCCGACCCCAGCACTGCCAATAAAAGTAATTATCGATAGGGAAGAACTTACTATTGCCATTTATTAAACGTTTTCTGTCTATTGTATTCCTTTTGATCCTTTTTCCTCACTTCTATCTTCCTTTGTATTTCACTGATTTTTTTTTTTGCAGTGATATATTTTGATTCCTTTCTCTTCTTATTTTGTGTATTCTGTACACATTTTTTGTGTGTGGTTACCATGAAACTTACTGTGTGTATATGTGTATATGCTATACTATGCTTAGTCACTCAGTCATGTCTGACTCTTTGCAACCCTATGGACTGTAGCCTGCCAGGCTTCTCTGTCCATGAGATTCTCTAGGCAAGAATACTGGAGTGGGTTGCCATGCCCGCCTCCAGGAGATCTTTCTAATCCAAAGATTGAACTTGCATCTTCTGCATCTCTTGCATTGCAGCTGGATTCTTTACCCACTGAGCCACAAGGGAGGCCCTGAGGCTTTTTGTATTGTACATACATCTTAAAGACTCTGTATTTTCCCTGATACCTCAACATGCCCACAGTGTAGTAAAAGTCACTATTGACATTGGGTACTTTCACTTATAAAATAAGAATAACAATATTCCCTTTATATAAATCACAAAGATTAATTGAAAAAAATACATGTGAAGGTTATTTTACAATATATTAATACAAACATACAGTTTTAAGAAAAGCATGGTATGTCAATGATGTTGCATTATTAGGCCAGAAAGGATTTCAAAGTTCAACTGGTATATGTGTTTTCTGCTAAGATATGAGT
The DNA here is from genome assembly GCF_014754425.2 of Oryx dammah. Classification (NCBI taxonomy): domain Eukaryota; kingdom Metazoa; phylum Chordata; class Mammalia; order Artiodactyla; family Bovidae; genus Oryx; species Oryx dammah. Next base: position 29,425,436 of record NW_024070195.1, on the reverse strand, counting down.
AATTGTCCTTATTTCAGAAGAAAATTTCCTTTAATAAAAGTAGATATTTAATCCTCATAGTCTAATCATTCCCACATTTTTTTTCCCAACTTTCATCAACTAATTGTATTTTAGTGGTAAGTGTGTTCCACTCTCTGTATTTTAGAGCTATTTAAAAAAGAAAAAAGGGAAGACAAAGATAACCAAGTGACATTAAAGGGAAAACTTAATTAGAATGAGAGGCAAGAACTTGAACAATTTCAACCTCACAATCCAGAGATTTGAATTTTATTAAACTTTGCGGGAAGAAAATATGTGAAAAGTGGTCAGAGCTGACCTGATTGCAAATTTCCCCCTCTAAACAAAAGATTTCCTGTCTATTAACATATTTGAAATCCTCTTTTTTGAAGTTTTCTATTTCAGTGCAAGCTTTAAAAGAAAATCTGATTTCATCAGTCAAGATTCAGTCAGGAGAGATCTACTAGGAGGGTTGTGGGATTAAGGGATTTATTATAGTAAGTAGATATTACACGAGTCTAGGATGAGATGGTGATATATAAGTCCCCAGAATTCTGACAGAATTGGAAGATCAAAGCAAAGGTAAGACTAACTAGCCTTACCGAAAGTGAACAATTGCAGTGAACAATTTAAAGCTTGCAGGGAAATTCTGAGAAACTAAAGACTTTCAGTCTCCCAAGTGGGACCATGACCAGGAAGCTTGTGGAGAGGTCTATAGGAAGTTGGGACCTCTGTGGGGCTACTGTTTCTGCACGTCTGTTACCAAGTAGCTCAGTATAGGCCTCGGGCTGCCATTTGCTAAGCACACACAAGGAAAGGCAAGACCAAGGCCTTGGTCTGACTGATTCGGTTAGTAAAATACAATGAGTCACTTTTAGATTAAAAGAGTTTATTATTAACACAGACAGTAAAAGGAAGAATAGCCAAAAGCATCAGCTCCGTTGTCCCCACACACCCACAAGGACAACACGAAACAAAAGGAGCCCAATGACTGCAAGGCAGGCTGTGGGATGTATCACTGCCCAGAAGCCAATTTCAGACTGTAGCTGTGAAGTCTAGTCTGACGGGTGCAGGCAGAAAGCCACACCCATCATCAAAAGTCACAAGGCAATGGGAAACTGTCTCATGATTCTCCCAGGGGGATAGAGAGGTGATGGGCGATGACGTCAGGGTGACTCTTTTTAGGCCCCCATCCTCTCATGTTCTGGGAGGACCACAAGATGTTCTGCCAAGACTCCAATAAGCTGCTTTTCGAGCCTTTCCTTGATTTTTTTTTTTTTTTAGAACCTCACAGAGTCTGTTACTCTAATTGCCTACATGTTCCAAGTCCTCTGGGATTCATGCCTGGGTCCTAAGGAGAGGAGCCTGCAGTGAAAATTTATAATGCTCTTTTCTCTGAAATCTCTGTAGGAGCCAGAGGAAAAAGCAAACTTACTTTGGGAAGCTTTCATAAAATAAGAGGATGGTATTCCATAAAGCCAACATCAAGGGTAGGAGAAAGAAGGTGGAGAATTCTAGAAGCAACTGGAGGGAATGTATTCAACTTAAAGTTAGTTTCTGGAAACTTTGTGAACAGATTTGGAGTTTTGTTAGCACTGCTGAACTCCCCCACCCCAGTTGTGATGACTGAAATAAGGAGAATAATAATGTTTTATTATTATTTTGTGGCTCAGACTGATGTCGTATAGGAATTATTCATTCTCTTCTTTTTCTAAAATAAATTAGAACTTAGAAATGTTAAACATTGAAAGTAGCACTTGAAAGCTTAGGTAGACATTTTTATTCAATGTTCACATTATCCATGTAAATTTATGATTATTAATGAGTGGGTAAAAATAAGGGCACAGTTGGTGAGCATGGGTGCAATATGTAAATGTGTGCTTGTGATATAAGTAGGTGCCAATATAGGCCTTTAATCTGAACAAAAAGCTGTGAAGAATAAATAAGCATAAAGTTTATGGTTCAAAACAAATAATTGTCTCAAAGCTAATTAGCTTGAATTCTAACACAGAACTCAACTTTAAAAATATTTTAGGCATTAGCAAATGGATTTTGTAGTAACAGCTTTAGTATCCATGTCCTAACCAGATACTCAGCCACTGCTACTTAGGATCAGTCTTTATTTATTACAACCTTCCCCACTCCTTATGCTGAAAGACTGGATATACAACCAGACAGTGCCCACACTCTAACCCAAAATGTGCAGCAACCAGCAGCTGAAGCCAACCTGAAATCTGTAGTGGCCAGTTCAGGAAGCCAGATCACAAGCTCTGTAGCACTTGATCCCAAGTGACCGGGACTTGATCAAAAACAGCTTCTCCTAAACTTTTGTTGGCTTCCCTGATAGCTCAGTTGGTAAAGAATCTGCCTGCAATGCAGGAGACTCTGGTTCATTTCCTGGGTTGAGAAGATCCACTGGAGAAAGAATAGGCTACCCACTCCAGTATTCTTGGGCTTCCCTTATGGCTCAGCTGGTAAAGAATCCATCTGCAATGCAGAAGACCTGGGTTCAATCCCTGGGTTGGGAAGATCTCCTGGAGAAGGGAAAGGCTACCCACTCCTATATTCTGGCCTGGAGAATTCCATGGTCTTTATAGTCCATGGGGTTGCAAAGAGTCAGACATGACTGACTGACTTTCACTTTCTTTCTCCTAATTTTTTCCCCTACTTCCAACTAACAATCAACCAGAGAAACCCAAATACACTCCACTAATGAATCATATAGGGCTATTCGCTTCTCATTAGCCTGCCTCCAGTTTCTCCTAGTCAAGATCTTCGATCAGAGAATACTGAATCTTTCTCTTTCATCTACTCTATAGTTCAGATATTTGCATACCCAAGTTCATAGCAGCATCTTGACTGCAGTCTGTGGAAGGTCCTGAATCAGAGGATCTGATTAGCTATATCCAGATTACTGACAAACAGAGATGGTGAGATGATAATTGAGTATGTTTTAAACCATTGAATTTTGTAGTAATATGTTATGCAGCAGTAGGTAACAACACAAGTCACCAACTCCTACACAGGGATAAATCCCAACCTGGGGTCCTGGCCAGGGAGTGAAGATGGTATTTGTTTTAATGGGGTTTGCTGGCCCTGACTTAAGCAGCTGAATAGTACTCTGATTCTCTAAATCAAATATTTAAAGCCAAAGTGAGAAGACACCTAATGTTTAGCAACAGATTAAATAATAATCTTGAACAGAAATATTTTTGTGTCTTTTCTCCCAACAGAGACATCTTAATCAATGATGTTAGCATTTCTTCATGTTGATATCTTATCTACTGTTATTTAACTTGTATACCCAGGCTAAGGAAGAAGAAAAGAGTCAAATGTATAGAATTTTATAAATTCTAATCATATACAAGTTCCTGTTTATAATGTTTGAAGGACTGTTTAGCAAATTCTACAAGTGCAAAGATCTGGAAATAAAGGCTATTTTGTTCTCAGCCTGTTTTACACAAGGCAGATAACAGAAGACAGTCTTTGGCAATTTGGTAAATTACTGACTGATCTTCAAAAAATTAAGCACATGGGGTTTGTCCTAGGTCTGAATCCCTACTATTGAATTCCACTTCTTTGATTTCTGTGATGTTATATCAGCAGGGCAGAAAAAAGAAAGAAAACAAACTCTGCCATCCACATTAAAAGATTGTGCAGCTGAAAGAGGAGCTCATCAAAGTACTCAGCTCTTAAATTGACAGATAAGTGACTTCTATGGGACACTGAGAAATTTCATGGAGGTGATGGAGAGAGTCAGAAAAGTCCTTCTGGCAAATTAGCAGCTGCTTCACTCATCCTTTGCTATTTTGGGTGCTTGTTTTTGAATCCTGAAGCCCATTATGGCATCTCCTATTAAAATGTAAATATACTTGGGAGGAGTCTTATTATTATTTGTTATCAATAAAAAGTAGAAAGTAACTGAAATGAGTCATCAGAAAATCATCTAGGATGTGTCACCAGAAACAGCAGATACATAAACGTGTCCCTCCAAGTCATGGCCAAAGGCAAAGGATTATCATCAACTCTAACAGCACACCAAGGGTAATGAGATCCACTAAAACAGTTCTGCTGATAGAGTTTTGCAGCCTATATAAGCTGGAGCCTACATTCACATTAAATTCACATTTGAATGCTCATGAACAATCCTTTTTGGTGGTCTCATTGCTGTGAATTCATTTACTGCCCCCAACAGAGCTCAGAGTTCTTTAAAGGAAGGGGAAAAATTGAAAATGTGGCAGCATTGATTGTTATATCCAGAATTAGTTCTGAGAACTCAGGAAGGCACCTATGGAAGGAGAAAACATGTTGCCCTACTTCCAGCTTCCCCAGTCTCAAAACCATGGTAAGTAAACAAATTTCATTGCTAATTACTCTTGTGGCTAGGAAGTGATTTGTGGCTGTATGGTATAAAACACTAAATTTGAAAGTCACTCAACTGAATGGAAAGCAAGTCCACACAATCCTTTTTCAAATCCTTAAAGTTCCTACCTGTTAGATGAGTCAGGAATTCTATAATCCAAGTGCTTTTTACAGACAAGTACTCTATAAAAATTTCCACTGAGTAAAATGACATGTTACAAAAAATAATTTCAGAGATTTCCCTGGTGGTCCAGAGGATAGGACTTCACCTTTTCAATGTAGGAGGGTTGGGTTCCATCCTTGGTCAGGAAGCTAAAATCCCATATGTCTTGCGGCCTAAAAACCAACAAACAAAATATGAAACAAAACCAGTATTGTAACAAATTTGACAAAGACTTAAAAAAATCGTCCACATCCAAAAAATACTTTAAAAGAGCTCATAAATGGATCCCCTCCTTTTTTCACTGAAATATAATTGACATACAATATTAGGTTAGTTTCAGGTGTTTTATATGGTGATATGATATTTGCATACATTATGAAATGATTACCACAGCACCTCTAGTAACCATCTGTCCCCATAAAAAGTAATTACAATATAATTGACCATATCCCTTATGCTCTATGATTCATCTCTGTGACATTATATATCTGAAGTTTTGTACCTCTTAATCCCCTTTACCTATTTCACTCACTTACTTTACTTCTTCCCCTCTGGCAGGCACCAGTTTGTTATCTGTATCTATGAGTCTGTTTTCATTTTGTTTTGTTTGTTCATTTTGTTTTTTGGAGTCTACATATAAGTGAGATAATACAGTATTTGTCTTTCTCTGACTTATTTCACTTAGCATAATATCTTCTAGATCCACCCATATTATTATACATCTAATTATTTCAGTTGTGCCAAATTCACTTTTAAATCAACTCAAATAACCAAATGATCCATGGCCTGATGCACAATTGTTTGAGCAGCCTGGTTTCCAGCAGGACGGGAACTGCATGATCGCTAATGTCCTGTGCTGTGCTCAGTGCTTAGTTATGTATGACTCTTTGTGACCACATGGACTGTAGCCCACCAGGCTCCTCTGTCCATGGGGATTCTCCGGGCAAGAATACTTGAGTGGGTTGCCATGCCCTCCTCCAGGGGATCTTCCCAACCCAGAGACTGAACCCAGGTCTCCCAAATTGCAGGCAGATTCTTTACCATCTGAGTCACCAGGGAAGCCCAAGAATACTGGAGTGGGTAGCCTATCCCTTCTCCAGGGGAACTTCCCAACCCTGGAATCGAAATGGGGTCTGCTGCATTGCAGGCGGATTGTTTATTGGCTGAGTTACCAGAAAAGCCCCTCTAATGTCCTAACCCCAGGTAATTCTAAGAGCAGGAGATTGCCTATCATGGTTAACATACAGTTATGATTTCCTCTACCTCATACTCTTAAGTGCACACCTTGACAATCAACTTTTGTACAATGTGATTCTGTTTGTAAAATAATTTTCTGCAAAGATCTTTACAAACATATACTCATTTAATCTCCATTCCATAAACAAAGAAGACTGATGTTCAGCATAATCAAAGGGCCTCAAGATCATTCAGCTGATATGTGGTAGAGTATTTCCCACTTAGTCAAGGACATTTTGTGAAAATTCTTAAGTCATATCCACATATTCCTAACTTATTTCCTTTGGTGGGCAGGAAAATTCTTAAAAGTGGAGTCCGTATCTTTTTCTTTAGTGTCTGTCTACAGCATGTCATAGAGCTGTCAATGTGCAGTTGGCAATTAATAAGTGATGCTTGAGTGATGGAAGCATTCTGCAGAATTGTTAGTATTTGAGCATCTAAAAACATCTTACTCTAAGCAAAGAGCTGAATGACTTAACATGTCATCACAGTTCCATAAGATGTCTCATAAGCGATCTGTCTTCTTTGTTAAATAAGCTTTTAACTTATTAAAATGAAGATATATGACACGTAAGTAGACATAGTGATAAGTAGACTAATGTTTCTTTCTAATAATGTCCCTGCTTAAAACAGAAGGAAAAGTTCCAATATCTGTTCCTTTGGTACTAGCAATGATTTTAAATGTCTGTACTGTATAGCTTCAGTGCAATTACTATGCAAACAGACACAACAGAAAATCAGATATAGCAGTGCACCAAGAAGGTATGTTCTTATCTAACCAATTTAATTATCTTTCAATATGATGTTTTAAAAGATAGGAGCTGAGCAAGGACAAAGCTGGTCAGCATTGAAAGGGGATTTTTTTCCAAAGGCGAATTCAAAAACCTCAAAAACTGAGAAGAAATACTGGTATTTTATTACCAGATCTTTTTCCTCTTGAGTATAAAGTGATTTATAAGTACCCTGAAAGTTATTATAGTTAAGAGGATTTTTCTAAGGTGAAAAGTAAAAGGAATAATCCAGATAAGTTGGTCATTAAATTTCATGTGATGTCTTTCCGAAGGGCAAGAAATTAAAAGCTCATTCTCATTAACATATAGTTCATTTTACCCTAAGACCAAGCTATTATACTTGTCATTTTAAAACATTCTTAACATGCCTTCACAATTCTGAGACAGAATCAACATAAATATCAGTGCAGACTATTCCAGATTCTCATCTTCAAAGTATCACAACTCAAACACTCATACTTCAGCCATTCTGAGAGTACATAATGTACCTCCATCATGACCCTATAATTTTTTTTCAGGGACAAAACTGTGGAAAATCTAAGAAGTTTCCCCAGTATAAAATGAAATTATTGTATAAAAATATTGCACCCCTGCTTCTTCCCTCTACCATTTCCCTTGAAAGTGGAAACACTATTCCCAGCTAGAAGCACTTCCAAGAAACAAAGGAACTTAAGAGAATCTTCCAGGAAATGTACACACACACACACACACACACACACACACGTACTAACAATCATTGGAAAAGACCCTGATGCTGGGAAATATTGAAGGCAAAAGGAAAAGAGGGCAGCAGAGGATTAGATGATTGGATAGTATCATCAATTCAATGGACATGAGTTTGAGCAAACTCCAGCAGATAGTGAAGGAAAGGGAGGCCCTGGGGTCACAATGGGTCAGACATGACTTAGCAACTGAACAACAACAATCCTCTGAATTGGTGATCATAAAATGAAAAACAAGTATTTTCACCCATAGTTCTCAATCATAAAGTTTTGCATTGGTTTTAGAGAACCCCAGACTGTCCAAACATGGTCCAAGAATAAAAAGAACCCAGCACTTCAGAGTAATGGGCTTCTTCACCTTCCTTGCTTCCTAGAAGAAGAGAGGGAAGACCCCGGGGAAGGCATGTCATTGAGGCAGGCAGATCCCAGAAGGTGAATGGCCTTTGCAGGAGACAAACCTGACTGCAGTTCAAATGATGAGCAGATGCTTTCCAGGGTCCTACCCAAGACAGATGAGCCTTGGTGAAAAGTTCTCACAAAATGTGGTCCACTGGAGAAGGGAATGGCAAACCACCTCAGTATTCTTGCCTTGAGAACCCCATGAACAGTATGAAAAGGCAAAAAGATAGGACACTGAAAGATGAACTCCCCAGGTTGGTAGGGGCCCAATATGCTACAGGAGATCAGTGAAGAAATAACTCCAGAAAGAATGAAGAGAGGGATCCAAAGCAAAAACAATGCTCAGTTCTGATGTGACTGGTGATAGAAGAAAGGTCCAATGCTGTCAAGAGCAATGTTGCATACAAACCTGGATTGTTAAGTCCATGAATCAAGGCAAATTGGAAGTGGTCAAACAGGAGATAGCAAGAGTGAACACCAACATTTTAGGAATCAGTGTACTAAAATGGACTGGAATGGGTAAATTTAACTCAGATGACCATTATATCTACTACTACTGCTGGCAAGAATCCCTTAGAAGAAATGGAGTAGCCATCATGGTCAACAAAAGAGTCCTAAATGCAGTACTTGGATGCAATCTCAAAAACGACAGAATGATCTCTGTTCATTTCCAAGGCAAACCATTTAATATTAAAGTCTATGCCCCAACCAGAAATGCTGAAGAAGCTGAAGTTGAATGGTTCAAGATGTCATTTTCATTATAGGGGACTGGAATGCAAAAGTAGGAAGTCAAGAAACACCTGGGGTAACAGGCAAATTTGCCCTTGGAGTACAAAATGAAGCAGGGCAAAGGCTATAGAGTTTTGCCAAGAGAATTCACTGGCCATAACAAACACCCACTTCCAAAAACACAAGAGAAGACTATAAACACGGACGTCATCAGATAGTCAACACCAAAATCAGATTGATTATATTCATTGCAGCCAAAGATGGAGAAGCTCTATACAGTCAGCAAAAACAAGACCAGGAGCTGACTGTGGCTCAGATTATGAACTCCTTATTGCCAACTTCAGACTTGAATTGAAGAAAGTAGAGAAAAATCTCTAGACCTTTCAGGTATAACCTAAATCAAATTCCTTATGATTATACAATAGAAGTGAGAAATAGATTTAAGGGACTAGATCTTATAGACAGAGTGCCTGAAGAACTATGAATAGAGGTTTGTGACATTGTACAGGAGACAGGGATCAAGACCATCCTAAAGAAAAACAAATGCAAAAAAGCAAAACGGCTGTCTGAGGAGGCCTTACAAATAGCTGTGAAAAGCGAAAAACAAAGGAGAAAAGGAAAGATATACCATTTGAATGCAGAGTTCCAAAGAATAGCAAGGAGAGATAAGAAACCTTCCTCAGTGGTCAGTGCAAAGAAATAGAGGGAAACAATAGAACGGGAAAGACTAGAGATCTCTTCAAGAAAATTAGAGATACCAAGGGAACATTTCATGCAAAGATGGGCTCGATAAAGGACAGAAATGGTATGGATCTAACAGAAGCAGAAGACTAAGAAGAGGTGGCAAAAATACAAAGAACTAAACAGAAAAGATTGTCACAACCCAGATAATCACGATGGTGTGATCAGTCACCTAGAGACACATATCCTGGAATGTGAAGTCAAGTGGACCTTAGGAAGCATCATTATGAACAAAGCTAGCAGAGGTGATGGAATTCCAGTGGAGCTATTTCAAGTCCTAAAAGATGATGCTGTGAAAGTGCTGCACTCAATATGCGAGCAAATTTGGAACACTCAGCAGTGGCCACAGGACTGGAAAATGTCAGTTTTCATTTCAATCCCAAAGAAAGGCAATGCCAAAAAATGCTCAAACTACCACACATTTGCACTCATCTCACATGCTGGTAAAGTAATGCTCAAAATTCTCCAAGCCAGGCTTCAACAGTACATGAACCGTGAACTTCCAGATGTTCAAGCTGGATTTAGAAAAGGCAGAGGAAGCAAAATCAAACTGCCAACACCCGTTGGATCATCAAAAAAGCAAGAGAATTCCAGAAAAATATCTACTTCTGCTTTATTGACTATGCCGAAGCCTTTGACTGTGTGAATCACAACAAACTGTGGAAAATTCTTCAAGAGATGGGAATACCACACCACCTGACCTGTCTCATGAGAAACCTGTATGCAGGTCAGGAAACAACAACCAGAACTGAACATGGAACAACAGACTGGTTCCAAATAGGAAAAGGAGTGCATCAAGGCTGTATATTGTCACCCTGCTTATTAACTTGTATGCAGAGTACATCATGAGAAATGCTGGGTTGGATGAGGCATAAGGTGGAATCAAGATTGCTGGGAGAAATATCAATAACCTCAGATATGCAGATGATACCACCCTTATGGCAGAAAGTGAAGAAGAACTAAAGAGCCTCTTGATGAAAGTGAAAGAGGAGAGTGAAAATTTTGGCTTAAAGCTCAACATTCAGAAAACAAAGATCATGGCATCTGGTCCCATCACTTCATGGGAAATAGATGGGGAAACAATGGAAACAGTGTCAGACTTTATTTTGGGGGGCTCCAAAATCACTGCAGATGGTGACTGCAGCCATGAAATTAAAAGACGCTTACTCCTTGGAAGAAAAGTTATGACCAACCTAGATAGCATATTCAAAAGCAGAGACATTACTTTGCCAACAAAGCTCCGTCTATTCAAGGCTATGGTTTTTCCAGTGGTCATGTATGGATGTGAGAGTTGGACTGTGAAGAAAGCTGAGCGCCAAAGAATTGATGCTTTTGAACTGTGGTGTTGGAGAAGACTCTTGAGAGTCCCTTGGACTGTGAGGAGATCCAACCAGTCCATCCTAAAGGAGATCAGTCCTGAGTGTTCATTGGAAGGACTGATGTTGAAGTGGAAACTCCAATACTTTGGCCACCTGATGCAAAAAGCTAACTCATGTGAAAAGACCCTGATTTGAGGAAAGACTGAAGGTGGGAGGAGAAGGGGACAACAGAGGATGAGATGGTTGGATGGCATCACCAACTCAATGGACGTGAGTTTGAGTAAACTCCAGGAGTTGGTAATGGACAGGGAGGCCTGGCATGCTGCAGTCCATGGGATCGCAAAGAGTCGGACACAGCTGTGTGACTGAACTGAACTGAACTGAACTTGTACGAGTAATATTAGTTCTATTTCACAAGTTTATATTTGCAAATCTCTATCCGGGGAATCCACCTATTTTCTTTATTTTTTCCTTCCTTTCTTTTCTTTTTTCCTCTCTCACTCTAAAATATTTTTTCACCTGGACTCTTTAAAAAGAGCATTAATTATTTATGATTTAGTAGACATATTCAGGATCTTCCCTGGTGGCTCAGATGGTAAAGTGTCTGCCTACAATGCAGGAGACCTGGGTTCAATCCCTGGGTCAGGAAGATCTTCTGGAGAAGGAAATGGCAACCCACTCAAGTATTCTTACCTGGAAAATCCCATGGACGGAGGAACCTGGTTAGGCTACAGTCCATGGGGTCAGAAAGAGTAGGACATACTGAGCAACTTCACTCAGACATATTCAAACAGGATAAGAAGCAAGACATTTTCTGCTATTATCCTCTGATGAAAGTTGTCTACGAGAAAATCAGAAATATAATAAGAGCACATTGGGAAGGAATTGAAGAGAGTCCTCATCGAATAAAGAGCTCTCAGCCTAGTATGAAGTGATGTGGAGAATGGAACAGAATGGGTCCCACATCTGAGCTAACTGAAAAGGGTTCTAAGAGAATCCTGAGTTTCTAAATTGATGAAAATGAATATCTCTCTTCCTATCAAAAGATTGCTGAACTACATAAACTTAATCCTGCTCAAAACTGAAAGTGGATTTGGGGCCTCTATAGGTAAAAGAATGTTTCTGCTTAAAGCTCAGACAAGTCTGGTATCAAGAAGTTGTAAAGACAAACAAGAGAGCAGGGGTAAGAAGAGAGGGATGTAGACTGTTTATCTCCATTTCATTAATATTTGTTTCAGAAGTTTTGTCTTATTCTTTCATTGGGAGTATATTCCTCTGTCTCCTCATTTTGCCTGACTTTATTTATTTGTTTCTACATATAGTGAAGTGAAGTGAAGTGAAGTCGCTCAGTCGTGTCTGACTCTTGGCGACCCTGTGGACTATAGCCCACCAGGCACCTCCATCCATGGGATTATCCAGGCAAGAATACTGGAGTGGATTCCCATTTCCTTCTCCAGGGGATCTTCCCAACCCAGGGATCGAACCCAGGTCTCCCGCATTGCAGGCAGACACTTTAATCTCTGAGCCACCAGGAAAGCCCTACATTTAGTAAGTAAGTAAGTAAGTCTACATATAGTAACCTAAACACTAATGAGTTCTGTTCTGGGGGCACGTTTGTAAGTCCAACAAGTCACCCTAGGTATCCAACAAACCCAATCAGCTATATAGTACTGCCCCGGGGTTGGTAGCTGGCCAAATCCTACTTCTCTAAAATTTTCAGCTCTGGGGGCCCAGAAATGCAAGCCCCCTCTGGGCACCAGGTACATGAACATCTATGTGCATGTGGCCAGGGGGTCTTGCATTCACCTTCTGCACTCTCTGGATCTGGTGATGCAAGAGCCGTGGTGAAGGAATGAGCCTGTGTGCCAGGTCTGGTGCTGTGGGGCCCCAGAGGAACACTGGGGTGGGGAATAGATTGAGGGCACAAAAATAGTGCTTGTCTCCACCAGGTTAGTAAGGCAGAAGGGGAAGAGAATAAGAAAAAGTGGTGCCCAACATCGTCTCTGTCCCTGGAGAGATTCCCCAATAAATCACTGCCCCTTGGTATACATTCTAAGAGAACATGTTAGTTGTTCAGTCATGTCCAACTCTTTGCGACCCTATGGACTGTAGTCCATCAAGCTCTTCTGTCCATGGAATTCTCCAGGGGAGAATACCAGATTGGTTAGCCATTCCCTTCTCCAGTGGATATTGCCAAGCAAACTAATCAACAAATCTCTCTCACACCTAGCTGAGGTGCTTCTCAAGCTAGCCTGTCTGCAATGGGACTCAGAGCAAATAAGTATGTGTGTGACCCCTCCAGAGCAGAGTCTTGGTTTCCTATAGCCCTCCAGCTCTTCCAGATGTCTTCAAAGCCAATCATTTCAGGGGCTTGCCTTTTGAGCCCACATCCCATAGGCTGTAACACCTCACGTGTGGCTCAAAGCCCTTGCTCCTCAAGGAGTTATGTGTTTGTGATATTTTTTCCAATTTTGGTTTCTGTGTCAGGGGTAGGGGTCATGGCAAAACCATGTCTCTGCCTCTCTTATCCATCATGGTGTAGCTTTTTATTTTCTTTTGTCTCTCTTGTTGTGTAAGAGCTGTTCTGCTAGGCTTCAGGGTTTTTCACAGAAAATTGTTCTATATGTTGTTGTTGTTTGATAAGTCTGTGGGAGGAAGTGAGCTCAGGAGGTCAGCTCCTATCAGTTGAGTTGAGTTGAGTTCAGTCGTTCAGTTGTGTCTGACTCTTTGCAACCCCATGGACTGTAGCACGCCAGGCCTCCCTGTCCATCACCAACTCTCAGAGTTTACTCAAACTCATGTCCATTGAGTCAGTGATGCCATCCAACCATCTCATCCTCTGTCATCCCCGTCTTCTCCAGCCTTCAATCTTTTCCAGCATCAGGGTCTTTTCAAATGAGTCAGCTCTTTGCATCAGGTGGCCAAAGTATTGAAGTTTCCGCTTCAACATCAGTCCTTCCAATAAACAATCAGGACTGATCTCCTTTAGAATGGACTGGTTGGATCTCCTTGCAGTCCAAGGGACTCTCAAGAATCTTCTCCAATGCCACAGTTCAAAAGCATCAATTCTTTGGCACTCAGCTTTCTTCACAGTCCAACTCTCACATCCATACATGGCTACTGGAAAAACCATAGCCTTGACTAAATGGACCTTTATTGACAAAGTAATGTCTCTGCTTTTTAATATACTGTCTAGGTTGGTTATAAATTTTCTTCCAAGGAGTAAGAGTCTTTTAATTTCATGGCTGCAATCACCATCTGCCAGTGCCTTTGGAGCCTCCCAAAATAAAGTCTGTCACTGTTTCCGCTGTTTCCCCATCTCTTTGCCATGAAGTGATGGGACCAGATGCCATGGTCTTCGTTTTCTGAATGTTGAGTTTTAAGCCAACTTTTTCACTCTCCTCTTTCACTTTCATCAAGAGGCTCTTTAGTTCTTCTTCACTTTCTGCCATAAGGGTGGTGTCATCTGCATATCTGAGGTTATTGAGATTTCTCCTGGCAATCTTGATTCTAGCTTGTGCTTCATCCAGGCCAGCGTTTCTCATGATGTACTTTGCATATAAATTAAATAAGCAGGGTGACAATATACAGCCTTGACGCACTCCTTTTCCCATTTGGAACCAGTCTGTTGTTCCATGTCCAGTTCTGACTGTTGCTTCCTGACCTGCATACAGATTTCTCAAAAGGCAGGTCAGGTGGTCTGAGCTCCTATGCCCTCATCTTAAACTGTATCCCAACAAATTTTTAATTTTACAGTATTTTTTGATTTCCAAAAAAGTTCCAAAGACAATTGAGATTTTTATACTCCACACCCAGTGTCCCCTAATAATATATGTTTTTCACTATTAATGAATCAATTCTGATATATTATGTGCTTATGTACTAAATCACTTCAGTCATGTCCAGCTCTTTACAACCCTATCAACTGTAGCCTGCCAGGTTTCTCTGTCCATGGGATTCTCCAGGCAAGAATACTAGAGTGCGTTGCCATGCCCTTCTCTAGCAGATTTTCCCAACCAAAGTTTAAACTCATATCTCTGTGTCTTCTGCATTGACAGGAAAGGTTTTTACCACTAGCGCCACCTGGGAAGCCCTCTGATACGTTATTATTAACTAAAGTCTATATTATCTTCACCTTTACTTAGTTTTAGTAATGTCCCCTTTTCTGTTTTAGGATCCCATCCAGAATTCCATATTATATTTAGTTGTCATGTCTCCTTAGGCTTTCTTGGGCTGTGACATCTAGAATTTCCTTTGATTTTGATGACTTTAACACTTTGGAGGAATCAATCAGGTATTTTGTAGAACTAGTCAGGTATTTTGAAATTTGTCTGATATTTTCTAGTGATTACATTGTGGTTATTGGCTTAAGGGAAAACACCCACAGAGGTAAAGGATACCAGCACATTCTGCCAAGGAAATATACTGTCAGCATGATTTACGACTGCTGATGTTGACCTTGATCATTCTGCTGAGATAGTGTTTGTCAAGTTTCTCCACTGTAGCACTATTTTCTGTCCTCTTTTATACATCTTCCTTCTGAAGAAAGTCTCTATGTGAGGACACTCTAAAGGAGTGGGAAGTTATGCTTCACCTCATTCAGGGCAATGCTTATGCAAATTATTTGGAATTCTTCTCCATAGGATTTATTATTTTAGATCAAATGATAGCCATGACTCTGGAGCATAATTTCTGAGACATCATATCTACAATATAGAGTGATTGTGATGCTTCAGTTAGGGCCACATTCTCCTCTCTAACAGAAAAATGATATATTTCAATTTCTTCTGTTTCTTTTCTAGGAGCTCCAGCACTCATTTATATGGGGAAGTGGAGAGATGGGCTCTTCTGGACATGACTACAAACAAGGTAACATGATTCATTCTTCTATCATTCCCTAAACCAACACACAAAGAGTAGTATACTTTGATTTATTTATTATTTTGTTGATCTGAAGTTGTCTCAAAATGATCCCTCTTAATTCATCTAGACACTGCTAACCAAGGTAAATTATGTTTTTACTTAAGTTTAATCTAAATCTCATGGGCTGTAACACAAATTATTTTTTCCCACTGTTTATTCTTTCATGATAAGGTCTAGTTTCTTAAATATAATTAGGTATATTAGTCAAGGTTCTCTGTAGAAACAGAATTAACACAAATGTATTTATATCAAATATTATATATATATATATTATACATATTATTCATATATAGAAAATTGGACCACATGATTATTGAGTCAGGCAGAGCCCAGGAGCTCTATAGTGAGTTGGTAAGCTGGAGACCCAGTAAAGCCAATAGTGTAGTTCGAGTTCAAAACCCAGCAAGCTTGACACCCAAGAAGAGACAGTTTCAGTCTGAGTTTTAAAGAGAGGAAAAACAAAACAATGTCAGTATTTAAAGACAATCAAGTAGAGAAATTCTTTCATAAGGGTTAGAATCAGCCTGTTCTATTCAAACCTTCAACTGATTAGATGAGGTCCATCCACACTGGGAGTCTATCACTTTAAATGTTAATCTCATCTAAAACCACCCTCACAGAAACGACCAGAATAATATTTGACCAACTATCTGGACAAGTTGACACATAAAATTTACAATTGCATTAGAGTATTCAATTATCAAGATACCCAAAGAGTCTATATAAACTTAACAAGTATTCTACATCCTTATAGATTTCAACTTCTAAGACATTTGAGTAATTTTTTTCATTGTAAAGTACTGCAGTAATAGGTAGTAGGACACCTAAAAAAGAGAAAAATATATTAGTATTTTCATCTTAAATTTAGTACTATGAAAATCTACCCCCTAAAACAAAGCCAACAAATTAAAGACAAAACAAAACAAACAAAGAAAACTAAAGACAAAAGAAATCAATGACAAGAAACAAAGAAACTCAAAATGCCTCTTATAAATGAAAGAATTTTCCATGTTTTATTTATTAATCTGTTCAATAAAGTCATGCCAATCATTCTTCTTGGTGCTTGGGAGACAGCAGTAAACACAGGAAAGAAAAGATTCCACACAGAGTACATTCTCATAGGAAGAGAGTAACGATAAATACTAAAAATGCACTTACTAACAGATGACAAGTGTAGCGGGAAGAAGAGAAAACAGAGCAGGAGAAGGATCACAGACATTGAATACTTGAAGAGATACAAGAAAAACTTGAAAAGCACCACCAACTCAATGGATATGAATCTGAGCAACCTCCAGGAGGTGGTGGAGGACAGAGGAGCCTGGTGTGCTACAGTCCATGGGGTCACAAAGAGGCAGACCCAACTTAGTGAATCAACAGCAGCAACCACTTTAAACAGAGAGTGAACATGAGCTTCATTGAGAAGGCAGTTATTTGGACAAAGTCGCAAAGACAGTGAGTGAAGTAGCCGTGTGCATATTTTAGAAAGGCCGCCCAGGCAGAGAGCACACTCAGAGCAAAGGATAGGGCATGCCACACAATTTGGTGAGAGAGGTCAGAGTGGCTGGACTCGGATGACTAACAGAGAGAGTGGTAGGAGACAAATCTAGTGTAGTGGGGGTGATGATGGTGGTAGGTGTGTAGAAAGGGAATACATGGGGCATTGGAGGCCACTAGAAGGGCTGTGCCTTCTTTCAAACATCATTGACACTCAGAAGTCTGTGTTTATTTAAGAGTCTGAAACTTTGCTTGTGGTGGTCTTTGGGTATAACCCATAAAGATATTATCACCGTGTTTGACTTGAGTTAAACTTCAAAATATATTCTATGGGTTGATTTATCATACATAAACTAAGGTAAGAAAAAAGTCATCGGCAATTGGAATAGAAAGAAATAAAGAGGGATAACAAAATTCTAGAATTTATAGTGAAGTCACACAGAATCATAATGTTGCTCACTTCCATCTATGTGTACAAAACTGCTTCCTGTGACTTGCATTTTTGTAAAGTTAGATGTTGAAATTTAATTTGAGTTTTAGTGATATATTTCCATTGCTTTAAATAAATAGTCTTTATCTTTAATATTTAGGAGTTCATTTTTTGTGTGTGAGGAATCAACTAGGTGTTGAGGGGGGAAAAAAAAAACTATTACAATCTAATTTGAAAGTCAAACTGTAAATCAAAAGTAACTACCATATACCCATGTAATTTCCAGATAATAATTACATTGTCATAAGATATTTTTCAATATATGAAGCATTTTACATTCTCAACTTCATAACAACTCTGCTTAGCAAATATTATTGTACTATCTTATGGTTGAAAAAGTAGAGATTAAACAATGTAAAGAGAAAAGCATGCCACTCACTCTGTCTCTATTTTAAATTTAAATCTTTAGATTTTTCTACATTGATTTCTACATTGCTATAAGCAAGTATTAATTTTTTCTCTCTATATACAGGAGTGTTGTAGTTTAGTGTAAAATATTGGATACATTTCAAAAGAAAAAAAATGGGAAAATGTGTATGTGTTGCCTACTGTGTGTAAAATTTTCCTACAAACTTCATACTCATTTTTCCTTAAAGTGATACTATAAAAATAAATGTTAGAGGGAGTGCCCGAGATGGCAGTGTAGAAAGAACCTGACCTTACCTCTTCCTATAAGGACACACCAAAACTACAACTACTTTCAGAGCTACTATAGGGCTTCCCAGGTGGCCCTAGTGGTAAAGAACCCACCTGCTAATACAGGAGAAGAGATGCAGGTTGATCCCTGGGTTAGGAAGATCCCCTGGAGAAGGAAATGACAACCCACTCCAGTATTCTTGCCTGAAGAATCCCAAAGACAGGGGAGCTTGGTAGGCTACAGTCCATGGGGTCACAAAGAGCTGGATAGGACTGAGTGACTAACAGTTTCACTTTCATAGAGCAATTATTAATAAGAAAGACATGAAGATTAGCAATAAAGATCTCCTAGAGTTAAATAGATAAAAAAGAAACTGCAGCAACATGGCTAGGAGTGTGAAATGTGGTAGTCAAGACCCATAGCACCAGGTGAGCAGCCTACAAATGGAATAATTACAATTACAGAGTTTCTCCCCAAAGAAAAATAGAGCCAAGTACCACATCAGACTCTCCAACTCATGACCTTAAACCTGGAAGATGAACCCCCAGACATTTAGCTTTGAAAGCAAGTGGAACTTACCTTTGGGAGAGCTAGAGAGCTGTGGGAAACAGAGACTCCACTCTTAAAGGGCACACACAAAATCTCACATACTCTGAGACGCAGGGCCAAAGCAGTCATTTGAAAGAAACCTAAGTCCGACTTACCTGCTAATCTTGGAGCGCTTCCTTGAGGGCAGGCAGCAACTGGAGCTCACCTAGACGACAAAGACTGGTGAGAGCCATTTGGGGAAGCTCATTCTATCATAAAGACAGGGCTAAAGGAAAGCGTCAGTTTAGAATCCTCCCTCTAGCTTATCAGTGCTGGGACCTGGTCTCATCCACTAGTTTATAGGCACCAGTGCTAGGATACTTTACACCAAATACTTGGTTAGGCAGGAATACAGCCCACCCATCAGGTGGCTGGTTGCCGGAAGACTCCCCCGCCCCACCCAGAGAATGCATCTGACCCGGAACCAGGCCCCAACCACCAGAGGACTTATTATATAAGCACTTAAATAATATTCTTGAGTTTGCTTCTTGGCAAATACATAAAGCATAAAATATTTACTATTTGGCCCTTCACAGAAAATGTTTTTAAATTGGTGAGCTACTAAATTGCAGTCCTCACTTAAAACTGTGGACTCTTAAAAAAAAGCATGCATCATTATAAACGTGACACCAAAGGCCTACTGAGTTTCCAGGTGGCCTAATTTTAAATCAGAGCATAAGTGCCATCAACTTTTATTAGATTGTAAAAGACAAAAGATAATAAGATTTGAGGTCATACATTTTTATAGTATTTTTTCTATACTTGATTATACCACTGAAAAAATGCTTTGTATTCAGTCTAGACAACAAAATTTTAAACAGCTCCAAGTAGGTAAACTTTCGTATTGACTAATTAGGAATCCCTGGCAGAAGATATTATGATAGAGGCTGTTTAGCTATCTAGAACTGGCACTAAAAGCACCTGCTTTTCATGAATAATTTTGTTGAGATGAATTCTCTTATAGTAAATAGTGCTCAAACATGATGCTTCTTGTTTAATAAACATGACTACAGCAGGTTGTTGTATTATAGCCAGGTGTACTTGGAAAGAAACCATAAGAACAAAATCTTCCCAAGCTCCTAATGTGTGCCTGAAATTATTAAACAAAGAGTAATTAATTTGCCAGTAGTGCCACCATTTTATTCTAAATTGGCAAATTAACACACAAAGGCTCAAAAACCAAGAGTTTTTGAGGGAAAAGAGTTACATTAAAACATCTAGGCATCCCAGATGAGTAGCTGTTTATACATATTAAAGTCATTTTCAAGTGAATAAAATGAAATTCATGCAATTTTACATGGAAAAACAAAATGATGAAGGAATTGTTGATTAACAGCCATTGTCAATGAAAAATTATAAATGGAGACTTTTCTAATAGCTGAGATCCCTTGGTAACAATGGAATAGCACTCAGGTACATCTTGTTTTATTGCACTTTAATTTATTGCAATTTGCCTTTAAAAACATATTTACTATATATATTTTTTACAGTTTGAAGGCTTGTGGCAATCTTACTTTGAACAAATCCAAAGGCATCATTTTGCCAACATCATATGTTCCCTTTGCATCTCTGTGTCATTTTCTGGTAATTCATGCAACACCTCAAACGTTTTCATTCTTATATTTGTGGTGATCTGTGATTAGTGATCTTACCGTGTTACTACTGAAATTCTTTTGACACTTTTTAGCAACAGTTTTAAATTAAGATATGTACAGTGTTCTTTCAGAATAATGCTATTGAAGGAGGAAACAGACAGAACACACTCCATCTTGAAAGCAAGACTCCATCTTGGGCTGGACTGTGGACTTTGAACTATATGCCCAGTATCTGTGGAAACGACATACCCACTGGAAAACCAGGACCCCAGAAGGAAGAGCCCCAGGGTTCGTATCTAGACTGCCCATCACCCTAATTATCTGTGCAACTGAATAAAATCATACAGTCTATTATGCTTATTGGGATATGACCACAGGCCTATTGATAATCGTCCACTGTTAACTACCTAGGCCTAAGGCATATGAATCACAGGTTAACTTTGATTGTATCTTTCTTTTCCTTTGTTCAGACTAGTTTCAGAGAATTTGGGGAGGTGGATTTGGGCACATACACTTAGAGTATATAAGGTTTTCACAAAAAACTGGCCCGGGTCCTTGGCTAAGAGGAGACTCTCCCTTGGGCCCACCGGTGTAATAAATTGCACTCCACTATCTGCATTGTCCATCTGAGTGAGTTTCTCAGAATGTGTGGCTACAACATTTGGTGCATTGGCTGGGAAACTCCTCACTTTGAGGAGACAAGTCCCATTTGGGACTACTCGAAGGCCTTGTGGCTTGAATCTTCTAGAGAGGGAAAGGCGCCTGGCCCTTCTGGAAGAATTCTGCTTCTCAACGCTAGAACCTTTCACGTTAGCAGGTAGTGGACATCAGCAGGGGAACTGAGAACCCAAGTGAGGAGGAACCCACCCAGCAGGGTGGAAGAGGGGGCCTGATCACCCCCCTGGGAGCAACTAGAAGAGGTATGGACCCACAGGAGCCTGGTATAGGCAGATGACAGCGATCGCTTGGTACACAGGTTGCTGCTGCTGCTAATGCTGCTAAGTCGCTTCAGTCGTGTCTGACTCTGTGCGACCCCACAGACGGCAGCCCACCAAGCTCCCCCTTCCTTGGGATTCTCCAGGCAAGAACACTGGAGTGGGTTGCCATTTCCTTCTCCAATGCATGAAAGTGAAAAGTGAAAGAGAAGTCGCTCAGCCGTATCCAACTCTTAGCGACCCCATGGACTGCAGCCTACCATGCTCCTCCATCCACGGGATTTGCCAGGCAAGAATACTGGAGTGGGTTGCCATTGCCTTCTCCAAGGTATACAGGTTGACAAACATGTAAGGGCTTAGGAGGGAAATTTGTGAAAGTCATTTAGGAGGTGGTGTTCATGTCATCTTGGGGAAAACTATTACCAAGCAATTGCCAGGGGATTTTTAGGAGAAGAAAGTTGGTCTTTGTGTGCTCGTATTCTGCCCTCCCCAAGGAGGTGTCCCATCTGCTGTGAAATTCTTGACCCCCTTGGAATTGTCAGGCTAGAAGGAGAGGATATATAAGTGAGTGCAAATTGGCTTTTCCAGAGATGGTCTGGGATGTGGGATATTTAACCCATCCATGTTTTCATCGGCACCAGATCAAGCCCACCAATGCAGAACGGACTTTAAGGGAGAAACAGTCTTGGACCACGTGGTGTTCTGGTTCTGCCCTGCTGACTGGCAGGTGAAGACATGCCGATCTCCCTTCTCCCTCTGGGATCTGGCAGGATTTGGATGAGGATGACCTGCCCCTCTCCCATACTGGATGGTGACATGCCTGTCGCCGAGTGCTCCACCAGGACTGGAGGCCCCCTTAATGTCTGGTCCAGGGGCAGGTGAAGTTCCTGCAGCAGCCGCTGCTCCTCTGCCAGCTCTCCTGGAGATCGTAGAGCTGCCATTTCGGCAGGCTCCGCTCCCAGTGATGGAGACCTCTGGTCAATGCCCACAGGATTCCACTTCAGCCAGATCTCCTAGACTGTATCCACCTCTCCCGGTGAGTACTGATGGGAAGAGGGAAGAAAACACAGGACACATGTGGGCACTACCATCTGCCCTCTGTAGCCTATTATTACCAGCCATTTTCCTCTAGGGATATATTTAAGTGGAAGAGACACCCTCCACTGTACTCGAGGGAGCCACAAGCCATGATTACGCTAATGGAGACTATTTTCACACCCACTGCCCTACATGGGATGACATAATCCAACTACTAGTCTCCCTTTTCAGCACTGAGGAAAGACACAGAATCCTAACTGAGGCCAGAAAATGGTTAAGAAAAAGTCACCGGAGGGTACTGTAAACTTGTAATGGTGGGCAGAACTAGCCATCCCTGATGAGAGGTCCAACTGGGACTGTAACACAGAGGAAGGGAGGGGCCACCCGGAGAGATATCGGGCAGCTGTTTTACAAGGCCTCAAGACGAGGGCCCGAAAACCTACGAATATGGCAAAATCCTCCAAAGTGATTCAAAGAGAAACTGAATCACCTTCTGAGTTCTACGAAAGGCTTTGACTCATGAATTTTTATACATCCATGAATGCCCAGTACCTTTGTTAGGAAGAGACTTGCTGTCTTAATTGGGGGCACAAGTGACCCTTTCCCCCCCCCAAAAGACCCACTCTTTGAGTGGGCTCAACCACCTATTTAACCTCCCTCTAGGTAACCTCTCACGGAGAAGGCACTGGCAACCCACTCCAGTACTCTTGCCTGCAAACTCCCATGGACGGAGGAGCCTGCTGGGCTGCAGTCCGTGGGGTCACACAGAGTTGGACACGACTGAAGCGACTTAGCAGCAGTAGCAGCAGCAGGTAACCTCTCAAGATGAATGGAGGTTGCACGATCTCCCGGAACGGAAACCTGACAGGCTAAACAGTCGAGAGAGAGAGAGAGAAGGAGAAAGGGTCAATAATTCCCTGGGGTCTTGGTGGAGGACAACACCCCTGGGCTTGCAAACCAACAAGTCCCAGTGGTAAAATAACTCAAACCTGGTACAATTACATCAGCATTTGCCTTGATCCTGCCAGACCTTGACTCTTTACATGACTGAAAAGGACAAAGTGGCTATGGGAGTGTTGTCCCAGACTGTGGGGACATGGGACAGACTCGTGGCTTATCTCTTGAAACGGCTGGACAATGTTGCCACTGAGTGACTGGGAAGATTCCGACTTAATTCAACAGGTATGTAAAGCTCTAAATATCAAGTGGAAATTACATATGGCATATAGGCCCTAGAGTTCTGGGGTGGTGGAATGAACCAACCGGACACTTAAGAGAGACACTCTCCAAGTGGCTCATAGAGCCTGACTGCTCCTGGGTGGACTGCTTCCAATGGCTCTGCTCAAACTCAGGATGACTCCATGGTCCCAAGGCTATTCTCCATGTGAAATTGTGTATGGGAGGCCCCCTCCCATAGTAAAACAGGTGTCAACAAATTTGCCTCAGGTAAGGGGAGATGGGATTTCACAGCAGATGGAACAACTGGATAAGGTAATGAATCAGGTAATTAAGTTTGTACAAGAAAGGGTGCCGTTTCCCCTTGGGGAAGAAATTCATGAGTTTACGCCTGGTGACCAAGTATGGGTCAAAGACTGGAAACATGATTTACTAGCCCCTGGTGAAAGGGCCCTTATACTGTTGTTCTAACTACCTCTACTGCAGTTAACATGGCAGGTATTTTTACTTGGATCCATCATATGAGTGTGAAGAAAACATACCACGCAGACACAGAAAACCCTGAGTGGACTGCGCAGAGGGACCCCACTGACCCTCGAGAGACTAAGATCATCCAGTTCTAATGAGGTGGATGAAACTGTAGCCGATTATACAGATTGAAGTAAGCCAGAAAGAAAAACACCAATACGGTACACTAATGCAAATATATGGAATTTAGAAAGATGGTAACGTTAACCCTGTATGTGAGACAGCAAAAGAGACACAGATGTATAGCAGTCTTTTGGACTCTGTGGGAGAGGGAGAGGGTGGGATGATTTGGCAGAATGGCATTGAAACATGTATAATATCATATAAGAAACGAATTGCCAATCTAGGTTCGATGCAGGATACAGGATGCTTGGGGCTGGTGCACTGGGATGACCCAGAGGGAAGGTATGGGGAGGGAGGTGGGAGCGGGGTTCAGGATGTACACGTGTACACCCGTGGTGGATTCATGTTGATGTATGGCAAAACCAATACAATATTGTAAAGTAATTAGCTACCAATTAAAATAAATTTAAATTTTAAAAAATTTGAAAAAAAAAAAGAAGGAAAAGAAGATCCCAGACGAGCCCCTTCAGGATGAAGCTACATAATCAACTCCTGCTGCCTGGCCTCATCAACATGCACATTCCTACACAGATTTCCACAACGCCTCCAGCTGTTGGGTATGTGGGGCTATGCCTCTGTCTGTGATGGATGGACTTCCCTGGTGGGTATCACCACTCCACCAAGGAGATTTTAAATCACTCTACTCTTTCTGGGATGACAAAAAGAGACTTTCCTTTCTCTTATCAATCATAATCTCTCCCTGCTTTCTTGGTGTAAGGCAGACCTACAGTCAATAGACTCAGGTCGTGGGGTTACGTATTATGTAAACACCAGTTTCATAGAAGTAACAAAAGTGGTAATTCAAAATAGAATGGCTTTGGACATGTTCACAGCTGCTCAAGGAGGGACCTGTACTATAATCAAAGTTGAATGTTGTGAATATATTCCTGATTTATCTGGCAATATATCAGTTGCTTTAGATGACATGAAAAACCAGGTATAAGCAATGTCAAATGAAAACATTGCTTTCTGGACTTTGGTCCTACCTTGGGTGAAGAGTGATTGGTAGAAAACTATATTTACCATTGTTATAGTTGCCTTGATAGTTCTGCTTTGTGGACCTTGAATTTTACACTGAACTTTGTAACCCAAAAGTTGGTGGTGTTCTCCCAAATTGGCACTCGGAGAGGCAGCGTGCAATATATCCCTATGAATGATACTCATACTATGAGTTAAGGAGCATCAAGAGTGGGGAATGAAGGAGGAAACAGACAGAACAGGCTCCATCTTGAAAACAGGACTGCATCTTGGGTCAGACTGTGGACTTTGAGTTATATGCCCAGTATCTATGGAAATGACCTACCAACTGGAAAACCAGGCCCCCAGAAGGAAAAGCCCCAGGGCTTGTGCCTGGACTTTCCATCACCTAAAAAATATCCTAACTATCTGTGTAACAGAATAGAATCATGCAGTCTATTGTGCTTATTGGGGTATGACCACAGGCCTACTGATGATTGTCCAATGTTAACTACCTAGGCCTAAGGCATATGAATCACAGGTTAACTTTGATTATATCTTTCTTTTCCTTTGTTCAGACTAGTTTCAGAGAATTTGGGGAGGTGGGTCTGGGCACGTACACTTAGGGTATATAAGGTTTTCACAAAATCTGGTCGGGGTCCTTGGCTAAGAGGAGACTCTCCCTTGGGCCCACTGGTATAATAATCTGCACTCCACTATCTGCATTGTCTTTCTGAGTGAGTTTGTTTCCCGGAACGTGTGGCTGCAACACTATTGCATGCTTAAGACTATAGTATAGTGTAAACATAACTGTGAAATGTACTGAAAAACCAGAAAGCTAATTTTATTGCAATACTGGCTTTATTAGAGTAGTCTGGACCTGAGCAGCAACATCTCCAAGGGATGAAAGGGAAAGTGAAAGTTGCTCAGTCATGTCTGACTCTTTGTGACCCCATGGACTATACAGTCCATGGAATTCTCTAGGCCAGAATACTGGAGTGGGTAGCCTTCTCCTTCTCTAGGGGATCTTCCCAACCCAGTGATCAAACCCAGGTCTCCCACACTGCAGGCAGATTCTTTACCAGCTGAGCCACAAGGATTCTTTACCAGCTGAGCCAAAAGGGAAGCCCTCTCCAAGTTATGACCATAATTGAAATTCTGTTTGAGTTTGAAAAATATTCAGGTTAATCAGATAATATTTATTACTTTGGTCAATTCACTAAAAATGATATATTCTTAAGTCTTGTATTTGTCAAGCAAAAGTGGCTATATTTTCCTAAAGGGTGATAAGTACCATAAATAAAATGATCTCCCTTGCTTTCATCTGCGTATCACTATCCAATTGACAAGTTGCTTTAGACACATTTTTCTCATCTGAATCACTCCACCTCCCAGGCAAGAAAGATATAATTTCTATTTTACAGATGAATTAACAGAGATTCTGTGACTTTCCCAAAGATTTACTGATTGTAAGAGAATCAGTCCAAAGATAATCTCAAAAATGTAAGCTCTTGGTCTTTTTTTTTTTTTTTCTAAAAACAGTTATTCTAATAACTATCTGATTTTTGAAAAGGAACATTGCAACTCCAACTGACTCAGACCCACTATTCCTCTCACATCTCTTCCTGGCTCTTTCCTCATCTAAAACAGTTTACAGAGAGCTACTATCATTGTGAACACATTGCTGAATATGGTGATCTAGTATTTTTAAATTTCTCTAGAAATTTCTAAATTTCTCTGTTGTGGTTAGTTTTCTTAATATATGCCAGGATAAGATATAGCCATCCACATATTAACTCCTTGACTATGGAATGAATACATAGTATGTTTAGGTTGATGCTGGGGTAGGGGTGGAGGTTTGTTTCTTTCTACAATGAACATGTCTTACATCTAGTACATCTACCTCAATGGTTAATAATACCAAGTATAGGAAAGCAATTTGAAGTCAATAAAACCCTTCTAGGAAAAGTGATCTCATCAAAATCATCTGTTGATTATACTAAAACTGCAGTTTCTTGGGCAATATCCCAGAACAGTTGAATTAAAATCTTTCTATGTGGTATCCAGGAATATGGATTTTAAACCAATTTTCTAAGAAATCCTTATGGGAATTGAAGTTAATACTGGAAGAGGTAACCTGGCATGTGTATTGAGTATCCATGCCCATTTCTGTTGGCTATGACAAGAATGTAAGTCCCTGTTTATTCTTTACTCAGCATGTTTCTTAGGGCTGTATCTCTTCCAAGACAAAGAGGCTCACTATGGAGGTTGTGAGTCTCCAAATTTACAATTTTGGGACTGCAAACTTGCTGCAAGCATCACATCCAGCTGGGCCCCGCCTCCTCACCCTGTGGGGCTTGACGGCATGCTTGCTGTGCTGTAAATAATAAATCATTGTCTCTGATCTCTGAGTTTCAGATCATCTGCCAGCATTCACGCAGCAATAACAAGCTTGTAAGTAGGGTAAAATACTAGACCCTGGTAGAGAACCACAGTATCATTCAGATGTGAGTAACAAGACCAAACCTGGTTTCTGATAGAAAGGTTTGCTGAATCCCAGAGTAAATTCCCAAATGTTTCATATCAGAAGCATGCATGAGCCTGTATGCAAAAGGCATTTATCTTTTTGCTCTAACCTCCTACTACAGACTCATTTTATGGTATTTAAGGAAAGAAGGTATCGCTGAATTTAATTAGCTGTTCTCTATCCCTGTTAAGAACCAGAGAAAAGCCAAAAGGCTTAAAAAAAAAAAAAACAAAGAAAAAGAAATAGAATAGAATATGAATAAAAACTGAAAAAAGATGGGTCAGTAGTATTTTTATAATGTTTTTGAAAGTAACCGTTGAATAGTAGGAAGAAAATAGATCTTGGGTGGTCTCATTGCCCACAGTGATAAACTAGCATCAGCTCACCAAAGAACAGAACTTCTGCCAGAGTCAACAGCATAGTGATCTCAAGGTGTTCAATTATTCAGGTAGAATGTAGCTGTACAGAGTTCCAGTAGCTATTATCCTTTTTTATTTTAATTTATTTTATTGAAGTATAGTTGATTTACAAGGTTGTATTGATTTCTGCTGTGCAGCAAAGTGATTCAACTATACACATACATTCTTTTTCATATTCTTTTCCATTATGATTTATTGCAGGATATTAAGTATAAGTTTCCTGTGCTATACTATAAGACTTTGTTGTTTATCCATTTTCTATGTAATAGTTTGCATTTTCTAATCCCAAACTCACTCCCAGTGAAAATCTCTCTATGTTGTATCCAGGAATATTGACTTTAAACCAATCTTAAAATCCATATGGGATTTTAAATCCAATTTAAAATCCATAAAATCCATACCTCCACCCCCACACCTTCTCTCTTAGCAACCAAAAGTCTGTGAGCCTGTTTCTTAGATAAGTTAATTTGTGCTATATTTTAGATTCCACATATAAGTGATATCATTTGGTATTTGTCTTTCTTTTTCTGACTTACTCACTATGACAATCTCTAAGTCCATTCATGTTGCTGCAAGTGACAGTATTCCATTCTTTTTTATGGTTGAGTGGTGTTCCATTGTATACATGTATCACATCTTCTTAATCCTCATCAGTTAACAGACATGTATATTGTTTCCATATATTGGCTATTGTCAACTGTGTGCTATGAACTTAGGGGTGAATGTATCTTTTTGAATTATAGTTTTATCTGGACTTACGTCCCAGAAGAGGGATTACAGGAGTATACGGCAACTGTTTTATGAGAAACCTCCATACTGTTTTCCATAGTGGTTGCACCAATTTATATTCCCAACAACAAAGTAAGAGGTTTCCCTTTTCTCCACACCCTCTCCATCATTTGTAATTTTTAGACATTTTAATGATAGCCATTCTGACAGGTGTTAGGTGGTACCTTACAGTAATTTTGATCTGCATATCTCTAATTAGCAATATTGAGCATCCTTTCATGTATCTGTTATATATCAGTATGACTTATTTTGAGAAATGTCCATTTAGGTCTTCTGTGGTGGCTATGATTCTTGATATTCTGGGTTCTTGTTATTATGGGAAGAAGTAAGAGTAGTCCTTCAGACCAGGCTTCTGGTGATAAAGGAGATAAAGGAGATAGAAGGAGATATAGGAGAAATAAGATACCAGTGCAAAATTAGGAGCAGAATATAAGGTAGCTTTGAAGAACATGGTATAGAGGGGAATAAGAAACAAAAAGAGCTTTCAGGAGGGAAAAAAGGATAGGCACTCACATCCAGGCAGTACCAGGTTTTATCTGACAAGTCATAAAGGAGCTCTGGGGTGGACTGGACCGCTGTGTCCCAGTTCTGGATGGGTGACTTGATTCTTTAACTTACCTGATGACAGTATTGTGGTTAGTCACCATCCAACTGTCTGCCCCTATCTGAAGATGTAAGATGAGAGGTTATCAAAACTGGAGAAGGCAAAGGAAAAGACACTGACCAGATTAAAACCCTTCATGACAAAGAGTAGGTGAAAGCCATAAAGGGATATTACTCTCTTAAATGTTTTCCATTCTTTTTGTCTTTATCTTTTGTCCTACCTCATTCTAAGGAGATTGGCTTGCCTTTTTGGAGGTTTGGGGTCTCCTGCTGTCATTAGAAGGTTTTCTGTAGGATTTGTTCTATATTCTGATGAACTTTTGATGTATTTGTGGGGAGAGGCAGGTAATCTCCCCATCTTAATTCCTCTGCCATCTTGAAGACCTCTCTCTTAAATGTTTTCTATTTGTCTTTAGAACTGAATCAGTTCAGACATGTCTTCATTAGAGTGTGAGAAAATTTTGTCTGTCTGACCAAATGAACTCTCTTTGCCACCTCAGTTTATACCCTATAACTTATCACTGAATCTAAGGGTGGAATTTTGGGTTTGACAGATTAGATTCTTCTCCTTCTCCTCCTCCCCCTTCCTCTTTTCTTTTCTAGTAATATCCTGTGTGGCTTGGTAGTAAAGAATCTATCTGCCTGCCAATGCAGGAGTCAGGTTTGTTAGTCACTCACTCGTGTCTGATTCTTTGCGACCCCATGGACTGTAGCCTGCCAGGCTTCTCTGTACATTGACTTCTCAAGGCAAGAATACTGGAGTGGGTTGCCATTCCCTTCTCCAGGGGATCTTCCTGACCCAGGGATCGAACCCGGGTCTCCTGCATTGCAGGCAGATGCTTTACCATCTGAGCTACTAGGGAAGCTCACCAATGCAAGAGATGCAGGTTCAATCTCTGAGTCAAGAAGATACTTAGAGACAAGCAACAACAAACAACAAAGAGAGTGAAGGCTTTTGACGCATTTTATTACCATTTGCATTCAAATATTAAAAGTTTGTTCTTTAAGAGTCTTTCACTTAGGAACAAAAAGCTGTATAGAATATTCTGCTTTCCTTCCTTAAATGTTTTTATTTGCTAAAAAATAAATCCAATAAGAGCAAGTTAGGATAGCATCTTTTATTCACAGTGTTATTTAAAGATAGATGGCAAACTTTGCTTTTGAACTGACTGTTGTCCTCAATATTATGCACCTTAAAGAAGAAAGCGTTGCTCCTGTGGTTTTATTTTTAAGTGGCAGTTCTTCACATTCAGCTACTGTATTTCACCTCGTTAAAGACCTGATTAGAAGAAAATGTGGAGACCTGCTGTAAAGCAATAAAATGTGGATATTAGAATTAAAACAAAGACTGGATAATTTTACCACTGTTTTTCACTAGCAAACAGGCTTCTTTCCTTGTGGAATGAGTAAAAAGTATAATAGGGTATTCCAGTCATAGAGTCGTTTTTGTGGCATAAAATGTTACAGGAATTTCAATTACTCAAGCTCATGTCAAGTCTGAGATTTCAAGTTCAGTTCAGTTCAGTTGCTCAGTCGTGTCCGACTCTGCGACCCCATGAATCGCAGCACGCCAGGCCTCCCTGTCCATCACCAACTCCCGGAGTTCACTCAGACTCACGTCCATCCAGTCAGTGATGCCATCCAGCCATCTCATCCTCGGTCGTCCCCTTCCCCTCCTGCCCCCAATCCCTCCCAGCATCAGAGTCTTTTCCAATAAGTCAACTCTTCACATGAGGTGGCCAAAGTACTGGAGTTTCAGCTTTAGCATCATTCCCTCCAAAGAAATCCGAGGGCTGATCTCTTTCAGAATGGACTGGTTGGATCTCCTTGCAGTCCAAGGGACTCTCAAGAGTCTTCTCCAACACCACAGCTCAAAAGCATCAATTCTTCGGCGCTCAGCCTTCTTCACAGTCCAACTCTCACATCCATACATGACCAATGGAAAAACCATAGCCTTGACTAGACAGACCTTAGTCGGCAAAATAATGTCTCTGCTTTTGAATATGCTGTCTAGGTTGGTCATAACTTTTCTTCCAAGGAGTAAGCGTCTTTTAATTTCATGGCTGCAATCGCCATCTGCAGTGATTTTGGAGCCCCCCAAAAATAAAGTCTGACACTGTTTCCACTGTTTCCCCATCTATTTCCCATGGAGTGATGGGACCGGCTGCCATGATCTTCGTTTTCTGAATGTTGAGCTTTAAGCCAACTTTTTCACTCTCCTCTTTCACTTTCATCAAGAGGCTTTTGAGTTCTTCTTCACTTTCTGCCATAAGGGTGGTGTCATCTGCATATCTGAGGTTATTGATATTTCTCTCGGCAATCTTGATTCCACCCTGTGTTTCTTCCAGTCCAGCATTTCTCATGATGTACTCTGCATAGAAGTTAAATAAGCAGAGTGACAATATACAGCATTGACGTACTCCTTTTCCTATTAAGAGGGGACTTTAAAAAATTAAAGCAGTAATAAAACTGCCAGAAAGATTTTGCATGGGCTAAAGCTAAAACACTTTAAAAATCATTTAAAAAACAACATACTTGTACCCATACTGGATGGCAAGCAATGGTATACTGGAAATACAACATCCAGAATAAAGTACCCTGAGAAGACAGGATAAACTGTGGCTACTTGCTAAGCTCCTGGATGAAATTAGACCATCTGTGCATAATTAAAAAGCATCTCCATGCAACTGACTATACAATATATAAAATGGGCAATGGAGGAGAAATTAAGGATACATCTCTGTCTTTACATAACATTTTAATTCAGAAAATAAGATTGACAAACAGGAAGTCACCATCATCCTCACCACCATCATCATGATTATGTTAAGATAGCTTACAAAAGAAATTGAATATTATAAGCTGTGGTAGTAGAGATTGCCCCTTGCTGTTACAGGGGCTACAGTAGGACTTGGGATAGGCATCTTGAATAGGCAGAAGAAAAATACTGGAGAACAGTGTGAAAAAGACATCTGGATTAGTATAAGTTTACAGAGATGTTGGACACACAGAAACATACTGTAATAATAATTGCAATGTCAGGCTTGTACTATGGTATGGGAAGAAATGAAGCTGAGTAGAAATGAGAAAGATGAAAATAAAAAGGTATCTTTAATGGCGTTCAGATATATGCCTGTAAATTTGATATTCACTTCAGTTCAGTCACTCAGTGGTGTCCAGCTGTTTGAAATCCCATGGACTGCAGCACGCCAGGCCTCCCTATCCATCAAAAATTCCTGGAGCTTGCTCAAACTCATGTCCATTAAGTTAGTGATGCTATCCAACCATCTCACCCTGTATCATCTTCTCCTCCTGCCTTCAATCTTTCCCAGCATCAGGATCTTTTCCAATGAGTCAGTTCTTTGGATCAGGTGGCCAAAGTATTGGAGCTTCAACTTCAGCATCAGTCCTTCCAATGAATAGTCAGGACTGATTTCCTTTACAATAGACTGGTTTGATCTCCTTGCAGTCCAAGGGACACTCAAGAGTCTTCCAACACCACAGTACAAAAGCATCAATTCTTCAGTGCTCAGCTTTCTTTATGGTCCAACTCTCACATCCACATATAACTACTGGAAAAACTATAGCTTTGACTAGACGGACCTTTGTTTGCAAAGTAACATCTCTGTGTTTTTATATGCTGTCTAGGTTGATCATAGCTTTTCTTCCAAGGAGCAAGCATCTTTTAATTTCATGGCTGCAGTCACCACCCACAGTGATTTTCGAGCCCAGGAAAATAATGTCTGTCACTGTTTCCATTGTTTCCCCATCTATTTACCCTGAAGTGAAGGGACAAGATGCCCTGATCTTTGCTTTTTGAATATTGTGTTTTAAACCAGCTTTTTCACTCTCCTCTTTCACTTTCAAGAGGTTCTTTAGTTTGATATTAGTGTAGAAATAGTATGACTGCTGAATTGAAAGAAGACTCAAGAGAGAGTCCAGAGTCTTGAGGGATGAGAGTGCTCTCAGAAAAACAGAACTGGCACTAGATATTTCAAGACAGTAGATGCATTCTAGCATTATAAGGCAATGGCACCCCACTCCAGCACTCTTGCCTGGAAAATCCCATGGATGGAGGAGCCTGGTGGGCTGCAGTCCATGGGGTCGCTAAGAGTCGGACACGACTGAGCGACTTCACTTTGACTTTTCACTTTCATGCATTGGAGAAGGTAATGGCAACCCACTCCAGTGTTCTTGCCTGGAGAATCCCGGGGACGGGGGAGCCTGGTGGGCTGCCGTCTATGGAGTCGCACAGAGTCGGACACAACTGAAGTGACTTAGCAGCAGCATATAGGAACCTATTATTGCGGGGCAGGAGGGTAAAGAAGGGAAAAGTGAATGCTGTGGTAGCCAGGAGAAATAACTTTGAGGGTGGAAAGCATTTACTACTCTGCAGCTAGGAAAACAAAATGGAAAGGATTGGGTCCCAGAACTTTAGAGATGCCATACAAGGTCATCTCAAACCACACATACACACAAAAAAAGCATTAGCCCTGCAGCACCCTGTGGGGACATCCTTTGGGCTTTCAGGAGTCGTAAAATAAGCTGGAGTCTGTGACCAACTGCTGGCATTAGGACCAAGATACATAGTTGGTGAGATAATGCTGGGGACAGGAAGAAAGCAGGAAGGTGGTCTCTTCTCGCCTCTTGCCATCTACTGCCTGCTAAAGCCCACTATTCTTAGTACGTTCCAAAACTCTACCTGACAAAAGAAGTATCTGGGAACTGTAGTTTCAGCTGCAGAGGGCAGAGTGTAAACTGTAGACCATGGTTGAAAGGCAATGCATGGGTAAATAACATGCATGAAGAGCATCTTTCTATCCTTCTTAAAGATTAGATGTTGAGTAATGAGCAATGAAAAGCAATAGAGGTGAAATGCTCTTCAACTGATAGTCATCATACCACTGAGAACTCAAAAGAAGGGGCTATTGCTTCCTGGGCTGGCTAACATTTCTGATGTGTGTCCAAGGGTTATTTGAGAATAGCAAGACAACTGTGAGGGAGATCAATTTTTAAAAATCCCTAACATGGATTTTCACTTGATTCAGGCGTAGATTTTCTATTCTTGCTTCCTTGGTTTGGGAATATTTCTCTATAGCTCTGACCTCCTCTGCTCATCGATATAAATGATTGAAGGCATTCTATTGATTCACATTTAATACCCAACAGCATGGAGTGATGGTCACATTAAGGCTGTGTGCCTGAGAGGAAAGGAGTGGAAATAGTAGCACTGGGCATTGAGACCCAAGAAGAATTAGCTTATTACTTTCTCTATGTTAGTTTTGTTTTTATAGTAGAAACACATTAGAGAAACAAAGTATTAATATATGAGAATGTAAAACCCGTATATCCAGACGTTAGTCTCCAGACTAATACATATGTTTAACTAATAAATAAATAACTTCTTTCCTTACCTTTCCCCCTCTTTCTTCCTGTTTTTTCCTTAATACCTGTCTACCTGACTTACCTTAGTGACAATATTTAAAGTACTGTGCTAGGGAACATGAAATTACAAAAACATAAGAAGTGGTCCCTGGTCATGACTTTATAGTATTTTGGGATTAAAATGTCTTGTAACCAGTAAATGGCAAAAAACGAGTTGCTCAGGCTAATTTCTGCAAAGACAGACTCTGGAGAAATAATGTCTGGAAGGCAGGCATGGGGTGTGGAGGGAAACAATAAGAACTAACGCTCAACGAGTAACAAAATACTGGTTGTGTTGAATTTGCTATGATCTTGAAAGCAACAGGGATCCACCGAGGGACCTTAAGTCAAATAGCAATATGATGAGATTTGAAGTGCGGAAGTGTTAGTCTAGTCCCTCAGTCATGTCCAACTCTTGTGACCCCATGGACTATAGCCCTGCAGGCTCCTCTGTTCATGAGATTTCCCAGGCAGGAACATTGCAGTGGGTAGCCATTCCCTTCTCCAGGGGATCTTCTCCACCCAAGGATCGAACCTGGGTCTCCTGAACTGCAGGTGGATTCTTTACCATCTGAACCACCACAGAAGCCCACGAAAGACAACTCTGAGGAAAGAACAAACCAGAAAGAATGAGACCAGAGGCAGAGATGTCAGGGGAAAAGACGACTATAAAAAATTCAGGCAAAAGTGTCAGCGCAGTGCTTGCAATGAGCCTTCAAATGGGACCGTATACAAGCAGCCAGTTATCACTAAGATATGTATTTGTTGCATGCTATGTATGGGGAAGAAGAAGTGATAAGAGGGGTTGAGTTTCCTGCAAGAATATGTATGAGTCAACAGGCAGGGAATGGAAGGCAGCAGTGCACTCCTGATTCCTGTGCAGAGAACTGTAAAGCCAGACTCCATTGCAGGGTGAACCACAGGGAAGGCAGTAGTGTTTTAAAATCTCAGGGGTGTTGATACTCGGCTTTTTCTTGATCAGTTGAAAACAGTGCTCTGGCAGAGATTTTCCTTGTCTGAGAGGAAAAGCAGTAGAGTCCAGGTGTAGCCCAGGACATCCAGAGACAGAGCAGACACTGCAGATGCCCTGCAGTCTCAGCAAGAGGGCAGTGGCAATTAGCAGGGGAGGATTTCTCTGAGACTTCATGTAAGATATCTTCTACAAACTTCCCCAAGTAGAGAGAGACTGTGGCTCTGTACTTCTAACAAACAACCCGGATGATTCTTAAGTGCGTTAAAATTTGAGAACCATTAACCGAGACCTTTCCTTGCTGTTGAAACAGTTATTCTTCTTTTACTGGTGTCTCTTCTGCCTACTTGTGTTAAAATAGCAGCAACAGTATTCAGACATTTCTTGCTGCTTCATGTTTTAATTTTTTATGTCCCTATTAATTTAATTTTTTTAATCACCTGTTCCTGATGGGAGAGGCAATTATACCTGACTTTCAATTTAAAAAAGTCAGCAGGGACCATCTTAAAGATGCTTAACTTACCAACACATTCCCAGCCATCATGCCTTTTTTGGCTTACTTCTTAATGCCAAAGTCCATAGCCAAACTACCTGGATCCCAGGGACATAGGATAATGCACTAAGGGAATTTGGCTAATTTATCAAGCTACAGCTCGGATCTATAACCATGTGCTTGTTACAAGCATACCTTTTCATTCAAATAATGTTTTCGGTTTTGACAAGTAATCACATCTCATCTTTTAAGTAGCAAGGATGTAAACTTGCTACCTTTAACTTTGGGGAAACTCATACTGGAAAAGTCAGCCCACGTAGTCTGGAGAGAAGGGCATGGGTGTTGATGACTGTGGGACATAGAGCACAGGTCACATCCTTAAAGCAACAGAGATTCTTAGTAGCAAGGCAGGAAGTTAAGAGAGAAAGGTCGTTCTGTGGGATCCCTCTGTGTTCTCTAATCAATTGAGAAGGAAAGAGTTTCAAGACAAAAGCAGGGGTGAAGCATCAAAAGCTTCAGTAAGCGGAGGATCAGGTCTAAAAAACACCCAATTATTCAGCAAATGGGAAGTCATTATTGACCTAGAATAAAGCAGTTTTCATGAAATGAAAATAGCAGTAGGAAGAAAGTAGAAATCTGACAAAGTATTAAAGAATATGAAAATAGAAACAGTAATAATTTTATTCTATTATGAAAATATAGACCTGAATTACAGTAATAGATAATAGCTAATCCTTGTGTTGTGCCAACTCTTCTTTAACCCTCACCACAACTCTAGGACAAGTGTACTAGTATTATCTATATTTTAAAATGAGGAACAGGAAAATTACAGCTAACTATCTTGCTCATGATCACAAAGCAATTACATGGACTATTAGACATTTAAACCAGGTACATTTGAGGTTTTTACCACAGTTCCATTAACACCATAAAAATCTGGAATTGCTGTTGATTTTGACACACACTTATATATTTATTTGCACTTTCTTATTGTAAAGGAAGTTGTTTGTGATTATTTCTGTCCCTGCAGAATAGCGGTATGACATATAGAAAGAGTTCCTAAGTCTCATACATAAAAGCGCTTGGGATAAAAAACGTATTGTATAAACTCAAAAGAGAAATACATTTTCCCTGGAAAGTCCAATTTTTTCTGACAAGAATTTTAATTTGAATTGTGCTTATACATTTTTATCCCATAATCATGTGCCATCTCCTTGTTAAAAGCTGCTCTCCACTCACTAGAAAGCCTTATCTGAAGAGGCTACCCCAAGAGTTATGTTAACAACAGACAGAAAAGTTTCTGCCTAAGCAGGCATTTATAATTGTATGATGAAATATTAATTCCCCCATATCAGAAAGGCTCTTGGGAAGAAAAAGTCTCTCTTCAGAGGAAAAGTCTTTTTTTCAGAGGAAAAAAAGGGTAATATTCAGAAGCAGAGGTGAAGGGAGGTTTTAAGTGGAAAGGAAATTATTGAATTTCTCATTAATTTATACTAAGAGATGGGGAAAGTCTTTTGATCTTTCCCCCTCTGATGTGAAAGCATTTCTGTCTTTCTCAAAGTGTTGATCTTCAAAGAAGACAAAGTCTTGAGATAACTTTTTCTCAGACAGAGAAAGGCAAGTACTACATGGTATCACTCATATGTGGAATCTAAAATAGTCAGCTCTGTAAAAGCAAAGAGAAAAATGGTGACCACTAGAGGATGGAGTAAGGGAACAGAACAGTTGTTTAAGTTTACAAATGTGTAAAATAAGCCCTAGAGGTCCAATGCACAGTTCAGTGAACACCGACACCAATATTGTATTATAATGACTAAGTAAATTCAACCGCTAAAGAGAAAAGGTAATTATGTAATATGATAGAAGTGCTAATTATTACACAATGGCAATCATAATATATAAATGCATCAAATTAATGCTGTACACATTAAATTAACAATGTTATAGGTTGCTTGTGGTACCTATACACAATGGAGTATTACTCAGCCATTAAAAAGAATACATTTGAATCAGTTCTAATGAGGTGGATGAAACTGGAGCCGATTATACAGTGAAGTAAGCCAGAAAGAAAAACACCAATACAGTATACTAACGCATATATGTGGAATTTAGAAAGATGGTAATGATAACCCTGTATGCGAGACAGCAAAAGAGACACAGATGTAGAGAACAGTCTTTTGGACTCTGTGGGAGAGGGCGAGGGTGGGATGATTTGGGAGAATGGCATTGAAGCATGTATAATATCATATATGAAACGAATCACCAGTCCAGGTTCGATGCATGATACTGGATGCTTGGGGCTGGTGTACTGGGACAACCCAGAGGAATGGTACGGGGAGGGAGGAGGGAGGGGGGTTCAGGATGGGGAACACGTGTATACTCGTGGCAGATTCCTGTTGCTGTATGGCAAAACCAATACAACATTGTAAAGTGATTAACGTCCAATTAAAATAAATAAATTTATATTTTAAAAAAGAGAAAAAAAGAAAAAACGAAACTCTTGAAAAAAAATGGTATATGTCAAATCTTTTTTAATTAAAAAAGTAGAAAGAGTGAAAGCATACAGTCTTTTTTGTTCTTTCCAAAATGGAAATCACTGGGAAAGCCAAAGATAAGTAGAGCATGATGTCTCAAAACTGCCTATTCTCCATAACAGATTGTGGAGGCACAAACCAATACAAATACTCTCTCTTAAGAGAACATTCTCCCTTAAGAGAACATTCTTCCTTGAGAAGCAAAATCTTCCAAGCCAAAAGAGAACTAAAGGTGACCTAAAGTGACAGGAAGCATGAGTAAGGGGGTGAAAATGCCTTAAAAAACAAACGAGACAAGCAAAAGCAACAAACAAAATGTTGTGATTTCCAACTTGTGATATAAATTCGGATTTGGGAAACTCTATAAACAGATATATGAAATCATCCTCTTGTTTAATCAAATTATATCAAGATGCAAAGGAAAAAAATTTGATTGTAAAAATATGTCAAAAATATTATTTCATACTCAAGTTAGTTCTTAAGTTTAGTACATCAGTACAGAACTAATAAATAAACAAAGGAAGTCCCCCAAGAATGCCTTAGGATTTGATTCTGTTTCAAATGGTCTGAAGAAGAAAGAACTTTGATTTTTGCTATGCTTTTAGCAAAATATCAAAGAAAGACTTAAATAATAGTGAATTTCCCAAGAAAATCAGAGACATCACTCCTGGTTCTTTTGTCAACTGTAGCTGAGAAAATTGTCTGTCTCTAATGGCATCCGGTCCCATCACTTCATGGGAAATAGATGGGGAAACAGTGGAAACAGTGTCAGACTTTATTTTGGGGGGCTCCAAAATCACTGCAGATGGTGACTGCAGCCATGAAATTAAAAGATGCTTACTGCTTGGAAGAAAAGTTATGAGCAACCTAGATAGCATATTCAAATCAGAGACATTACTTTGCCGACTAAGGTCCATCTGGTCAAAGCTATGGTTTTTCCTGTGGTCATGTATGGATGTGAGAGTTGGACTGAAAGAAGGCTGAGCACTGAAGAATTGATGCATTAAAACTGTGATGTTGGAGAAGACTCTTGAGAGTCCCTTGGACTGCAAGGAGATCCAACCAGTCCATTCTGAAGGAGATCAGCCCTAGGATTTCTTTGGAGGGAATGATGCTAAAGCTGAAACTCCAGTACTTTGGCCACCTCATGAGAAGAGTTGACTCATTGGAAAAGACTTTGATGCTGGGAGGGATTGGGGGCAGGAGGAGAAGGGGACAACAGAGGATGAGATGGCTGGATGGCATCACTGACTCGATGGACGTGAGTCTGAGTGAACTCCGGGAGTTGGTGATGGACAGGGAGGCCTGGCGTGCTGCGATTCATGGGGTCGCAAAGAGTAGGACACGACTGAGAGACTGAACTGAACTGAATAGCTACAGTATGTAGTTTCAAATCATCGTGTTAATTTAATTGTATCTAATGCCTGCATGCTGGAGGAGAGCATGGCAATACTAGATGGCTTATTTGAAACAAAAAAATGGCAGATAATTTATTATTTCCGTTTTAAAATATTATATAATATTCATTAAAAAAATTTTATACTAATTAACTTGTAAATAAGTGTAGTTGATTCTTTTGGAAAACCTTAAAGGCTCCAATCTACTAAACCATAAACAAGGCAAAGAAAAAAGTAACCTTTAAAAACATTTTAATGAATAAAGGCTACCTTTTATTGAATTTTAAGCTAAATTAAATTGCTAGCAATGCTCAGTGCGGGTAAAATGCCTTTGGATCAATGTGAGTTTAACTATGGATGTACCTCATAAAGTCACCAATGGTAAGGTGAATTGCATCTTTGCCTTCTTTGATCATGTTCATACTGTTATTTAGCAATTTTGAAATTACTTATCTTTTCCATGACAGTCAGATGCCAATCTCAAAAGATTATATAACTTGATAATATCACAATGACTGGCCATCCCACATATCACTAAAACTGACTTACACAAAACGTAAGTTGGAGATACATAAGATGATCCTAGTTTTTTAATATACGGCAGAAGAGAATGAAGTAGTCTGAGTATGTATGTTATCCCTATAATCTATATTTTAGACTAGCTGGCCTAATTACTTTTCTTTTTTCTTTCGGAATAGTAAAGAAGTTGAGAGATTTTTTTTTTCAGTTTCATCTTGTCCCCCATATAATACCTTTAAAACAATCATTTACTTTAATGTATTATAATTGTTTTGTGGGAATGCAATAGGAGAATTTCAACTCATCATAGCAGATATGGAACATTTTGGAAGTCTAAAACAGGGTCTAAATTATGTGCTAACCTCTGCACTGTCACATTAATGATTTAAATCATAATCAAACATAGGTGCATTTCTTGTTCTTATTTTAATCTGTGATATATGAAAAAACCTGTATTCACTTGCCCTTCATTTTCTTCCTACAAGTCACATTATGTGTGTGTGGGGTGTGTGTGTGTATGTGTGTGTTTGTGTGTGTTCAGTCGCTGAGTTGTGTTTCACTCTTTGTGACTTCATGGATTGTAGCCCGTCAGGCTCCTCTGTCTATGCAATTTCTCAGGAAGAAATCGGGGCCTGAACCCATGTCTCTTGCATTGGCAGGTGGATTCTTTACCACTGAGCCACCAGGGGAGCTCCTTTCATTGTGTGCTGCTGCTGCTGCTAAGTCGCTTCAGTCGTGTCCGACTCTGTGCGACCCCATAGACGGCAGCCCACCAGGCTCCCCCGTCCCTGAGATTCTCCAGGCAAGAACCCTGGAGTGGGCTGCCATTACCTTCTCCAATGCATGAAAGTGAAAAGTGAAAGTGAAGTCGCTCAGTTGTGTCCGACTCTTAGCGATCCCATGGACTGCAGCCCACCAGGCTCCTCCACCCATGGGATTTTCCAGGCAAGAATACTGGAGTGGGGTGCCATTGCCTTCTCCGCTATCATTGTGTAGATTCAGACAAATAAAAATCCATCATTATATCTTATATACAAAGATGAGACCCCCCCCACCCAATGAATCAACTTTTAAATACTATACCCTGGGTATTTATTATACCAGCAGTCTAATTATCCTCTTGTGCTGTGCTTAGTCACTCAGTCGTGAGCAACTATGATGTTTTACTACTCTGTGGACTGTAGCCCACTGGGCTCCTCTGTCCATGGGATTCTCCAGGCAAGAATACTGGAGTTGGTTGCCATGCCCTTCTCCAGGGGATCTTCCCAAGCCAAGGATCAAACCCAGGTCTCCTCCATTCCCAGTGGAGTCTTTACTGTCTGAGCCACCATCTTACTCCTTAAGTAATTTTACAGATATCCATTCTTGGTCACAGAGTACTTATGTGATCTTTCAAAGGACTATCTAAAACCACATGATACTCTGAAAATTTGAGCACATTGTACAGCTTTATCTAGGGCTTCCCTGGTAGCTCAGATGGTAAAGAATCTGTCTGCAATGCAGGAGGCCAGGGTTTGATATCTGGATTGGGAAGCTTCCCTGGTGAAGGGAATGGCTAACCACTCCAGCATTCTTGCCTGGAGAATTCCATGGACAAAAGTGCCTGGTGTACCCCATCTGCTTTCAGCATGAAGTGTGCTCAGAGCTGTTCCTCCTTATGGTAAGGATTATTCATGCGTTCATTCATACTCTCATTCCTTCCACCTTTTAATCTCCCTGGTGAGAATCATTTCAAAGGACAAATGGAATAACAGAAATCTTGTACAAATCAGAACTCAAATACAGTGCTGAAGCAGAGAATTCATTTACTTCTTTTGACATGGATACAGTTAACCTAGTGGCTGAATAAGCTTTTTCTCTTTTGTACACATACTCAAACACAAATACATATACCAACACATGTCTGCTCACATCTCTCTTTTTTTCTTTCCTTAGCATTGCCTCCTTGATCTACACCTGTTAAACCTATCATGTTAATTCTTAGAAAAGAGTTATAAAGGAATTCACTATCTTTACATCTCCAATTCAACTTTTGCAAATATGTAATAAAAACATTTTGTACTTATAAAAAGGATTACAGCAAGCCTAGTTCAAATCCTTACCCAGCGCTCCCTGCTACGCTTGGTGGATGGATGGATAAATGGACAGATGGGTAAATGGGCAAATGGATGAATATAACATATATGTTGTTCCTCAGTACATTCTTACTCTTTCTCCCTTCCTTCTACTCAAGCAGGTCTACTAAATGTTTACCATAAAGAGAGAATTGTTGTGTACTTTTATTGTAACAGTCTTTCTTATCTGGATTCTCTCTACTGCCCCTCTACTTATAGTAAGAATACTAATCCTTCTGGACTGAGTTTAAACCCTGTCTCTTCCATGAAACCATGCTAGACCATCCTAATCAACAAGACATTTTCTATTTCTTTCTAAACTCTTCACCCTTATTTTACCTCTCATTTGACATTAACTACCTCCTACTTTTTATATGAAATTTTGTTTTCAGATATATGTTTTTTTTATTTCTATTTATTTATTTTTTTACTTTATTTTACTTTACAATTCTGTATTGGTTTTGCCATACATTGACATGAATCCACCACAGGTGTACA
Organism: Oryx dammah; assembly: GCF_014754425.2. Taxonomy (NCBI): domain Eukaryota; kingdom Metazoa; phylum Chordata; class Mammalia; order Artiodactyla; family Bovidae; genus Oryx; species Oryx dammah. The sequence continues at coordinate 29,382,206 of NW_024070195.1, read as the reverse complement.
TGCATTCCCAAACATGAACCCCCTCCCACCTCCCTCCCCATAACATCTCTCTGGGTCTGTTGTTGTGTTGTTGTTTAGTCACTAAGTTGTGTCTGACTCTTTTGTGACCCTATGGACTGTAGCCCCCCAGGCTCCTCTGTCCACAGAATTTCCCAGGCAAGAAAACTGGAGTGGGTTGCCATTTCCTTCTCCAGGGGACCTTCCTGACCCAGGGATCGAACCCTCATCTCCTAGTTGGCAAGCATCCGGATCCTTTACCATCTACCACCTGGGAAGCCCATATGTTTGTTTCCTCACCTCTAAGCTGTAAACTCTTTCAGAGCAACTATTGAGATTTCTATATTTTGTTATCATCAACAACATTGTGTTGCACAGACCTCTGTATATATTGAATCAAAAACAAACATTTTCTGATCAATATAGCCTATATCTTATTAGCGTTCTAAGACTTACAAAGTATGAATAGAACATAGGCCTAGTTCAAAATGATGAAGATACAGAATCTATACCTATATCTATTTAACTATAGTTTTACTTATAGTCCTATATGTGTATATATAAACTTTTTATGGATACAAACTATATTTCCAGAGGAAAAAACTGGAAATATAAAAAGTAATACTTAACTGGTGATACAACTGGGTTTGGAAATATGGGTGAATTTATTTTATAATATCCATATTTTTAGTATCTCAATTTTTTCATTTTTTAAATTATCTCTCTCTCTTTTTAAAACGGGAGTTGGTACTATTTCCATGATTGTAATCATTTTATCTTTAGAATTGAACTCCTTCTAAATTTTGAGTGTCTTCAGTTCAGTTCAGTTGCTCAGTCGTGTCCGACTCTTTGTGACCACAGCACACGAGGCCTCCCTGTCCATCACCAACTCCCGGAGTCCACCCAAACCCATGTCCATTGAGTTGGTGATGCCATCCAACCATCTCATCCTCTGTCGTCCCCTTCTCCTCCTGCCCTCAATCTTTCCCAGCATCAGGGTCTTTTCAAATGAATCAGCTCTTCACATCAGGTAGCCAAAGTATTGGAGTTTCAGCTTCAACATCAGTCCCACCAATGAACACCCAGGACTGATCTCCTTTAGGATGGACTGGTTGGATCTCTTTGGAGTCCAGGAGACTCTCAAGAGTCTTCTCCAACACCACAGTTCAAAACCACCAATTCTTCGGTGCTCAGCTTTGTTTATAGTCCAACTCTCACATCCATACATGACTACTGGAAAAACTATAGCCTTGACTAGACGGAACTTTGTTGACAAAGTAATGTCACTGCTTTTTAATATGCTATCTAGGTTGGTCATAACTTTCAAGGAGAAAGTGTCTTTTAATTTCATGGCTGCAATCACCATCTACAGTGATTTTGGAGCCCTCCAAAATAAAGTCTGACACTGTTTCCACTGTTTCCCCATCTATTTGCCATGAAGTGATGGGACTGGATGCCATGATCTTCATTTTCTGAATGTTGAGCTTTAAGCCAACTTTTTCACTCTCCTCTTTCACTTTCATCAAGAGGCTCTTTAGCTCTTCTTCACCTTCTACCATAACGGTGGTGTCATCTGCATATCAGAGGTGATTGATATTTCTCCTGGCAATCTTGATTCCAGCCTGTGCTTCTTCCAGCCCAGCATTTCTCATGATGTATCCTGCATATAAGTTAAATAAGCAGGGTGACAATATATAGCCTTGATGCACTCCTTTTCTTATTTGGAACCAGTCTGTTGTTCCATGTTCAGTTCTGACTGTTGCTTCCTGACCTGCATACAGGTTTCTCAAGAGGCAGGTCAGATGGTCTGGTATTCTCATCTGTTGAAGAATCTTCCACAGTTTATTGTAATCCACAGAGTCAAAGGCTTTGGCATAGTCAATAAAGCTGAAATAGATGTTTTTCTGGAACTTTCTTGCTTTTGCAATGATCCAGCAGATGTTGGCAATTTGATCTCTGGTTCCTCTGCTTTTTCTAAAACCAGCTTGAACATCTGGAAGTTCACGGTTCACATGTTGCTGAAGCCTGGCTTGGAGAATTTTGAGCATTACTTTACTAGCAAGTGTCTTCAGGTCATACCAATTCTCTACTAAAATATTAAAACAAAAAATATTAGGAAAATAACATCAAAGATAGTGATGAAATGGTATCATAGTTTTGAATTTAATCAACAGTTTGCTGTCAGTTCAATGCTGTGGGAACCCAGGGAATGTTTACCTGGAACTTGTTATAGGTCTGTTTCTTGCTGCTCACCTTTTCTTTCTCTGCCAAGGAATCTATCTCTACCTCTTGTTTCTGGGTCAAGAGATCTTGACTAGTTATGATTCCATCCAGTCCCAATTATTCACTTCCTTCTTTCTGGTGAATTCTGGTGGTGTCTGGGATTAGAAATTAGGATCAACAGGTCATAACTCTTCCTCTTTCCTTCTTTTCAGAAGCCAGTTCTTCAAACAGAGCAAGCAGTTCTCACCTGACCAGCTCTGTCCTCTCGTGTTCCAAGTACCCCAACATTGTGAGGCCTGAAGTTCTCTATTGTAACTTGTGTCTGGCTCATTTATTCTAAAAAATTATTGGGTTTAGAATCAAGAGACATCTGGGACCACATGCGTAAGGTGAAGTTAGCAATTAAGTATTTGCTTTGTCATTAATACAGGCCATTGTTTCATCTCCATCAGTTAAAAGTTCTATCTTTGAAATGATTCACAGTTAGGAAAAAATACAAGAGTTTTACATATGACACCCTGTAATCTAATACCCTTTACTCACTTGTAGCTTTTATGCTTCCTTATTCATTTATTCACATATTAATTTGTTCTTTTTCTTCCCCTCACCAGACGTGTGGAAAAGAATTCCATACCCTTTCGTTCTGGCAGAAAAGAGAACTAGGAATGAATTTTCAGGTTATTTGGTGGGGTGGATGTGGGGGATGGTATATCCTGAGTTATAGAGCACAACAAACACCCTCTTGATCCAACTACATAGGGTAAATGAGCTATTAAAATATACCACAGAATAGAATTATTGACAGTGTTTTTACACCCTGATTTTTTTTATTTACATGTTTTCAAATAGGAGTGATTATAAATTCACTATGGAAGCTACAGCAAAGACAGACCAAAAATAAATAGATAAAACAGTTCTGATGTATTTTGAGAAATTAGAGTTACAAATGATTTTTTAAACAACAATCTGAAAGAGGCGTAATTAACAGATTTTAAAATTAATATTTTACATATGTTTTTATCTGGACCACATTGAATCACATAATTCACAGCCTGTAAATAATATCTTGATAATTTAATCCAAATGAAAGCAAGTATTTTTTTTCTATTAGCTGGAGTCATTTTTTTTAAGTGAAAGAAGTGTACCTATAAAAAGAAGGCACAATTTTCAGTTTCTTACAATGAAAGTCTCAAAGTCACTTAGTTGAATAAGCTATTAATCTCTCTAGAACTCAGTTTTTCTCATCTGTTAAGTAGTATATTGTTTTACCAGTCTCTACTAGTAATAACATTCTCTGCAACTAGAGTTACAATTTTATATTTAAAAATCAGTTGTCCTTGGGATGTTACATTCTACTGAGCTCAACTGTATCCCCTTGAAATTTTCTTTTAATGAGATCTCCCCAATACCTCTATTTTGTACCATTTTTTTCTTCAAAGAACCAGGGTAATTGTATTATTTTTAAGTTATAAATAATAAAGCCTCTGAAGTAAGAAACCTTTATTTTTAAATAAGGCTATAGAGTTTGATTTTTAAAAAGATAGTTATTTCTTAGTCCTTCAACTGTTATTTCATCTACATAAAAGGATTCAGCTATCATAATCTAAAACACAGGAGCAGTCTTTCATTACAGATACAAATAGAAAGGTCAATTAAGATTTAGAGCAAAAATAAAGCAAGACAGCTCTATTTTCTAGGTACTCATAATTTTCTGGGGTATTGAAAAAATCAGACCAACAAAGGATAAATATGGCAGACCTAGTCTGCCTTTAATGTATCAAGGAATAATAACTCAGAAAAGTAGGAAGTATTGTATTTCAAGGTAGATCTTTGCCATCAACATTATGTTTCAGAATTTTGAATTCAATCTAATAAAGTCTGAAATTGCTACTAATGTATTCACACTTTAGAACTTTAATTCCTGTAGACTTCTATAAAGCTGATTAGTCGTAATCAAGAGTTCGTTGTCTTGATAATTACTAGTTCCTTTACTATCTTTTTTAAAGTATTATACCACTGTTTAGGCATTCAAGTCCTAAAAGATACGATTTAAACATACATTTGAAGAAATATTTTTAGAGTGTCACCTCATTTATCTTATTATTCATTCATTTAGATTTTCCCTGATGTCTTTGCTATGAATTTATTGAACAACCGTCCTTTTGAAATCAAGCAACTAGACAGCTGCTTTCATCTGAATTGAATATTCAGTGGAAAAGAACAAACCATTTATTTATGTGACACTGAATTGATATGATTTTACATTTGTGTCCACATTTCTACCACCAAACTTTTTGGTACAGTTGTAAATTTAGCTCCCAAAGTCTGAGTATTATGGTAAAATAATATATCCTATATCCCTATATGTTATTATCTGATTAATATGGAAGATACATGAGAATTCCTAGAATTGCCTTCCAGAGCATTAAACCCACTTCTGTTTTATCCCATCTTTAAGTGCAGAATACTTAGGCTTAAAAGCTCAGAAGTTATGTCAAATAGATCAACTTTACAGTCACTTGACCTCATAACATCAGAGGCCAGACCTGAAGCAATAATAAGTACTACCTGTGTAATTTTAAATTCATTTAGAAAACTAAGTCCCTTGGGATTTGTTATGGGCTGAATTGCTCACTCTCGGTGGCACTACTGGTAAAGAATCTGCCTGCCAGTGCAGGAGACACAAGAGACACAGGTTCGTTCAATCCCTGGGTTGGAGAGGAGCCTGGTGGGCTACAGTCCATGACTCACAAAGAGCGGGACACGACTGAGCACACAAGCACGTGTGTGCACACACACACACACACACACCCTTTTCATATATTAAAGTTCTTATCCCCATTACCTCAGAATGTGACTATATTTGTACATAGAACATTTAACTAGTTAATTAAGATGAGTTCATATATGTGGACCCTAATTCGATGTGACTCATGTCCTTATAGGAAGAGGAGATTAGAAAGCAGGCACATAAGGAAGACCATGTAAAGACAGAGAGAGAACACAACCATCTCCACACCAAAGAATCCCTAAAAAGAGTGCAGCCTAACTGACACTTTGGTCTTGAACTTCTAGACTGCAGATCATGAGAAAATAAACATCTATTGTTAAGCCACCCAATCTGTGTTTCTTTGTTCGTGGCAGCCCTAGAAAACAGATTCAGGCTTCAAAGTCTGGAAAGTTCTGGAATTTATATGCCTTCTTTTAGGACAGACCTCCACCTTTTCTTAATTAAAATCATTCCTTGTAACAATCTCTTTGAACCTTTAAGTGCACTTTATTACAACTTCATTTGCCTAAGACTATATTAAAATCTGAATTTAGTGGAAAAATTTCACTCATGCCAATAGTCCAGTCTCAAGGGTCACTAAAATTTTGTGAATGCCTGGAATCTCTCTCCTACATTTAGTTTGGGGACATATAGGAGATGGAAAGACAGGCTCAGCTTTCCCATTCAAAAGACAAAAACATATGGATCTCTTAAACATGTATACTCTTTAGAAAGACAGGATATACCTTTGCATACCTTTGTGAAAATAGTAGTCTCTGTGAGGTATGCCTCAGTTGATAACAGCTTTCTCCCTCATTTACAATCAGATTACATCCTTGAGACCTAAAGTTTCATTAAAGATTGGGAGGTGATATTTTCTAATTACTAAAGCAAGAGGAATGAGTGTTTTTTGCATCATGCTCAGAAGATAATAAAATGAGCTACATTGAACAGAAAAGTAACACTTCCTTTCATGTGAACCCTGAAATATCCAAGTTCATATCCATGACCTGCTAACTTAGTAACTCAAACAATATTTTATAATTCACATTTCTGCATTTTATATCTCTAAAATCAGGAAGCATTTTATAACTGTTTGGATTTTACAATTATAAATGGCAACTTTTTTTCTTAGAAATCTCTTAAAATCAATAGCATCTAGATTTCATGAAATATGAAAATATTTCTGAATAGTAAAATTATTGTTACATTAAAAGAAAACAAATTGTCTGCCTTTTACTTGACAAAATTATCATATGCTTTTTACCATTAATTGTAAATCATTTAATCCTTCTCTTTGAGAAATCATGTATTTCCAACCCCAGCATTTTCAAATACATTCAAATACATTCTGCTGTTAGTGGAAGGTGCTGTTTCAATCACAGCACACTCTTGGGAGGAAAAGAGAAGCTAAGATTTGATTCTGTAATGACCAAAGAGGATTGTATTTCTAGCCTTACCAATGAGGAACAATTGTTGAATTAAAGATATAATGTCTCCATATCCTTCCTTCCCTCTAAGTTCCTTTAGAAGATTTAAACCCCTTGGAGTTTGTCTGGGCTGAATTGTGTACCTCATCTGCAACTGATTATCTGTCAATAATATATATCTCTCAGATTCACTTCTCAGCTTCCAAGCACGTTTCAAACTAATCAATAAAAAATTAATCAGCCCATCCTGAATTTTTGTATAAATGTGCCTTATGATTAGAAATGGCTCCATACAAAAGGCATGCAGTTCAATTCAGTTCAGTCGTTCAGTCATGTCCAACTCTTTGCGACCCCGTGAATCGCAGCACGCCAGGCCTCCCTGTCCATCACCAACTCCCGGAGTTCACTCAGACTCACGTCCATCGAGTCAGTGATGCCATCCAGCCATCTCATCCTCTGTCGTCCCCTTCTCCTCCTGCCCCCAGTCCCTCCCAGCATGAGTCTTTTCCAATGAGTCAACTCTTCGCATGAGGTGGCCAAAGTACTGGAGTTTCAGCTTTAGCATCATTCCTTCCAAAGAAATCCCAGGGCTGATCTCCTTCAGAATGGACTGGTTGGATCTCCTTGCAGTCCAAGGGACTCTCAAGAGTCTTCTCCAATACCACAGTTCAAAAGCATCAAAGGCATTACATGTTCCACAAATATGAACTTAATTTATAATCATAGTTAGCTGAAAACTCTCACCAGCCAACCCTGTTCTTTGGGCAATCATTCTATCAATACAGTAAATGTAGGATTTTTTTTTTTAACATAAAAGCTGTATCTGATCATTTCTAGAGGATGTTTAACTCTTAAAGAATGAATTAAAAATTTCTATTAGGAACTTAAAACATAATCTTAAAGAAATGGCAATTTAATAGTTATTTAAATGGTATGAAAGAAAGAAATTGTATACATTCTAAAAATGTGTCTAATGTATTCACTCACTTCGAATATGAGTTTTGACTATGAGTCTCTGGGACACAATATTCAAAATTTCTTCAGTTCAGTTCAGTTCAGTTCAGTCACTCAGTCGTGTCCGACTCTTTGCAGCCCCATGAATCACAGCATGCCAGGCCTCCCTGTCCATCATCATCTCCCGGAGTTCACTCAGACTCACGTCCATCGAGTCAGTGATGCCATCCAGCCATCTCATCCTCGGTTGTCCCCTTCTCCTCCTCCCCCCAATCCCTCCCAGCATCAGAGTCTTTTCCAATGAGTCAACTCTTTGCATGAGGTGGCCAAAGTACTGGAGTTTCAGCTTTACCATCATTCCTTCCAAAGAAATCCCAGGGCTGATCTCCTTCAGAATGGACTGGTTGGATCTCCTTGCAGGGATTCTCAAGAGTCTTCTCCAACACCATAGCTCAAAAGCATCAATTCTTTGGTGCTCAGCCTTCTTCACAGTCCAACTCTCACATCCATACATGACCACAGGAAAAACCATAGCCTTGATTAGACGGACCTTAGTTGGCAAAGTAATGTCTCAAAGTGCTGTCCAGGGCTGGGGTTCCATCTGAAGTTCAAAGTGGGGAGAATCCACTTCCAAGCTCACTTGGTTGTTGGTAGAGTTTAAGTCCTCATGAATTGGACTGAGCATCTCAGTTCTTAGCTCAATTTTGAATGGCAGCTGCCTTAAATTTCTTGCCTCTTCAGTATGGTGGCTTATTTTACCAAATGATGCAAGCTGAGAAAGCCATTTAGAGTCTTCTAAGAAAATGGAGGCTATAATCTTCTGTACTACACTTACAGAAGTAATAACCCTCATTCTTGCCATCTTATTTGTTACAAGCAAACTACTCAAGAGTAGAGGTTACATCATGCCGTGAATACCAAAGCTGGATCACTGGGTGTCATCTTAGAAGTCTACCAGATGGGTTAAATAAATAAGTATATTTATTTATAAATATATTTGAATAAATAAGAATACTGTAAAATATTGTTTTATGTAAAATACCTAAATTTTATTCATGAAATTTATTTTTTAAAACCTCGTAAAATTATGCTACCAATGAAAATTCAAGACTAGAGGGTTTTTTACTTCTTGCATATTTCATCCTTATATATACACTTTCTTCTACAAAGGAAATCCTGATTTTCTGGGACACAAGGACTATAAGGATATCCCATTTACTTTATCATACATTAAGCACACAATAGCCTCAGAATAATAATGTTATTATCAACAATGATATTACTAATTATCAAAGCAAATATAATTAAGGAAAAAAGTTAATTTTTTCACATGCCTTTCCCATTTTACCCTGTATTTTAATGCTTGTATTTTATCTATATTGTCTGAACATAGAACCATTACAAGCTATACTCTTTTTCAACTCTCATATAGTTTCATTCCACAAGTCCCTTTATTGAATCTCCACCTTCGTACCTAGAATTTTAAACTTATATTTCTCTAGTTATTTTGGATGTGTGCAGCTTATTTTGTTGTTGATTTCTCAGGAGGTGCTTGTGGAAGTTATTTTCCTTGAGTTCTTGGAAGACGATAACAATTTGCTTCTATCGATAATACCTGAGTGTCAGCTTTTCTGGTGCAAAATTCTTGGCTCACATTTTCTTTCATTTGTATTTTCATTTCATTTTGGCATAAAAAGTTACTGCAGAAATACCTGATGACAACCCAATTTTCTTTCCCTTGTAAGTTATGTTTTCTTTTTGTCTGGATGACAAAGTGATTTTTTTTTTTTTTTTGGATGTGGACCATTTTAAGAGTATTGAATTTTTTGCAATACTGCTTCTGTTTTAGATTTTGTTTTGTTTTTTTTATGGCCAAGGGACATGTGGAATCAGCTCCCTGATCAGGGATCAAACCTACAGCCCCTGCATTGAAAGGCAAAGTCTTAATCACTAGACCACCAGGGAAGTCCTCCTCAAGTGATTTTTTAAATTTTGCTTAAAGATCAGTAACTTTACAAGAATATGTTTGGCTGTTGATCTTTCTGGGTTTATAGTCTCTGGTATGAAATGAGTTCTTTCCAGTTATAGTTTAAATTTTTAAATTTCCCAATTGTTTTTTAAAATAATGGCTTTTTGTACTTATTGTTTTGCCTTGCTTTCGTTTTCTTCTTCATGGACTCTATAATCTGCAGGTTGTTTAACTTGACTGTTTCCCATGTTTTTCACTTAAAATTTTTTTTTAATGACTTTTTTAATTAAAAAATTTCCCCTCAAATTATATTTCTTTTAGTGGGTTATCTATTTTATTTACTCTTGTGTTTCTTCTAGTTCAGAACTTAACTGTGACTTCTTTGTCTTTTATTTTAAATTCACAAATTTACATCATTTGTGAGGTTTTAAGTTTTTTTAAGTATTTTAATTTTATGATTTTAGAGAGCATGCTGGCTGATATTCTTCATGCAGGAAAGGTAAAACCATAACTAGAATACAAGTTAATGCAGTCAAAAATAACTACTGACCTCTCCAGGATACAAAGGATCTAATATTGTTAACTTGTCACTGAGCACATGATTGTCTCCTCTAGAGATCATATTATTTTGGAGACTTAGCTTGGATACCTATTAATGTCATCTTTTGTGAAAAAAGTCTTTGCAGATGCAATTAAGTTAAGGATCTTGAGATGAGGACATTATCCTGGATTACCTGAAGTGAAGTGAAGTCTCTCAGTTGTGTCTGACTCTTTGCAATCCCATGGACTGTAGTCTACCAGTACTGAAGTGGGTTGCCATCTCCTTCTCCAGGGGATCTTCCTGATCCAGGGATCGAACCCCGGTCTCCTGGATTGCTGACAGGCGCTTTACCATCTGGGTGGGACCTAAATCCAATGACAAGTGTCCTTATAAGTGATACATGGAAGAGAAGACAGACAGATGATAAGACACAGGGAGGAGGCAATGTGACCTGGATGACATAGACCCGAGCAGTACAACCACAATCTGAGGAGTTCTGAGAGGCACCAGAAGCTGGAAAAGGTAAAGAACTGGATTCTCCCCTAGAGCTCCAGAGAGAATGCGATCATTTTGCCAACACTTTGATTTTGGGCTTCTAGCCTTCCTTATTGTGGATGAATAAGTACCTATTGCTTTAAGTACCAAGGTTGTAGTATGAATTCTAGAAATCTAATGTACCGTTTTCCTTTCCAATGTTTCTAGACCCCTAACCAAACAGCTAGGGCTTCCCTGGTGTCTCAGATGGTAAATAATCTGCCTTCAATGCAGGAGACCTGGGTTCGATCCCTGAGTCAGAAGATCCCCTGGAGAAGGGAATGGCAACCCACTCCAGTATTCTTGCCTGGAGAATTCCATGGACAGAGGAGCTTGGTGGGCTACAGTCTATGGGTCACAAAGAGTAGGACACAACTGAGAGACTTTTACTTTCAACCAAACAGCTAAATTATTTTTTTGTTCTGGTTCTGTCTTTAGGGGAATGACTTTTCATGACCTTTTTCCATCTCATTCCTGAATGGAATGCTAACACAACTGTAATTCAGTGTCCACACCACATGGTTTAAGCAGCAAGGCCATTTGTCTGGTAGCCTAGTCTTTCTGCAGATCCCTCTCCTACTTAAATCCTCATTCAAGTGGGTGGTCTTTTTCATAAACTAATTAATGAGCTGCAGCAAGTATGTTTTGCCTTTTAATACCCAAGGAAGCTTGTGTTTTTTTTTCTTTTTTTTCCCCTTCGTAGTAAAGGTATGGGCTTCTAGAACATGTTCCTTATTGGGAGGAGATGCCTTAGTGTTTGCAAATCACTGGTCTCCTGAAAACTCCACTGACATTGCTAGCCCTTGCATCATCATGGGTTTTATCTCCTACTCCCTGGAGTATGTGTTTTACTAAGACTTGCAACAGACTTGTCACCTCAGACTCATCTTGTGATAACATTGCCTCCAGTTCAGATAGTCCAAATCCAGATGTCTCTGGTCCCCTCTGATAATATGAGAGAGGCAAAGAAGTTCACCTAACTCTGGGGCAGAAACCATAAAGGTTTCGGTTATCCATCCAATCAATGCACAGTGATCAGTGCAAAGAAATAGAGGAAAACAAGAGAATGGGAAAGACTGGAGATCTCTTCAAGAAAATTAGAGATACCAAGGGAACATTTCATGCAAAGATGGGCTCGATAAAGGACAGAAATTGTATGGACCTAACAGAAGCAGAAGATATTAAGAAGAGGTGGCAAGAATACACAGAAGAACTTTACAAAAAACATCTTCACGACCCAGGTAATCATGATGGTGTGATCACTCATCTAGAGCCAGACATCCTGGAATGTGAGCCTTAGGAACCATTGCTACAAACAAAGTTAGTGGAGGTGATGGAATTCCAGTTGAGCTATTTCAAATCCTAAAAGATGATGCTGTGAAAGTGCTGCACTCAATATGCCAACAAATTTGGAAAACTCAGCAACGGCCACAGGACTGGAAAAATGCCAGTTTTCATTTCAGTCCCAAAGAAAGACAATGCCAAAGAATGCTCAACCTACCGCATAATGCACTCATCTGACACACTAGTAAAGTAATGCTCAAAATTCTCCAAGCCAGGCTTCAGCAATACATGAACCGTGAACTTCCAGATGTTCAAGCTGATTTTAGAAAAGGCAGAGGAACCAGAGATCAAATTGCCAACATCTGCTGGATCATCAAAAAAGTAAGAAAAACATCTATTTGTGCTTTATTGACTATGCCAAAGCCTTTGACTGTGTGGATCACAATAAACTATGGAAAATTCTGAAAGAGATGGGAATACCAGACCACCTGACCTGCCTCTTAAGAAATCTATATTCAGGTCAGGAAGAAACAGTTAGAACTGGACATGGAACAACAGACTGGTTCCAAATAGGAAAAGGAGTATGTCAAGGCTCTATATTGTCACCCTGCTAATTTAACTTATATGCAGAGTACATCATGAGAAATGCTGGGCTGGAGGAAGCACAAGGCGGAATCAAGATTGCCCGGAGAAATATCAATAACCTCAGATATACAGATGACACCACCCTTATGGCAGAAAGTGAAGAAGAACTAAAGAGCCTCTTGATGAAAGTGAAAGAGGAGAGTGAAAAAGTTGGCTTAAAGCTCAACGTTCAGAAAACAAACATCATGGCATCCAGTTCCATCACTTCATAGCAAATAGATGGGAAACAGTGGAAACAGTGAGAGACTTTATTTTGGGGGGTTCCAAAATCACTGCAGATGGTGACTGCAGCCAGGAAATTAAAAGACGCTTACTCCTTGGAAGAAAAGTTATGACCAACCTAGACAGCCTATTAAAAAGCAGTGACATTACTTTGTCAACAAAGGTCCATCTAGTCAAGGCTATGGTTTTCCCAGTGGTCATGTATGAATATGAGAGTTGGACTATAAAGAAAGCTGAAGAATTGATGCTTTTGAACTGTGGTGTTAGAGAAGACTCTTGAGAATCCCTTGGACTGCAAGAAGATCCAACCAGTCCATCCTGAAGGAAATCCATCCTGATTGTTCATTGGAAAGACAGATGTTGAAGCTGAAACTCCAATACTTTGGCCACTTGATGTGAGGAGCTGACTCATTGGGAAAGACCCTGATGCTGAGAGGGGTTGGGGCAGGAGGAAAAGAGGACAACAGAGGCTTGAGATGGTTAGATGGCATCAGTGAATCAATGGACATGAGTTTGAGTAAGCTCCGGGAGTTGGTGATGTACAGGAAGCCTGGCGTGCTGCAGTCCATGGGGTTGCAAAGAGTCCAAGACGACTGAGCGACTGAACTGAACTGAATCCATCTGAGGAGAATGCAAACTCTCCTTCTGATAAGTATGGAGAAGAACACTTGCATCATCAGCTGAGTGGTGATCAAAGGCTATACACCTGAAGTCATATCAATTTACTTTAGCAAAGATAACACTTCTGGATTAGTGGCTGCAATGGTAGCTACCACTTGGATGACTTTGTGGTAGTCTGTTAACATTTACAGATTCTGCCTCAAGGTTGTAAACTAGTGAATTAAGTGGAAATGTGATGGGAAGATTATCGTCATGAGGTTTGCTCTTAGAGGTTAGCACTAATCTTTATTACTACCCGAAGATGTGATGATATTTTTTATTTAATATGGTTTATTAATGCCTTACTGAGATGAGGATGAAGTTTAAGGATTCTTCACTTGTCTTTCTCTGATGCAATAGTCCTTACACCACAGTGAAGTTTCTGTCAATTACCAAATATGTCCACTCTAATTATAAATGTGCAGATGAGATATGACCACCAGGTGGGGTCACTGACCCAGCGTACCTAGCGAATCTAGCAGTTATTGATATTCTTTTCTCATGCTTCCACTCTAAAAGTGGAACCACAGTGGTGTTTCTGCTCCCTGGTTATCAGGATCAGCTCTGACTCAATGCCAAACAGTCTCCCAAATATTTGGGAATTAGTCTTTATCTAGTGTACCCAAGTAAATGGCCATAAGTGTCTTTTGAGGAGGGCTGTGGAAATCATTATTCTATCTTAACACTGTATACACAGAAATCATTACTCATCAATGCACAATAGACAGAGAAATATGTTTTGCCCTTCTATTCACATGCTCTGATATTGCCCAGACATTCCTCCCACGGAGCCTACCTATACTGCTCAGTGGCTTTTGGGTCTGAAAACTAAACCATGTCTGGAAACTGGGAAAGGATGTCTTTTTTTATCCGGGTGGCCACTCAGCCTCTTGATTAAGTGCATGATTTGTTTGGAATTTGGATATTGAACAACACTCTTACTGACTGCCCGTCTAACTTACCTCTGTAGATACCGTAGTCTTGTAACTATTTCCACAGCCCTCTGTGGGTGAGATCCTTGAGTGACTCTTTGGTCTCATCATCACAATAGCTGTACCTAGCTTGTTGGAGTCAAGATCACCTTCTACCTGCATTATTTTTCGTCACTGTGTAATACCCATAACATCAGAGAGCCCTTTGATGTAGCAAGATCACTTTCCATCAGCCCTGTCCTACAGAGCACAACCACCACTACCCACAGTGATGCCAGTTATTCTCTCACTGGAGTTTTGGTAAATGAATGTTCCCCAGGAAATCTCAGAGGACATATTTTGTGGTTTTTCTGGCCTTAACTCTAAATATTGGTCTGGTGAATGTGGTAGATCTGAAGGAAACATGTGTCATGCAAGACAGAAACCTCATCTTTGTCTTCAAACAAATGAAGAATTCAAGCCATTACTAAGAATGAACGAGCCAACTTCTATAAGACCAAAGGGTCACACGGTAGCTGGTGTTACTCTTCCATATCAAGGTCCCACATTTTCTTAATTAGGGACCATAACTTGATCTGATAGAATGCTAAGGGTTGAGGATTTAAATACTTCAAGAGTGTGGCTACTTTTATCAGTAAGTGTGGAACTCTATCCCAAGCTTTTGCTATCTTCTGATTGCAAAAGTCTGTTCATATGCTACGTAGGAGACCCTTAGCCTTTAATTTGTCAAGTATCCTGGGACGTTTATTGTAGGTCTCTAATATATCAAATGCTCCAGATGCACATGCTTTGTCATATTTTTCAAATATCTGACACATTTCATGTGCCAGTTCATTCTTTCCCATGGATATATCATCCCACTAAACTTCCATGTGTGGAGATACAAGTGCCGCACTATCAACTGCTGTGGAATAGTCTGTCCTTTGTCACCTGAGGTGGGGTTTTCATTGACAAAGTGTTAGTGGTTGATCAACTTCAATATCCTATCCTCAGGGCTGCATTCAAACTGTTTCTGGTACCATTTGTTTCCTAAGAGGTGATTGAGGCTTCCTAGGAGGCAGACGCTTAGCTAAAGATTTGTAAATAGGAAGTTTATTAGGGAGCACTCTTAAAAATCAGCACGTTTGAGAGAGTGAAGAAAGCAGAACCATGAAGAGATGAACGCTGGCTTGTAATAAAGTTGAAACAAAATCCTCACTGGAATTTATTTACAGGGCAACAATGGAGAAACAGACATAGAGAATAGACTTATGGACAAGGGGAGAGGGGAAGAGAAGGTGAGATGTATGGAAAGAGAAACATGGAAACTTACATTACCATATGTAAAATAGATAGCCAACAGGGAATTCACTGTATGACTCAGGAAACTCAAACAGGGGCTCTGTATCAACCTAGCAGAGTGGGTGGGGAGGGAGATGGGAGAGAGGTTTAAAAGGGAGGGGATATATGTATACCTATGGCTGATTCATGTTGAGATTTGACAGAAAACAGCAAAATTCTGTAAAGCAATTATCCCTCAATACAAAATAAATAAATGTTAAAACTGGGAGACATGGAAAGAAAAGTGAAAGTGTTAGTACTGCAAAATAGATAGATGAATAGAACATAATAGATAGCCCAGGCACAGATTCTATAAATATAATCAGCTGATCTTTGACAAAAAAGCAAAAGCAATACAATGAAGCAGAGTTAGTCACTCAATCATGTCTGACTCTTTGTGACCCCATAGACTGTAGCCTGCCAGGCTCCTCTCTCCATGGGATTTTTCCAGTCAAGAGCCCTGGAGTGGATTGCCATTTCCTTCTCCAGGGGTTCTTCCAGACCTAGGGATCGAACCCAGGTCTGCTGGATTGCAGGCAGATTCTTTACCATCTGGAACCACCAACTGAGACTTTCTTCTCCTGCAGCCATCAATTATAACCTTGAGTGAAACTGCCCTGTTCAGCCACGTTCAAGCACCAGAGAAGACTAAGCTGACAGATATCAGCTATCATCACTCTTGCAGCTGTAGGGATAAACAGTTCCAAGTTGGGAGGGAGTGTAGAGGAGCATAACATCCACTGCCTCCGCAGTTTACAATCATAATTGATCATTCCAATTTTAGTATTCTAAAATACTAAATACTCTCTTTCTCCCTCTCTCTCTCACACACACACATACTTGCTCACTGGCTATAATCTCTGCTGAATACAACCTGAAGTTTAGAGCCACACACTATTTATTATCCAAATGTGATGTTTTATTAGTTTTTAAATACATAACATTTGTAAGTGTTGTGACTGTATGGCAGTCAGATCATGAAACAAAGAAGTTGGACCACAGGTGTAATATACACCCCCCCGATCCAGCAACAAAAGGTACAAATTCCACTGATAGACATAAGCCTCTCATTTTCACTTAATAGTACAATTCGGTAATAGCTCTGAAAAAAACCCTTAATGTTCTGTTATGTTCAAAATATTATATCTATCTGGAAAAAAGGAAGAAGTCTGCCTGATTTATGTGAGTTATCTTTGAAGACTAGCCACCTGATCGACCTATGACAATTATTTCTTCAAATAACTAGAAGAAACCACAGTCTCTTCTGATGATTTTGTTACTTCTGAGTGTAGCTTATTTATTCTCCTCTTATCATTCCTCACACTGAAATGTCAGAGATATCAATGTCAAACCAAATCAAAGTATAGAAAATAATTTGATTACATGTATTACATGCATCTGTAATGTGATTTATCTTCAGATGCCAGATGCCTTTTCCATGACTTTTTTTTCATTCCATTGGTAAGATTTTGAATGCTAAATCTTTGATATTTATGCCACTATCTTTATCCTTGACCTTATTTTTAGTCTACAACTTTTTTATGTATCTTGCTTCCTCATTTTTTTTCCTTTCCATGCCTTCTACTTATTAATTTCTGCTAAAAAAATTGTTTCCATACTGCTATGGCTCCTATATTGATTTTTAAACAAATGTTGATGATACAATCTCTATGATTGATAGAAAAATATATAATGTAAGAACACAGATTTGTAGGTTAACTTAAGTATTATTGATTCCTTGGACGGGATAATTTTTTCAGAGTCCTTTAGCTCTTCTGAGAGGGCAAAGTCTCAGACTAGATCATTTTCAAAATAGTCTTAGGTGTACCTGTTAAAACTAAAATAGCAATAACATTTAAAACAACAGAATCTTTCCACTGCCTTTTAATTGAATTCACATTTTTCCAAGAGGCCAAATGTGGGGTGGAGAGGGGTGATTTTCCTTTCTTCTTTTCTCTGTTTTTAAATTGTGAAATATTTCATAAATATTAATGACCATGTGTAAACTATTTATACTTTATTTGTAACTTCTCCTATCTATGCAATTTTTCCTCTATTTTTAGCTTTTCAACAAAACAGTTTGTTTTATAGTCTCTAATGTAGTTTTATTCTTGAATAAATTAACATTTGCATTGTTTCCTTTCTTATACTTTCTTCAGATATATATATTTTTCTAATTTTTTCATTTAGAAGCTTAGTTCATTTACTTTCAGATTTTCTTTCCTTCTTTCTTTTCTTTATTTTTGCATGTGAATATCTAATTATGCCACTCCTGCTTCTGCTGCTGCTGCTAAGTCGCTTCAGTCGTGTCCGACTCTGTGCGATCCCAGAGACGGCAGCCCACCAGGCTCCCCCATCCCTGGGATTCTCCAGGCAAGAACACTGGAGTGGGTTGCTATTTCCCATTTGTTAAAAAGACAGTTCTATGAGTATTGGATTGATTTGGCCCTGTTGTTGAAAAACCATGTGAGTATGACCTAATAAGTGGTTACAGACTTGTTAGGAGGGCTGAAGAAACAGATGATTGCTAAACTTTAAGGGATGAATCCCACGTACAATATTCCAAACTGACTTAGCATGGGGATGATGTTGCTGTCACAACATAGAACCCAACTACTGACTATTCAACCTGCTTACTCAATAAGGAAGGAAATAATTCTAGAGTTGGGGGCTTATAAACACAAAATAGAAGCCTCCTGCTTTGCTTCTCACCACCTTAGCTCTGATTCCTTCCATGTAAGTGCGTTTAAAGGCAAAACAAATTCTAGCCAGAACTGTAATTGCAAGGAGTCTGAAGAGTGTTAACTTTAACAGCACACTCAAAGGAAGTTAAAAATTACATAAGACCACTCAGATTCCCAGCATTTCTGAGTAACAGAACTAGGATTTAAACCTAGTTTCTTCTCTAAGATAATTTCTGGATCCATTTTTTCTTTCTTTTCCACTCTTGCTTTCATTTGCTTTTTACTGTGTGTGTGTGTGTTACACTGTTACACAGTTTTCTGGATCTTTTTTGTGTGTGCATGTTATTAAACTTTTGTTTGATTTTCTCCTGTTAATCTGTGTTATGTCAGTTTAATTCTTAGATCAATCAGAAGAGCCTGGAAGAATAGAGAAAAATTTATTTTTCCACACCAGGATGAATAATAAAACAGAAAAAGCTTGGCTGTGTGATTACAGAAAAATGTCTTAGCAAAACCTCTATTTAAGATGTGTCCATTAAAATATCCCAGTGGATACAGTAATCACAAATTACAAGGTAACTTACAAGCCACTATGTGCTTTGCAATCATATTGACCAGAAGATGTTTGTATTAATATTTGCTTTTCACTTTTACTATTTGCCAAATGAAATGCTTGTTCCAAAATGCCATTAGTATCGATAAACAAATATGATTTGAAAAGTATTTGGATCCATTTCTTAGAACCAAGAACACGAGGATTTTCCCTGAAAGAAACAGTCCTACTTGCCAAAAAAAAAAATTATTTTACTTCATACATGACAACTGGTAAATAAATCATTAAGACAGAGTTTTTCCATTATAGAAAACATATGAGGATAATTCTTTTCATAAGAACTTAGCTGAAAGTCAAAGACACTAGATAGCATTTGCTTTTCCTGATTATTTTGCCTTATGATGTTATAAACAGAAAGAACAGAGAGTATTGATCATCATCTCATTATGCAAAGGGTTAAGTCACAACCCACTGCAGTTGCTCACCAAGAGGGCACCCTCTGGGGAATTCAGAATGGAACATTTGGAGAGATGGGCCCCTAGACAGTTTAGAGCCACATATAAAGAAGAATATCAATGAGTCCAGATTCTCGCATCCACCTACACATAGAAAAGCACTAAAGTTATTAACCTGAGACATCAGTTCTTTGCATTAGCAGTAATTCTTTACCAAGAGTATGCTTGATTACAGGGTCTTCCCTGGTGGCTCAGACGGTAACAAATCCACCCTCAATGCAGGAGATGCAGGTTTGATCCCTAGGTCAGGAAGGTCCCCTAGAGAATGGAATGGCTACCCACTACAGTATTTTTGCCTGGAGAATCCTATGGACAGAGGAGCCTGCTGGGTTACAGTCCATGGGATCACAAAGAGTCAGACACGATTGAGCAACTAACACTTTCACTTTCACTCTTGACTACATGTATTTCCAAACCCCAAATTCATAAATAAACTGGCTCCTCCCCTTCCTCTTTAGAATAATACCCTCAGAGCTACTGAGAGGCTATTTTCCAGGCTATTGTTCTCTGTGAAGTCCCTGGATAAAACTCACAACTCTTAGGTTGATCTTTTTCTATCAATCAACAATACTAAACAAATCTTTTCCATTTTTCCCCCAACATATTCTCTATTTATAAAATGCTTATAGCTCTTTTTATAAATGGAGAATGTATGTGTGGGGTCACAAAGAGTTGGACACAGACATGACTTAGTGACTGACTATACAGGCACGTAGACCAAAGATCTTTTAACCATCTTTCTGAAAGATGTGTACATAGAGGGATAATTGACACAATAGCACAATAACTGGTTCAAAGGAAAGCAATAACGAGAAAACAAGAAAAGCAACAAGGACAGCAAGTTATAAAACAACTAGTTTTATAGATATGTGGTTCACAGTAACCTATTTGATAGTTTGGAATTTTTTTTCCCAGTGAGCTTGCAGATATGGCAGGTTATAAGATAGAATTTGATATATGATGCAATTTGAATGAAGTCAGTCAGCTAAATAATACTCCACCTCAAATGCAAGGCACTAAAAAATAGTCAGCAATCAACCAGTTGCTTGATTCTGTAAAATGTCCTGATGTATGCAGAAGCTGTGTAATAAGAAGAGTGTGCTTTTACTTTTTGTGGTAGGATATGAAAAGGCAGAGGAACCAGAGATCAAATTGTCAAAGCAAGCGAGTTCCAGAAAAACATCTATTTCTGCTTTATTGACTATGACAAAGCTTTTGACTGTGTGGATCACAATAAACTGTGGAAAATTCTGAAAGAGATGGGAATACCAGACCACCTGACCTGCCTCTTGAGAAATCTGTATGCAGGTCAGGAAGCAACAGTTAGAACTGGACATGGAACAACAGACTGGTTCCAAATAGGAAAAGGAGTACGTCAAGGCTGGATATTCTCACCCTGCTTATTTTACTTCTATGAAGAGTACATCATGAGAAACGCTGGGCTGGAGGAAGCACAAGGTGGAATCAAGATTGCCTGGAGAAATATCAATAACCTCAGATATACAGATGACACCACCCTTATGGCAGAAAGCGAAGAACTAAAGAGCCTCTTGATGAAAGTGAAAGAGGAGAGTGAAAAAGTTGGCTTAAAGCTCAACATTCAGAAAACTAACATCATGGCATCTGGTCCCATCACTTCATGGCAAATAGATGGGGAAACAGTGGAAACAGTGAGAGACTTTATTTTGGGGGGCTCCAAAATCACTGCAGATGGTGACTGCAGCCATGAAATTTAAAGACACTCACTCCTTGGAAGGAAGGTTATGACCAACCTAGACAGCATATTAAGAAGCAGAGACAATACTTTGTCAACAAAGGTCCATCTAGTCAAGGCTATGGTTTTCCCAGTGGTCATGTATGGATGTGAGAGTTGGACTATAAAGAAAGCTGAGCGCAGAAGAATTGATGCTTTTGAGCTGTGGTGTTGGAGAAGACTCTTGAGAGTCCCTTGGACCGCAAGGAGATCCAACCAGTCCATCCTAAAGGAGATCAGTCCTGAGTGTTCATTGGAAAGACTGATGTTGAAGGTGAAACTCCAATACTTTGGCTACCTGATGCAAAGAGCTGACTCATTTGAAAAGACCCTGATGCTGGGAAAGATTGAGGGCAGGAGAAGGGAACGACAGAGTATGAGATGGTTGGATGGCATCACCAACTGAAGGGACATGAGTTAGGGTCAGCTCTGGGAGCTGATGATGGACAGGGAGGCCTGGTGTGCTGCAGCTCATGGGATTAGAAATGGTTGGACATGACTGAGAGATTGAACTGAACTGAACTGATTAAAAGTAGATGCCCTTTTAACACACCTGTAGTCATTTAGGTAATCCTTTAATACCCCTGGATCCCCTGTATTTTCCACAAGTTATTACGATTAAAGAAAAAGCATCAGACGGCATATGAAAAACACTTTAATGGGGTCTGGTACACAATAATGCATATTTTCCATTCCCTTATAAATGTTATTTCCAGGTATCTAGAAAAAAATATAAAAATAATCAGTTGAATGATTTCAGAAGCAGAAGGTCACACTGCATATAGCTGAATAAAAAAGATAATATATTTGAAAATACACAAGCATACCGAAGAAGGCATACCTAGAAAAATTTATTTCAGTTAATGCCTTTCTTATAATCTTGATTGTAAAATTGTAATCACATATGACATTCAAGCTTATATAAGCCTTTTCTTCCCTAGAATTGGCTTAGCCATTCTCGATCCAGTACAAAGCACAATATAATAACCAGTATATATTTAAAGGTTTTAAAATAATTTCCTATTAAATATGAAAGAGAAAATATGGTTTATCATAGAAAGGTTTGAAGGAGATAGCAAAATTTCTCTCTATCAACAATGTTTAACTTTAGTTGATGACACTGAAGAAATAGCTTTTGCTATTCTTTAGGGAGAAATTATGCCTGTCATTTCCTTTCACAAGTGTGCTGGATGTCATCCAGAGGTACGTGACTGAACTTCTGCAAGATCTTTTTTAAAAAGAAAACTAAACAAAACAAAATAGGGACAGCACTCACCATGCATTTGCTTCTTTGGTGTATCAGGAAAATAAAATAAAATTATTTTCCATTGCCTTTTAGGTGTGAGTTTTATATATCCAGAAGGCAAATTATCAATGCAGAGAAGTGTTCAAAGTTGGTTAGTTACCATGACTTTGATCATTGGTAGGAAACCGTGCCAGGCCAGTGTTCAATGGAGTTTTGCGTTGATGACATTATGAAGTAGGGACTATTTTGGTCTCATAATGCTCCAAGTTGTGTTTAGACTAACTCTTTATAGAATTTAGGAGTGTTATCTAATTTACTTAAGTGGATGTCTTACAGTGTGGCCCACAGTCCCATATACAAACTTCCAAGACTCCTCTGGGAAAATCCATTTCAGAAATTCTGAGTTCAGTTAACACCACTAATCAGTGAATCTCTCATGACTCCGATTTATTTTCACTTTTTCTGGTAGTGGGAATAATACTAATTTTCATCTTTGAGTATCCCTGAGAGCCTTTTCAATTAAAAAAAAAAAGGTAGACAAAATATAAGAGCTGACATCATGGTGCTTTTTCTAAAACAAATTTTGAACCACATCTGAACAAAAATACCATCTTGGAAAGGCCCATGATGCCTATAGAGTTTAAATAGGAAGGCTAAACATGGAGTTACTGAGTGAAAGTCGCTCAGTTGTGTCCAACTCTTTGCGACCCCATGGACTCTAGCCCACCAGGCTCTCCTTTGTCTATGGGATTCTCCAGGCAAGAAAGAATACTGGAGTGGGTTGCCGTTCCCTTCTCCAACCACAGAAGCTGGTGGGAAAGCAAAAGTTTATATGGCTACAGTCAGTACTTTCCCTCCTACGTAGCTTCTACAAAATGTCTGGATTTCTACACACGCCTCATGGTGAATTCTAAAAAAATTTTGATAAAATTTGAGTGCTTTAGAGTTTCTTTGGAGTTAATTTATAGTAAGGGACTTTCTGGTGGAATTAGCTTGAGCCATAAAAAGATCTGTGAATATGACCACTTCTGTAGAGATCAGTCCAGTATGCTGTTCTTACATCCATTAACCTACACACTTTAAGTCTCCAAGGTGTGCCAATCCCTTTTCAGGCTGTAGGACTGTTCTTTCCCTTTGGCAGAGAGAATATAAGGAGCTTTAATCCTGCTATCCAGTGACACATTTATCAGTATCTTTTCTGTAGGTCACTCTCTGACCTTCAACCTGATTCCTGCACCTGGGTCTTTACCGTGTTCCTCATCACAGGAACTTAGCCAGTGGCTAATATCTGTGTTCCTACCTTGGTTCCAAGAGTCCAATTTTAAACCCCTAACTCCAGTTCTTTTCATTAGTCCTTCCAACATTCCTGGTATTGGCTGACAGCCTGAGTGGTCTTTTTTCCTTCTTCCTGTGAATAAGATATACACAAATTCAGGACACTCAAATGTGTTCTAATGTCTCAGATAGAAGTTACCTTTAGTTGTGTATAAGCCACCATAAACCTCACTCCACATATAAAAAGTTTTAAATAATGTTTACAATTTACCCATAATCATTCAGCTAAATCCAAAATTCAAACACAGAGGTAAATCGAAGTGAAATTATATTCTCATTACTGTATTTCATTATCATTTGTATTCATATACAAACTATCTCTCTCTCTTCCTCTCCATCTGTCTTTTTCTCATCTTCCTTCTCCTTCTCATCCATTCCTATTCTTCCTCTTTCAACGTCTTCTTGCAAAGCCAAAGGAAAATACGTAGAAATTCACAGGACCCAAGATAGCTATACAGTCTTCCCACAAAACATCTCACATGATGTCAGGAAACAAGGGTGGAATCTGAATGCAGAAGGATCTACATTTAAATTTCAGATGAATCTCTAACATACTTTTAGCAAATTGCATATTTCTTAGTTATTTTTCTTACCTGTGACATAGAGACAAGCATATCGATTACTCAGGGATTTTGTGAAGATCTAATGATACAAATGACACAACCTGTATTACGTAGTATCTGGTACAGGTACCCAGTTAACTTTTATTTTCTCTTTTAAAATTTCCTTCTCTTTGATGTAGGTATAGTAATAACTCATGATACGCATACCTCATTTATTAAGCCAACCACTTGGTATTTATATTTTCTCATAGACCCAAGTGCACATGTAAGGAAAAAAATTATTCCTGCATTACTGTATATTGTTAAGTGTATTTTCAGATGGTAAAAGGAGCTATGATGAGCTTTCAGCCAATGAGAATGTGTAAAGCAGATGGTGTTCTCTGCTCTCTACTGATGAGCATTACTATAGCACCATATGGTCAATGTTTTCAGCCAAAATTTTGGATACTCTACTTATCCAAGATAAGCATGGTCAGCAATGCATAGTATCCTTTCAGTACACGGTCCTCTCTTTCTTACATTTATTTGGTTTTCCACTAGTATTAAATATTATTGATCCATAATGGTTTATTCATGATTTATGAATAATAATGCTAAAGAAAAATGTCCAATAATGAAACTAAGACTCGTATGTTGAATTTTAAAAATGTACAACAATATTTAGAGATTCTCAAGGTGTATTCAATGAATTGCCCTAGGAAATAGAAGACAAAAACCATAGGTGGATCCAGGTTGTTGAAGGCTCTTTGATGCTATGAGGGTTAGGATGAACATCACTAAGATCCTTTAAAAGAGATTAGCTATCAGTGAATGCTAGTTAGAAGAAACTACAGCCCAGGCATGTCACAAATCCACAGAATTAAAGATAAGGGACTTCTAGTTTTTCAGTACTGGAAATATACCTAAAACATGAGTTATACAAACAATCCAATGGAATTCTGATTCACTTAATGCTCTATTTCCTGCATTTAAGATAATGCATTTGATTTATATGCATTGTCTTAAAATTCAATAGAAACTGAAGGACATCCAAACCATCTTCCAACCCAGCAGACAGATTTTTTTTTCCCCCTATATCACGGACAAATAATTCTTAATTTTCCATTTGAAAAAATTCCATTAAAAGAGCTTACTACTTTATACACTAGCTTCTGGAACTTTAGAGATTAAGATAACAGACAGAGACAGCACATTCAAAAAACTTAGAACTAACAGATTTCAATGCAAGTGTTAGTTATAGAAGCGTGGAGAGGGTTAATAGACTTTTTAAGAAATGGAGAGGAACAAGCAACAGTGGAAAGCTTTTGCCACTTCTGAGTGTGAGGGTTAGACATTCTTCGCATTTTTTTCCCTTAGACAATCTCCACCATGCCCTTGGTTAGTACCCGTGAGTTTAAACATTATACCATTGCTGACCCACAGGGCATTGTTATTCAACTCTTGATAAAAATTTTAGCTTCAGTATCACTGTTACTCCCCCTAAATAGTTTGTAGATGATTTTCGTTTATAGATGAGTCGTCTAACATCTGACCTGTCAGTTCTTTGAAATCTTACCCCCTGCCCAGCCCTATGATTCTGTCTTTCACTGTCCCTCAGCCACTCATTCTTGTGTTCTTATACTCATTCTCAACACAACAAATAACTACAACTTTTCCACAGCATATTTTACTGATCATCAGTTTTTATTTATCCAAGTCACTGTTTCAGTCAACTGCAATGATATTGCTCCAATCTGGGTTGGAGGATTTCTATAACTATTCTATCATGAGCCCCGGGTGCCCTGGGTGCCATCTGACCTGGCTGGAGCTGGGAATGAGAGGGACACTTCCCCAGAATCCACATGTCTCCCTAGCGATCGGATCCCATTACCAGCATGATGCCTGGCTCTAGCTCCCACCTCTGCTTATGATTCCTCTCTGCACAGAGCAATCAAATAGCTGCTCCAGTAGGGACTACCTTTCTTAAGAGCCTAGGGGTACACTTCCTCCAACTGGCCTTCCCCCAGTGAATTCTGTGATCGCCAAGTTCAAAGTTATGCACATGTGACCAAAATAAATGTTCACTGCTGAATATGATCAGTTAAATCAACCTATTCACATAGGTTTGTACTAGGTCCTATCCCTCTCCCACCTTAAAGTACATTACTTCAGCAATTCTCCCTTCTGTTATCTACACAATTAATTTTTAATTGTTCAATGATTCACATGACATTACTTATTTCTCCTATCTTAAAAATAAAGCAAAGCAAAAAAAAAATTCTCTTATTCCCATTTTCTCTAACATCTTATCTTTCTTTACAAAAAAAGGACTTATCTCCTCTTATCTCTTCTAAAGACCTATCTGTACTTGTTACCCTAAATTTCTCCTCTTTCCCATTTCCTTAAACAAAACCCCTTCATGCTTTTGGCCCCACCATTCCACCCAAACTGCTCTAGTCCAGCTCTCTGATGTTGTCTCATCATGAGAACCACTGGTCACTTTCCAGTCCTCATTTGACTTTAGCTATCAGCTCTGGCCTCCAAGATGTCCTGTAGTTGGTTTCTAGGACACAATTCTCTCTTGGCTTTACTCTACCCCCGGTCACTCTTTCACATTTTCTTTGGCTTGTATTTTCTCTTCCCTATTCTCCTCTTAATATTGGAGTACTGTTTGGTTTGCAAATGGGTCCCCATACTCACTAGTGCCAAGAAGAGAACAAAGAAAGAGTGAGACTGCTCCAGATTGGTTGGTGACAAATTTAATAAGCAGAAGCATTATATATAAGGTTTGTCTTAGGCAGTCACAAGATGAGTGATTCTCCACACCTGCCCACCAGCAGCTTAAAAGTTTATGCAGAAGCCTTAACTGGCTTCAGTCAAGTGTACCATTAGGAAGGTCTCAACAACACAGTGCTCTCCCAAGGGTGTGTCCTTGAAAAGTGATCCCACTATGGGACAAGTGAGAAGAATGTGTATCCCAAGGACAGGGGGAAATTAACAAATATCTTAAACCTCTGTAATCCCAGGGCAGAATTCTTTATTTATTCCCATCAAACATATTGAATTTCCTGCTTTTCCTTCTAATTGTGAAGTACAAACACGTGGAGTCATTATTTTTCTCTTTTCCTTCTCCCATGTTACATTCATTTTTTTCACGAAACAATGTAGATTCTATATTTAAAATGCATAAGATACAACCCCACAATTTCTCTGCATCTGCATTGCAATCACCCTGCTTTAAGTTACCATTATCTCTTGCAAGCAAATAGCTGCATAAATGATCTGCCTGCATCCCCCCTTTGCCCTTCTAATGTTTCCTCTTGACACAGCAGCCAGAGTGATCTTTTCAAAATTTAAGACAGAAAGGGTCACTCCTTTGCTTAAAACATTTTAATGGGCCTCAATGTCATTAAGAGTAAATGTCAAGTCTTATAAAAGACCAAAAACTCCTTACGGAATCTGCTTTCTGTTTCTTTGTTAAAGTCCTTACAAGCTGCCGCCCTCCTTGAGTAGTCTATACCAGACACATGAACCATCCCAGCATTCCTCCACTACAGGAACAATCTTTCCTTATGGCCTTTGCCCCTCTGCTCCCTCTCCCTGGAATATGCTTTCCAATATTACCACATACCACCCCCTCCTTGCCTTTTGTAAAGCTTTGTTCTCAATGAGTCTTACTGTTACCGTGCCGTTTACAATTTCATCATGTCCCATTATATGCACATTCCTTGGCCCCTGTACCTTTTTCTCCTTTCTCTTTTCCCATAGCACTTACAGAACATGATAGAAAATCTACGTATTTAGTATGCTTTTGTTCATTGACTCTCTCTTGTTCTTGAAAGAAATATCCATAGGGACCGAAATTGTAATGTTCTACTTACTGATGTAACCCAAATAACTAGAGTAGCTTGCACATAGTAGGGACTCAGTGCTGTTGAAGGAATAAAGGACTCAGAATACATGTAAGCAGATAACCATAAAAGCATCTCCTAATGTTTATGGCTCAGTGAGAGAGAGACTGAGGAGAGGGCCAGATTGCCTTGGCAGGAAGCAAAGAGGCAATTGCTTACAGAGTTTGAAGATCTCAAACTGACCATATGGCTATCAGATCTTGAAGACTCAGTCTAAGGGATCCCTGTATATGTAAATTACAGATTGTTGAAAGGGGACATTCCTAAGACATATTATTTACCTATTCAAGCAAAAGTCTCAGATTTGAGACTCAGGAATCTATACCTTAAAAATGCTTTTTAGTAATACTTATGTACAGAAACCTTTTAGAAAGACTGCCTTGAGTCCTTATACATAATACCTCACTGAAAAATATTGTCTTAACAGTTTGAAGACTGGCGCCAAGGAGGAATCTGCTTGGGCTTGGGATAAAGAGAGGAAAATAATACCTGGTCACAAAGGGCAATCTAACAGTAAGAGCAAGGGCCAACTATGTTACAGGTTTGTTCCTCTCCACCAGGGGGCACTGGTGAGTGCAGTAGAGAGATTTGGGAGGACTCAGTATCGTAGAAAACAATCATATTTCTACACTAAATTTTATCCTTTTGCACACACAGTAACTAAATGTACTAATATCCCACATTTTGCAGTAGTTTTACTTCATAATTTTCAAGGAAAAATTAATCTTTAGCCTTTCTATATCTGTCAGAAAAGTAGTTATAATGAGACCGATAGTTGAGAAATCAATAAAAGATCAGATAATTATGTTTCCTATTCCTCTGGACTATATATCACATAGTCATGCTTATATGCACAGAACGTCCCTGGGGATTTCTAATAAAACTGAGCATTATGTCATTGCCTCAAGTTACTCTTTCAAAACCACACAAACCCCAAACACCTTCCATTTTAAAAGATCATAAAACTTCCCTATTTCAACTGATCACCATTCAACAAAGCGCTCTAAATAAGATTGCTCTCTGAGGCATGGCAAGTTAGGGAAGAGATTTCCCACTGAAGACAGAGAGCTCACATGTTATTAATGAGGACATTTTAAAACAAATTTCATTCTCTATCCTTTAGGCAAAACGCTCAGCTTCACATCTGAAAGGAAATGAAAACTCCCATGGCCTCTGAAAATACATTGCCAATGATATTCTAAACAGTCTAACTTAAAGTTATGAAAGTGCTTTTATTTTTTTTATTTTTTTAAAAATTTTTTAATTTTAATTGCAGGCTAATTACTTTACAATATTGCATTGGTTTTGCCATACATCAACATGAATCCACCACGGGTGTACACGTGTTCCCCATCCTGAACCCCTCTCCCACCTCCCTCCCCGTACCATCCCTCTGGGTCATACCAGTGCACCAGCCCCGAGCATCCTGTATCCTGCATCGAACCTGGACTGGTGATTCGTTTCACATACGATATTATACATGTTTCATTGCCATTCTCCCAAATCATCTCACCCTTAACTGCCATCCTGGAGAACTCAAGGTGATACTGACATTCTGACAAACGTTTATTTTTTACAAATCTACAGAGAAAAATATACAAAAGTTAAAAAATAAAACAGCAGAAGATAAAAACTGCTGTATATAAACAATGGCTTCCCAAAATGTTCAACTCAAAGTGCTTAAATCACTAAATCGTTTGCACCAAAGTTGGAAAATAATGTTTCATATTCAGTTGTATTATTTCTAAATGTATCTTAAAAGATATTTTTCTGTCATAGGAGGCATGATTCTTTTAAACAGATCTCTCTTTGCCCGTTTATTGTTAATACAAAGTTGAGAAAACAGACAGTGGCCTCTTTTCAGTTCAGTTCAGTTCAGTTCAATTCAGTCACTCAGTCTTATCCAACTGTTTGCGATCCCATGAATCGCAGCACGCCAGGCCTCCCTGTTCATCACCATCTCGCGAAGTTCACTCAGACTCACGTCCATCGAGTCAGTGATGCCATCCAGCCATCTCATCCTCGGTCGTCCCCTTCTCCTCCTGCCCCGAATCCCTCCCAGCATCAGAGTCTTTTCCAATGAGTCAACTCTTCTCATGAGGTGGCCAAAGTACTGGAGTTTCAGCTTTACCATCATTCCTTCCAAAGAAATCCCAGGGTTGATCTCCTTCAGAATGGACTGGTTGGATCTCCTTGCAGTCCAAGGGACTCTCAAGAGTCTTCTCCAACACCACAGTTCAAAACCATCAATTCTTTGGCACTCAGCCTTCTTCACAGTCCAACTCTCACATCCATACATGACCACAGGAAAAATCATAGCCTTGACTAGACAGACCTTAGTTGGCAAAGTAATGTCTCTGCTTTTGAATATGCTATCTGGGTTGGTCATAACTTTTCTTCCAAGGAGTAAGGGTCTTTTAACTTCATGGCTGCAGTCACCAACTGCAGTGATTTTGGAGCTCAAAAAAATAAAGTCTGACACTGTTTCCAATGTTTCCAAATCTATTTCCCATGAAGTGATGGGACCAGATGCCATGATCTTCGTTTTCTGAATGTTGAGCTTTAGGCCTTTTGCTCTCCTCTTTCACTTTCATCAAGAGTCTTTTTAGCTCCTCTTCACTTTCGGCCATAGGGTGGTGTCATCTGCATA
The DNA here is from genome assembly GCF_014754425.2 of Oryx dammah. NCBI lineage: Eukaryota > Metazoa > Chordata > Mammalia > Artiodactyla > Bovidae > Oryx > Oryx dammah. The sequence continues at coordinate 29,351,536 of NW_024070195.1, read as the reverse complement.
TCTGAGGTTATTGGTATTTCTCCGGGCAATCTTGATTCCACCTTGTGCTTCTTCCAGTCCAGCGTTTCTCATGATGTACTCTGCATATAAGTAAATAAGCAGGATGACAATATACAGCCTTGACGTACTCCTTTTCCTATTTGGAACCAGTCTATTGTTTCATGTCCAGTTCTAACTGTTGCTTCCTGACCTGCATACAGATTTCTCAAGAGGCAGGTTAGGTGGTCTGGTATTCCCATCTCGTTCAGAATGTTCCACAGTTTATTGTGATCCACACAGTCAAAGGCTTTGGCATAGTCAATAAAGCAGATATAGATGTTTTTCTGGAACTCTCTTGCTTTTTCCATGATCCAGCAGATGTTGGCAATTTAATCTCTGGTTCCTCTGCCTTTTCTAAAACCAGCTTGAACATCAGAGAATTCACAGTTCACGTATTGCTGAAGCTTGGCTTGGAGAATTTTGAGCATTACTTTACTAGCATGTGAGATGAGTGCAATAGTGCATTCTTTTGCATTGCCTCTCTTTGGAACTGGAATGAAAACTGACCTTTTCCAGTCCTGTGGCCACTGCTGAGTTTTCCAAATTTGCTGGCATATTGAGTGCAGCACTTTCACAGCATCATCTTTCAGGATTTGAAACAGCTCAATTGGAATTCCATCACCTCCACTAGCTTTGTTCATAGTAATGCTTTCTAAGGCCCACTTGACTTCACATTCCAAGATGTCTGGTTCTAGATTAGTGATCACATCATCATGACTATCTGGGTCATGAAGATCTTTTTTGTCCAGTTCTTCTGTGTATTCTTGCCACCTCTTCTTAATATCTTCTGCTTCTGTTAGGTCCATACCATTTCTGTCATTTATCGAGCCCATCTTTGCATGAAATGTTCCCTTGGCATTTCTAATTTTCTTGAAGAGATCTCTAGTCTTTCCCAATCTGTTCTTTTCCTCTATTTTTTTTGCATTGATCACTGAAGAAGGCTTTCTTATCTCTTCTTGCTATTCTTTGGAACTCTGCATTCAGATGCTTATATCTTTCCTTTTCTCCTTTGCTTTTTGCCTCTCTTCTCTTCACAGCTATTTGTAAGGCCTCCCCAGACAGCGATTTTGCTTGTTTGCATTTCTTTTCCATGGGGATGGTCTTGATCCCTGTCTCCTGCACAATGTCATGAACCTCATTCCATAGTTCAGCAGGCACTCTATCTATCAGATCTAGGCCCTTAAATCTATTTCTCACTTCCACTGTATAATCATAAGGGATTTGATTTAGGTCATACTGAATGGTCTAGCGGTTTTCCCTACTTTCTTCAATTTGAGTCTGAATTTGGTAATAAGGAGTTCATGATCTGAGCCACAGTCAGCTCCTGGTCTTGTTTTTGTTGACTCTATAGAGCTTCTCCATCTTTGGCTGCATAGAATATAATTAATCTGATTTTGGTGTTGACCATCTGGTGATGTCTATGTGTAGAGTCTTCTCTTGTGTTGTTGGAAGAGGGTGTTTGCTGTGACCAGTGCATTTTCTTGGCAAAACTCTATTAGTCTTTGCCCTGCTTCATTCCACATTCCAAGGCCAAATTTGCCTGTTACTCCAGGTGTTTCTTGACTTTCTACTTTTGCATTCCAGTCCCCTATAATGAAAAGGACATCTTTTTGGGGTGTTAGTTCTAAAAGGTCTTGTAGATCTTCATGAAACCGTTCAACTTCAGCTTCTTCAGCGTTACTGGTTGGGGCATAGACTTGGATAACTGTGATATTGAATGGTTTGCCTTGGAGACGAACAGAGATCATTCTGTCATTTTTGAGATTGCATCCAAGTACTGCATTTCGGACTCTTTTGTTCACCATGATGGCTACTCCACTTCTTCTGAGGGATTCCTGCCCGCAGTAGTAGATATAATGGTCATCTGAGTTAAATTCACCCATTCCAGTCCATTTTAGTTCACTGATTCCTAGAATGTGGACCTTCACCCTTGCCATCTCTTGTTTGACCACTTCCAATTTGCCTTGATTCATGAACGTGACATTCCAGGTTCCTATGCAATACTGCTCTTTACAGCATCGGACCTTGCTTCTATCACCAGTCACATCCACAACTGGGTATTGTTTTTGCTTTGGCTCCATCTCTTTGTTCTTTCTGTAGTTATTTCTCCTCTGATCTCCAGTAGCATATTGAGCACCTAATGACCTGGGGAGTTCCTCTTTTGGTATCCTATCATTTTGCCTTTTCATACTATTCATGGGGTTCTCAAGGCAAGAATACTGAAGTGGCTTTTCAATAAGTGCTAATTAATCAACAAGTGGAGATAGAAACTCTTAGGAGAAAGTGATGATGTTAAGAATGTCTATCAAAAATTTGAATGTCTTCTTTAAGTGTGAAAGTAAGGATACTTAACAGGGAATATTTATCTTCTGGACATAGATTAGGAGAAAAAGTTTAAAATTAGGGTCCCTAGCATACTATGATTGGAGAAGGAAATGGCAACCCACTCCAGTGTTCTCGCCTGGAGAATCCCAGGGACAGGGGAGCCTAGTGGGCTGCTGTCTACGGGGTCGCACAGAGTTGGATATGACTGAAGTGACTTAGCAGCAGCAGCAGCAGCAGCAGCAGCCTACTATGAGGGAATGATTACTGCATTTATTGTTTCTCAGTTTCAGTGTTCTTATCAGTATAGTGAAAGTGAAAGTCACTCAGTCGTGTCCATCTCTTTGCGACCCCACAGACTATACAGTCCTTGGAATTCTCTAGGCCAGAATACTGGAGTGGGTAGCCTTTCCCTTTGCCAGGGGATCTTCCTAACCCAGGGATCGAAACATGTCTCCCGCATTGCAGGCAGATCCTTTACCAACTGAGCTATCAGGGAGCTGAACCCAAATCATGGCTCTCATCTGTTGACAACGCCATAGGAGACGAGAGAAGCTCTTGAGGACCAGTGACGGGAAAGACTGAGGATAAAGGAAGCCAAGATGTTTGTATGTTTTTCTTCTCTTTCTTAAGCTATTATATTTATTTTTTAAACTTAAACAGTATTTAAATTTTTCTTAAAATTTAGTATTAAAAATATACAATTTAGTGTATAGAATTTAAGCATCTTATTAGTAAATTTTCACAAAATGAACACTTCCAAATGATGTCTGCCTAGATATCTAAATCTCTCATGATGTAACCCTGTCCTTAATTTTCCCCAAATAACATTGTTCTAACTTCTGTCATCATAGACATCATAGAAATTTTTCCTATTTTTGAGTTTTATAAAATTTAGCAAATATAATAATAATCGGTTTGTTTAGTCAATGATAAGACCATGAGATCCATCCATGCGGTTTTATATATTGATAGTTATAATTGAATTTTTATTGTTATAGAGCACTTATTTCACTGCATGAATATAACAAGATTTCTCTCTCTCTCTCTTTTTTTTTTTTTTTTTGCTAAACTATTGAAGTGCATTTGGGTTGTTTCCAATTTTCAATTTTTATGAATAATACTGCTGGAGACCTTGTTTATAAGTCTAGTGGTGTCCATGGGCATGCCTTAGTGTTGAGGTTATGACTCAGAGTGGAATTACTGGGATACAGTTAAACATGGAGAATTTTAAACAGTTTTCCAAAGTGTTTGCACAAATATATATACATATAAATATATATACCCTCCTCAGTATATGAGAATCCATCATATTTTATTTTCTTGCAAACATGGTACTACCATTTTAAAAGTTTTTTAGATATTCTGATAAAAGTTTATTGGATTTTTAATGTGATTTTAAGGTTAATTTCTTTAGTGGTTAATAACATTGAGTTTTTTTGTTTTGTTCTTAACCTTTCATAAATCTCATGACAACTCAGTTTTCTTCTTTTATGAAGTTATTGTTGAAGTCTTTGGACAATGCAATTGGACATCCTCATTAATAATTTGTAGACGTTCTTATGTATTATTTGTATGAGTTTTTAATTAGATATATGTATTGCAAATATCTTCTCTGATGGTCTTCCTTTTGTTCTATCATGTCTTTTGATAAACAAAAGATTTATTTTTAATATAGTCCTGTTTTTCAGTCTTTATCTATTCGACTATTGCTTTTGTGTCTCTCAAGAAATATTAACTCTCCCTGAGTCATAATGATAATCTCAGTATTTTTCTAAATAAAAAAGAATTTGTTTCACATTTAGATGAATTATTCACATGGCATTCACTTAATTTGACAATAAGGAGTCAAGTTGGGATTTTGAAAACACATATTGATAGTCAACTATTAAACACCATTTTTTAAAGTATCACATTATGGTGCAGGCTTGGACTTCCCTGGTGGCTCAGAGGTTAAAGCATCTGCCTCCAATGCGGGAGACCTGGGTTCTATCCCTGGGTCAGGAAGATCCCCTGGAGAAGGAAATGGCAACCCACTCCAGTATTCTTGCCTAGAGAATCCCATGGATGGAGGAGCCTGGTAGGCTACAGTCCATGGGGTCGCAAAGAGTCAGACACAACTGAGTGACTTCACCTCACCTCACCTCACCTTGGAAATTTAAGGGTTTGAAGAAGAGGACTGGTTATTTTGTGGGTTTTTTTTTTTTTTTTTTTGAGATACTGTTGGTCAGAGCCCATTATTGACCATTTGTTTCCAAAATAAAAAATAAATTGACCTATAAAAATTAAAGAATTACCTTTCCTCTCACTGAATTGCAATGGTACCTTTATCATGGATTGGATAACTGTGTATGTGTGGTTCTATTTCTGGACTGTCTATACTCTTTCACTGATTTATCTAGCTGTAGTTTCATAAACGTCTCTATATGTCAGGCTTGATACATTTTTCCTCAAGAGTGTTCTAGCTATTCCTGGTCCTTTGGGTTTCCATGTAAAATTTAAAAGTGATTTTACCAATCAAAAAATATTGGAATATAATTCATTTTTCATTTGCAATATTCATCAGTGTGGGGAAATTGACATCTTTATAATATTGAGTCGCTCAATCCACGATCATGGCATATTGGAACCATTTGCTGATATTTTACTTAATTATTTGGAGCTATGTTTGTTTATAATTTTTAGAGGCCTTAAAGTCTTCATATTTATTCCTAGACATGTAATATTACAAGGCCATTTGATTGTTCAAATTTTACTTTCTAATTTTTTTTTTTTTTTTTTTACTTTACAATTCTGTATTGGTTTTGCCATACATTGACATGAATCCACCACGGGTGTACATGCATTCCCAAACCTGAATTTGATCTAAAAATGCAGAATTTTTAGAAGAGGCTATTTTTGTCTTGATATATTTAGCTTGCATTTGACATCTTTCCAAATCCCATCTATAAGTTTTAGTTTAGATGGAATCACATGAAATTATTGTTATGAAAGGTGCCACTGATGCCCATGGGACCTCAGCTCACTGTTTGCCACACCTGGCAGAGAGGCCTGTCTTTACAATCTAGTGTCTGCAATCATCAGGGGCCCCAGGTACAAATTCAATAGGTTCCAGCACAACACAGGCCATGGGGCTGACTCTATGAGAGTCACAGGCAGAAAACTTTGGCAGTGTCCACTCTGTCCACTTCTGTCAAAGTGAAGAGACCCCAGTCAGAGATCCCCTGTGGTGCTGTCCAGCCAAGCTATGGAAGCAGGGTCATCCAGAGTCTTGGGGGCCCAACTTTCCCCAACAAACCAGCAGGTGCAAGACCAGCTGGATCCAAGAGGGCAAACCGCTGCCCCAGTGGGCCTGGAGGACAGAGCATCAAGCCAAAGAGGATTATCTGCAGGCCTCAAGGGACTTCCATTTAGCTCAGTGGGTAAAGAATCTGCCTGCAGTGCAGGTAGCCCTGCACTGTCCTGCATTCTCTCTGCAGTGCAGAGGACCCCGGTTTGATTGCTGGGTCAGGAAGATACCCTGAAGAAGGAAATGGCAACTCACTCCAGTATTCTTGACTGGAACCTAGTGGGCTACAGTCCATGGGGTTGTAAGAGTCAGACACAACTTAGTAAACCATTCAGTTCAGTTCAGTTCAGTCGCTCAGTCGTGTCCAACACTTTGCAACACCATGAATCACAGCACGCTAGGCCTCCCTGTCCATCACCAACTCCCAGAGTTCACTCAAACTCATGTCCATTGAGTTGGCAATGCCATCCAGCCATCTCATCCTCTGTTGTCCCCTTCTCCTCCTGTGCCCAATCGCTCCCAGCATCAGGGTCTTTTCCAATGAGTCACCTCTTCACATGAGGTGGCCAAAGTACTGGAGTTTCAGCTTCAGCATCAGTCCTTCCAATGAACATCCAGGACTGATCTCTTTAGGGTGGACTGGTTGGATCTCCTTGCAGTCCAAGGGACTCTCAAAAGTCTTCTCCAACACCACAGTTCAAAAGCATCAATTCTTTGGCGCTCAGCCTTTTACACAGTCCAACTCTCGCATCCATACATGACTACTGGAAAAACCATAGCCTTGACTAGATGGACCTTTGTTGGCAAAGTAATGTCTCTGCTTTTGAATATGCTATCTAGGTTGGTCATAACTTTTCTTCCACGGAGTAAGCGTCTTTTAATTTCATGGCTGCAATTACAATCTGCAGTGATTTTGGAGCCCCAAAACATAAAGTCTGACACTGTTTCCACTGTTTCCTGATCTATCTGCCATGAAGTGATGGGACCAGATGCCATGATCTTAGTTTTCTGAATGTTGAGCTTTAAGCCAACATTTTCACTCTCTTCTTTCACTTTCATCAGGAGGCTTTTTACTTCCTTTTCACTTTCTGCCATAAGGGTGATGTCATCTGCATATCTGAGGATTGATATTTCTTCCATCACTTCATGGCAAAAAAAAAAGTGGTGAAAAATGGAATCAGTGACAGACTATTTTCTTGGGTTCCAAAATCACTGCAGATGGTGACTGCAGCCAAGAAATCAAAAGACCCTTGCTCCTTGGAAGAAGAGCAATGACAAATCTAGACAGCATATTAAAAAGCAGAGACATCACTTTGCCAACAAAGGTTCATATAGTCAAAGCTATGGTTTTTCCAGTAGTCTTATATGGATGTGAGAGTTTGACCATGAAGAAGGCCAAGCACTTAAGAACTGATGCTTTCGAACTGTGGTGTTGGAGAAGACTCTTGAGAGTCCCTTGGACTGCAAGGAGATCCAACCAGTAAATCATAAAGGAAATCCACCCTGAATATTCATTGGAAAGACTAATTCTGGAGCTGAAACTCCAATACTCTAACCACCTGATATAAAGAACCAACTCATTTGAAAAGAGCCACATGCAGGGAAAGATTGAGAGCAGAAGGAGAAGAGGGCAACAAAGGATTAGATGGTTGGATGGCATGATCAACTCATGGACATGCATCTGAGCAAACTGGGAAACGGTGAAGGACAGGGAAGCCTGGCGTGCTGCAATCCATGGGGTTGCAAAGAGTCGGACATGACTGAGCAGCTGAACAACAGCAATTGTATGCCTATTCCATCATTACATTCTGGAAGAATATGACATATTTGACCTCAGAGGTTCACATCTGGAGAGGATTTTGTTTCAGGATGAATCATCCCTGGGTTTCACCTGTATCTGACATTGATGATATTTAAATGAGCCTTTGGACTTACTAGTGAATGAGTTAAGATTTCGGGTGTAATTCGGACAGAATGAAGGTGATGGAATTCCAGTTGAGCTGTTTCAAATCCTGAAAGATGATGCTGTGAAAATGCTGCACTCAATATGCCAGCAAATTTGGAAAACTCAGCAGTGGCCACAGGACTGGAAAAGGTCAGTTTTCATTCCAATCCCAAAGAAAAGCAATGCCAAAGAACGTTCAAACTACCACACAATTGCACTCATCTCACACACTAGTAAAGTAATGCTCAGAATTCTCCAAGGCAGGCTTCAGCAGTACATGAACCGTGAATTTCCAGATGTTCAAGCTGGTTTTAGAAAAGGCAGAGGAACCAGAGATTAAATTGCCAACATCCACTGGATCATCGCAAAAGCAAGAGAGTTCCAGAAAAACATCTATTTCTGCTTTATTGACTATGCCAAAGCCTTTGACTGTGTGGATCACAATAAACTGTGGAAAATTCTGAAAGATGTGGGAATACCAGACCACCTGACCTGCCTCTTGAAAAACCTATATGCAGGTCAGGAAGCAACAGTTAGAACTGGACGTGAAACAACAGACTGGTTCCAAATAGGAAAAGGAGTACATCAAGGCTGTATATTGTCACCCTGCTTATTTAACTTATATGCAGAGTACATCATGAGAAACGCTGGGCTGGAAGAAGCACAAGCTGGAATCAAGATTGCCGGGAGAAATCTCAATAACCTCAGATATGCAGATGACACCATTCTTATGGCAGAAAGTGAAGAGGAGCTAAAAAGCCTCTTGATGAAAGTGAAAAAGGAGAGTGAAAAAGTTGGCTTAAAGCTCAACATTCGGAAAACTAAGATCATGGCATCTGGTCCCATCACTTCACGGGAAATAGATGGGGAGACAGTGGAAACAGTGTCAGACTTTATTTGGGGGGCTCCAAAATCACTGTAGATGGTGATTGCAGCCATGAAATTAAAAGGCACTTACTCCTTGGAAAGAAAGTTATGACCAACCTGGATAGCATATTCAAAAGCAGAGACATTACTTTGCCAACACAGGTTCATTTAGTCAAGGCTATGGTTTTTCCAGTAGTCATGTATGGATGTGAGAGTTGGACTGTGAAGAAAGCTGAGTGCCGAAGGACTGATGCTTTTGAGCTGTGGTGTTGGAGAAGACTCTTGAGAGTCCCTTGGACTGCAAGGAGATCCAACCAGTCCATCCTAAAGGAGACCAGTCCTGGGTGTTCATTGGAAGGACTGATGCTGAAGCTGAAACTCCAATACTTTGGCCACCTCAGGCAAAGAGTTGACTCATTGGAAAAGACCCTGATGCTGGGAGGGATATGGGGCAAGAGGAGAAGGGGACGACAGAGGATGAGATGGCTGGATGGCATCACTGACTCAATGGACATGAGTTTGAGTGAACTCCGGGAGTTGGTGATGGACAGGAAGGCCTGGCATGCTGTGATTCATGGGGTCGCAAAGGGTCAGACACAACTGAGCGATTGAACTTAACTGAACTAAACTGAACATGTTTTGCATGCAAGAAAGATATGACGTTTCAGGGCAGAATATTGTTGGCTGGATGATTGCATACCCTCAAAATTCATATCTAACACCAAATGTGACAGTATTTGGAGATAAGGCCTTTATGAGATGTTTAGGGCATGGGGGTGGCACCTTCATGATTGCAGTTAGTGTCCATATAAAATAATCCCCAGAGGGATCTCTGCTGCTTACATCTTGTGAGGATGGCCTCACAAGATGGCCTTCTCTATCACCCTCAAGTATCAGTAGCAGCCTCGTGTGCTACTACCCACTGAGATTTGGTAGTTTGTTTTTTGAATTTCCAATGAGGCATCTAAGTATGCCATTGGTTTATTGCCAGTTTCATACTGCCTGAGGTCGAAAAGCACATTTCTTGCTTGCAGTGCTCATGATACTTTTTCTTCTCTTGCATCCTGGAGGGGGTCTTCCCTGCTTACTCAACAACTGTGGATGTACTCTAAACTGGGTTATCCTATTCACCTTTTCTGCCACCACAGGTCTGCAATCATACCTTCTCCAATGAGGTCCAAATCCAAGCTGTGAAATTTACCTCCTTTGAGTACTCTCCCTTGAGTTCCAGGGTAGGTGTTCTTCATGACATTCTGTACTCCTTTAGAGAACATCCTCTGTTAGAGTTAACAATTTTTTATTTTAAACATTCCCTTTTCAAATTAATGTGTGATTTCTATCTCCTATTGGATCCTGACTGATAAAAGAGCAAATATCAAAACGAGTTCCAAGTTTTCTGTATTACTAAGTGGATTTTTTTTTGTAAGTGGATTATGTCAATCTGAAAAGTTCACTGCAATATATCGTTCTAAGTGGGTTATGTTGACTGGAAAGTTTGCCTGTTAATATGTTCTTCCCAAAGGAATTTATCTTGTAATGAAAGTTAAAGAATGAGCATACATATTTAGTGTCCAGAGCAGTTATATTGATAATTGAGCTAAAAGAAGGTTAAAATCAGACTTTCCTCTTTAGATTTAGAATTCAAGACAAATTACACACCAGCAGAATTTTTAAATAGTTATAAATGATAGAGATGATTTTTTAACCAAGGAAAAACAGCTTCCATGAGCACTGATCAAATAGCAAATTATAAAAGCTGGTTAATGGTATTTAATATAATTTTCTTGGTTGTACAATTTTAACACATGTGTTTGGCAGTGCCATTAAGTACATTAACTATCATACTTTTCATGGAAAAAGATTCTTCTGGAAATGTGTCCCCAAAGAGATTTTATATGAGTTATGTTTTATTTATTAGATGAGAAATATATTTCTCCAACAGAAACATTGCTAACTTCTTGAAGTGTAGGAAAAGAATGTTTTAAGCCACCCAAGAATATAAAAATAATATGCATACTTTGGGGATACAAGATAACAATACTATTGGTGTTAATAAAAATAGAAAAAGAATATATTTTCAGCTTCTTTCATTGCTGAAGTTCTGGACATTAAGTCAGATGGAAGTTTCTGGAAAAAAGAATATTTTTTATCATGCAATCTCTCCTACCTTCTTGGTAATTCTTCTTATTCTTTCCTGGAAAAACAGCAGAAGCTGGATGAAAAACCCAGTCTATTGTTTGGGAAAAAAAAAATTAAAGAACCAGTGGCATTAGCCAGTATATTAGCCTGGGTGCTGGCTAGTTTAGTCCTTGACCTTTGGAGTTCTTGTTAGCTGAGGATATTTGCTTCATTTTGGTTGCATGGAACTTGAAGCAATTCCAAATCAATACAGTTATCAAATACCATACCAAGTCATTGCAAACTATAGTCCAGTGGAAAATTACTAATGTTGAATAGTATACATTAGTTTTCTTCAGACTTCCTTGAACATTAAATCATTTGGGGAGTTTAAAAAGCAGAAATAGCAGCAACCACTAGTGTGTGAATTTACACCACAATTTAAAAAAAAAACTGTTTTGTGGCAGAGTTATTAATAGATATTTTTGAAAGCTCTTCAGGGAGCATAACATTCAGTCAATATATGGCCCCACTGGTGTTATATTCTGAGTGAAATTTTGTGGGATCTATTGATTATTATTGCTTCTAATAATTAGGTTGAGACTCAGATTAAGGTACATCAATTAATTATTTAGAAAATTTTCTTTCCAACACAACTTTAAAACTTAAGTATTATATATGTGTTTAATCAAGAAACAAGTAAATGTATTCAGTGAAGAACAAATGATGTTATCTTTTAAATAATCTATCATCTCAGCTTTTTAATTTATCTGGCAGATTATTTTTCTCAAAACAGTGTAGAGCCAAGCCTCTAGTTTGTTAATTTTAGGCCTTAAATCCATGGCAGATAAAAACAAAAAACAGAACTATCCCTGTAATGGAAGTGCCAACCCAGTCCCTGAATTGCCATTTCCCTATGGTTTCTGGATTTGGAATCATATAATGGAGGAGGAAATGGCAACCCACTCCAGTATTTTTGCCTGGAGAATCCCAAGGACAGAGGAGCTCGGTGGGCTACAGTCCATGGGGTTGCAAAGAGTGAGAAACAATTGAGTGACTAACACACACACACACACAATGGTCTAGAATCCATTGTTCAGTCAGTTCACCTCCGTCGCTCAGTCATGTCCGACTCTTTGCAGCCCCATGGATTGCAGCATGCTAGGCTTCCCTGTCCATCACCAACTCGCGGAGTCTACTCAAACTCATGTCCATCATGTTGGTGATGCCATCTACCCATCTCATCCTCTGTTGTCCCCTTCTCCTCCCACCTTTAATCTTTCCCAGCATCAAGGTCTTTTCCAATGAGTCGGTTCTTCACATCAGGTGGTCAAAGTATTGGAGTTTGGAATCCATTGTTGGATGATGATTAATATTGAATTTTCTAACATACAATGAGTAGATACCTCCTGATAGATATCTGTGTGTATTTACTACAGAATCAAAGAGATGAAAAGACACTTTTGGGTCATGGTCAACGTTCTTACATACTTTTCGATGAATAGCAATTTCAGTTAAATTTTTGGTCCATCTCAATACACACTTGAGCACATATTTAGATTTCAGCTGCTTTTCAAATCTTTCCTGTCATTAGTAATGCAAATGCTCCTTAGAAATCCCAGGAGTGTTGTTGTGGGCAATAATAGCTAAAGAAGGGGAGCCATGTGGATTGATGGTCAGATGGCCTCAGCATGGTCTATTTATCAGCCAGATGGAGAGCAACAAGGTTTAATTATAAAGGCAATGTCTCCTAAGTTATTAAGAATCTTGTGCTTTTTACACAGTCGACTTAAGAGTTCTGCACCCAGTTCCACTGAGGGTAGGGAGCTGTTTCCTCACACCACCAAGCAATTCTCCAGAAACCAGCAGGGAGCCCTACACTCAACTCAGTTCTGGCACTAGCTACATGGAAAGAGCATCAGATCCCACAGACCAAAGATTCAGCCCCACAGCACTATTCCACCTCCACCCCTCTTTGCTGCCAATTGTAAGTTTGGGTTCTCACCTGCATCTGATCCACCAACTTTAGATCAGAGGTACCACTGAGCCCCTTCCTTGGGTTCAACATTTTAATTACTAGATTACCAGTTTATTATAAAATGTTCAGAAACAGCCAGATGGAAGAGATGGAGAGGGCCAGGTATGTGGGAAGGCACACAGAGCTTCCATGCCCTCTTCAAACCTCTGTGTTCACTCCCTCTCCTTTTGGATTTTTATAGAAGCTTTATTACATAGGCATGCTTGATTAAATCATTAATGTTAGTGATTGACTCAACCTTCAACCCTCTCTCCTCTCCAGAAATCAGGGGGTAGGACTGAGAGTTCCATTCCTCTACTCATGTGTGATTCCCCTGGCAACCAGCCCTCATCATTAGGTGCTTTTCAAGAGTCACTTCCTTTGTACAAATCCAGTTAATGTAGAAAATGGGCTTGTTATGAGTAACAAGATACCCATTTCACCTTTAAAGCTCTGAGTTGATTTCAGGAACTGAGGACAAGAGACCAAGAATTATGACAAAAAATGCTTCCAATGCTCTTATCCCTCAGGAAATTCTGAAGATTTGGGAATCCGGGAACCAAAAACTGTGGATAAAGATCAAATATATATATTTCTTATTATAAATCACAGTGTCACAATTATGTACCATACTGATGCTCAAATGTTATTTTACAATAACCAAACATTTAGAGATAAGGATACTTACCTTTGAATTATCACAAGAGCCTTTCATAAATTCTGAGTAAAATATAGGGTTATCCAAAGGATCGATACGTATGGGAAGAGTGTCATATTCATGTAATACCAAATTATGCTGATATTGCATTGACAAGTTAATTAATAGGATAATGAACCTCCTACATTTGACAGATATTTTCAATATGTAGGGATCTTGCTTTGAATATTATAGAGGCAGATAATCTACTTTTTATTTAAGCACAAGGTTTAACATATCAAACTATAGTTATATTATATATTTGGTCAGATCTAAGGGGTTTATTCCACTGGCCTATCACAAAATCATCTACTGCCTCCTGAAACACAGAACATTTATTAGAACTGGTGTTTCAAACTAATTAATTTAAGGGTTAGGTAAAAATCTCTTCCTTTTTCTAGCACACACAGACACATGCGCACACATACACACATGCAGACCAAAACCAGAACCGAAATGATCCTCTTATAAAGGATATTAATGAAATACAGGAAAGGGATAGGAGAAGAAAAAAGATTTCTAGGTACAGGCAGAGGATGAGAGGCAGTAAAGTGCCCTGAGCAGCAGAAGTACCCTAAGCATTCACTGTTTGATGGAAACAAATGAAATAAACCAATCAAGAAGGTGCAAGTAAGAGAAAGATTTTGAGATAATGAATTAAAGCAGCAGATTGGAGATGACTTTGTGAAAAATGAAAGTTGTGGAATGCCAAGAAGTAGACTCAGAGTTGTGGAGAGAAGTTTGAAGAAGATGGGAAGAGCGAGGTTGAAAACACTCTTCTAATTTACTGAATGCCATGAAACAATAGGAAATGAAGGTATTTCAACCTGTAACCCAAAGGTCTATGGTGGAGGACGAGAACACTTGGTAGACAGGGGTGTGAGATAACGAATATCAGAACCAGGGTGCTGAAAACTCTTTTGTTCATTGTGAAAGCTGAGAGTTGGTGTATGGCAGCTTTTCTCCCTTTTGATAAATACCCATTTTTTATATTGGGACAGGCCATTCATTTGAGCAGGGCATTGTGCAACATCAGAAGTTCAGGGAGAGAAGGGGTACCTGCGTAATGGGCCAGAACAAGTGAACAACCCTAGTTGATCATGAGGATGGCAGAATGAAGGAGATAATTAACACATGCCTTTTCTCAGGTGATGACGTTCACTGAGAGACTGCAGCTGACATAGTGCTTTATGCTTCATGTACATCACCTTGGCTAATACACACAATCTACGGGATAGGCATTATTGGTGCCACTTTACCTACATGAGATAATAGGAAATATATATTGGTCTCTTCCCTAATACCTGGCATAGAGCTCTTGAAACCATTATAATTTCCTAAGTGGTAAGAGTGTCTCTTATCCTAGCATTTAGTCTTCGCTCCTTTCCCTGGCACAGAGACTCTAAAATCCTTGTGATTATAAGAGTAGTAGAAGCGTCTTCTGTTCTAACAAGGTGACTCTGCATGGGCTCTGGGATGGCTGCTGAATGCGAGCTGGTCACTAGGAAGACCAAGCCACGATTGGAAGCTTGGAATTTTCAGCCCTGCACCCTGTTCTCTAGAGAGATAAAAGGGCTGCAAATAGAGTTAATTGATCATGCCTACCTGAGATAGCCCCCATAAAACCCTAATAGTAGGGGAGACAGTGAGCTTCTAGCCTGGAGAACACATTCACATACAGGGAGGGTGAAGCACCCCAACTCTACAAAGACAGAGGCTCCTGCTCAGACCTCACCCTTTTTGTCTCTTCATCTGGCTGTTATCCTGCATCCTTTTTCATACCCTTTATTCAACTGATAAACCTAAGTGATTTTCTGAATTCTGTAAGCCACTCAAGAAAACAAATCCAAGAGGGAAGAGGTCATCAGAACCTCATTTTGTAGGCAAGTCAACTTGCAGGCAACTACAACTTTTGTAGGAAGTTGTGGGTAACCTGGGGACCTACTAGTAATACTTTTGATTGTCATTTGATGTGGGGCAGTCTCAATCGACTGAGCCCTTAACCCTTGGGATCTGATGCTACATCCAGGTAGATATTGTCAGAATTGAGTTAAATTGTAGAACAACCCGCTGGTGTCAGAGAATAGATTGATGCAGGGGGAAACTCCCACCCATTTGGTGACCAGAAGCATCAAAAATGAAGTATTCTGTGTGAAACTAAAGGAGACATTCAGGAGGAGAGCTGTAGTTTCCTCTAGAGCAACTTATTGGAAGACAAAATTTTTTTCATGTTACAGTAAGTGCCCAATGTATTAACACTATGAAAGTGTCAAATTTGGGGTACAAACCAGATATTTCTGATTCTGGCATTCACACAAATTTTCCAGATAGCTGTCTCCATCCAAGTTGCTTACTTTACCACTTGGCCAGAGGTTGCCTTTGGCTTGAGTCATAAAATCCATTCTGCAAGATTTTTTTTTTTTTCACACTCATGTGTTTGCAAGCCCAGGGAAAACTAGAGCAGTGAGCCGTCAAAGGAATTCTTTTAAAACAGAGAAAAGCTGAATTTGGAAAAGAAACTGTTCCCCTCTGCCCACTAAAACTATGACAGTTTTCAAAGCCTCATGAACCCAGTACTTCATGAATATTAGAGTTGATCTTTGGGTGAGAAATATCTTTTAAAACCAGAAATACCTTTAAAAAATTAGTAATAATCTTCAAGTTTATGGCCAACAGATATATCTACTTATTATTGGATAGTAGAAGAACAAAGAGGGGATCTTGCCACCTAAAAATGTGTGTATACACACATATACACACATGCACACGCATGTGTGTGTATATATATATATATATATATATATATAGAGAGAGAGAGAGAGAGAGAGAGAGAACTTTTCTTTTTAAATAACAAAAACCCCTGCTTTATCATTCAATTTAGTGACAATCCAATTAATATAATAAAGACTTGTCGCTGAAAATATACAAAGTTAAACATCTACAAAAATTTTAAAAAATATGTTTTTAGAGAAAACTTTCCAGTTATACAAATTTCAGCTGTATTTCAGAT
Source organism: Oryx dammah (assembly GCF_014754425.2). NCBI lineage: Eukaryota > Metazoa > Chordata > Mammalia > Artiodactyla > Bovidae > Oryx > Oryx dammah. Next base: position 29,335,232 of record NW_024070195.1, on the reverse strand, counting down.
GAAAGGAACAGATATATACTATGAGATAGAGTAGAAGCCTAAAATTCATGGTTTTTCTGGAGAGGTAGGTAACTGGTGCTTTTAAAAAGCTGGGATATTGCAACAAGCCACATATTTTGCACGAAAATAACAAAAAAATGAAGTCAAATTTCTTATAAATGCTTTACCTTTTATCATTCTGACTCTGGCTGTGATAAATGACTTTTCCACAGAGTATAAAATAACTCACCCCATGCTCAGGTAATAGAGTGATTATCTCACACCTTGGTTCTTAAAATAGGATCCTTACATTTGGATCTCGGAGTCCGTACATTGACAAGAGCTAACCTTGACAATACACACAGGAGACAGACTCTGCTACTGAGGAATTTGTGAAGCCACCAAGGACTCTCATTTCGCCAGTGGTTTCTTCCTTAGAGCCAGATCTTTACAGATGGTGCTGAAAACCACAATCTTCCTATATTTGGTAAACAGAGACTTTTCAAAACAGTATAAATTTCAGTATCTCCGGCAGCAAGGCATGTTGTTTTTTAGTCACTCATTCGTGTCCAGCTCATTGTGAACCCATGGACTATAACTCACCAGGCTCCTCTGTCTATGGGATTTCCCAGGCAAGAATACTGGAATGGTCTGCCATTCCCTTCTCCAGGAGATCTTCCCAACCCAGAGATCGAACCCACATCTCCTGCATTACAGGTGGATTCTATACCACTGAGCCACCAGGGAAGCCCATAGCAAGGCATATCCTATCCAATTTACCAAGCTCTGTACCACTCTATTTTTCTTAGAATTTGTCAAGCAAATAAATACATTTTTGAAAGGTCTTTGAATTTAAGCCCTTATATTTATCTAGTGGAAGAAAATGTCTCATGGTTTATAGAATCATCTGTCAAGAACGTAAAAAGTTGGAAAATATCTAGTGCCAGTAAGGGTGAGATAAAAGTAGCCAGTGGCATAACTGCTGGGGGGGCAATACATTTGTAAAACACTTGCTGGAGTGGAATTAGATGGGTAGTATATCCAAATAAAATTTACATGTATCCATACAATGTTTTTAATTCCACTTTAAAGATATATTAGAATACAAAGGTTTATTTTTGAGGACATTCATTACATCTTTGTTCATAATAGAAAAAATGGAAATAGACATAAATAACCACCTCTGAAAGAGTGATAATGTAAGAATAATGAAGCTATATTATAGGAAATTAAGAAAGTATTGAAGACTTGTATGTCTGGAAAATGCCCCAAGATATAGAGTTACATCAAAAAATCACCAGACTAAGTGTATAACATGAACCCATTTATTTAAAATATGTATATATATATGTATTTAATGTGTATCAAATACACTTACATAGAACATTAACTGGAAAAATGAAATGACACATACAAAATTTTAAGTCTTATGTATAAACTAGGGAGTAAAGTAAGTGGACATTTTCCGTATTTCTATCCTTGGACTCATTTTTCTTGAAACTTTTATAATGATAATGTATACTGGTATATAATGATTTAAAGTTTTTTAAATGGTAATAAACCATGAGATAGTAACATACAATAGCTATTAATTCCTATCTTAACATGTCCCCTTTTCTTAGAATATGTGCTCAGGCACTCAGTTGTGTCAAATTCTCTGCAGCCCCATGGACTACAACCTGCCAGATCCCTTGTCCGTGGAATTTTCCAGGCAAGAATCTTGGAGTGGGTTGCCACCTCCTACTCTAGGGATCTTCCCAACCCAGGGATTGAATCAGTGTCTCTTGAGTCTCCTGCACTGGAAGGTGGATTCTTTACCATTAACACCGTCAGGGACTCTCCCCAAATTCCCACCCTCATCACTGCCTCCCCAACAAGTTAATGCTTTTCATCCATCTTTCAGATTGTAACACATTTCACTCCTTCAGGTAGTTTGTGCTAACCCCTCTGAAGTATTTTTCACCCTAGCCATCTTCTGTGTTAGACTGAAAGTTCAGTCAGCTCTGGAGCTATGCCTTTCTGCTTTTCCTTTTATTTGATTGAAAAAAAAAAAAAACAAACAAACAAGATCATGGAGTTTCCGTATCCCATTTAGTGGTAAAAGCTGGTCCACTCACTGGATGCATGGATGGGCTCCATTAGTAAAGCAGGAAAGGTCCATGGTGGACATTGCCTTCACATCATGAGAACAGGCCCTGATACATCTCAGGTGGTAGGAACCACCAAGTGTTTGCTGAATGAGTGAATTTGTGAACAAAATGACTCTTACCTACCTTTTATGGAAATGAAAATAAACTCATCTGGGAAAATAATATATTAGAAAGTGTGAATGTAGAAAAGGAATGGAAAAGCAACAGTTTTACCAACATCACAAACCTACAGGGAATGCGCTTTGTACCTTACTTAGAGTTACTGTGACTTACTGACTTCAAATAATTTATAAATCATTCATGGTTGTATTCAGGTGGATTAAATAATCATACATTCACTAATACTTATTTTAAAGTTTCTCAGGTGATATAAGCCTGTAGGCAGAAGAAGACAGACAGGCCGGGAGTCAATGTAGTTTATTCCTTTAAGACCACATATCCGCTTCTTAAGGGGAAAACAGAGAGGCAAGAGTCTCTTGTCGCAACCTGAGAATTATGTATCTCCCATTCACATTCCAGGGATTATATTGTTTTTGTTGATATGTTGGTTTAACTGGATAATTTTATTTACTGCTCTATTCCATTCTAAAATGTGTTGTATCAGCAAAACACTTATATTGTTATTTTTGTATCATATGTCTTATCGCTGTTTAATTAAAAACTCTCACTAAATACAGCATACCCAAGGCCATTACATCACATTACAAAAACATTAAAAACATACAGCTTTTTTAGCCTAGTACAACTTGTGTAAGGTACATTTTGATCAACAAATAAGTGTTTTTTTCTATCATTCTATAGACAAAGCCTTACCTATTGCTATTTTTCCTTGACATTATGATAGTAATAATGCAGAACATTATAATTTAGTTCACAACCATCTCTCAGATAGCATTATTGTACTTATAACTATGTAATACAGTTAACATTAATGTAACTTAACAATAGTTAAGTGACAAAATTAGAAGTTAAATTTAAAGTGTATGCCAAAAACCAATGTGACAGTTCTTTTGAGATAACATAACAGTTTTTCAAGTATGAATTATTGTTACCTCAAAAAATATAAATTCTCTAACAGTGAAAGCGCAACACACTGGCCGACGCTGTCAACACATCAAAAGGAAAATTAATTAGTAGTTTATCAAATTCAAAAGTTGACATGATCCCTTGTTCTTTGAGAAATAAAATATACACTTGCAATCTTGGAGAAATAAAGTGTATTAGAACAGTCTGGCAATGTTGATTAAGTAGTGTTACATTTGGAGAATTTCTTCTGTGACTTTAAATAATGATAGATACATGAATTTGAAGAAATCATTAAATCTGAAAAAATATATTTTTTATTATCTCAAGGTAGCGAATGAGTGTGTGTGTGTTAGTCGTTCAGTCATGTCCAACTCTTTGCAACCCCATGGACTGTGGCCCACCAAGCTCCTCTGTCCGTGGGATTCTCCAGGCAAGAATACTGGAGTGGGTTGCCATTTCCTTCTCCAGGAAATCTTCCTGACCCAGGGATCGAACCCAGGTCTCCAGCATTGCAGGTGGATACTTTACCGTCTGAGCTATGGTAAAGAGTTCAGCAGAGAATAGAAAGAAAATACTAGACTTGGTGAATTTACAGTCAGCTTATTCTCTTCTGGATATTAAAATATTTTGAAGGTCATGTAAATAAATGGAGATTTTTCCAGACAAGAGTCATGTCAAGGAATGTACCTTATAATCAAATACAGTGGTGTGAATAGTATTATTCTCTGCAAAAACCGGATATAAGAGAATTAAAATTGAGACAAAGTATCATGTAGGCTTCCCAGATGGCTCAGTGGTAAAGAACGTACCTGTACTGCAGGAGATCTAGGTTTGATCCCTGGGTTGGGAAGATACCCCAGAGAAGGAAATGGCAATCCATCCAGTACTTGCTTGGGAAATCCCATGGACAGAGGAGCCTGGTAGGCTATAGTCCATCAGATTGCAAACAGCTGGACACAACTGAGTGACTAAACAACCACAACAAAGTCTCCTGTGATATTCAGCCCCATCTGCTACCCTTGGAAATAAAACTGTGGTGTAGTCTAGAATGACTTTAGATTCACTAGTCATGTATTTCCAAGATATTTGTTTTTTCTGTTAAATAAAAAGTCCCTTGAATTGATTTTATGGCTAAAAATAGGATCAAGAACACATATACACACTGTGAAACTTTCTACCACAGAACATAGTGAGAAGTAAGTTGATGAAAACAATTGCATTATAGGAATTCTAAGACAGTGCAGATGTTTTATACGTCAGCCCTTTAAAACCCAAATAACTTCAGTACAAGTATCATTTAGGACACAATTTTATAAAGATTATTCTGTAGAGTTTTTTAAAATAGCATTTTAAATATTTTTAATGTGTTTTATTTGAAGAAAAAGGTTTTTAAGGTCAAATACATGTGGGGAAAACTGCGTTAAAGAAAGATAAATGAAGTTTTAACTGCAGGACTTATCAGAATACTTAACAGTGCTAATACTGATATTATCTCCTTCTCACAGAAGAATAAAGTCAACAATGTCTCCCAAAGGTATTTAATAACAGAACTCCTATTCCCCATAGAATCTTTGACAACACTGCTGCTTGAATAAGTATATTTTGATAAACACTGATCTACACAAATAAATAGAATCACTTTAATCCTTACTATAACTGCTTCTATATTTGAGGTCAGTCCTTAAAGGCAATTGATTGCTTCATAGGCATTTGGCACCACATAGGATCCTACAAATCACTAAGTTTCTCATTTGTGTCTGAGAAATGGACATGGTGAGTGATAAAGTTATTTACTTAAGGTTATGAGGGTAAATTTTAAATTCCTACATTCTAAAATGAGTACATACTCTTTCATGTTTTCATTATTTTTTTCTGAAAAGAAATATACCAAGAGTAACTATGAAGAATTAGTAAATATTTTTTTATTAGCTTTCATTTGATTTAATACTTTCTACACACAATCTTCTGTGCTATACTGAATAAAGAACAGTATATAATGTCAGAGAGTCTTCGGGTAAATACAAAAATTTTGTAGGAAAGCATTTTAAGGGGCTAAAAATATATAATCTCAATAGTAAGCTGCTTTAATATTTAATCTGTACAAATATAATAAGCTTCTTTCCATTAAAATGTGGTTTTATAAATTTTTACTGCACTCTCATTAAAAACTTATTTGACCAATTGATTCATGGAAAAAAACTGATATGTGCAGAAGGAAAAAAAATCAGTGATGAGGTCCAACAAGTGCAGAAATTTTCTAATAACTCTGTACACATACCACCTAGACCAGGGTAGCACCTAAATCTAACTTAATAAATGGATCCACAATACAGGAGGCAGCTGCTCCAGAAGACATCTGTCTTTTCCAGTTGGAAAATTATACATTTTCAGTGTAAAAGAAGAAAACGTCCATCAGAGCAGTAGGATTTCCAGCATGACTTGCTGATTAGGACTTATGCAAAAATCACATCTTGCATGGTTGACTAGACGCGTATTTTCTCCTTTGCCAAATCAGCATATCTAGCAAAGATGCTTCTCAAGATTTGAATCAGTATGGAATATTAGATCAGCTGCTTCCTGAAGCTTTTTACTTACTATTAATGGGAAAAAACTCAGAACATATAGTGTCCATGCTTCTCGTTTTAAAGATTAATGAAGCCAGGGCACCTAAAATTCAGAGTCAGGCATAAAATTTAGGTTACCTTACTGCCAAGTGTTGCATTTCCCCTTGTTGCCGTTGGCAATAATAAAATTCAAATCAGTTGATATATTTAATATATGCATCTTTCAAAGATCTTACAACTAAGGTGTAGAGTCTTACCAACTAGGGACTGAAATCCCTGGACTTGGGTGAAGGGCAACCAAGGAAGATGTCTGGAGACCTTGAGTAATTAAATACAAACCCTTCATCAGCTGGTGAATATGTGCCCTTACCATTAGATTAATAATAAAACCTGCCCTTTCTGGAGACTTCCTTTCTAAATATTGCCAAGATCTCAATGGGGCTTACAAGTAATGTACTTACAAGAATGGATGTGTGCTTGGACTCAGCTCCAGCCGGAAGCATGTTTTCTGCTATTACTGTTGGGAAAACTGAAACCTATAAACTTTACTTGGGACATTTTTGTCAAGTGTATTTTTGTACCAGGCTTAACGAAAGAACAAAAAACATTTATTGTGTCACCCAACTGCAGCCCACAAATGCTGTTCTATGTATATTTCCTTTGCTTGCATGCTAAGTCACTTCAGTCATTTCTGACTCTTTGCAACCCTGTGGACTGTACCTGCCAGGCTTCTCTCTCCATGGGATTCTCCAGGCAAGCATACTGGAGTGGGTGCCATGCCCTCCTCCAGGGGATCTTCCCAACCCAGGGATCGAACCTGTGTCTCTTACATCTGCATTCGCAGGCGGTTCTTTACCACTAGCGCCACCTGGGAAGCCCCTGTGTAGTTGCTAACCAATTTTTCTTTAGAGCCTTCACTGTGAGTGTCTCTCTGAATCAATGCTAGTCTGCACATCTGCTGTCTCTCCGTGCCTGCCTTTGCTCTGTTGGTCTTAGCCATCAGCTATACTTCCTGCTCATCCTACCATGGTCTGTGCGTGCTCCCAAACCACTGATAGCATCCCGTTAATTCCACCACCAACCTGTTTCCACATCTCTGGTCTTTCCCTCCTTGGCCAGTTCTGAATAGATTCATTTTGTGTCTAGCTCTTCCTGTGTGGTGTTTCAGATAGGGTCCTCTCATTATTACCATGTTCTTTTTTCACGAGTGTACGAGCACAAGGAGTGTGAACAGTGATCTCACCAATCTCTGACACACCTATTCATTCCAGCACCCCGGCTCTGAAGCAAAGCTTGTCTGACCCTGATGGAAACATTCTTCATTCGTGGTGCGTTTTCTCTGAAGAAGCCTAATTTCAATCGCGTCTACCTGTCCGTTGTGTCCACATACCTGTTCTCTGAATCTGCGTCTCTATTCCTGCCCTGCAAACAAGTTCATCTGCACCATTTTTCTAGATGTTAATTTTTTTTTTTTTTAGGATAGAGTCAATAGAGTCAAAATTTTAAAGATGAAGCAGTTTTTGACTAAACAGTTTTTCTTTTCTTTTTTTTTTTTTTTTTGCATTCAGGGTTCACTTTTTAAAATATAAATTTATTTTAATTGGAGGTTAATTACTTTACAATATTGTATTGGTTTTGCCATACATTAACATGAATCCGCTACAGGTATACACGTGTTCCCCATCCTGAAACCCCTTCCTTCCTCCCTTTTCTTAAGGAGCTAGTAATGTCCTTAAAAAACATGAAGATGTGACTTAAGTGCTTTACCAGCACTTCAGAAGTGATCAGACTTTTCGCCCTTGATTCATCACTTCCCTTCCCTCTATTTTTTCTTGTCTTTCTTGGCACAGTCAAAGAGTCCACCTCTTGACAGAAAACCCACGTGTAGTTTTTCAGGCCTGATCATAAGCAATGACAAAGACTTTCTCCACACCAGACTTGGAGCAAAGTCAGTACACTACTGTGTCTAAAGGGTGCCGCAGTAAGAGGTTCAGGTGCCTCTGGCCCTTCACTTTCTCTGCAAATAGCTCAGCTCCAGGTTTTTGGGTATCTGAGGTCTGGGGCAGAGCTCTTAGGAGAGGATAGGAAAACCTTGAAGATACCTTTCTCCACTCCGATTCATGCTTATTCAAGTCTCTGAAGTTGAGTCTGACACCGCTGCATGCCAAGGAGTTTCTCAAACTACATGTGTATTTAGAGGAAGAGAACCACTGCACTCCTGAGATTTAGGAGAATCTTTAAAACTCAGAAAGATCACAAAAATACAAATGATTCTAAGCCTCTCTCCTGGGTTACAAGCCCACAGAACTAGCTATGAGAAAAATGAACTCAGCTTCCGACAGCCATAGTGTCTTTTTCCAAGCTGTCTTTTTTCAGGCTTTGCCAGTTTTGTTTTTTTTTTTTGCATATACTCTCTTTGTTTTTAATTTGAGGCTTATTGAATGTTTTTCACCCTTTTTATTGAGAAACAATTGACATACATCACTGCATAAGTTTAAGGCTTATAGCATGATCATTTGATTTATAGATACTGTGAAATGATTATAGTAGGTTCTGCTAACATCCATCTTCTTATATAGATACAATAAAAAGGAAAGAAAGAAGAAAAGAATAAAGGGGGAAATGTCTCCTTGTGATGAGAATTCATGATTTACTCTCTTAACAACTTTCCTGTGTGCCATAAGTGAGAGCATACAGGATTCACGTTTCTCAGTTACCATTTCAACTGGAACTGTTCAAAATCTGAAAGAAGCTCTGTCATGACATCTGGAAGTTGCTTTCAAAGGTTTCCAGCTGTGTTTGCAAATTAGAACTTCAGTTTGGTCCAATAATGTAGACGACTTCTATGCTCCAATTATTTTAGCCACAGATCAGCTTTTCTGCCAGTAACTTAGCCAAATTTAGTACAATCACAAAAGAGAGGGCTTTTTATCAAACAGTCAACAGCAACAACAATTTCATACTTTGCTGACAGCTAAAAAGCAGGCCTGTAAAATATTGAAAAGCAATGCTTTAGAAACAATTTCCTACCTGGTGAAATATATTTGATGCTATTTCGATTAGGTCCTAGACCATTAAACATTTTCAGAGACTAACGGAGTAGTTTTCTTTTGATGACATGACTTTATAATAATAGGCACTACATTTTCTAAGGGCTGTTCTTTTAGCATCATCATAGGTTATTCACCCATGTGTTTTGGTATTTAGAAAATAGTCCAGATCAGTGTTTCTGAATTTAATTTATAATATAGTCAAACTCCAGCAGCAGGGAAAACAAGTAGAAAAAAATTGAGCAGTATTAAATAAGAAGACAGCGAGGAGACATTAAGCATGAGGCTATGGAGTTTTACTTTGTTTTTGTGTCATATCACAGTTGGGAAGCATAGTACTACTTCATAATTTTTAGATGTTGCTGAAGTTCATCACTGCCTTTAGCATTAATGCTGTGATTTTAGGTCTTGTTTATTCAAGCCTTAGCCCTGTGGAGTTCTCCTAATGTGCTGGTTATGTTCATTTGTTAATGCTTTTTCATCTTACATGACTCTTCTTTTTGGCCTGTTGAAGGAGAATATAAGTTGTTCCATTATTTCACACAGAAACATCTTAAAGAATAATATAATTACTACTCAAGCAACTGTAATTTATTAAAGGCCTAAAACAGCAGTATGCACTATTAAGAATGCAATAGAAGTATGTATCAGTTAGGAAGTTTTCAACTGAATATTTAAGTAATAGAATATTTAAGTAAGTGTTAAAAACTGAGAAAACTTACATTTTTCTATGTTATTAACAAAAGAAGTCCTGATGCAGGGCAATAGTAGAGTTGATGCGTGCCTGCTCTGCCGCTCAGTGGTGTCTGACTCTGTGACCCCATGGACTGTAGCCTGCCAGGCTCCTCTGTTCATGGAATTTTCCAGGCAAGAATTCTGGAGTGGGGTGCCATTTCCTACTCCAGTGGATCTTCCAGACGCAGGGAATGAACCCGCATCTCCTGTGTCTCCAGGCAGATTCTTTACCACTGCACCACCTGGGAAGCCCAGGAAGATTGATATTAGCTAATAAATATACTCAGAGAACAAGTCCCATTCTTTGTTTGTCCCATTCTTTGTTTACCATCTTCACTCTCATTTTCAAGATGAGTACAACATCTTCACACAACATCATCTTGAGTCAGAAAAGAAAAAGTGTGTGTGTGTGGGGGTTGTATTATCTTTACTTATTTCTTTTTTATTGAGAAAGAAAAGCTTTTCAGATATCCCTTCCTTTCACACATTTCCTTGCCAGTTCCAATTGGCCAACACTGTACCACATGTCGGAGAAGGCGATGGCACCCCACTCCAGTACTCTTGCCTGGAAAATCCCATGGATGGAGGAACCTGATAGGCTGCAGTCCATGGGGTCACGAAGAGTCGGACCCGACTGAGAGACTTCACTTTCACTTTTCACTTTCATGCATTGAGAAGGAAATGGCAACCCACTCCAGTGTTCTTGCCTGGAGAATCCCAGGGACGGGGTAGCCTGGTGGGTTGCCGTCTATGGGGTTGCACAGAGTCGGACACGACTGAAGTGACTTAGCAGCAGCAGAGGGAGATAGGCTCTGACACATGGGATGAACTGTGCAGTTAGCTGGGGAGGGGGAAGAGCGGATACCAAAGTATTAAGCAGTGATTTTGTTTTGTTGTTTAGTTGCTAAGTTGTGTCCAACTCTTTTACAACCCCATGGATTGTAACTCACCAGGCTTCTCTGTCCATGGGATTTCCCAGGTAAGAATACAGGAGTGGATTGCCATTTCCACTCCAGGATAACTTCCCAACTCTAGGATCGAACCCACATCTCCTTCATTGGCAGGTGGATTCTTTCCCACTGAGCCACCAGGGAAGCCCCATTTAGTAATAACTGTCTCAAAGGACTAACTGTGTATATGTATAACTGATTCACTTTGCTGTAGAGCAGAAACTAACACAACATTGTAAAACAAGTATACTCCAATAAAAATTAATTTAAAAAAAGAATCTATAGTCGTATTAGTATATAACAATTCAAAGGATACGAATTTAGACATTTATGTTCAATATATTGATGTAAATATGTATAATTCTGAACAATTGACCACTAAGAAAGATGATTCTGGTAAAAAGATACAGGGTGAACTCAGAAGGGACAGGAAGGACTGAGGCATAGGGGCTTACTCACATGAGGCTGAGTCAGAAGGTAACTTTTCTAGATTTCTGCCTTAAGAGAAGTGATCAGGAAATGTATAAGCCTGTGGTAACTGAAATTGAAGGAATATTTTTGGATGGAAAAAGAAAGGCAAGATTATATGATGATTAGATATAAGAGATTGAAAAACTGTTTTTTTAAAAAAGTTATCTCCTACTCTGTAATAGAACAATAATGACATCTCAGAAAAAGGTCTATTGCAAAAACTTAAAAGGAAGGTCAAATAATGCCAAGCTTGAGATAAGCTAATCTGAGGAGTTGAGTGAAGCTTCAGCTCTAAACATTCAATGAAAATCATGTAGAAGTGAAATCAGGAGTAAGATTCCTTATGACTTATCTACAAAGATGCCATTTTTGGAGGGCAGTAAGGTTAAACGTTATACGTTAACATGCAGAGGACACATTCATGTTCAAAAAACCCTTAGGTGTGGAACTGTGCCTTCATCAGTATTCACAATTAAGTGTCCTTATCTGTTGCTGATCAGTTTAATTTCTTCAAATGTAGAAAAATAAGCAAATATGAAATTATGTGGAGATTTTATCGTCTGGGCACCTCCTACTCTCCCTGGCATCCTGCACTCAGCTCATGCCACCCTGACCTTCTGTTTCCTGAGACACCAAGCCTGTTACACTTGCTTTTGCCCTTGTTGTTCTCTTGCCTGAATCCTCTACTTGAATACCAGCTCTATCACTTTCTAGCTGTGTGAATTTCAAAAAGGTATTTAACATTTCTGTGCCCTATTTTCCAAATTTGAAGTAAGGATAATATATACATGTGGGGCTTCCCTGATGGTTCCGCAGGTAAAGAATCCACCTGCCAATATGGGAGATGTAGGAAAAACGGGTTCGATCCCTTGGTTGGAAAGGAAATGGTAACCCGCTCCAATATTCTTGCCTGGAGAATCCCATGGACAGAGGAGCCTGGTGGGCTATATAGTCCATGGGGTCACCAAGAGTTGGACATGACTTATGGACTGAGCACAACAACAAATACATGCAGTGTGTGTGTGTGTGTGTGTGTGTGTGTGTGTGAATAGTACCTATATATGGTAGTATGTAGCTTTACATATTATACACACACACACACACACACACATATGGGCTTCCCTGGTAGCTCAGCTGGTAAAAATATCTGCCTGTAATGCAGGAAACCCCAGTTTGACTCCTGGGTTGGAAAGATCCCCTGGAGAATGGATAAGCTACACTCTAGTGTTCTTGGCCTTCCCTGGTGCCTCAGACAGTAAAGAATCCACCTGCAATGCAAGCGACCTGTGTTCAATCCTTGGGTTGAGAAGATCCCCTGGAGGAGGGCATGGCAACCCACTCCAGTATTCTAGCCTGCAGAAGTCCCATGGACAGAGGAGTCTGGCAGGTTACAACCCACAGGGTCGCAAAGAGTTGGACACGACTGAGCAACTCAACACAGCACAGCATACATATATATGTATCGATGCATGTATATGTATACATATAGCATGATGTGAATAAATACCCCAAAGTTCTCAAAGACCCGTCTACACATACATAAGCTCAAAGAATTCTCTAACATTAGCTTAAGGATATCTTAAGTTGTGCAGTTGTTCAGACCTGGATCAAAATAAGTAAGAAAAGTTTAGAAACATTCAACTCTGTGAGAGCCACAAATTAGTCTTTTTTGAATCAATATTGTATGATCTGTTTGATGTCAAACCATGCTAGCTGCCACCCACACAACCCCAATAGCTCTTCCCAATTATTGTCTCTTCTGAGAGTCACCAGGCTAGAATTGATTCCTTCCACAGCAGACACCAAAATCCAGAGCCCAAGGCAACGCTCTGCCTCCCTTGTCAGCAGTCTTCCTTGTTACTAGTGACTTATGTCTATTTCTCTGCTTCATTTGTCCTCCTCATTTGGTGTCTGCACACAGCTGGTTCCTGTTTGCCCAGGTCTTACAAAACCATCCTATATTTTGGTGTCTAAGACAGCCTGGGCACTAATTGTTCTGCACAGCTGATGCTGAACTTTAAACACCATCCCTCTGTGTGACCTGATTCTGACATCAGTTCTTGGATGAACCTCCTCCTATGAATTGCTTCGGGGATATCAGATATCCATCTCTGCTTTGATGACAGGCTTCTAGTCCGATATATCTAAATCACAACCATATTTACGTGTTTACTTCTTGGAAGTCACTGTGGTTTTTGATTTGTTATTCTTCTCATTATGAATCCACATATGTTTAACAACTGACTCCCTCCCCCTTTTTGAATTCCAGGTGAAATCTAGTATACAAAAGATAAATGCACTGCTCTGCTTGAATCTGAAGGAGAAGAGTGGGAGTTTTGTGCTCTTCGGTATATCTTCTCCACAGTAAATTATTGTGATATTCCTAATGATTAAAGGAAAATTGAACAAAACCTGGCTATCTCACAAGTATTTTAAATATGGTAATTTGTTCAAATGATGTGGTTATCACAGCAAAATTATTCATATTTTTTCCCAAATGATTTCAAGTACTGTATCTCATTTAATTTCTACAAATGCCTTAGTCATCTATTCATTCAGCAAATATTTGCTGAGGCCCCACTACGTCAGGCATTGCTCTGGAAGCTGGATGTATAAAATTAATGCCTTTACGAGTCAGACGTGAAATTTTGTGTTGCCCGCTTTGACAGATAATGTAACTGCGGTTCATAGGAGTTACATAACTCATCCAAGTTCACATAGCTAGTGTGTAGCAGAGCTGGAAGTACAAATGTTCCCTTTGCAATATTTATAACACAAGGCCCTTTGAATCCATAAGTAATTCACATTTACATTATTGATAACTCTGCTTTTCAAGTGTATTTACCTTTCAGATACCCTTATGTGGCTGTAAACAGTAATTCTGTAATTCAGGATAAATAGAATCAATGGTGTCGGGGACCTGGATTTGATCCCAGGGTTGGGAAGATCCACTGGAGAAGGAAATGGCTACCCACTTCAGTGTCCTTGCCTGGAAAATCCCATGGACAAAGGAGCCTGGTGGGCTGCAGTCCATGGGATCGCGAAGAGTCAGGTACGGCTGAGCAACTAACACTTTCACTTCACTTTCAGAATCAATGGTTGACATAAAGCATATAGCACAATCCTAAGTAAATAGTCATATTTGCTTATAAGTATTACAAATGTTGTAACAAAACTTGATTAACCAATGATAATAAAAATCAAATTTGAAGAAGGATGTATCATTTTTCTTCTCATGCTTATACATGAAATGAAACAGCTAACTGTTGTGTTAAGTTGTGCTTTATTTGGCATTGTGTATTGATAAATAAGCTTGAATCCAACCTATATTTCTTATACCAATACCTGTAAATGAAACTTAACTATTACTTTCATGTAGACAATGGTTCTCCCTGATAAAAGTTTTACTTCTCAGAGAATATTTGACGAAGCACAGAGTCATTTTGGTTGTTCTGCTGGTATCTAGTGAGTGGAGGCCAGGGATGCGCTAACCAGAACAGCTCACAATAAGGAGTTATTCTGCCTAAAATGGCAATAGTACAGAGACTGAGAGATTCTTATCAAGTAGCATGTCTGACAAATTGTGTGAAAAGCCTACATTAAAAAACAACTAGCTTTTTAAAATGAAGAATTAGGGCGGTCCTAAGATGGCGGAGGAATAGGAAGGGAAGACCACTTTCTCCCTCACAAATTCCTCAAAAGATCATTTCAACGCGGAGCAAACTCCACAAAACAACCTCTGAATGCAGGCAGAGGACATCAGGCAACCAGAAAAGCAGATCAGTGTCTTCAAAACCAGGTAGGAAAAAATATAAAAGACGAGAAAAGAGACAAAGGAGGTGGGGAGGGAGCTCCATCCCGGGAAGGGAAGCCCGTCCCGGGAAGGGAATTCTAAGAAGAGAGGTTTCCAAACACAAGGAAACACTCTACCTGCCGAGTCTAAGGCGAGCCTTGGAAACACAGAGGGCAACATAACAGGAAGGAAAAACGAATAAATAATTAAAACCAACAGATTACGAGCCCAACAGTAACTCCCCCAGCGGAAAAGCCGCGCAGACGCCTGCAGCCGCCGCTAGCAAGTGGGGGCAGGGCAGGGAAGCGCGGGAGCCGCGGGCTGCCGCGCTCGGTAAGAAGCGGGCAGAAACGCCCCACGCGTAACCAGAGCGAACGAACTTGGGCGAGCAAACCAGACTGGGGGATAGCTACCACGCGAAAAGCGCGAACATAAGACCCCGCCAGGACCGCACACAGAACAAAGGACTGAACGGAAATAGCCGGCTGCAGACCATCCCCCGCTGGGGACAGGCAGCCAGAGCTGTAAGGGCTGGAAAGGGGCAATCGCAGCCCCGGAGAGACTACCTGAAAAGCGGCAGGCAGGCTTCTTTGCTGAGACTTCAGGGGATGCAGGACAGTCACCACCCGCCTCACAAGGAGCGCCAGCAGTACACCCGGAAAACTGAGCAGTAGAAACAGAGAAGGGGACAAGTCCCGGCGACCGCGCTCGCCAAGCTCCCGAGCTGCTCGGACCCGGGAGGGGCGCAGAGCGCAGTCCCAAACAAGTTTGTGCCTCTGAGGGTTACCTGGGCGCCAAAACCGAGCGGCTTGGACCGGGGAGGTGCACGAAGCCTGGGGCCAGCCTCGGATGGTTCCTGGCTGAGCTCCGTGGAGCCGGAGCGGTTTGTGCGTCGTGGGGGGAGACAGGTCCAGCGGGGTTGAGACGCTGTGTGCCCACGACAGTGCCATTTGTTTGCAGCATCCCCCCCCTCCCCACAGCGCGACTGAACTAGTGAGCCTAAAAAAAAAAAAAAAAAAGTGTCCTCCACCGCCCCCATGTGTCAGGACGGAATTCAGACCCTGAAGAGACCAGCAAACAGAAGCTAAACAGAGGGAAACGCCTTGGAAGTGACCAACACGGCCCACAACATCAGAGAAGGGCCAGATATATCTTCACAATTTTTACAATCATTCCTTTTTTTTTTTCTTTTTTTTCTCAAACTTTTTTTTAACTGTTAAGTCTTCTATTTCTCTACTTTATATTTCTATAACTATTACTTTTCAAAAAAAAAAAAAAGACTCTACTTTTTTAAAGCAAACACCATATATAGTCTTCGCGTGGTTGTTGTTGGTATTTCATTTTTAATCTTGGGTTTTTTTTTTTTTTCTTATATATATTTTTTTCCTTATTTTTTTTCCTTATTTCTTTTTCTTAATATTATTATTATTATTTTTAATCTTTTCTCTTTTTTTTCTTTCTTCCTTCTGCTTCGTATCTTTAACATTGTATTTTTGAAAATCTAACCTCTACTCTAGGTTTTTAATCTTTGCTTTTTGGCTTTTGTTGTCAATCTTGTACATTTCATAACCCAGTCTTACCTGACAGCGAGATTACTGGCTTGACCACTCTCTCCTCCTTTTGGACTCTCCTTTTTCTCCACCAGGTGGCCTCTGTCTCTCCCCACCCCCACCGCCCCATCTCTTCTATATCCAACTCTGTGATTCTCTGTGTGTTCTAGATGGTGGAGAGCACCTAAGGAACTGATTACTGGCTGGACCTGTCTCTCTCCTTTTCATTCCTCTCTCTTACCCTCCTGGCAACCTCTGTCTACTTCCTCTCTCTCCTCTCCCCTGTATAACTCCGTAAATACCGCTGAGAGGTCCAGACTATGGAGCGCACATAAGGAAGTGACTATTGACGAGCTTGCTCTCTCCTCTTTTGATCTCACCGCATCTCATTCCAATCACCTCTAACTACCCCCTCCCTCTTCTCTTCTCCATGTAACCCAGTGAACCTCTCTGGGTGCCCCTCAATGTGGAGAAACCTTTCATCTTTAGCCTAGATACTATATCATTGGTGCTGTATAGATGGAGAAGTCTAGAGACCACTGTAAAAATAAAACCGAAAACCAGAAGCAGGAGGCTTAAGTCCAAAGCTTGAGAACATCAGAGAACTCCTGAATTCAGGGAACATTAAGCAATAGGAGCTCATCAAATGCCTCCAAACCTACACTGAAACAAAGCTCCACCCAAGGGCCAACAAGTTCCAGAGCAAGACATATCACACAAATTCTCCAGCAACACAGGAACACACCCCTGAGCTTCAATATACAGGCAGTTCAAAGTTACTCCAAAACTTTAGACGTCTCATAACCCATTACTGGTCACTCCACTGCACTCCAGAGAGAAGAAACCCAGCTCCACCCACCAGACCTCCAACACAATCTTCCCTAACCAGGAAACCTGGACAAGCCACTGATACAACCCCACCCACAGTGAGGAAGCTCCACAATAAAGAGAACTCCACAAATTACCAGAATATAAAAAGGCCATTCCAAACGCAGCAATATAACCAAGATGAAGAGACAGAGGAATACCCAACAGGTAAAGGAGCAGGAGAAATGCCCACCAAACCAGACAAAAGAGGAAGAGATAGGGAATCTACCTGAGAAAGAATTCCGAATATTGATAGTGAAAATGATCCAAAATCTTGAAGTCAAAATGGAATCACAGATAAATACCCTAGAGACAAGGATTGAGAAGATGCAAGAAAGGTTCAATAAGGACCTAGAAGAAATAAAAAAGAGTCAATATACAATGAATAATGCAATAAATGAGATCAGAAACACTCTGGAGGCAACAAATAATAGAATAACGGAGGCAGAAGATAGGATTAGTGAAATAGAAGACAGAATGGTAGAAATAAATGAATCAGAGAGGAAAAAAGAAAAACGAATTAAAAGAAATGAGGACAATCTCAGAGACCTCCAGGACAATATGAAACGCTCCAACATTCGAATTATAGGAGTCCCAGAAGAAGACAAAAAGAAAGACCATGAGAAAATCCTTGAGGAGATAATAGTTGAAAACTTCCCTAAAATGGGGAAGGAAATAATCACCCAAGTCCAAGAAACCCAGAGAGTCCCAAATAGGATAAACCCAAGGCGAAACACCCCAAGACACATATTAATCAAATTAACAAAGATCAAACACAAAGAACAACTATTAAAAGCAGCAAGGGAAAAACAACAAATAACACACAAGGGGATTCCCATAAGGATAACAGCTGATCTCTCAATAGAAACTCTTCAGGCCAGGAGGGAATGGCAAGACATACTTAAAGTGATGAAAGAAAATAACCTACAGCCCAGATTACTATACCCAGCAAGGATCTCATTCAAATACGAAGGAGAAATCAAAAGCTTTACAGACAAGCAAAAGCTGAGAGAATTCAGCACCACCAAACCAGCTCTCCAACAAATTCTAAAGGATATTCTCTAGACAGGAAACACAAAAAGGGAGTATAAACCCGAACCCAAAATAATAAAACAAATGGCAACGGGATCATACTTATCAATAATTACCTTAAACGTAAATGGATTGAATGCCCCAACCAAAAGGCAAAGACTGGCCGATTGGATACAAAAACAAGAACCCTCTATATGCTGCTTACAAGAGACCCACCTCAAAACAAGGGACACATACAGACTGAAAGTGAAGGGTTGGAAAAAGATATTCCATGCAAATAGAGACCAAAAGAAAGCAGGAGTGGCAATACTCATATCCGATAAAATAGACTTTAAAACAAAGGCTGTGAAAAGAGACAAAGAAGGCCACTACATAATGATCAAAGGATCAATCCAAGAAGAAGATATAACAATTATAAATATATATGCACCCAATATAGGAGCACCGCAATATGTAGGACAAATGCTAACAAGTATGAAAGGGGAAATTAACAACAACACAATAATAGTGGGAGACTTTAATACCCCACTCACACATATGGACAGATCAACTAAACAGAAAATTAACAAAGAAACGCAAACTTTAAATGATACATTAGACCAGTTAGACCTAATTGATATCTATAGGACAGTTCACCCCAAAACAATGAATTTCACCTTTTTCTCAAGTGCTCATGGAACCTTCTCGAGGACAGATCACATCCTGGGCCATAAATATAACCTTGATAAATTCAAAAAAATCGAAATCATTCCAAGCATCTTTTCTGACCATAATGCACTAAGATTAGATCTCAATTACAGGAGGAAACCTATTAAAAATTCCAACATATGGAGGCTGAACAACACGCTTCTGAATAACCAACAAATCACAGAAGAAATCAAAAAAGAAATCAAAATATGCATAGAAACTAATGAAAATGAAAACACAACAACCCAAAACCTGTGGGACACTATAAAAGCAGTGCTAAGAGGAAAGTTCATAGCAATACAGGCATACCTCAAGAAACAAGAAAAAAGTCAAATAAATAACCTAACTCTACACCTAAAGCAACTAGAAAAGGAAGAATTAGAGAACCCCAGAGTTAGCAGAAGGAAAGAAATCTTAAAAATTAGGGCAGAAATAAATGCAAAAGAAACAAAGGAGACCATAGCAAAAATCAACAAAGCCAAAAGCTGGTTCTTTGAAAGGATAAATAAAATTGACAGACCATTAGCCAGACTCATCAAGAAGCAAAGAGAGAAAAATCAAATCAATAAAATTAGAAATGAAAATGGAGAGATCACAACAGACAACACAGAAATACAAAGGATCATAAGAGACTACTATCAGCAATTATATGCCAATAAAATGGACAACCTGGAAGAAATGGACAAATTCTTAGAAAAATACAATTTTCCAAAACTAAACCAGGAAGAAATAGACAATCTTAACAGACCCATCACAAGCACGGAAATTGAAACTGTAATCAGAAATCTTCCAGCAAACAAAAGCCCAGGTCCAGACGGCTTCACAGCTGAATTCTACCAAAAATTTCGAGAAGAGTTAACACCTATCCTACTCAAACTCTTCCAGAAAATTGCAGAGGAAGGGAAACTTCCAAACTCATTCTATGAGGCCACCATCACCCTAATACCAAAACCTGACAAAGATACTACAAAAAAGGAAAACTACAGGCCAATATCACTGATGAACATAGATGCAAAAATCCTCAACAAAATTCTAGCAATCAGAATCCAACAACACATTAAAAAGATCGTACACCATGACCAAGTGGGCTTTATCCCAGGGATGCAAGGATTCTTCAACATCCGCAAATCAATCAATGTAATTCACCACATTAACAAATTGAAAAATAAAAACCATATGATTATCTCAATAGATGCAGAGAAGGCCTTTGACAAAATTCAACATCCATTTATGATAAAAACTCTCCAGAAAGCAGGAATAGAAGGAACATACCTCAATATAATAAAAGCTATATATGACAAACCCACAGCAAACATTATCCTCAATGGTGAAAAATTGAAAGCATTTCCCCTTAAGTCAGGAACAAGACAAGGGTGCCCACTTTCACCACTACTATTCAACATAGTTCTGGAAGTTTTAGCCACAGCAATCAGAGCAGAAAAAGAAATAAAAGGAATCCAAATTGGAAAAGAAGAAGTAAAACTCTCACTGTTTGCAGATGACATGATCCTCTACATAGAAAACACTAAAGACTCTACCAGAAAATTACTAGAGCTAATTAATGAATATAGTAACATTGCAGGATATAAAATCAACACACAGAAATCCCTTGCATTTGTATACACTAATAATGAGAAAGTAGAAGAAGAAATTAAGGAAACAATTCCATTCACCATTGCAACAAAAAGAATAAAATACTTAGGAATATACCTACCTAAAGAAACTAAAGACCTATATACAGAAAACTTTAAAACACTGATGAAAGAAATCAAAGAGGACACTAATAGATGGAGAAATATACCATGCTCATGGATCGGAAGAATCAATATAGTGAAAATGAGTATATTACCCAAAGCAATTTACAAATTCAATGCAATCCCTATCAAGATACCGGCGATATTTTTCACAGAACTAGAACAAATAATTTCAAGATTTGTATGGAAATACAAAAAACCACGAATAGCCAAAGCAATCTTGAGAAAGAAGGATGGAACTGGAGGA
This sequence comes from Oryx dammah, assembly GCF_014754425.2. Lineage (NCBI taxonomy): Eukaryota > Metazoa > Chordata > Mammalia > Artiodactyla > Bovidae > Oryx > Oryx dammah. The sequence goes on along the minus strand of NW_024070195.1, from coordinate 29,314,377 downwards.
ATCAATTTGCCTGACTTCAGGCTCTACTACAAAGCCACAGTCATCAAGACAGTATGGTATTGGCACAAAGACAGACATATAGATCAATGGAACAAAATAGAAAGCCCAGAGATAAATCCACATACATATGGACACCTTATCTTTGACAAAGGAGGCAAGAATATACAATGGAGTAAAGACAATCTCTTTAACAAGTGGTGCTGGGAAAACTGGTCAACCACTTGTAAAAGAATGAAGCTAGATCACTTTCTAACACCGCACACAAAGATAAACTCAAAATGGATTAAAGATCTAAATGTAAGACCAGAAACTATAAAACTGTTAGAGGAGAACATAGGCAAAACACTCTCTGACATAAACCACAGCAGGATCCTCTACGATCCACCTCCCAGAATTCTGGAAATAAAAGCAAAAATAAACAAATGGGATCTAATTAAAATTAAAAGCTTCTGCACAACAAAGGAAAACATAAGCAAACTGAAAAGACAGCCTTCCGAATGGGAGAAAATAATAGCAAATGAAGCAACTGACAAACAACTAATCTCAAAAATATACAAGCAACTCCTGCAGCTCAATTCCAGAAAAATAAACGACCCAATCAAAAAATGGGCCAAAGAACTAAATAGACATTTCTCCAAAGAAGACATACGGATGGCTAACAAACACATGAAAAGATGCTCAACATCACTCATTATTAGAGAAATGCAAATCAAAACCACAATGAGGTACCACTTCACACCAGTCAGAATGTCTGCGATCCAAAAATCTGCAAGCAATAAATGCTGGAGAGGGTGTGGAGAGAAGGGAACCCTCCTACACTGTTGGTGGGAATGCAAACTAGTACAGCCACTCTGGAGAACAGTGTGGAGATTCCTTAAAAAATTGCAAATAGAAATACCTTATGACCCAGCAATCCCACTGTTGGGCATACACACAGAGGAAACCAGAATTGAAAGAAACACATGTACCCCAATGTTCATCGCAGCACTGTTTATAATAGCCAGGACATGGAAACAACCTAGATGTCCATCAGTAGATGAATGGATAAGAAAGCTGTGGTACATATACACAATGGAGTATTACTCAGCCATTAAAAAGAATACATTTGAATCAGTTCTGATGAGATGGATGAAACTGGAGCCAATTATACAGAGTGAAGTGAGCCAGAAAGAAAAACACCAATACAGTATACTAACACATATATATGGAATTTAGGAAGATGGCAATGATGACCCTGTATGCAGGACAGCAAAAAAGACACAGATGTGTATAGCGGACTTTTGGACTCAGAGGGAGAGGGAGAGGGTGTGATGATTTGAGAGAATGGCATTGAAACATGTATAATAACATGTAAGAATCGAAATGCCAGTCTATGTCTGATGCAGGATATGACACGCTTGGGGCTGACGCGCGGGGATGACCCAGAGAGATGTTGTGGGGAGGGGGGTGGGAGGGGGGTTCATGTTTGGGAACGCATGTACACCTGTGGTGGATTCATGTCAATCTATGCCAAAACCAATACAGAATTGTAAAGTAAAAATTAAAAATAAATAAATAAATTTAAAAAAAAAAATGAAGAATTAGAATAACATCCAGAGAAGGCAATGGCACCCCACTCCAGCACTCTTGCCTGGAAAATCCCATGGACGGAGGAGCCTGGTGGGCTGCAGTCCATGGGGTCCCTAAGAGTCGGACACGACTGAGCGACTTCACTTTCACTTTTCACTTTCATGCATTGGAGCAAGAAATGGCAACCCACTCCAGTGTTCTTGCCTGCAGAATCCCAGGGATTGGGGAACCTGGTGGGCTGCTGTCTATGGGGTCGCACAGAGTCAGACACGACTGAAGCGACTTAGCAGCAGAATGAAAAGTGAAGTCACTCAGTCGTGTCCGACTCTTTGCGACCCATGGACTGTAGCCCACCAAGCTCCTCCATCCATGGGATTCTCCAGGCAAGAATAGTGGAGTGGGTTGCCATTTGCTACAGATAGACATCACTTAGTCTTTACCTAGAAATGGTTTATTCATTTTTGTTCATTACAACATCATTCATAAGGGTGAAAATGAAATATAATAAATGCCCATCAATAATAAAATGATTGATCAAATTATAATAGAAGCACATCAAGGAATGTCTTTCAGCCCTTTAAAAGTGAGTTAGATCTATACTAGTTAGAAAGAGTGAGATTTGTTCATTTTAGCACTTCTTTCTCACTTCCTTTGCTTTGACAAATAAATTTAGCAGTATGTTATATATGTGAATAAAAAGGAGAACATTAATAAACATCAATGAGTTTATTTTTAATATAAAATCTTTAAAACCTAATAAATGTTCATAAATAAAGTTTGCATAATGTTGGTATTACCTTATGAACCATAAAACTGAGATAAATTTATACATACTAACTTGTAAAAGTTTTCCAGATATTGTTTTAATTAAAAAGAAAAATCACGTGACCATACAATGATTTAATTTTCATTGGGTAGTTTCTGCTGAGGGTTGTGGTAAACTGGGCAGAGAGATCACTGTCTTCATTTCTTAAGTAACTTGGATTTATAAATTTATAAATCTTATATAAATGTATAAATTTATAAAAAACTTATAAATTTGGATTTCCATCAGTCATATTTAGGATTGGAGTCCTGATAAAAGGGATACCCATGTAATTTAACACATTATCAGAGTCCAGGGCAGATCAAAATAGATATAAATTATATGTTTTACATTATTGCCATTCTCTCTCTCTCTCTCAACTTTTGTTTGGTATTTCAAAAAAAAAAAAACATATACAGAGAGAGGAACTCAGAATAAATATCTTGTAGATAGGTTCTTATGAAAATATTGTAAAATAGATAGGAGAGAGAATTACTGGCAAATAGAATTGAAGTATGGAAATTTTACATCCAGATATAACTATTTATTAAATAATTAAAGATTGTATTTAAGCTAAATAAAGGTGGAGTGAAGAGTTTTCATCTAAAAACAAAAAAGTGAACTTATCCTTACTTAAAAGCAACTTTCTCCAAAGAACAGGACAAATACTATGCTTAGCTTGAAAAACACTTTATAACAGATGACTTCTACTTTTTGATTTCAAATTCTTCTCAGAAAAGCACTCTAAAATGAGCTTTTTGTAGGACGAATCATAAATAGAAGCAATGACAAGAGGTGTCTTTCTCTCAGTGTTCATTGCCATTGTCTGACCTTCAAGCATATGGAGAGAATCTGGATTTGTGGTCTGTACCTTTTGACATAAACTATGCTGAACACATGGCCTTTCCAAAAATACTTCAGGGAACAGTTCTCTGAGTATCATTCATCATCTCTTGCCACAATGACATCTCATTGCATAGGGAAGCTAAATTGTTGCTATGAGATGGAGAGTTGATGGAGAATAGGAGAAAAGTTAACATAGTAGCTAATAAAGGGCGTTTGAAGATACTCTTCAATGATATTGGTATATTTTGCTAACAATGCACCACACATTACATGAGCTAAAGCTTTGTGAACACAAGCAGGGGGGCACATATGCTTCTTTTCTTGGAACTTTGTTTATTTATGTATGTGATAATGCTTCTGCTTACAGAGGAAGTCTGATCAAACATATTTATGAAAATTAGGTTTAAATATACACATCTTGGAAACAGATTAAGTAAACATTATGCCTAATGTACTAATAGGGGCTTCCCTGGTGGCTCAGATGGTAAAGAATCTGCCTGCAATGCAGAAGACCCAGGTTCGATCTGGGTTGGGAAGATCCTCTGAAGAAGGAAATGGCTATGCACTCCAGTATTCTTGCGTGGAGAATTTCATGGACAGAGGAGCCTGGCAATCTACAGTCCATGGGGTCCCAAATAGTCGGACAAAACCGAGTGACTAACACATACACATACCTACCTATAATGTACTAATATCTTTTAGGTCTTCAGTTGACAAGGTAAGAAAATAAAATATTTCTTTTCAATTTAAGCTAAATATATAACATTATTTTAAATGTGTTCAGATAAACTGGATTTATTTTTTCCTAAAAAGAGTAAAAATATTTTGGAGTAATTTTTATGCAAAGATTTTCATTCTATTTCCTTCTCATATGTGCTGTCATTCAGTTGTATCCAACTCTTTGTGACCCCACAGACTGTAGCCTGCCAGACTCCTTTGTCTATGGGATTTCCTAGGCAAAAATACTGGAGTAGGTTGCCATTTCTACTAAGGTATCAACATCATGTTAGATCCTCAAATGCAGATACATGTTGATGGAAAGTTGTTTATAATGTTTGATATACTCCTTGGTTCAAGAAGTTGCTAGAACAACTGAGTAGGCAGCAAGGTGTGCATTTAGACTAGAATATCATATCTTGCTAGTTGATTATTTCCATAAAAACTTGTCAAGGTCAAGCTTTGAATTTGAATCATTAATATAGTTCAAGATGATCCAAGAAATTTACATTTGGAAGATTTGTTTGGGGAAAAAACTGTGTCTAAAAACTATACAGTGCAGGGAAGGTACATACAGAATAGAAGAGAATTCCTTTTTAAGTGACAATGCAGAGAGTGCACGTGCGCTCAGTCCTATCTGATTCTTTGCAACCCCATGGACCGTAGCCTGCCGTGTTCCTCTGTCCATGGGATTTTTCAGGCAAGAATATTAGAGCGGGTTGCCATTTCCTCCTCCAGGGGATCTTCCAGATCCAGGGATTGAACCCAAGTCTCCTGGATTGCAGGCAGATTTTTTACCGGCTGAGCCATCAGGGAAGCCAGACAATGCAGAATCCTGACAATCCAAAATCCAAGTTTTGAAATACTAGAGGTCAACTAGGGATATTTAAAATCTTTTAAAAAATCAATTAATTTTTCTCTTTTATTCACATATTTATATTATTTCATATTTTATTCCATTGTCTTTTCCTCTTGTTTGGTCAACTAATCATTTTTCTCTTTCTTGCTGTGACACCTTCAGTTTCAGCATAACTCACATAGACCAGATCATGGTCCATGATGTATTTTTCTCTCATCATGTCTTTTAGTTCTATGAAAGAATGTTAGACACTACCCTAAGTCTTACACAATAGATAGAAAATGTCATGAAGCAAAGCTTTTTCATAGTATAATATTTCCAAAGGTGTATTTTACAATAACCTAAACCCCATAATTAGCAATCTGGGCAAAAAACTCTTGACATTTTGATTTATAGCATCCATAATTAGAGTGTTCCAAATCCAGTTTCATTAATTACTCTGATATTTTTATAAGTAAATTATATACATCTCACATTGTACATATAGAAAAGTCATAAACCATACCTTTGCTTACCTATATCCTCTTCTAGGGGTTTCTAATCACTAGTCTGCCTAGAAATCAGCTGGGAAGCTTATTAAGAATTTAGATACTTTGGATGCATTCCTGGAAACTTGATTAGACTAGAATGGAAAGATCTGAATTTCAGTAAGCAGGACAGGAAATTCTGAAGCAGGCGGTCAATGGAATGGGTTCATGGAAAAATACTTCCCTCTACTCTGATGTCTTAGTCAGACCTAAGGTAAAAGAAAATTTAAAATATTTCTCAAAGAATTTTACTTTGGACCATAATGCCATAAGGAAAAGCATAATTATCTCCCCAACCCCCATGAACAACTATGAAAATGGGGAAAATACCAAAAAGATAAACTTGTTCAGATATTTAACAACAGGCAAAGTAGGACTGTGCACACTGAGACAACAGAAACAAAATATCCTTATTTTCTTCCTGGAAGCAAGTTTTTGATGGTGAACCCAGGGAGGAGGACCTCATCCAGAAGCTTGAGTTTTCTGGATATTTTCTTCTCCAGTTTTCCATCAGAAGATGGAAAGTGGACTTTGGGGTAACCAGACACCGTGGAACAGAATTCTAGAAGCAAAGGGATATTTAGAAAAAATATCCCCAGAAATCAGTGTAGGGTCCCTTTAAGAATCTGCTAAGTAAAAGGCTGCATATTTGCAGCATTAAACTCTACAAAGCTAGGTGAAGAATATCTGTAGGGTAGAAGGCAAACAATTCCCAGAGCACAGATAACGATGATGGTTCTGCTCCACCCAGCCAAAGTGAGACTACTTAGTTATCACCTGAGACAACAGTGGACTTCCCAGAGGAATTCATGACATCCCAGACGAATACATGCTCTGGTAGTGGGGGTGAAACTATCCCAGAGTGCAGGATACTCTTGAACCATTCAAGGCAACAGTTTTGACCGTCCAAGCAAATGTTAAAAGCAGATCTCAACAGTATCAAATTCAACCACTAGTGGCACGTCCCAGTGTCTGTGCTGTTGGCTGTATAGCTTGCAAATCTTATTCCTGGTCCTCCTGGAGATTATATTATACACACGTGTGTGCTAAATCACTTCAGTCGCATCTGACTCTTTGCAACCCTATAGACTGTAGCCTACCAGGCTCCTCCGTCCTTGGGATTCTCCAGGCAACAATACCGGAGTAGGTTGCCATGCCCTACTCCAGAGAATCTTGGTGACTCAGAGATCGAACCCATGTCTCCTAGGTCTCTCGTATTGGCAGGAAGGTTCTTTACCACTAGTGCCACCTGGGAAGCCGTAAATTATACATAGCTTTCTCTAATACAATTATTCCTCTTTTAAGTATTGAATAGCTAGAATGAATTTTATGTCTGACATTAAGAAACTGATCATATGTACACACAGCTCGTTTCCTATCATGAATTTTATGCCTCAGCTGTATCAAATATTAATACCTCAGTACTTGGAATAAGCATATTCCTTATACTTTTGTACATCAGTCTATATCCTTCCCTTGCTAAAGAACAGTTAGTCATTCTTTAAGATCCTGCTCAAATGATGTCTCTCAAGGTGTTTTTATTTCTGCTTCAGAACTTAGGTTGCCTTCCCTCAGTGTCTTTTCATAGTAATGTTTCTAGATGACTCTCACTGCATGTATAAACTCTCTGTGAGAACTTCTCTTTCTCATAGACAATGAGATCCTCAAAGAGCAAAATGATGTCTTGTGCCTTTTATATTCTCTCAGGGACTAGCACAGGGGCTGAAACCAAGTAGCAGTAATACTATTAGTAATAGAAATACCAGTAATGACAGCACATAGACATAAATATGGTGTGGTCCATGTCTGAGCACTTGACATGAATAAATTATATCATCCAAGATTGAGAGATGTTATACAAATTGAATACTATTATTATTATCCCTGTTTCATAGACACAGAAAGATTTTTAGAAATAATTTCAGAATAAATAGAAAAATTGAACTTAATACTTGGAACAAAACAAAAAGTGACCCCTAGAGGCAACTATGCCTCCACATAGCCCATATCCTTCCAATATCATGGTTTTAGATGCTCTCTTTTTTCTCTCTGGTTAATAACTTGCACTAATTTATCTTCATTCTTCTCTTCTTACACTGAAAAGAGTGACTGACCATATCATGTTTTCTCATATCTTTGTGAATTAACACATAATATTTCCTATTTTGCAGAGCCTTTTACTGAGGGCAATTAAAATACCTAATGTAAAAGTTGGCCCTGAGAAGCAAATGCTACTATTCCTCTTCTATACTCAGGCAAGAACAAAGCTGAATCTTTTCTTTATGAAAAGAATAAAATAACAGCATCTCTTTACTTTAAAGACTGGCAATGCTTATTTGTTATTTCTTAAATAGTTTACTAAAACGTCAGGAAATGACAAATATAAAGTTCTGCCATATGATGGAAACATGAAAAAGCGAAACTGGCTCAGTCGTGTCCAACTCTTTGTGACCCCATGAACTATACAATCCATGAAACTCTCCAGGCCAGTATACTGGAGTGGGAAGCTGTTCCCTTCTCCAGGGAATCTTCCCAACCCAGGAATCAAATCCAGGTCTCCCGCATTGCAGGCAGATTCTTTACCAACTGAGCATGATTACCATCCAAATTAGCGTCCATGTATGTTCTCAGAGACAAAAAGGAACACTAACAAAATCTACGTCTTATTTCTTTGGGTTTAAACATGAAGGATAATTTGAATTGTGTGTTTGGGATAAAAATGATCATTTCTGCTCTTTCATGCTTTAGTACTATAAACAAAATTCTATTGTTTTATATAATCATAAACAAAATTATATTGTTTTGGTGTTATAAACTAAATTATTTTTTTATAAAGGAAGTCAGTATAACTAAGTCTATGAACAAAGCTAATGGAGGTGATGGAATTCCAGTTGAGCTATTTCAAACCCTGAAAGATGATGCTGTGAAAGTGCTGCACTCAATATGCGAGCAAAGTTGGAAAACTCAGCAGGGGCCACTGGAAAAGGTCAGTTTTCATTCCAATCCCAAAGAAAGGCAATGCCAAAGAATGCTCAAACCACCACACAATTGCACTCATCTCACATGCTAGCAAAGTAATGCTCAAAATTCTCCAAGCCAGGCTTCAGCAATACGTGAACCGTGAACTTCCTGATGTTCAAGCTGGTATCAGAAAAGGCAGAGAAACAAGAGATCAAATTGCCAACATCCGCTGGATCACCGCAAAAGCAAGAGAGTTCCAGAAAAACATCTATTTCTGCTTTATTGACTATGCCAAAGCCTTTGACTGTGTGGATCACAATAAACTGGAAAATTCTGAAAGAGATGGGAATACCAGACCACCTGACCTGCCTCTTGAGAAACCTACATGCAGGTCAGGAAGCAACAGTTAGAACTGGACATGGAACAACAGACTGGTTCCAAATAGGAAAAGGAGTACATCAAGGCTGTATATTGTCACCCTGCTTGTTTAGCTTATATGCAGAGTACATCATGATAAATGCTGGGCTGGAAGAAGCAAAAGCTGGAATCAAGATTACTGGGAGAAATATCAATAACCTCAGATATGCAGAAGATACCACCCTTATGGCAGAAAGTGAAGAGGAATTCAAAAGCCTCTTGATGAAAGTGAAAGAGGAGACTGAAAAAGTTGGCTTAAAGCTCAACATTCAGAAAACGAAGATCATGGTATCTGGTCCCATCCCTTCATGGGAAATAGATGGGGAAACAGTGGAAACAGTGTCAGACTTTATTTTTCTGGGCTCCAAAATCACTGCAGATGGTGACTGCAGCAATGAAATTAAAAGATGCTTACTTCTTGGAAGAAAAGTTATGACCAACCTAGATAGCATATTGAAAAGCAGAGACATTACTTTGCCAACAAAGGTCCGTCTAGTCAAGGCTATGGTTTTTCCAGTGGTCATGTATGGATGTGAGAGTTGGACTGTGAAGAAAGCTGAGCATTGAAGAATTGATGCTTTTGAACTATGGTGTTAGAGAAGACTCTTGAGAGTCCCTTGGACTGCAAGGAGAACCAACCAGTCCATTCTGAAGGAGATCAGCCCTGGGATTTCTTTGGAAGGAATGTTGCTAAAGCTGAAACTCCAGTACTTTGGCCACCTCATGTGAAGAGTTGATTCATTGGAAAAGACTCTGATGCTGGGAGGGATTGGGGGCAGGAGGAGAAGGGGACGACCGAGGATGAGATGGCTGGATGGCATCACTGACTCGATGGACATGAGTCTGAGTGAACTCTGGGAGTTGGTGATGGACAGGGAGGCCTGGCGTGCTGCGATTCATGGGGTCGCAAAGAGTAGGACACGACTGAGTGACTGAACTGAACTGACTGATTATGTGTAGGGAAAAACAAGCCATGGAGAATTAATAAAATTAGGTGTATCATCATGGGTTAGGTGTGATTTACTGAACTGATCTCAAATTAACCTCACAGTTAAGGCCATGTTCTAGAACAAATGTTACTGACCTTATTCCTCTAGCAGAACATACAGTAGAGTTCTTAAACCATTTCAGCTTTAGTTTCATTGTCAGTGGATCATACATACAAAAGTGACTTCAAGAACCTCTAAATATATTATTACAGAATAGTGCTCCCTGAGATTGCATGCAATGCCTATGGGGGTGTATTCTAAGAATCTTAACAAAAATACTTTCAAGAAACTTGGATATCCCTTTAAGGTGATACCTACAGCTTTTAATGGAGAAAATAAAAAGTATAATTGAGGAAGGTATAGCTCAAAATGGAATAATAGAAGTTTTTTGATGAGAAGTACTATGTTTTTCTTTCTTTGGTAATGCTTAGCTTTGAAAACCAAGATCATCTTTCACATTGTCAGAAATTATAGTATCTTATATTAATAAGAAAGTAGAATAAAGCTTATGTTTCTTTCTTTAGATTTGTTTAGTTTTATCTGTCTAGATCAGTCTCAGATTATTCCTTTGAACTATAATTTTGCAAATGTCTCAAGGGCAAGTTAAACTCATTATTTATGGTACTTGCTACATAGTGGAAACATTTACCTACATGGATACAGTCCTCACACCAGATTAAGCTAGTGTATCATTTACTATTTCACTTTTCCATGCATTCAAGTTCTCCATTTGGGGTGAAATATGCAATCTGTATTTTAAGCTTCTGTTCTCTGTTCTTCACAGTTTTCATCTACTGTCTAATTCTTTTAGTCTAATTTTTCAATTGCTCTGCTTTCAGGGAAAGTCCCTCTAGTATAGACTCTGTATAATTGATTGTCCCACCCCTTTATAGTAGCAGTTATGCTCTTCATTTTTAATTCTTTAGTTAGACTCTTAAGTGACTCAGATTTCTTTATCTTTCTCATCCAAGTTTATTTTTGTATTTCTGCTTACATGTTTTATTATGTTGTGTTTTAATTTTATAATGTACCTGATTTCTTTAGATTTATAGAACTAACATGAAGTTAAATCAGTTGAAGCTTTGATTTTCTTGTGTTTCTAGATATTTAAAAAATGTGTTTTAATTTTTTATGTTGCAGAATCTTTTTAAGGATCTGATACTCTTTTATTTCCTGTTTAATTTTTTTAGTCTTTTGAGATTATGATGTTCTTGGTATTATGAAGGTATAATCTTGGTGTTATGATGTTCAGGCTTTAGATTTTCTTGGGTTCCCTTAATATTTACTTAAATAAACCAGAACTATTCTGCTAGAAATTAAACCTGTCTATTGATGATTGTAAGTTTACTAGTCCAGTGATTCAACATCCTGAAAGATTTACAAGGGGCCTGGTGCCATGATGACTAGAGATATATTTGAGTCTATATATTTTTTCCGGTTTTGTAAAAGTATCATCCTGAGTCCAATATTTCATATTCACCTTACCTTTTGGCCTAGTCTCCATCCCAGTGTGTGATGTGACCTGCTCAATGCTGAAGCTATGGGTTTATGATAGAACTCTGCTGCTCCGCTAGGGAGAACAAACTCAAGATCCAAACCCTACTTCTGCATTTGGAGTACTCATAATTTTTCTTTAGGATCCCAGTACAGCTCCTTTCAAATGCTATTGATTTACAGTGCAGAGCTATTAGTGTGTTTCCTATCAATTTGGGTGTGTCTCCCCAGCAGATTATGAGTTTCTAAAGAGCATAAACCAAGTGCTTTTCTTCCTGGAATAATTATCTGCTACAATATTGACTGACATAGAGAGTCACAGAAAAAAAAATCTTGGCAAATTTCTATTAAATTCTGAATGCTGAATGAAATACATCTTCATGATAGACTTTAGAATATAATGATGAAACATTTCTTAGTAGCATTAAAACTAAGAGCAAGTAATACAAGCAAAGCCAGTTGATGATGATGATTTTTTTCTGTTTCTTGTTTCATTTCTTCTTTTTTGTTTAGTTTGTTTTATTTCTCTTAGGTAGTATAGTCCACTGCATTATTGTTGAAATTAATAGAACTGAAACTAATTGAATATATTAAATTGCACCAAGTGAATATTTTAGAAGGTAGCTTATAGATTCCTAACCTTTAATAGTCATAAATAGCCAGGACTTGATATAAATTCTTTATTCATTGATCCTTTATTGATCCTTAATATGTAGTTGCTAACACTCAGTTAAAAATGTGTTACTGCTTTTATTTTTTTTTCAGTTTGCTAATATTTTATTGAGAATTTTTGCATCTATGTTCATCATAGATATTGGCTAGCAGTTTTCTTTCTTTTTTTTTTAAATTTTATTTTTTACTTTATTTTACTTTACAATACTGTATTGGTTTTGCCATACATTGACATGAATCCACCACGGGTGTATACAAGCTCCCAATCCTGAATCCCCCTCCCACCTCCCACCCCATATCATCTCTCTGGATCATCCCCATGCACCAGCCCCAAGCATCCTGTATCCTGTATCGAACATAGACTGGCACTTCGTTTCTTACATGATAGTATACATGTTTCAAAGCCATTCTCCCAAATCATCCCACCCTCTCCCTCTCCCTCTCCCTCAGAGTCCACTGCTTTTAAAATATTATTGTATTGTCATATAAGTTAAGAGCCAGAATTGGAGCAAAACAGTTCAGTTAATTCGACACCAGTTCAGGATGGTTTGTTATAATACATCTGGCATAAAAAAGAGGATGAAAAGAAAACATTCATGACAGACTTGAATAGAGGATAGGTTATGAATAAACTGATGACTGCCTGTAGATTTCTCAAAATCAGCCTAGCTGAAATTATACATTTATATTTTCTTAACTTTATAGGCTAAATAGTATCATTTTCAGAGTACATATGGAGAGATTCACCATTTAAACACTATTGAATGCATAAAATTTTTAATTATAATTTTATGCTCCAAAATAGCTATTTTAATACCAGTGTAAAAGGGAGTGTTTTTAAACTATCTTCCTTATATTCCTCTTTAATGATAGTTTGTTTCTATGAGTTTAATTAAATTGACTATACAAAATTGCTGTTTTGTAAACAAAATAATCAAATATTGGCAATTCTATACCATTTAAACTAAATATATTTTATAGTCTAAACTTTTATAAGTAGCTATATGTAACTGCTTCCCATAAAAATTGAGAAAATCTTAAATTGTGTTTTGTTCATGTTTGGGAAGCCCTATTATAAAAAAGAGAGAGAGAGAAACAGTCCTAAATTGTATTTTGTTCATATTCAGGAAGTCCCATTAAAAAAAAGTAGAGAAACAATACTAAATTGTATTTTGTTCATGTCCTTTGGAGGTACAACCTGATGAACTTGATTAATATTTGAAGGATTAAAGATGACTTGGCCTTGACTTAGAGATTTAGATAACACTCTATACCACTTGCAAACTACTTTCAAGAGTAAGTTACTAATGCTTCAGGGAATAATCTTGTATTTATCACTTAAATTTTTTTTTCTCAATGAAAGGTAATATTTGGGTTTTTTAAATCTAAGACCTGGCTGCTGCTGCTATGTAGTTGCTAAGTCGTGTCTGACTCTTTGTGACCCCATGGACTGTACTAGCCCAACATGTTCCTCTGCCCATGGAATTCTCCAGGCAAGAATATTGTAGTGGGTTGCCATTTCTTTCTCCAGGGGATCTTCCCAACTCAGGGACTGAACCCATGTCTCCTGCATTGCAGGCAAATTCTTTACCATTGAACCACCTGGGAAGTATCTAAGATCTAGAAATGCATATTATTTTTATCTTATTTTTCTGTATATTGCAACAAAGCATCATGTTCTTTAAGTACACAGTGCTGTGAAATGAGGTTACAGCTCTAATCTGGGGCTGATTTTTTTTTTTTAATCTCTCACCATCACCACTATATATGCCCAAGTCTATCTTCTTTGCTGAGTTGGGAGACAGTGGTGGTTTCCCTGGGGTGTGTTTTGAGCACTTAATACCTGGTAGAAGACAGAATTTAATTACCTCTGAGTCATAGAAATAGTCGTTGGGAATGTTAAGAACCTAGAAGTATAAGTCACCAAATAGGAGTTCATACTTGACATTAGACCACTTGAATGAACTGTGAAGGTCTAGGGATATTTAATGAAAAGAATGATAAGAGAGAAATAGCAGAAAGAAGAGGTTTCCCCCCAAATTAATAAGTGTTTGTAACAAAGTTGAGCAAGGCAGCAAGTTAAGAATAAGTATTTTTGCAGGAACAGAGAGCAACTCTTTATTAATGGAGGGTCATATACAATGTATAATTGAGGAATGCTAAATTTCCAACTGATACTCTGATGTGGGGGAAGAATTCAACACAGATTTTGATACTGTGAGATGTGCTAGAGAATTAAAGGCACAGATAACCTGAATGATTACCCAAATATCACACAGTCAACAAAATCTGTTAGATGGAAATGTATCTCTGGAATATTCCAGTCCGGAGCTTTTTCTAAAAAGAAAAATGTAACTTTTCCCCTAAAGCATTTTGTTAGAAGTTCAGATGTTGATAGAGTTTAAGACTCCATACATGACCTATGACACCAGACTGCCGACCTCCTGGGATGAGGTTTCTGATTTTGATCAAAGCATACAGAAAGCTGAATTTCATGGCCTATTTGTAACATGCCTGGAAATACTGGGGAGTCACTATAGTTCACTGTACCTGTAGCTTTGAGACCCTATCTATTATTGCCACAACTTCTATTCAAGTCTACTGTTCTCTGATCTTGTCTGTAGACAGTCAAGTCCTGGACTGGAGTCTGATCAAAGCAGTATTTGAAGAAAGAGCTGTTTGACCTGAGTGACAATGACAGCCAGATAACAGACCATCTCAGGTATGCTTTTCAGATTTATTAATCCTCAGTAATGTCGGTTCACATAAATATTATAACAACGAGGGGAAACAACTATTTGTAAAAACTAGAATCTAAAAAAAAAATTGCATACAGACAATTGAACTGGTACATAATTGTCTAATTTCAATTAAGTGGAATGCTTTCGGATAATTCTGCTTGTCTCTAAAACTTTGCCTTCTCCTCTGAATGAAACCAGGATGTGTGGAGATATGAAATGAGTGAATGTGTCATTCTTGATAAAGATGAAAACACTTAGACAAGGAGGGAGGAACCCCTGTTCCAGACTCAGTTTTATATGCAGAAACAAAGGTGAACCCCAAGATTTTTACCTATGATGTATACTCTTTGTATAATCCTCTCCCTTTGAGAAGGGTGGGCCTGGCCTAATCAGGCAAACCCTTTTAAAAGAGCATGTGGAGGTCAGAGGTAGCAAAAATCAACAAATCACCATGTTGTGGAGAGAGCCACATGTTTAGGAATGGCAGTTGATCTCTAGGAGAAAATAATGGCCCCTGGTTGACAATCAGCAAGAAAATACTGACCAAGTTCTACAGATAGAAGAAATTCAATTCTACCAATAATCTGTAAGCTTAGAAGAAGCCCCAAGTCTCAGATGAGATTGTATCCTGTCCAACTTGATTCCAGCCTGAGCAGAAAACTCAATCATGATGTGCCCAGACTCCTGATCTATAGAATAAATGAATAAAGTTGTAAGCATCAAATATTTGATCATTTGTTACACAGCTATAGAGAACTAATAACCTAGTATCACTATTAATTAATGGAGTGACAATCAAGATCTTTTCCTCTCTCTGTGTCTCAGTTTTTTCACTTATATCTTAAGGTTTAAGACTATATCTGCTCTATATTTTAAAAATTCTATGAAATGAAGCTACTTATTCATTATAAGCCTGAAGCCCAGGGAGAAAATAGAGAACTCGAGAATCTACCAGGAGTAAATTCATTACTCTGTTCTTATTGACATTTTATTATATCCAAATGAGCTACAAAGGGCGAAATAGACAGTGGCTCTTTTGAATAGTTAGTTATACCATGAAAGGCTAATAACAAGACAGGAATGAACATATACTTCAGTATATTTGACTCTTGTGAGTAGCCTGTTTGCTTCATACTTATTGTTACTAAGAGAATTTTGCATTGAAATTCCAGGAGACCATTCCATCAAAAAGGGGCAAGGAAAGTGTTTCCATTTTGGTCCATTAAAATTTCATTTTACCATCAGTTGTGCTTTTGGGATGTATTTATTTATTGGACACACATTCCATTTTTTTAACATTGGGTTAATAGTTCTTTTAAAAAGTAGGCATGTTCATTCAGTGTATTTTCAGTATAAAATATAATGAATGTTAGGCAAAAATTAGGATTTTTTAGTCACCTTTCTGATGTAAAAGCTTCACTAAATGTGTAAGTCATGTTATCTCATATACAATAAAACAACAACCACAAAAGGAAAATTTGTATACAAAAAATTGTATTTGAAAATCTCATAAAAGGTCTAAATTTATTCCTGTGATAGCAGAGAATTTAATTGTCCCACTGACAGAACAGATGAAGTGGCTGAAGAAGTCTTTCTGGGATGAAGAAAGAAAGACTAGTAATAGAGTAAATATGAAATTTGGTAATTGCTGTTTTCCCCTGAAATATGTGTGACCCAGACCTGTTGTGATACATCAAGAAAAAATGTTTACTCTGCCAGTGTGAAATTAACTACATGTTACCCATAAGAACATACCATTGGGCTTATAGCAGTTACTTGATAAAATTTTCTCCAAAAAATAATGATAGACAAACGGGTATAATGAAAACCACTGTGAACAGTTATTTGACTTTGGATACAGTAATACTTATTTTAGCCTTCATTCTCTGGAATATGGTCTGAATCCTAGCTGCATTAATGAGAAAATATCTTGATTGATATGCATAAAACATAAGTGATAATTGTTATTAATTAATAAGGGAATAATAGATTAAAAATGACAATAGACTTTCTTGCTCCTATGCCCATTCAATTAATGTCCATTTAATGAATCCATTTCATGTGATACATTCTTGGAAGGTACATAATTAAGATATATTTTGTCCCATGTACATGCATATAGTATAAGTAGGGACAGGGTTATTGGGATGACCTATGTAGCTTTATGCATTAAGCAAATTTATTTTGATACAAAACAATAGAAATCCCCTCTGGCTAGTTTTTATGCATTAAATTGAGGAGAAGGAAAGAAAACCATGTACAAAACAGCATAAGAACCAGAAGGAAGAGAGATTTAATAATTTGGAATAACTTGGAATTCAGGGAAATTGTTTCAAGGTCAAAATAACCAACTTCTTTAAAGATAAACAGGAGACTGGGAAAGGTCAATAGTTTAGAAGAAGGAAAAAAGGAAAAAGCACCTCTAAAAACTGAGGCCATACTGTTCTCCTGCATCAGTTACAGTCAACTGAAAACTGAGTCCAGAGTAGAAGTTCAGTCTGGAAATGGATTGTTGAAAATGGCACGTGAGACAAACAAGTTGTTATACCTTCCCCTGCCAGATGTGGAAACTATGAAAACATTTGACATCACAGACACCAGAAAGTAAGAAATTATGTATAATAGAGAAAAGAAACAATAAGAAGCATGACATATTTTTGTGAACGGTATAAAAACAGGATTTTTTGATAACTTACATTGGCTGTTGGTAGAATGAAGTGAAATGAGGCAAAGCAAAGGCAGTAACAGCGCCTAACACAGAGAACTGATTCAATAAAGGGTAACTGAGGGTGCTGGAGAAGACTCTTGAGAGTCCCTTGGACTGCAAGGAGACCCAACTAGTCCATCCTAAAGGAGATCAGTCCTGAGTGTTCATTGGAAGGACTGATGCTGAAGCTGAAACTCCAACACTTCGGCCACCTGATGTGAAGAACTGACTCATTTGAAAAGACCCTGTTGCTGGGAAAGATTGAGAGCAGGAGGAGAAGGGGACGACAGAGGATGAGATGGTTGGATGGCATCACCGACTCAGTGGACATGAATTTGGGTAGACTCTGGGAACCAGTAGTGGACAGGGAAGCGTGGTGTGCTGCAGTCCGTGGGGTCGCAAAGAGTTGGACACGACTGAGCGACGGAACTGAACTGAGGGTACAGCTCTTAGTTTATGTTCTTCATCTGATCCTTTAGTACTTAAATCCTCATGTCTCACATAATTTTTTATCATGAAGAGTTGACTCATTGGAAAAGACTCTGATGCTGGGAGGGATTGGGGGCAGGAGGAGAAGGGGACGACAGAGGATGAGATGGCTGGATGGCATCACGGACTCGATGGATGTGAGTCTGAGTGAACCGCGGGAGATGGTGATGAACAGGGAGGCCTGGCGTGCTGCGATTCATGGGGTCACAAAGAGTCGGACACGACTGAGCAACTGAACTGAACTCTCTCCATTCCATGAGTGGTAACCAGAGTGAACCAAAAAAGTTTACTCACACACTTACACAAACACACAGTAATCCCTCATCATCAATATAAATCAACCCACAGATTTTCATGAAAACATTCTCAAGCCTGAAAACAAAAATTGAACTTACAACCCACTGCAAGATAAGGGTGGGCTCAGCAAGTGAGATGGCAACAGCAAAAACCTAATGTGATGAGTCCACATGAATCTTTATTTTAACTGGATAATCCATTTCATACCCCACCCCCCAAATCAGTTCTCTTAACGTTTTCCAGAAATCCCAAGAATCCTGGCAAAAGGTGAAAACATAAATAATCTGGCTCACTAAAGTCTAAAACCAATGAACAAAACAACAAAAAAGTCTCAATTTAAAGCATGTTTAAAATTGACAGAACTTTGATTTTTCGGTCTCCTGAAATCTGACTGCTCATCTGTGAGGATATTTTCCCCACACTGCACAGAATTCTGAAACATACTTTTATGTACGTCATCTACAAGTTATAAAAAAAATCTATGATTAACATTGTAGGCAGAACTAACCTATAATCAAAATCAGAACTGGTAATCATTTCAACACTAATATACATCCAGCTGATTATTTTGACATGGATTTCCTGAAGAATGACTACATGTCCAAAGCTGAATTCATCTCTTCTTTAAAAACACAAGCTTTTCTTATTTATTTATAATTCTTCTAGTCAGCCAGTTCTAAATTGGGAGCATCTTCATTATTTCTTTTTTGCTCCCTACATCCAACCAGTTGCCAAACTGGATTATGCCGCATTCACAGTGTCTCTCCATTTATTCTACTTTTTCTCGTTTCTACTGATACAGTCTCTGATGCCTTTTGCTAGCATTGTTCAGTGAATTATGTAACATTGGAATGACGGCTATAAAAGTGAACTCCTTGATGGTAGGATGGAAATGTTCCTTATTTATCCTTTCATGAGAATTATTATGTGAGTACTTATAACTATCAGATTTCATAGAACTAAACACTTAAGATCAATGCACTTATTATTTGTAAATTACACATAAATTATCTAAAATTTCTAACACATCTATCTGAATTTGGTTTTCTTTAGATTGTACTTTCCTACATGGGAATGAATGCAAACCAGAATCTTCAAATAACAATGATAAAAATGTTGAAATTACTTTGAATGTTGAAATGGTGAATTACTTTGCTTATGGATTGCTTCAACTGGGGTGTGAAATAGTGAAAAAAAGATTTAAAACCTAATTTGTATTTGAAGACACAATTTCCTTAACTGAGATACTCATTTCGTTTTAATCGTAAATAGATCATCAGATGCAAAGAACTACAGTTTTTCATTCCTCTAGCTCACTATCTTTTTTTTTTTTTTTTTTGTCTTTTGGAGATAATAGATTCTGTTGACAATAGTGTTACCTCATAGAGGATGCAATAAAGTTAAGTAAACATTTACGATTCTAAATTTTATCCTATCCAGGATTTACTATATTAAAAGCTACAAGCTCTGTAGCAAGCAGTTACTGATGGCTATAGATAACACATTACTTAGTTTACTGCTGCAATAAATCTGCTCCTAGTAAAGCAAGGAATTTTTCTGGTCTATTATTTAGTTATCTTGTGAATATGATATACACAGAATTTGATATTCAAATAGGATTATTGTTTCCTGTATATGTACACTTATTGAGTCTCTCTCAGAATATTTTCTCTGTGTATTAAATATGAGAAGTATCGCTCTGGAGTTGACATTGCTTTTGTATTTATGCTTTGTGATATAGTCATTTTTTTCTTCAAATTATTTATATTTTCAAGTCAAGTATGCTGTTCATTTCACTTGATACTGTTTCTAAAGCTGGAACACATTGACATAGGGACCTAAGATATGTGTTTGGGGTCAAATAACTAGTTTTCAGTTATAAATTTAGGTGTAGAAAATTTATATGCACTTTTTCTTGCAGTCTTCTTAAAACAGTGTTGCTGTAGCTACAGGTTTACTCTAAAATCAACCTTATTCTCTTTCAAGCCAGATTTACTGGTAGTAAGCTAAAATAGATTTGAATAACTCCAATTTGTAAGGTACCTTTGAACTGATATGACTTCTGTGGTTTCCCTAAAATGTAAACCATTAAGCTCAGACCTCAAGTTTTTCTCTAAAGCAGACACTCTAGCTTTTTGCACACAGAGTTTGAATTTCTGTGGTCCAACTCTCACATCGTACATGACTACTGGAAAAACCATAGTTTTGACTAGACACACCTTTGTCAGCAAAGTGATGTTTCTGATTTTTATTTTTTAATATAAATGTATTTATTTTAATTGGAGGCTAATTACTTTACAATATTGTATTGGTTTTTGCCATACATCAACATGAATCCACCACAAGTGTACACATGCCATAGCTTTCTTTCCGAGAAAGTGTGCTATGCTGTGCCAAGTCACTTTAGTTGTGCCTAACTCTTTCAGACCCTATGGACTGTAGCTTAACAGGTTCCTCTGTCCATGGGATTCTCCAGACGAGAATCCTGGACTGGATGGCCATACCTTCTTCCAGGGTATCATCGCAACGCAGGGATCAATCCCATGTCATTGGCAGGTGGGTTTGTTACCGCTAGCCCCACCTGGAAGCAAGTGTCTTCTAATTCCATGGCCACAGTCACCATCTTCAGTGATTTGGAGCACAAGAAGAGAAAATCTGTCGCTGCTTCTATTTATCATGCTTCTTTCCCCTTCTATTTACCATGAGGTGATGGGACCAGATGCCATGATCTCATTTTTTGTTTAATGTTGAGTTTTAAGCCAGCTTTGTTGTTCTTCTCTACAATAGATTTATTATGAATTCATTTGGTGGTTGCTCCAGGTTTTTTATATACAATATTACAAGTTGTTACAAATAGATTCTTTTATTCTAATGATAACTTTCTTTAAGAATAAAATGTTATTGCATTTTTTTGAGAAATTGGGTTGCCTATTAATATCAAAAACTGCTTTTATTTATGGTTTGAAAATAGATTCAGATGGGTAATTTAATTTTTTAAGCATTAATCCAGAAACTAATTAAAGCATTGTTCAGAGAAATATTACCCTTTCAAGAAGAATTTTATTTTTGGAAACACATTTTGGGGAAAAGGATTTAAACTGTAATTATCAATATATTATCCAACTCTTTATGTTGTTATTTGCAAAATAGCCTAAACCATGCCTGAAACCTTAGAGAAAATTCAGATTCACAGGAATAGAGAAAGTGCCTCTGTAGGAAAATTCCCAAATAGTAGGTGAATTCAGAGAACTGTCAAAGAGAGACCAGTAATATAAAATGTATAATTGGAAATATTGGATGGAAATTCACATTAATTTAGCTGGAAACAAAATAGTCCCATGCTATAAAAAGTAATCAACATGCAGAATGTTAAATTGGAGAAGGAAATGGCAACCACTCCAGTATTCTTGCCTGAAGAATCCCAGGGACAGAGGAGCCTGGTGGGCTGCTGTCTGTGGGGTCGCACAGAGTCGGACATACTGAAATGACTTAGCAGCATCAGCAGCAGAGTGTTAAATGGTTATGAAATAAAAATAAGTCATTTAACTTTTGGTTGCTGTCCAACCAAAGGTCAATGATACTAGTGACAATATTCTCCAATAAAAATAGCTTTCAAAGAAAAGCTCCACATAAATCACTTTTTCCTTATAACACTATGATGAGATAAGTAGGGTACTAGAGTTATTCTCACAGAGCAAATTTTAAAGAAGATTCTGATGCTTTATTATCCAAAGCTGGTAGGAACAGTGAAGTTTAGAACCTGGATTTAATATTTTTCTGTTTAGAAATGATTGCGCTTTGTCTTACTGCATTGGTCGTTCTATAAAGACAAAATCAGTAATCACTGAATTAAAAATCTCTAAGCAGGAGCATCTTTTTGGGGGGTGTTAGTTCTAAAAGGTCTTGTAGGTCTTCATAGAACTGTTCAACTTCAGCTTCTTCAGCATTACTGGTTGGGGCATAGACTTGGATTACTGTGATATTGAATGGTTTGCCTTGGAAATGAACAGAGATCATTGTGTTGTTTTTGAGATTGCATCCAAGTACTGCATTTCAGACTCTTTTGTTGACCATGATGGCTACTTCATTTCTTCTAAGGGGTTCCTGCCCACAGTAGTAGATATAATATTCATCTGAGTTAAATTCAGCCAACTAGACATGGAACAACAGACTGCTGCCAAATAGGAAAAAGAGTACATCAAGCTGTATATCGTCACCCTACTTATTTAACTTATATGCATAGTACATCATGAGAAATGCTGAGAGTCTTGAGAGTCCCTTGGACTGCAAGGAGATCCAACCAGTCCATTCTAAAGATCAGTCCTGGGTGTTCTCTGGGATTTGGTGATGGACAGGGAGGCCAGGCGTGCTGCGATTCATGGGGTTGCAAAGATTTGGACACGACTGAGCGACTGAACTGAACTGAACTGAAGCAGGAGCATGGACCGCTAGCCGGGCTGTGCTCAGTCTTGCCCAGGCTGTGGCTGGGTCGCCCTCAGGCTGGACGCGGTTGAGCGCGCTGAGGCAGAAGGCTATGGTCAGGGATGCAGGCACGGTGAGGAAAAAGACCGGTGCCCGCTCACGCACAAGGCAAGCACCTGCCGCAGCATCCTCCATCGGGTCCAGTGACAAGGGAAACACTGCACTCCCTCCTCTCGTCACAACAGCCTCAGGATCGCCCACCTCAGGGTCCCAGCGCTGCCCACCCCAGTGGTCCCCACCATCCCTCCCACTTTCGCCGACCCTTCTGGTGCAATTGCTTTGACAGGTTCTTCCCAGGCGCATCTCTTTCCACTTTTTCACACACAGCAGCAAGTGCTACAAGACAGCGAATTCTTGAGCTGCCGGCTTCCTGCCACCCCACAAGCCTGCTCATGCCCACTCTTCTTTTCCAAATCTTCACATCCATGTGACTCACCTGCCACCACCCATTCATTCTGTCCAGTCGCCCAGCCTCCTCGATAGAGATGGCCAGTGCGGAGCCAGTCTGCCTGTGTGGATTCCTCTCTGCCCTAATCAACTGTGGTTCCTAACTGCTGTTTTAGTCTCTTAAGTCCTGTTAGAGTGACTCTTTTGCAACCCCATGACCTGTAGCCTGCCAGGCTCCTCCGTCCATAGGATTTGCCAGGCGAGAATACTGGAGTGGGTTGCCATCCCCTTCTCCAAGAGATCTTCCCCACCAGGGATCCAACCCATCTCATCATTAGCAAGCAAATTCTTTACCATAGGCCACCTGGGAAGCTCCACAGTTCCTAACTGGAGCTCTGTAAAAATGGAACTCCATAAAAATGTTAATAAGTACTGGACTAGAGGAGGTCAGAGTGTAGTGGGGGAAAGAACAAAAGAAATAAGCTCTTTAAAGAGAAGTAATTTTGGGGTAACAGTTTTTTCCCCATCTCCTCCCTTGGCAAGGAAATAGAGGAATAAGTAAGATGAAAGTGAAGGCCAAATAAATAAGGAGCTTTTTCCAGCTGAAGAGACTGGTAGAAGGCGGACTTGACAAGGTAACTTTGAACTTGTTACAGTATCCTCCACTTAGGAATTTTGTTTTAATGACCTGAAGCAGAGAGGCTGTGCTGCATTTCTGAGCGTGCAAATGCACTCGCTGTTGCTGCTGCTGCCAAGTTGCTTCAGCCGTGTCCGACTCTGTGCAACCCCATAGACAGCAGCCCACCAGGCTCCCCTGTCCCTGGGATTCTCCAGGCAAGAACACTGGAGTGGGTTGCCATTTCCTTCTCCAATGCATGAAAGTGAAAAGTGAAAGTGAAGTCGCGACCCCATGGACTGTAGCCTACCAGGCTCCTCTGTCCATGGGATTCTCCAGGCAAGAGTACTGGAGTGGGTTGCCATAGCCTTCTCTTATAGGTACTCAATCTTTTGTGCTCTTCAGGACTATAAAAACAGAAACAATGTTTATAGTTTTTTTTTTCTCTATATGTGTTGTATATAAATATAGTACTATCAGTTCAGTTCAGTTCAGTTCAGTTGCTCAGTCCTGTCTGACTATTTGTGACCCCATGAATCACAGCACGCCAGGCCTCCCTGTCCATCACCAACTCCCAGAGTTCACTCAGACTCACGTCCATCGAGTCAGCGATGCCATCCAGCCATCTCATCCTCTGTCGTCCCCTTCTCTTCCTGCCCCCAATCCCTCCCAGCATCAGAGTCTTTTCCAATGAATCAACACTTCTCATGAGGTGGCCAAGGTACTGGAGTTTCAGCTTTAGCATCATTCCTTCCTAAGAAATCCCAGGGCTGATCTCCTTCAGAATGGACTGGTTGGATCTCCTTGCAGTCCAAGGGACTCTCAAGACTCTTCTCCAACACCACAGTTCAAAAGCATCAATTCTTCGGTGCTCAGCCTTCTTCACAGTCCAACTCTCACATCCATACATGACCACAGGAAAAACCATAGCCTTGACTAGATGGACTTTAGTCAGCAAAGTAATGTCTCTGCTTTTGAGTATACTATCTAGGTTCGTCATAACTTTTCTTCCAAAGAGTAAGTGTCTTTTAATTTCATTGCTGCAATCACCATCTACAGTGATTTTGGAGCCCTCCCTAAATAAAGTCTGACACTGTTTCCACTGTTTCCCCATCTATTTCCCATGAAGTGATGGGACCGGCTGCCATGATCTTCATTTTCTGAATGTTGAGCTTTAGGCCAACTTTTTCACTCTCCTCTTTCACTTTCATCAAGAGGCTTTTTAGTTCCTCTTCACTTTCTGCCATAAGGGTGGTGTCATCTGCATATCTGAGGTTATTGAGATTTCTCCCATCAATCTTGATTCCAGCTTGTGTTTCTTCCAGTCCAGTGTTTCTCATGATGTACTCTGCATAAAAGTTAAATAAGCAGGGTGAGAATATACAGCCTTGACGTACTCCTTTTCCTATTTGGAACTAATCTGTTGTTCCATGTCCAGCTCTAACTGCTGCTTCCTGACCTGCATACAGATTTCTCAAGAGGCAGGTTAGGTGGTCTGGTATTCCCATCTCCTTCAGAATTTTCAACAGTTTATTGTGATCCACACAGTCAAAGGCTTTGGCATAGTCAATAAAGCAGAAATAGATGTTTTTCTGGAACTCTCTTGCTTTTTCCATGATCCAGCAGATGTAGGCAATTTGATCTCTGGTTCCTCTGCCTTTTCTAAAACCAGCTTGAACATCAGGGAGTTCACGGTTCACTTATTGCTAAAGTCTGGCTTGGAGAATTTTGAGCATTACTTTACTAGCATGTGAGATGAGTGCAATTGTGTGGTAGTTTGAGCATTCTTTGGCATTGCCTTGCTTTGGGATTGGAATGAAAACTGACCTTTTCCAGTCCTGTGGCCCCTGCTGAGTTTTCCAACTTTGCTGGCATATTGAGTGCAGCACTTTCACAGCATCATCTTTCAGGATTTGAAACAGCTCAATTGGAATTCCATCACCTCCACTAGCTTTGTTCGTAGGGATGCTTTCCAAGGCCCACTTGACTTCACATTCCAGGATGTCTGGCTCTAGACTAGTGATCACACCTTCATGATTATCTGGGTCATGAAGATCTTTTTTGTACAGTTCTTCTGTGTATTCTTGCCACCTCTTCTTAATATCTTCTGCTTCTGTTAGGTCCAGACCATTTCTGTCCTTTATCGAGCCCATCTTTGCGAGAAATGTTCCCTTGGTATCTCTAATTTTCTTGAAAAGATCTCTAGTCTTTCTCATACTGTTATTTTCCTCTATTTCTTTGCATTGATTGCTGAAGAAGGCTTTCTTATCTCTTCTTGCTATTCTCTGGAACTCTGCATTCAGATGCTTATATCTTTCCTTTTCTCCTTTGCTTTTTGCCTCTCTTCTTTTCACAGCTATTTGTAAGGCCTCCCCAGACAGCCGTTTTGCTTTTTTGCATTTCTTTTCCATGTGGATGGTCTTGATCCCTGTCTCCTGTACAATGTCACAAACCTCATTCCATAGTTCATCAGGCACTCTATCTATCAGATCTAGGCTGTTAAATCTATTTCTCACTTCCACTGTATAATCATAAGGGATTTGATTTAGGTCATACCTTAATGGTCTAGCGGTTTTCCCTACTTTCTTCAATTTGAGTCTGAATTTGGCAATAAGGAGTTCATGATCTGAGCTACAGTCAGCTCCTGGTCTTGTTTTTGTTGACTCTATAGAGCTTCTCCATCTTTGGCTGCATAGAATATAATTAATCTGATTTCGGTGTTGACCATCTGGTGATGTCCATGTGTAGAGTCTTCTCTTGTGTTGTTGGAAGAGGGTGTTTGCTATGACCAGTGCATTTTCTTGGCAAAACTCTATTAGTCTTTGCCCTGCTTCATTCCACATTCCAAGGCCAAATTTGCCTGTTACTCCAGGTGTTTCTTGACTTCCTACTTTTGCATTCCAGTCCCCTATAATGAAAAGGACATCTTTTTTGGGCGTAAGTTCTAAAAGGTCTTGTGGGTCTTCATAAAACCGTTCAACTTCAGCTTCTTCAGCATTAGTGGTTGGGGCATAGCCTTGGATAACTGTGATACTGAATGGTTTGCCTTGGAGATGAACAGAGATCATTCTGTCATTTTTCAGATTGCATCCAAGTACTGCATTTCGGACTCTTTTGCTGACCATGATGGCTACTCCACTTCTTCTGAGGGATTCCTGCTCACAGTAGTAGTAGATATAATGGTTATCTGAGTTAAATTCACCCATTCCAGTCCATTTTAGTTCGCTGATTCCTAGAATGTCAATGTTCATTCTTGCCATCTCTTGTTTGACCACTTCCAATTTGCCTTGATTCATGGACCTCACACTCCAGGTTCCTATTCAATATTGCTCTTTACAACATTGGATCTTACTTCTATCACCAGTCACATCCACAGCTGGGTATTGTTTTTGCTTTGGCTTCATCCCTTCATTCTTTCTGGAGTTATTTCTCCACTGATCTTCAGTAGCATATTGGGCACCTACTGACCTGGGGAGTTTCTTTTTCAGTATCCTATTATTTTGCCTTTTCATACTATTCATGGGATTCTCAAGGCAAGAATACTGAAGTGGTTTGCCATTCCAGCATTTATTATCTTTGAAAATTTATCTCTCTTAATAAAATCTAAATTTTCAAGGATTAAATGTAACTTTTGAATACTTTATGGTTTTCATTAGTTCTTACCATCAATATCTATTAGTTCATCTACCCTGATCCCCTCAAGTTCAACAATATGCCCCTTTTCCACTCACTTCCCCACCACACCTTCTGCATGTCTCATCCTCTGATACTGATATCTGTTCCTGTCTGCCTTCTGAACTGGATGGAAGGAATGATTCCTGGGCAGAGTCCATATTGTCTAAATTTGTGTCATTGGCTCTTACAATACCTAGCAATATATCTGTGAAGCAAAATAAACTAAATTCTAGGCCAGATTTTCATTTGGAACAGGAGAATGTATCTATTAAGAACACCTCAGCCATTGGCGTAGGCAGCGAAATTGTTCTTTGTGGCTAGTGTGATCTGTCTCTCTTTCTGTTTGTCCTGTGTCCATTCTTACCATTTTCCAAATATCTCTGGGAGTCTGACCCTTGCCTGGCCCTCTTTGCCTCACTCTCCTTACATTTTCTGCCATTTGCAGGCAGTCTGACACTTCTCATTCTGTCTTGCACTTCTTTAACAGTTACTATGAATGGGTTTAAATTTTTTTTCTCTTCTTAGTTCTTTTTTGGGAATCTAGGTCTATTGATTGCATGGGCATGTGTGAAAATTTAAAGAGATGGTTGTAAAAATGAAGAGCCTTGTAAAAACATGTTTCTTCAAAATAGTTAACAGACACTATTTATTATCCACATATTGTGTGGGAGGCTTTGGAATGGGCAGAAGTAGTCCATATTCTCATGCTGTTGACAACAATGCTAAAATGCTGAGTTTCAGCTAATGGCCCATAGGGACAAACTGAAGGAATCTCAATCTATGAATGAGACAACAAGATTTGTATTCTAGAAAGAAAGGGTTTGCTGCAATTAAAGAATTATCTGAAAGATGCAAAACAGAAAATGGGACTGCCAGTGTAGAGGCTTACTGAATTAGTTTCAGGAAAATATTATAGCTCAGGGAATAATAAAGGAGAAATAGAGACGATTGAAAGCATGTGAGAGTTACACAACTGGCCCTCCGTACCCATAGCCATGGATTCAATCAACTGTGGGTTGAAAATATTCAAAAAAATTTTTTTTCAGAACATTCCAAATAGCAAAACTTGAATTTGCTGCATACAGGCAACTATTTACAGAGTATTAAGATCATGGAAAAAGCAAGAGAGTTCCAGAAAAACATCTATTTCTGCTTTATTGACTATGCCAAAGCCTTTGACTGTGTGGATCACAATAAACTGTTGAAAATTCTGAAAGAGATGGGAATACCAGAACACCTAACCTGCCTCTTGAGAAATCTGTATGCAGGTCAGGAAGCAACAGTTAGAACTGGACATGGAACAACAGACTGGTTCCAAATAGGAAAAGGAGTATGTCAAGGCTGTATATTCTCACCCTGCTTATTTAACTTCTATGCAGAGTACATCATGAGAAACACTGGACTGGAAGAAACACAAGCTGGAATCAAGATTGATGGGAGAAATCTCAATAACCTCAGATATGCAGATGATACCACCCTTATGGCAGAAAGTGAAGAGGAACTAAAAAACCTCTTGATGAAAGTGAAAAAGGAGAGCGAAAAAGTTGGCTTAAAGCTCAACATTCAGAAAATGAGGATCATGGCAGCCGGTCCCATCACTTCATGGCAAATAGATGGGGAAACAGTGGAAACAGTGTCAGACTTTATTTGGGAGGGCTCCAAAATCACTGCAGATGGTGATTGCAGCAATGAAATTAAAAGACACTTACTCCTTGGAAGAAAAGTTATGATGAACCTAGATAGTATACTCAAAAGCAGGACATTACTTTGCCGACTAAAGTCCATCTAGTCAAGGCTATGGTTTTTCCTGTGGTCATGTATGGATGTGAGAGTTGGACTGTGAAGAAGGCTGAGCACCGAAGAATTGATGCTTCTGAACTGTGGTGTTGGAGAAGAGTCTTGGGAGTCCCTTGGACTGCAAGGAGATCCAACCAGTCCATTCTGAAGGAGATCAGCCCTGGGATTTCTTAGGAAGGAATGATGCTAAAGCTGAAACTCCAGTACTTTGGCCACCTCATGAGAAGAGTTGACTCATTGGAAAAGACTCTGATGCTGGGAGGGATTGGGGGCAGGAGGAGAACGGGACAACAGAGGATGAGATGGCTGGATGGCATCACGGACTTGCTGGACGTGAGTCTGAGTGAACTCTGGGAGTTGGTGATGAACAGGGAGCCCTGGCATGCTGCAATTCATGGGGTCGCAAAGATTTGGACACGACTGAGCGGCTGAACTGAACTGAACTGAGCTGAATATTTTATTTGGGCATCCCTGGTGGCTCAGATGGTGAAAAATCCACCTGAAAGGCAGAAGACCTGGATTCTCCCTGGTTGGGAAGATCCCTTGGAGAAGGGAACAGCTATCCACTCCAGTATTATTTGTGTAGTATTTACATTGTATTAGGTATTATAAGTATTTAGAGATAATTTAAAGTATGCAGGAGAACTACACAGTTTACATGCAAATACTATGCCTTTTAGATAAAGGACTTGAGCATCCACAAATTTTGGTATCTGTGGGGATCCTTAACCAATCCCCTTGCAGATACAAGAGATAACTGTACAAGAAAAAACAGATAGGACTTGGTGATTATCAGATGTAAGTGTGTGCACTGAAAGCAAAAGCATGGTAATTCTTGAATGGATGAAGAAAATGTGTTTTACATATATATATATATATATATGGAAATTACTTAACCATGAAAAAAGAAAGAAATAATGCCATTTGCAGCTACATGGATGGACCTAGAGATTATGATACTAAGTAAGTCAGAAAGAGAAAGACCATAAAACTTATATGTGAAATATAAAATATGACGCAGATGAACTTATCCAAGAAACAGAAACAGACATAGATACAGAGAGCAGACTTGCGGCTGCCAAGGGAGAGGGGAGCAGGGGAGGACTGGATTGGGAGTTTGAGATTAGCAGATGCAAACTGTTATATATAAAAGGGATAAACCATAAGGTCCTAAGGTATAGCATAGGGAACTATATTCAATATCTTTTAATAAACCATATGTAAAAAGAACATGAAAAACTATATATGTGTACATATATATATCAAATCACTTTGATGTACACCTGAAACTAACAGAATATTTGTAAATCAACTATACTTCAATAAAAATAGAGTGAACAGAGATTGAAAGTGTAGTGTAAGTTAGAGGAAGAAAAATATGATTGAAAATTGAGAATTAATTAAGAGTTAAAACTTGGTTGACTAGAAATTTAACAGCACAAATTTTGTTATGTCCTTAAATAGGATCAGTCATTGTGAACAAACTGTGAGGCAGGAAAGAAAAAGTGTCTCTTAGTGCCTATTTCTGAGCACAGAGAAACGGAGAATAGATATCAGATGATATTAAGTGCCAGGCTAGAAGCTGAGGTCCTTAACAGCATACATCATAAGAGAGCTGCCAAGTACACAGGACTTCCCTGATTGGGAGGGTCTAATTCTACTCAGTGAGGTTAACGGTGCATCATTTTGCTCCAGTTACTATTTCACAAAATTATTAACAAACTGAAGGAAGGAAATACAAAATTTCAGAAATTAAAAAAGTGACATTTTAGATCAAAGAAAGCCCTAAAATAGGTACAAGCTAAGTTTGTAGAAAGAGGTAAATGGAAAGCTCTCAACTGTGAAATTGCCATCCTTTTTCCTAGTAGCCTTTAGCGCTGTAAATTGCCATCTAGTACTGCATGAAAGGTTAATTGTTTTAACAAAAGCCAGCCAGTCTGTTCTTCGGAAAGCTTGGTTCTACCCAAATAATGTCTGAATAT
The DNA here is from genome assembly GCF_014754425.2 of Oryx dammah. Classification (NCBI taxonomy): domain Eukaryota; kingdom Metazoa; phylum Chordata; class Mammalia; order Artiodactyla; family Bovidae; genus Oryx; species Oryx dammah. The sequence continues at coordinate 29,283,348 of NW_024070195.1, read as the reverse complement.
CTGAAAGGCCAGAGGAGATATTTTAAATAGTAGAAACAAAACATACCATCCATATAAAGTTTGCCTGAACACTGGAAGTTAAACTAGAGACTGTGCAACAAAATTAGGCCAGTAAGCTTGTTTTGGGCTTCCCCAGTAGCTCAGTGGTAAAGAATCTACCTGCAATGCAAGAGACTCAGGAGTTGTGAGTTGGATCCTTTGGTCAGGAATATCCCCTGGAGGAGGGAATTGGCAGTTCATTTCAGTTGAGTTCAGTCGCTCAGTCGTGTCCCACTCTTTGCGACCCCATGAATCGCAGCACGCCAGGCCTCCCTGTCCATCACCAACTCCCGGAGTTCACTCAGACTCATGTCCATCGAGTCTGTGATGCCATCCAGCCATCTCATCCTCTGTCGTCCCCTTCTCCTCCTGCCCCCAATCCCTCCTGGCATCAGAGTCTTTTCCAATGAGTCAACTCTTCGCATGAGGTGGCCAAAGTACTGGAGCTTCAGCTTTACCATCATTCCTTCCAAAGAAATCCCAGGGCTGATCTCCTTCAGAATGGACTGGCTGGATCTCCTTGCAGTCCAAGGGACTCTCAAGACTCTTCTCCAACACCACAGTTCAGAAGCATCAATTCTTCGGTGCTCAGCCTTCTTCACAGTCCAACTCTCACATCCATACATGACCACAGGAAAAACCATAGCCTTGACTAGACGGACCTTAGTCGGCAAAGTAATGTCTCTGCTTTTGAATATACTGTCTAGGTTGGTCATAACTTTTCTTCCAAGGAATAAGCATCTTTTAATTTCATGGCTGCAATCACCATCTGCAGTGATTTTGGAGCCCCCCAAAATAAAGTCTGACACTGTTTCCACTGTTTCCCCATCTGTTTCCCATGAAGTGATGGGACCAGATGCCATGATCTTCGTTTTCTGAATATTGAGCTTTAAGGTAACTTTTTCACTCTCCTTTTTCATTTTCCTCAAGAGGCTTTTTAGCTCCTCTTCACTTTCTGCCATAAGGGTGGTGTCATCTGCATATCTGAGGTTATTGACATTTCTCCCGGCAATCTTGATTCCAGCTTGTGTTTCTTCCAGTCCAGCGTTTCTCATGATGTACTCTGCATATAAGTTAAATAAGCAGGGTGACAATATATAGCCTTGACTTACTCCTTTTCCTATTTGGAACCAGTCTGTTGTTCCATGTCCAGTTCTAAATTCTTACCTGGAGAATCCCATGGACAGAGGAGCCTGGTAGGCTACAGTTAACAGGGTCATAAAGAGTTGGCCGTGACGGAAGCGACTGAGCACGCACACACGCCAAGTTGTTTTAAAATAGTAGAATAAGGTTTATAGGCTTGTAATAGTTGGTAGAAACGTATTTTTTCATAAAAAGATTACTGAATCTTATTTTTCTCCCTCGCTAGAGAATATTTGCAGCTATTTCTCAGTCAGTTCAGTTCAGTCACTCAGTCATGTCCGACTCTTTGCAACCCCATGAACTGCAGCACGCCAGGCCTCCCTGTCCATCACTAACTTCCGGAGTTTACCCAAACCCATGTCCATTGAGTTGGTGATGCCATCCGACGATCTCATCCTCTGTCATCCCCTTCTCCTCCTGCCCTCAATCTTTCCCAGCATCAGGGTCTTCTCAAATGAGTCAGTTCTTCACATCAGGTGGCCAAAGTATTGGAGTTTCAGCTTCAGCATCAGTCTTTCCAATGAACACCCAGGACTGGTCTCCTTTAGAATGGACTGTTGGGTCTCCTTGCAGGCCAAGGGACTCTCAAGAGTCTTCTCCAAAACCACAGCTCAAAAGCATCAGTTCTTCTGCACTGAGCTTTCTTTATAGTCCAACTCTCATATCCATACATGACCACTGGAAAAAACATAGCCTTGACTAGATGGACCATCGTTGGCAAAGTAATGTCTCTGCTTTTGAATATACTGTCTAGATTGGTTATAACTTTCCTTCCAAGGAGTAAGCATCTTTTAATTTCATGGCTGCAAGCACCATCTGCTGTGATTTTGGAGTCCCCCAAAATAAAGTCTGACACTGTTTCCACTGTTTCCCCATCTATTTTCCATGAAGTGATGGGACCAGATGCCATGATCTTCGTTTTCTGAATGTTGAGCTTTAAGCCAACTTTTTCACTCTCCTCTTTCACTTTCATTGAGTGGCTCTTTAGCTCTTCTTTGCTTTCTGCCGTAAGGGTGGTGTCATCTGCATATCTGAGGTTATTGTTATTTCTCCCGGCAATCTTGATTCCAGTTTGTGCTTCCTCCAGCCCAAAGTTTCTTATGATGTACTCTGCATATATGTTAAATAAGCAGGGTGACTAATATGGGGGCATAAAAACCCCTCTCTTTCATTTAAGAGGATGTTTCCTTGCTGATAATAATGAGATAAACATAGCTAACATAAACAGAATTCTGACTTATGATACTCACTTGAGGAGGCTCTCTGAACCTTAGATTCTCAGGAGAATTCTATCAATTGGTACAACTCCAGTCCTCAACAGAGCAAGGGATTTTGGCTCAGAAAATAGAAGTTCAATGGACATCTGATCAAGAATCTCTCAGAAAAGATGTAAAAAAATATTACTAAAGTGCTGAAATTCCTCCAAACTTTGCTATTCAATCATAGCTTTTCCCAAAATTGTCCTCAAACAGCCTCTTTTTTCTTCCTTTCAAAATTATGAATATAGGACACCAATATCTGGTGCCTTTTACATGTAGCAACAGAAGTGTGCCATTTATATGTGGGACAAGTTAGAGTTGGAAGAGAATAGGACTGGAAATGTGGAAAATAAAACTCACCCCATTGCCACCATTTGTACAGAATCTTGGTGCAAAGACGTCTCCTTCATTGTGATGGGCAATTATGCCACTGGATAGAGAGCTTGCAGAACTAAGTGAAATAGAAGCAGCATCGATTTTGAGTCACCACTAAGGATTGGGAGTCAGGACTGATACAACGTGTCATCATAAAAGAGATTTGTAACTGTGTGTAAATCCCCTTGCCTCTGTAGAATTCATTCTCTTCAATGTAAAATGAAGACAAAACAAATTTCAAGGTATTGTCCACTTTGGAAATGACAGCAATATATTCTTGATGATATTTAAGGTAAGAATGCAAATTGGTGAAGTCACTATGGGAGATAATATGGAGGTTTCCAAAAAAACTAAAAGTAAAATAATCATGTGATCCAGTAATTCCATTCTTTCCACCATATGAGGATACAAGAAGTCAGCCATCTGCAACCCCAAGAGGATATTCACCAGAATCCAACCATGCTGCCATACTGATCTTGAAATTCCAGCTTCCAGAACTATGAAAAATAAATTTCTGTTGTTTATAAACCACTTAGTTTATGGTACTTTGTTATGACAGTTCAAGCTGACCAAGGCAGTTGGGATCAACTTCCAATTTTTTATCCTTTGCACTTTTTATGTTGTGAAATCTCTCTCAGGCTTCCTTTAGTTATAAGGTTTATTTGACATTTCCTATAGGAAATCTTTAGCCTTTCATCACAACCACTTTCCTCATTTGTCTCCGTAAGTTCACCTTTACTAAATTCCTCTGTCAGTATATCTCATGTCTATAGAAGGGAAACATCATCAACACTCCCACGTAAGTTATATCTTCTATAATTCCACTAAAGTATGATCTGAGTTGCACTTCTAGCATCATCACTTTTATTTCTTAGTGGCACTTTTTCTTTGCTGGCCAACTTTCTTTTTCAATTATGCATTTTTTTGTATTTAAAATGTCATGTGAGTTTATCACTGGGAGGCAAGGAAGCAACTCAATTACATGATTTGTTATCAGTACATAAACTGAATAAGAGATATGCAGTCAATGACAGATGTTGGGAAAAACAGGCACATTCATTATTCACATAACAGTTTGTGGATTAAAGAGTTAGCAGTCATATTTGTACTTCTGTAATTTTTTCCAGTTAATCCATGCTAGTAACTGAAATGGAAATTGTGTTGTTTGGGGACTGGTGTTATCTAACTAATTTCAGTGATAACTAAAATTTTTACGTGTCAGAGCTATGAGAAGTGAGTACCGTCTGTACTAGATTCTGTGTGTGTGAAACAGAGTCCCTGCCTTCACGAAGGAAAAAGCAGATGTTAAGTAAAACAAAAGCAAAAACAATGAACTACAAGGGGTAGTAAGTCCTCTGAAGAAAAAAGGAAAAAAATAAGGGAGTATAAAAGAGCCTGTTAACAGTGGGAAATGATGTATTTAAAGAAAGGACATGAAGGGGTATTTGATAATTTCTTGGGAAGATAAATTTTAATGGATATGTCAAAGACGGTTTGAGAGGGACTTCCCTGGTGGTCCAGCAATTAAGACTCTGAGCTGCCAATGCAAAGGGCATGGGTTCAACCCCCGACTGAGGAACTAAGATTCTACATGACATGCAGGGCAGCCAAAAAGATTTTTTTAATTAAATCAACTATGCTTCAGTAAAATTCATTTTTTTTTTTAAGTGGGTGTGGGAAAAGCATTTCAAGAAAATGGAACCCAAGACATGCACAAAAGTTATCATGAGTAAGGGATCAATGCAATCCAGTAAGTGAAGGAAGCCCTTCTGACTGAGCACAGTGTGTATATAGGAATGTCTGTTGGGAAGAAGTAAAATACAAGTAAAGGAAGAAGGCAGCAGTCAGAGAATATTGGATATATAAGGTGTGCTATGGGAGAAGGCAATGGCACCCCACTCCAGTGTTCTTGCCTGGAGAATCCCATGGACGGAGGAGCCTGGTGGGCTGCAGTCCATGGGGTCGCACACAGTCGGACACGACTGAAGCGACTTAGTAGCAGCAGCAGCAGCAGCAGAGGTGTGCTATGAAGAAAAATGGAAGGCAACATGCGAGTTTTGAGCTGATAAATGATACATTTGCACTTGAAAAGAAAAATATCTCTTCTTGCCTTGACGAATTAGATCATCTTCTGACTATACACCACTATAAAAGATGGAAAAAATATAAAAAATACCTTTTATTTGCACGTTTTGAATAGTAATCAACACGAGACTATGATCCTTGATGGAAAGAAAGCTCAGAAAATAAGCCTACGTACATCTGAGATCTCCCTGAGGAGATAGGTTCTATTCAGGGAAATAAGATCCAGAGTTTCACTCTTGCTGCATAAAAATGTCAAACATTTACAGTTTAGGATGAAAGACAGCTTTGATTTTTGTGGGTGGGCAAGGGGCAGTAAACTGAAGCTTTAATGTACTTGGCTGGTTCCTACGCTGACTTTGTACAAGAAGGTACTTGAAGCTTAGTACAATATCAGCTGTTTTCATAAGCCACAAAGTACTGAAGAGATGCTAGAATTTAAGTGGCAAAAGTGAAGAAATCTTCTTGTTTCAGTCAAATGGTCTGATACCTAACTGTGCACCTAAAAATCGTGTTCTTCAGTCATTCTGGGAAAAGTGTCATAAAGACATAAATACCTGGTAATGAATGACTCACAATTAACAGGGACTTTAAATGTCACCAACACCAATGAAGAACCAGGACAAAGACTCAATAATATGCTTACAGGAAGCAAAAGCTCACATACTTGAATTATCGGGATATTTCTCACAGTCACTTTTATTATTGGGAGATCAAAAATCTAGAGTAGAAGCTAATATTTATTGAGCCTTCTCTGACATTCCACATGCTCAGACAATGTTCTGAATGCTTGACTTGTGTTGATTTATTGAGTATTCACAAGAGCTCTTTACACATTTTTTTTTTTTTAGGAGAATAGGATACACAGAAAAGCTGAAAAAACAAGCCAAATATTGCACATCTAGGCAGTGAAGGAGATGGGATTTAAATCCAAAGAGTCTGGCACCAGCATTCAGCTGCTCTCCCACGCAGTTCCTTATTACACAAAACCCTCTCACTACCACCAAAGCAGCCCTCTGGAGCAGAATAACACAACCGTGTTCTCCCTTACAGCCCTGCAGATATCTGAATTTGGCTCTCAGTTATCCTCTCGATTTTCTTTTGTCCAGATTGGATAGCACTGGTTCAGTCAATGCTTATTCATACATCCTGGATTCCCAATTATCATTCTGATTACACATTTGAGATGTTAATTGTTCTATTAAGACAATGTGCCTTGAATTTAAATCATTGCTCTGTATTTGGCTACCCTCTGCAGAATAGTTAAGAGCAATTAGCTTTACTGATCTAGTGATTGCACTTTTTTAAAAGAGGTCTGGAAGTCATAAATGGGTTTTGATAAATTTGGTTTCAATGTTTGCTCCAATAGAATCTGATATTGGTCAGTGAAATCTCCTGGCTACATTAATGTGGAAGTGGAAGGCAGACCACCTCTATTATCTGGGCAACTGCTTTTATTTTCATCTAAATGCATGGCATAATTTTTAATGCCTGTGAAATTCCATCATGTTAGCATTCACACGGTATTTAAAACTATTTCTTAAAAGGATATTAGTCTTCTTCCCAGTTTATATCAATCATATATTTGAATGTTATCCCTTCTGCATCTCCATTCATGTAACTGGTAATATTGTTAAAGACAGGCAAAATCAAACAAATGGCATTTTAGTAGACCTATAGCAATAGTCAGTATTCTTTTTTTCAGTGTAGTGTGTATTTAAATATGAAAAATCTTCAATTTTGCATCAAAAAATAAAGATTTAATATAAACTTCTGTGGAAAAAGGATCTCTGTGGCTTCAGTTTGTAAAGAAAGCAGAATCTGCATAAAATATCTGAAATCTCACAGTAATTATATGGCTATGCTATTAACAAAACACTATCTCTTATGGAAATTTTCTTTGTAGAATTTTGAAATACATTAGTCTGCATTATTGTCTAACAACTCTGAGTATATTGATGTTTCGGTTTTCTCTTTTATAAACTGAAACTCAATAATATTGCAATAAACAAGCTCCTTTGCTCCAGGGCATTTTCTTGCAATTGCATTAAAGCTTTTCTTATAAAGATTACATATATGGTTTCAAATCAATCAAGAGAGTTAAGAGAGTGCATGCTTCTAGGTTTCTCTTGGATTCCAGTTTCCATCACAAAGGTTTACCTTATTCCTTCTCTCTCCTCTTAAACTCCCTTATTTATAACCAGCTGATTGGTTATATAAATCTTCTCTAAGCCCTTTTATTTAATACATTATCTCAATGTCTTCTCCAGTTTGAATAAATGTTCTTGCTTCTGTACAGCATTTTCACATCAGTATGCAACCTCACTAACCAACCATGACAGAGGAAAAATGAAAAGACATAAAGGTGGGAAGAATTAAATGAAGGAGGTGGATTTTCCTGCACTGGCAGGATTGAGTGACTGACTAGGTATCAAAAATTTTGCTTTTTTTTTTAACTTTTCTTCCAGGAAATTATCTAACAGTTATGACAAAAAGCTGATTTTACCCAAAGAAGCATCTAGAAGACACACGCACTGAGGTTGACTTTTCCCTAGCATATGAAATTAAGATGCATGGAGTTTGGGGGAAAAGTAAGTGCCACACTTAATATCCCCATAATTAATCCATGATTAGTCTTGAGTTTTGGATATCAATAGATACACAAGGAGACCCAAAATGAGAAATGAAAAGTTGGTAACTTAGAGATTTGAAATTACTTTTTCTTTTGTATTTTATTGGGTGCATAATTTTCCAGTATGAAGCTAACATACAGCTATAATTTTTATTGTAACATTCATTTCTTTTTTGTTTGAGGTTATTATTGATAAGGGTATTAAGTTTGATGGGGAGATAAAACTAGCAGATTTTGACAGTATCAGTCTTATAAAGAACAGTAGAGTAAGACCAAAAATAAGTTTGTAAAGCTTAGAAAAAGTCTATATAAGATGTACATATTTCTCTTAAAGAATACTCAGATGCCTAGAACACAAAATGCAGATTCTACCTTAAAGTACTTAAATATTTATATGGATGTATTATATACTAAAGGAAATAAATAATATATATATAATATATATGACTGGTGCACAACACAGGATTATATAAAGTGTTTTCAATCCCATCTATCCAATAGACCATTTAAAAATTAATTGAAATTGTCCCCTTTAATATCTTGAAAAAAATTCATTGAAAATATAACCTTAACTGCAAACAGCAGTTTTAAAATAGTTTTAAAATCAATAAAGGCCTAACTATTGTATAAAAGAGAAATAAAAGGCATCATTAAATCAAATAAGCAGAGGAAGACAATTTTATAAGCAGAAAGAGTCCAGAAAATTAGCAGAATATTTTTAAGTCTGAGACTTCTTTGAGAACCACAGGATTAAAGTTTCTGGTAGTATGTGAACTGGCTTTGATTTTGTTTGTAAGCAAGTGAAGCATACTTCCAACCCATCTTAAGCAGAATTCTTACAGGAGAAAGAGTTACAGGGCAGAGTCCCTCTCTATTGGTTATAAAGGTCCAGAAGTCCACCTTTTTGCTTTATCTCTGTACACTGTTCCCCCTACTCTTTAAAGCAATACCACTTAAAAGAAGTACGCCAACTGGTGATGGTCTGCAAAATGTTTGTCACCAGTTTGCAGTGATGTGCAAGATTTGGGTGTAATCATTTGGAAATTGCATAGCAATTGAACAAAGTCATTTTATGCCTGTTGAATCTATTGATAACAAAGTGGAAATTGAATTTTGTGTCTCTTTATTTCATTTTTTCTCCTAATTCGTTTCTTTTTTTGTGAGTGTTTTACAAAAGTATTCATCTGTGAAAGATTGAAAAAAAAAAGTTAATCCTTCAACTCAGATAATTCAGAAGTATTTCCCTGGGCAGAACATGTGGCTGTGTTTCAGAAAGAATTCCTGGATTCTACAAGGAAAATGCAAAACAACCATCTTAGTGATTCATGTAATTTAAATTATTTTTCTGTTGATGGGGAAATGGCACAGTGCAATATGTCTCTATAGTTGTAGCCTCATTGTGGTTAAATAAGTCTTGGGAAAATGGTGGAGGAAAACCACACCCATCTCTCTCCTCTCCTTTGATTTTTCTTTTAAGGCTGAGACTTCTATTTCTTACCATTTGTCTATAACTGTCCCTCTCCCATCCTCACTTTATGTCTTACTCAAATCAGTACAAGACTGCCATATTCAACAATCAGTTTTCATATTCACCATTTATTTAATCGCCCATTCAGGGCTGGTATCTCATTGTAAATAGGTGATCAAGGGAAACCAGTAGATGTAAAGTTACAAACGATAATGTGTTGACATTCCTATAGGTATTTTCCTCTATAAAAAGAAATCTCAGCATTCTACAGCATTGTATCTTCATTGGGGCAACTTAGAGGGAGTTAGGGGCTTCCCAGGTGACTTGGTAAAGAATCTGCCTGCCACGGGAGGAGACGCAAATTCCATCCCTGGGTTGGGAAGATCCCCTGAAGGAGGAAATGGCAACCCACTCCAGTATTCCTGCCTGGAAAAATCCATAGACAGAGGAGCCTGGTGAGCTACGGTCCATGGGGTTGCAAAAGAGTCAGATAAAACTTAGCGACTCAACAACAACAACAACAAAGAGGGGGCTAGAGGCTACTAGGGACACTATATTGTGAAAACACCCCTAAATTCCCACATGGACCTTTGTCTTCTTTCCCTAGACTTAACATCTTCTGCACATAAAAAACTTGCTTCTGCTTCTCTTTCTGCAGGAAGCATAGCACTAAAAGTATTAGATCTATTCCAAGAGATCTTCTTGTTTGCTACTCAAAGGTGAGTGAAGGCGATGGGAAAGATGTACTGTGATATCTTACAAAGGAAAACTTAAAGATGGTGCTTGCAGATGCATTGCTGTTTGTAGTGTGTGACACCAGTTCTTGCATGCAATTTCCCTGGGATGCCAGTATCATTTTAGAATCTATGGACTCTGAAGAAAACTGTGAAAGAAATGAGAGAGAAAAAGAGAGAGAAAAGAAAACCAAATGTCAATTCCCAACATTTCGCAGTTTCAGGGGATTTTTGAAACTTTGAGACTCACACACTCTACTATACTCATTAAATCCAGGCTAAGAATTCATCTTCTACTGTAACAGGAAAGGGGAAGTTGTCCTTGAGGAGAGAGTACAATGGAAAAATAAATTGTCATCCATTCAGAATAGTTTTAAAATCAATGAAATGTGGATGTGTTATCACTAATAGCATACACAAAAACCCACAGCCTTCCACAGGTTCTGCTAATGAAGAAACTGGCTATAATAAAAACAATTTTATAAATTGGTGCCATTCAGTAGTAGTGATTGTGAGATGAATATTTTAATCGGTCAATCTGTGCAGGAAAAGACGGCTTAGGAGCATAGATTTTATGCTTTTCAATCATCTTGATTTTTTTAAATAAAAGAGAGGAACACTATGAAAAAAATCTTGTGCACTGGTTAGCATAACAATGAATCCAGATATAGCATTCCACTTTGATAATCTTTATTGAGAATGACACTAAAAGAGCTCTGGGGAAAATGACAAAATGCATCATGAAAGCTAAAGATTGAAAAGGAAGAACAAAGGATAGTATAACACAGAATCCCCACATCCTTATCTTTTATTCCCCCTCTGATTAAAAGGTGTATTGCGTTACAGCTCCAATGAGTCCACTCTGACCCATTTTTATTCTATAAAATGGTCCCATCATTTCTGTCAGATCCAGTAAATGATGGCAGAATTAAATCACTGAAAGTGCCATAGTCCTAGGAGTCTTACACTGAAAAAGTTGCAAATAGCTGCTGAGAGATTAAGTCCCACCTAAAGAGTTACCCGTGTAGTCAGGTATTTCAGAAATATAATTTCTGTAACACCAATTACAGTGTATGTATATGTGTGTGTATGTGTAATATTGGATATTGATACACCAAACTATAAGAGGCTTAGCAGTGGCCAAAGACGATTCTTTAAATGAAGTGAACTTATTGAAGCAGTGTGTAGGTCACATGTATCTCTTTATACTCATTTTACAAGAAATACTATTATGTTATTTCCTGGTATAGACTGGCTTGATCAGGCACTTTCCTACCATCGTCTTGTCCTAGCTAGTGAACCTGTCTGGGAAATTCTTCCCTAGAATTTCACACAGCTAACTCCTTTACCTCCCTCCTGTCTTACTTTTGGCGTCAAGCTTTTGTTAATACCTAACCTGACTGCTGCTGCTGAGAAGTCACTTCAGTCGTGTCCGACTCTATGTGACCCCATAGATGGCAGCGCACCAGGCTCCGCCGTCCCTGGGATTCTAAAGGCAAGAACACTGGAGTGGGTTGCCATTTCCTTCTCCAATGCATGAAGGTGAAAAGTGAAAGTGAAGTTGCTCAGTCATGTCCGACCCTCAGTGACCCCATGGACTGCAGCTTTCCAGGCTCCTCCGTCCATGGGATTTTCCAGGCAAGAGTGCTGGAGTGGAGTGCCATTGCCTTTTCCGACCTAACCTGACTACCCGGTTGTAAAATTTCAGCTTGCTCCTGTGGATACTCACCATGTGTATCAAATCACCTTTATCCTGTTCTCTTTCATTATTCTCTAGTACTTTCCAATTGACTATAACATACACTTACTACTGTATGTATTGCTTGTCTCTCTACATATACAAACTGATATGTAATCTGTTCAAAGACTGAGATCTTTTGCTGTCTGTATCATAAATATTTAAAACAGTTTCCACACATAAGAAACATTAAAGTATTTTTTACTTTAACTTCTGTATATAGTTAATCACATTTTAAAGAAGGAATTACTGTTTCCTTTTAATACGAAGAAAATCATGAGTCCTGGGAAGGGTAGCAGCAATAGTGTTAAGGAGACCATACACATTTAATATAGTTAATGAGAGGGAAAAATGATGTCAGACTTTCTTAATAGGTCAGGTAAGTGGTTCCATATTTGCCTTAGTCACGTTAATGATACTTCATGAAACATTTAAGAACAAACACTTCAATTCCATGTTCTGGAACTAGGGTGTCTGTAATCGCCAAGGACTATGCCACAGTTTGGAAGAGATAATCAGGCTACAAAATAAAGCTAGCTCATCTCCTGAACCAAATTCATTTGAAATTTTGTATAAAATATATTTTATACCAAAGCAAACATGAACTTAGTAAAAGTAGAATAGAAAAAAATTACTTTCCTGATAGAAATCTGAAAAATTCAAAAAGAGACATTTTACTGCTCCATTTTGGTCTAAACAACCAGTACCTACTGATATGTTACTAAATCTTTTCTGCTATTAAAACATTAGAGATGAGAATACCATCTCATGTAAGAAAATTCCTTAACTTTGATATTTTGCACTTATTAAAGCATATGCACCTGACTATTGGTATTTTTTATTGTAACCTAAGTGCCTGACATTAAGCTTTTGATTCTGAGGCATCTTCTTCAAAGACACCCATCTGGAACGAACACTTTGCCAGCTACACAACCAGATAAAGAGTCAGGCCACCTCGTTACTGAAGATCCCTTTTGTTTAGAAAGCTCTGACTGACCTAGATAATTTACCAGATGACTGACTACTTTTTGTCTTCCCATACTTTAATTCCTGCTCTTATGTTTTAATTTCACCAATAAAGAGTGAATCCAAAAAACCCTAGGTACTATACCCTGGGCCCCAGTAAAGGGAGAACCCCAGGTCTACCTGCTCTCTCTCTGTCTACATGAAACTTGCTCCGTTGCCTCAGATTTGGCATGAATTCTCTAGAACTTGTGAGTAATAAAACCTGTCTTTTCAAGGTTCCCTAATGGTTGTTGCTGAGTTGCATCTTGCAATCATAAGACCACAACGGCCAGTTCAGTGACAACTTTGGCTCCGAAAGTGGAGATGTCTATGGAGGCTTCTACAATTAGTACGGCTGCAGGTGGGTATCCTGCATCTTTAGCTGACAGCATGACTCTGTACGCTGGGATTGACCCAAAACACCTATCTTATTTTTCTTAAAGGTGAACTACATTTTGTACTCTATTTAACTATTGTTTTTTTTTTTTAATTTTTCTGGCATCTGTTAGCATTTGACAGATATGTTGAAGGAATGCTTGCCATTGTTAACATACTCATTTTTTGAGAACAATGAAGACTGGACAAAATAAGTAAACCGTGATATTTTATACTTTATTAACCATAATGAATGGTTTAGTGTTGAGGCGAAATGCCTTATATTTTCTTTAATTATACTCAGTGTGAACAAATCAAGATATTTTATTTATGCACTATAATAATTGGGTATATAAAAATTTACATAAATGCAGGTCTTAAGAACCACCTTTTTCACTAAACAAGCATCTATTTAATCTTTAAGAACCATCTTTTTCACTAAACAAGCATCAATATTCAATCTTAGAAGAGTGAAACTAGCTCTCTGTTTATGAGTAGATTTAATTGTAAATGTAATACTCAAGCCATGAAATTACCAAAATCTAATTAGTGAATCACTAGTGTTGGTCATCACATCATTTTGCCTTTAATTCACCCTGACTATATTATATGTATCCAGTCCATAAAACTGCCCCTTTGCCTCTTAGAAACAGATGCTGTTTGAAGGATTCCTAAGGATCAAGGTTTATTTCTGTTGGTTTCACATGTGCTATGAGAGTGTCATAATATATTTGCACTTTATAGCTTGATGAACCAAACTGTTCTGGCAATTCTTTGCATCTTTAGTCACAGAGGGATTAGACATAGGCTGTTATCCAGATCTCATTTAGAAAAAACATATCTCTTCTAAAATAACTCATCCAAACTGTTGCACACTTTCTTGCATCCTGATAAGAAACAGAAGTATATATGGTCTCTGTTTGCCAATAACTTATTTTACAAAATAGGAAAACATAGACTGATTAAGCAGTGGCATTTCAGGGGACTTGAAAAATAATTTTATATGGACTCCTTATTGGTATTTTAGATTTGCTTTATATTCTTTTAGGAAAAACAAATTTTTATAAAAAGCAGGGAGAAGGAATATTCACTTCTTATTTATAGACAGCTTATACAACTTAACATCAAAAAATCAGTTTAAAAAATGTGGAGAAGAACTGAGTAGACATTTTTCCCAAAGCAGATATGCAGATGGCCAGAAGGCACACGAAAAGATGCTCAGCATCACTAATCATCAGGGAAATGCAAATCAAAATGAGATACCACCTCATACCTGTTAGAATGGCTATGGTCAAAAAGAACATAAATAACAAATGTTGGTGAAGACATGGAGATAGGGCAATCCTCCTACAACTTTTGATGGGAAAGTAAGTTGGTGAAGCCACTATGGAAAATAGTACAAAGGATTCTCAGAAAACTAAAAATAGAATTACCATATGACCCAGAAATTCCACTCCTAGGTATATATCAAAAAATATATATATACATCCCTGCTAATTTGAAAAGATACATTCATCCCAATGGTCATAGAAGTTTTATTTACAATAGCCAAGATACAGGATCAGACTAAATGTCCATCAACAGATGAGTGGATAAAGAAAATGTGTGTGTATATATATATATATATACATCTATATATACAGGCTCTTCTGTCCATGGGATTCTCTAGGGAAGAGTGCTGGAGTGGGTTGCCATTCCTTCTCCAGGGGATCTTCGTGATCCAGGAATCGAATCTGCATCTCCTGCATTGCAGGCAGATTCTTTACTGACTGAGCTATGAGGGAATCCCATATATATAATAGAAGAACACCCAGCCATAAAAAAAAAGAATGAAAATTTTCCATTTGCAGCAACATGGATGGACCTAGAGATTACCATACTAAGTGAAGTAATCCAGACAAAGACAAATTTCATATAATATCTCTTATGTGTGGACTCTAAAAATAAATGATACAAATGAGCTTATATACAAAACAGAAATAGACTCACAGACATAGAAAGCAAACCTATGGTTACCAAAGAATAAGGGGGGATGAGGGATAAATTAGGAGTTTGGGATTAACATATACCCACATGCCAATGCAGGAGACATAAGGGATGCAGGTTTGATCTCCGAGTCAGGAAGATACCCTGGAGAAGGAAATGGCAACCCACTCTAGTTTTCTTGCCTGGGGAATCCCCATGGACAGAGGAGCCTGGCAGGCTACAGTCCATAGGTTTGCAAAGAGGAGTCAGACACAACTGAAGCTACTTAGCGTGCACACACTACTATATATAAAATAGGCCTACTGTATAGCAAAGGGAACTATACTCAATATTTTGTAATAACCTATAAAGGAAAAGAATCTGAAAAAGAATATATATGCATATATATGTACGTATATGTATAACTGAATTACTGCTGTACACCTGAAACTAACAAAACATTATAAACCAGCTATACTTCAATTTTTTAAAATTAACACTTGGGAAAAAATGGTTTTCAGTTTAAAAAAAAAGAACATATACAATGTGAAACAAATTAACTAGTGCACTGACTCTGATGCTAAGGCACACAGAATTTCTTACTTTCTTCTCATTATCAGGGAGTTTGTAGATTTTCAAATATCACTTCCTTTGAAAAACTTTCTCTTATTTTCTAGTAAAAGATTCCCTTCCCAGTATACTGCATGCAAGCTTAGTCATATCCAACTCTTTATGATCTCGTGGACTATAGTCTACCAGGCTCCTCTGTCCATGGAATTTTCGAGGCAAGAATAATGGAGTGTGTTGCCGTTTCCTTCTCCACCAGTATACTGAGAGCATGATTCTTATTCTACGATTGCTACTTTTACCACGTTTTCTTTTTCTTATTGGTGTCTGCTGCTGCTGCTAAGTCGTTTCAGTTGTGGTATCTACCTCAAATCTATTTAATTCATAGTGAACAATTGTTGAGACCTTTCCACAAGCCAGAAATAACAGTTCCTTCTAAGGATGAATTTTTGTTGTCATCTCAACATATTCATTAAAAATGTTCAAAATTACTTGAAGGAATAGATAAAATAATAATGCAAACATACAATGATAAGAATTCCAAGTGCAAAAAGTTATTTAAGTCAATAGTGGGCCATACGAAGTGGACTCATTGCATTAATTGCTCTGAATTGCCACCCTCCTTTACTGATTTCTGGTTCAGAGTGTGTCTGATGATGGGGCAGAATCCTTGTGATACATACATACCTGAATGTGAATGAGATTGGGATGGATCATGGAATTTGGAAAATTCCAAGCACATGATGACATCATTGTATTCGAAGAATTCTATGTGTAGGCTTCCCTTGTAGTTCAGAAGATAATGAATCTGCCTCCAATTCAAGACACCTGGGTTTGATCGGCAGGTCAGGAAGATTCCCTGAAGAAGGGAATGGCAACCCACTCCAGTATTCTTGGCTGGAGAATTCCATGGGCAGAGGAGCCTGGTGGGCTACAGTTCATGGGGTTGCGAAGAGTCAGACATGACTGAGTGACTAACACTTCTAACACTATGTGTAAGCTTACAAAAGGTCTGAGTTTGAGGAGTTATCATCAAATATTATCTGCTAGTGAGTGCTGACAGGGTGTTTGACCTCATACATGAAGTTCAAATGATAGGGTCTCTAATCAGCTTATCTGTTACTAGAGGTCACACACTCTGCCTTGATAGGAAATCTCTATATTTGAAAATACCACGCCAAATGGCACCTGCTGCCACAGAGAGTGAAACTGTGTTTTTGCTACTAGAAATACTGCTTTGGCTGTGTGCAAGTTACCAATATTAATTCTATTTTATGGAATTTGATGGCTTTTCCAACTGGGTAAACCTGTTTAGTTATTCTTGCTTGGAGCTATTGGCTTGAAAAGTGGCAAAGTAGGGAGAAATATAGCCGAGGCTTTATATTTTGCCCACAACTGAGAAGCTGGCAATTAAAATATAGACAAAAAGAAACACGTGTTTAGTCATTTTTTTAGAAGCTTAGTTCGGATTAGTTATCTACCTAACTGAAATTCTGACTGATTATCATCAAGATAAAAGTTGGCCTAAACATTATTTCCTTGCATTTCAAAAATGTTGTTTTTATGTAAAGAAATAGCACTCTTTGCCTGAACTCCCCTGAACTCTAGTAAACAATATTTCTACCATCTAAGGAAAAGCTGGAACACACTAGAATACACATTGAAGAGGCCAATTCATATAAATGATATCTATTCTCTCATGCAGAACAGAAGACTCCAGTTTGTTCTGAAGTAACTAGAGGCCCAACAAACTATGCTGATTAGGAAGTTATCTCTACTAAAATGTGTCCCTTTTGAAATAATCCTCTTTTTTATCTGAATCTTATTCATCCACATTTTCTGTAGCTGGTGACAAGTGTAGCCCACAGCTGGCCACGGCTCTTTCTTCCCTTATCAGTGCTACAGATTGCATGAAAAAATAAAATAAAATAAAATAGAACAATGGAGAGACCAGAGTCCAGATTCTTCTAACCTCTCTACATGGGCTTTAAACACACATTCAATTTTGCTTAGTTAGCATAGTGATTTAACGTGTTCTACTATGAATATTGTCAGGCGACTAGAAATCTCCATTTTTCCATTTCCCCACTTTCCCTTCCATGACACTAATGTGCTTCACTCATCTTTATTATTTGTCTGGTTTCTGACAGCTAATAAATATCTTTAGCTTTGGGACTCCTGACTTGATGACTGGATGTAGTTATTTATTTACTTGTTTGAATTAACCTTGCTCTGTTTTGCTTTGGTTTTAATTATCTTGGCAGCAACTTTCTACACCTTACAGAGTAATAAAATTTCTGGCCAGAAACTTAGGCAACTAAACACAGGGAACCCCAACACTCCTCGCTCGTGATGTCACCTTCCAAAGTGAAGGGTGGAGTGTGGCAAAAGCAGAGGCAGGATTCTACATTTTGAAAATAACCTGCAGAGTAGAGAAAAATAAAACCATTTTCTACTTTCCAATATAAAAATTTTTTAATATAAAACCTAAAATCATTTAATATTGACATAACCTGCCTGAGGTTTCCAGCTATGTGCAGGAATCACCATGAAAAATGCTTATCTAATAAATCTAAATAAATGTTTATCTAGGAAAGGAAAAATATTCACCTGATGTGGTAAAATTTCAGTGTGGTGCATAATTCATCCCCTTCCATCTTTCTTATCACTGTCAAGTATATGAGGACAGAAAAGTTTAAAATAGATGAGCATGTTAGTGAATTGTTTAATCTTTTCTAGCTATTTATCCTTGCAAGAATTATAAATTCAGCTCAAATAGATTTTGAATCAGGGAAATTGGAGGAAAAAACATGCAAGTTGTCTTCCTTATACAGCAAAAACACTATGGCTCAGCATGTATTAAGAAACACAAGATTAACATTTAGAGCACTCTGAAAGAAATATGATTTTCTGGATTTTCTTGAGTTATCTGGCCTCTCCTCCCATGGAACTTAGAGGAGATTGCCATCCACCAAGCGGTAGCTGAATCCCAGGCAGTCAGAAGGCTGAATCACAGAAAGGATAGTGCAAGAGAGCCACCTGCTGCTGGAGGGATGTTCAGGGCAGAGCAAACTGTGTGGTATAAAATAACATCAAAGCAATATTTTGTCAAGTCACACAAAAGTACTGTGGTGGCTGCATAAAGAAACAATGGGTGATAAAATATGAATCATAAATGAGGTTTTAAACTCTTTGAGCTGCTCTGGCCTCTTAGCATTTTTTGAGAAACTTACCCAAAGCCATTTGTCTATGGCTATTTATGAGTAAGAAATATGCAGGATGATCTTTAAGTTCTATGTGTAGGTTCCAGACTCAATTTTCTTTCCATACGATCATAGAAAAGTTCCTGTTGCTACCATTCCCAGAAGAAAACAGAAAAACAAAGAAGGGAATGTAAACCTAAAACCAAGGTTTTAAAAGTTTGCTAGTATAATGCATTGGCAGGCTAAACTTGAAATGAGGATCAGTTTCAGGATTATGGATTTTATCCCTGCTGCCAATGGCTCCTATTCATGGTGCTTTAGATCTCAGATCTCATTTAATTTCTCATGTAATTTTCATAAGTCAATAGTCCTCTTTTCAAATTTTAAGGATCTGAAGCACACAATGCTGAACTACCTTATTCAAGGTGATACTGTTTCTTAAGGCCAGAGCATGACTGGAACCCAGGATTCCTGACATTTTCTCCAGCTGTGTTTATAACATCACTATGCTCATCAGATTTTCCTCAATTAAATATTCATTAACAATCTCTGTTCTATATGATTGTGGGTGAAGGGAGGTCAAGAAATGAATTCAGATAAAAAGTATGCAGCCCTGCCAAGGCGGGGAACCCCAGGCACCACAGGGTGGTCAGAACCTAGATATGAGTTACATAAAGATGAATTCAGATTCCAGGTTCACTGTTTTACTTCTTGATTTATACTATGAGACTTTCTTCAAGGGACTAACATTTTGTGAACTTGGGTTTCCTAAAATGTAAAATAAAGACATCATACTTATTCTACAGGATTATTTTAAGGATCTTAAAGATTGCAGAAGTAGAGTTTAAAGTGTTTTGCTCTTGACTGGCGCACATTATTATTGATAAATGTGTGTGTTTGCTCAATTGTGTCTGACTCTTTGCAACCCTATGGACTGTAGCGCATCAGGCTCCTCTGTCCATGGGATTCTCTGGGCAAGAATACTGGAGTGGGTAGCCATTTCCTTCTCCAGGGGATCTTCCAGACCCGGGGATCAGATTGAACCTGTGTCTCCTGTGTCTTTTGCATTGCAGGTGGATGCCTTATCCACTGAGCCATCAGGGAAGCCTAACTATAATGTCAAATAAAACAAAATGGGAACCACAAAAAGGTGCTTTTGATACTATGGCCATTTGAGAAATGAATGTCTATCCCCTGCTAAGGAACAGAGATGAGAAGGCACAGCTCCTTCACTGTCATCTCCCCAGGACCAATTTAGAGCTTAGGGTTTCCCCTGTGATTAATATTTTCTCCTATAGTCCTCATATTACTTTTATTTTTCTTTTCATTTCTTTTGTTTTGTTTTAATTTCTTTTTCTTTCTTTCTTTTTTTTTTTTTCTTTTTGGCCATGTCACACAGCTTCTGGGATCTTATTTCCCTGACCACAGATTGAGTCCATACCCTCCATGGAATCCTAACCACTGGACTACCAGGCAATTTCCTACTTGTTTTTCTTTATTTTAAGCAAGACTTTTCCTTTTTTTTTTGTTTGTTTGTTTGTCTGTTTTTTAATTTTATTTTAGACTGGAGTACAGTAGATTAACAATGTGTTAGTTTAAATGTACAGCAAATTAATGCATTTATATATATATATATATATACATATATCTATTCTTCAAATTCTTTTCCCATTTAAGTTGTTACAGACTATTGAATAGAGTTCCCTGTGCCATGAGATTTATCCCCTGGAGTAGGAAATGGCAGCCCCCATATTCTTGCCTAAAAAATCCCATGGACAGAAGAGCCTGGTGGGCTATAGTCCATGGGGTCACAAAGAGTCAGACACAACTGAGCAAACGTGCCCTGTGCCACACACTTGATCCTTGTTAATTATGTTGTATATAGTTATATACTATGTATCTGTTAATTCCAAATATTCTTCTTCAGTTGTAGGTTTGTATTTATTTATTCCACAAATGAAACATGAACAAAGCAGAAAAAATCATGTTTACCTGCAGAAAGTATTCACTCTAATAGTAACTACACATCAGTTGCATCTCCTTGAACACCAGTGAGGAAAAACATACCAGTCCCATCACTCCGTGGGAAATAGATGGAGAAACAGTGGAAACAGTGTCAGACTTTATTATTGGGGGCTCCAAAATCACTGCAGATGGTGATTGCAGCCATGAAGTTAAAAGACGCTTACTCCTTGGAAGAAAAGTTATGACCAACCTAGACAGCATATTCAAAAGCAGAGACATTACTTTGCCAACTAAGGCCCATCTAGTCAAGGCTATGGTTTTTCCAGTAGCCATGTATGGATGTGAGAGTTGGACTGCGAAGAAGGCTGAGCGCCGAAGAATTGATGCTTTTGAACTGTGGTGTTGGAGAAGACTCTTGAGAGTCCCTTGGACTGCAAGGAGATCCAACCAGTCCATTCTGAAGGAGATCAGCCCTGGGATTTCTTTGGAAGGAGTGATGCTAAAGCTGAAACTCCAGTACTTTGGCCACCTCATGCGAAGAGTTGACTCATTGGAAAAGACTTTGATGCTGGGAGGGATTGGGGGCAGGAGGAGAAGGGGACGACAGAGGATGAGATGGCTGGATGGCATCACTGATTCGATGGACGAGTCTGAGTGAACTCCGGGAGTTGGTGATGGACAGGCAGGCCTGGCGTGCTGCAATTCATGGGGTCGAAAAGATTTGGAAACGACTGAGCGACTGAACTGAACTGAACTGACTGAATGTTATGTGTGTACCGGAAATGCTAACCTCATCAATATACACTTACTCTTTATATTCAGTGACATTTTTCAATATTATAGATACAAGTTTAAATTTTATATCATAGAGAAATATGCATAAGATAAAGATTTCTCCATCAATTTCTCTTCAGGAACAAAACTAATATAAAGAAGAACACAAGATAAGACATAATAACTTATAGGGAAAACTGTCCCAATGTCCTTTAGGATGCATCTTATTTTGTAAAATTGTCTGCTAAAGGTTCATGGAAACTTGAACACTATATGTATATAATTATATCTTTATCCCTTAATTAATTTTTGCTTTAATATATGTTTCTACTTATATTTAGATAAACAGATCACTTTTGTTTTAGATTTGTAACTTTTTAAAAATTATTCCTCATTAGCAAAATAAATGCTAAAAACTATTTTTGATTTTCACCTTTTTTTGTAAAAGTGGAAATCCTCTTTGGATTTCTTTCTGTTATGGAAACAGGTAGTAATGAGGGTCTTTCATAAAAGCAATGTGGTATACAGCAAACTTTTCAAAAGCAGGGGGCACATTTGTATGTACAGTAGTCCCTTGACATGCACAGGGGATTGGTTCCAGGAACCACGTGGATAACAAAATCTAGGAATACTCGAGTCCCGTATACAAAAAGCATAGTATTTGCATGTAACCAATGCACATCATCCTGTATACTGTAAATCATATCTAGATTACTTATAACACCTAATACAACATAAATGCAATGTAAATAGCCGTAAGTTGCTTCTTGAAACTTTCTAGAAATTTTTTTTTTCTGAATATTTTCAAACAGCTGTTGGTTGAATCCCCAGTGTGGGACCTGCAGAGGGCTGATTGTGTATGTATAAATATATGTATATATGTGCATGTGTGTGTGTGTATATATACATATATATACACACATATCACTTTATTTAGGAGGCAGCAGTGGTGGCAGTAGGGGTAGTAGCGGACAGTCTGCTCACATCAGATGAAAAACAACTCAAAGTGTTTACAAAATAACTTTGTAAAAGTGCAATTCCATTTTTGAAAATAACCACCCCTTAAGAGTGTAGTCTAGGAGTAACCTGAAATCATAGGGTCAACGATGAGTGCAAAGGAGTCTTCTGTGGTGCAGATATAGTCATCTGGAAGTATAGTCCTCAGGCCCTTCTTCTTTACTTTAAATCACTGGCAGACTATTGAACACATCATGGTTATAAGCCATTAACCTCGCATTTTCCTGCTTCCAGAGGTAATAAGCCCATTTTTCTTGGACCAGAGAGCTCTTCCTGCTGAGATAATAATACGATTCCCTTCATTATTAAGCACTTTTTAAACTGTGGAAAATTTCAGAACTAAATACAGAGACTAAGGTGTCAACCACAATTATTGGATTAATACTTTTTTTGAAAAGTTTAGGAAAAATACTAGTTAAATGTGGATTTTATGTCTTGTGCAAAATAAAATGTCCTTATAAAGTGAAGAATAGGGCTGAACTAGTCCAAGTGGAGCATCTTATTCTATAGCTTGAATGTCATGGCTCTTTTAACAAGATGGGGGAAAAGGAATTGGGTAGAAAAGGTAATAACCACTGTCTTTCCAACCTTATGAGTTTGTGAACATACGAAAGAACAAGAAATATATATGAAGAGGTCATTATGATAGCATTCCCTAACCCTTTCTCAAATTCCTTATAAGTATAATAAAGTTTTATAAGTTATTATAACAAAGTAGATATATATTAAGAGATGGAGTCATGAAAAAGAAGTCCATAAATCTGTAATTCCCTCAGAAGATGAAGAAGAAAAAGATTTTTTAAAAAAAGAAGACAGTAGCAGATTGAGAGATGACAACATGTAACAACTCTGCAAAAAGGAACATATATAGTGGTCATAATGGACCTTTTTTATTTTTAAAATTAATTTTAATTTGCGTAGATAAGGCAATTTACATGATTCAAAAGTAAATACTATGTAGAAAGGCATATACAGAAAAATCTTCTTAAACACTATCCTTTCTCCCTGTCTCATCAACCACCTAGATGTGGTTTGCTATAGACTTTTCAATAACTTTAAGACATTTTTTGCAAATTTTGCATACTATATAACTTATCATTTTAAGCATACAGTTCAAAATTTTTTACTAAATATACCAAGAAGTGCAACCATGAGCATAATCAATTTTAGAAAATTTTGTCAAAATTTTAACAAAATTTCTAGAATATTTAAAACATTACATTGTGTACATATTTTGTTTCCTTTATAATCTTATATACTGACATTATGAATAAATTTAGAGCATTTTGATGAAAAGGAGTCCATGGTTTCATCTAATAGTGAAAGTAGCCTATGGCAAGTACAAAAGTTTAAGATTATATATATATATATGCCTTTTAAAACTTTTATTTTTTGGCTGCACTGGGGTCTTTGTTGCTTTGCATGGACTTTCTCTAGTTGTGACAAGCAGGGGCTACTCTTCACTGAGGTGCCCTGGCTTCTCCTTGAGGTGGCTTCTCTTGCAGAGTGCAAGCTCTAGGTGTACAGGTTTCAGTAGCGGTGCATGGGTGCAGTTGCTCTGCAGTACGTATAATCTTTCTGGACCAGGGATCAAACCTGTGTCCCCTTGTATTGACAGGCAGACTCCTATCCACTGCACCACCACTGAAGTCCAATACATATGCTTTTAATGATATTTTCTGCCATTTTCTGTTGTTGAAATGTCTCATTTCTCTGGGTGACCAATAACAGCTATATGTAAGAAAACAAAGGATTTTGGCAGAAAAATAGATATCTTGTATTTTATTGTTTACAAGGCTTTGAGATAAGATATAGAGTTGCAGTTTATTCACAGTAATTTTGGAAAGCTAATCAATTTACAATATTTATTTTTAATAATAGCAAATCATTAGAATAATACACAAAGATTCTCACAGGTTAAAATTGGAATGTGATTATAGATAAATCTAACTTGGGTATCTCTTGGGAGTTTCATTCAAACTATTGGATACTAAAGAAGATGCAGGATACAGGATGCTTGGGGCTGGTGCATGGGGATGATCCAGAGAGATAATATGGGGTGGGAGGTGGGAGGGGGGTTCATGTTTGGGAACTCATGTACACCCGTGGTGGATTCATGTCAGTGTATGGCAAAACCAATACAGTACTGTAAAGTAAAATAAAGTAAAAAAAAAAAATTAAAAAAAAAGAACAGAAATTAATACCTATTAAATTTTGAAAGACATAAAGATTCAGTGTCCAGTGTTAAATGCTGAAGATTAAGGAATAAAATTTAAAACTTCTGACTCTATAAATTTACTGATGAATGTTCTTACTTATAGTTTTAAGAGGAGAATGAATAATGTTCACACCTACACTTGTTTCTTAGGAACATTATCCATAAGGAGGTGATAACATGATGATGATGATGAGCTAGTGTTTAGAGCCAGTATTTCATAACTTACATTGTTAACCAACATGCTCTATTATCTCCCTAATTTCAATATGGTCTTCAAAATTCAACCCAACAGTATGCAAAAAATATCCATGCAATAATGAAGAATAGAGTTTGTTATATGGCACATCCATAGGTAATTATAAACATATATATCGTCTGATCATCAGTGTGAAAACTGCTTCATTACCATACATACTGTAGAGATGACACTAATTATTTATTCTCTTACTGCATTCCTCTGTGTATAATTCATTTCATTCAGTCAACCACTTGAATATCTTCGACACAATTAAAAAATAGGTTTTCAGGGATTACATGTTAATAAGACATTGAACTTGAACATAATAAATATCTTTCCTAAAAATATTCTATTTTTTATTATTGCAAATGGATCTTATTTTTGACCAAAGCAATTAAAAAAGAAAGAGCTGGTTTTATGAAAGAAGCCAAGTAAAGTAAAAAATTGTTACAGGTGAAGATGCCATATGTGAACTGATATTCCAGCCCTGTGGGGCAGCATTTTAATTGCTCTCTTAATGCACTTGGTTCAGCCTGTGTTTCAGAGGACATATGGTGCATTTCCCTGGAAATGAGAACCATTCTAGGATTTTTATTATTTTTTCAATGGAATTTAGAATTTTAATGTGAGCTTTTCTCAATTTAATCCATTGTACAGTTGATTTTCTATCCCACTGTGACCTGTTAAACCAAAGGAATCCCCATCTAAGACATTGGCCTTTGGAGTCACCAAAGGTTAATGTCATTTTGCAAAGGCACAAAACAAGCATTAAACTTAAACGTTCCAAAGATTTATGACTAAATCTGGAGATGAAAATGCCTTCTTCAAGAGTATTGATATATTGCCTTCTTGCCAACGTTTGTCATTTAAAACATTATTTCATCAGCATTGAAAGTCAATTTTTCTAAAGCCCTTAGACTAAGTAAAATCACCAAGTGTTTTCACTCTAATTCTGTGAGGGAAACTAAGTGAATTGCAGGCAGTCATTTTGAGTGCTTTAATTTCATGTTTTGTTTTGGAATTTATGGATCAGCTGGCGATCAGCTCATACGAAACAAAGAAAATCTTCTCAAGTTCCTGTGTGCTGTAAAGTCATGAGATGTTAGTCCTATTTAAAAATGCATGAAAAAATTCCAGCACATCATTATTATTTCTTACAAGACCTTCTTGGAATTTAACATTCATTTGCTAATTCTGTGCACAGAGGAATACCTATGGATTTCAAGTCAGGAGACTTTCAAATCACTGTTCATTATAACTTAATTTCATTCTATTCAGCAAGATAATTAATCCACCTGAGCATCAAATCTTTTGTCATCAAATGAGGATGATAATATAATCCTTACCTGACAGAATCATGCTAGAGATTAAATGGGATAATGCATATGAAAATGCTTTTTGAATGTGAAAATAAATCTGTACAGATGATAGCCACAAATAATCATTTCTTACAGTTGATGCTATTCAATATCCTCCAAGGGGCTTCCCTTGTAGCTCAGATAGTAAAGAATTTGGCTGCAATGCAGGAGACTTGTGTTTGATCCCTCGGTTGGGAAGATCTCCTGGAGAAGGAAATGGCTACCCACTCCAGCATGCTTGCCTGGAGAATCCCATGGACAGAAGAGCCTGACAGCTACAGTCCATGGGGTTGCAAAGAGTCAGATGTGACTGATTAAAACTAACATCCTGTGAACCATGTGTCCTAGGAAATCACCTCCAATAATTCAAAAGAGAAAGCCACTTTCCCAAAATTTATTGACAGATTCAAGGCAATCTCAATTAAAATCCCAGTAGCTTATTTTTTATAGAGCTTGATTAACTGATTCTAAAATTTATGTGAAAATTCAAATGACATAACATATCCAAAATGACTTTGAAAAACAACAAAATTTGAGAACATAATCTGATTTCAAGACTTACAGTAATCAAAACTATGTAGTGTTGGGAGAAGGATAAATGTATGGTCAGTGGAACAGAATATAATGTCTTTAAATATAACCACGCACACAGTCAATTGATTTTTGAGAAAGATGTTAAGGTAAGTCACCAAAGAAAAGAAAAAAAAATTTAACAAATGATGCTGGATGAATTAGTATGATTTGGAAAGAATGAATGACATTCCTTACATAATATTATGTACAAAAAATTATTTTAAATGAACACAGACCTAAGCATAAAAGCTAAAGCTGTAATACTTCCAAAGCAATGTGCTGGGAAAAATAATGAATGAGAAAAAGAATAAAGAAACTAATATATCTAGAAATATAATACTATTCAATAATAAAAAATTAATTGTGCATCATGAATAAACTCAAAAACATTATACTGAGAAAAAGAAGTCAGACACAATAGAGTATAACTACATGAGCCATTTGTGTAAAAGTTTAGAACAGAAAATTACAGTGGCACAAAGCAGAACAGTTGTTCCCTGAGGCCAGGAGTAAGTGTTGCCATTGATTTCAAATGGACTTAAAGAAGTTCTTCTCTGCTGTGAAAATGAAAAAGTTGGCTTAAAGCTCTACATTCAGAAAATGAAGATCATGGCATCTGGTCCCATACTTCATGGAAAATAGATGGAGAAACAGTGGAAACAGTGTCAGACTTTATTTTTTTGGGCTCCAAAATCACTGCAGATGGTGATTGCAGCCATGAAATTAAAAGACACTTTCTCCTTGGAAGAAAAGTTATGACCAACCTAGATAGCATATTCAAAAGCCGAGACATTACTTTGCCAACAAAGGTCCATCTAGTCAAGGCTATGGTTTTTCCAGTAGTCATGTATGGATGTGAGAGTTGGACTGTGAAGAAGGCTGAGTGCCGAAGAATTGATGCTTTTGAACTGTGGTGTTTGAGAAGACTCTTGAGAGTCCCTTGAACTGCAAGGAAATCCAACCAGTCCATTCTAAAGGGGATCAGTCCTGGGTGTTCTTTGGAAGGAATGATGCTAAAGCTGAGACTCCAGTACTTTGGCCACCTCATGCGAAGAGTTGACTCATTGGAAAAGACTCTGATGCTACGAGGGACTGGGGGCAGGAGGAGAAGGGGATGACAGAGGATGAGATGGCTGGATGGCATCACCGACTCGATGGACGTGAGTCTGAGTGAACTCCGGGAGTTGGTGATGGACAGGGAGGCCTGGCGTGCTGCGATTCATGGGGTCGCAAAGAGTCGGACACGACTGAGCGACTGAACTGAACTGAACTGCTGTGAAAATAAAAAAGGTTTATCTTTAACAATGGTTGCCAGAACTCTTGGAAGTATACATTTTAAATGGGGGCATTTATTATATGTAAATTATATCTTAATATGCTGATTTAATAAAAGGAAGACTCAATGGACATGAGTTTGAGCAAACTCCAAGAGATGCTGAAAGACAGGGAAGCCTGGTGTGCTGCAGTCCATGGGGTCACAAAAACTCGGACACAGCTGAGGGACTGAACAACAGCAACAATAAAAGGAAGAAACATATTAGATAATATTTGAGATATTTCTTCATGGTCTATCTTGAAGTAAAAGAAAGTGGAAAACTCAGTTTTCCATTAAACTTAATAAATATCACTTATTTATTTATTAAGATAGAGTTGATTTATTCCTTATCTTTGGAACATCTTCAACTCTTTCAGTTGAAATATATACTTTTTCAGCTGCCTGTACTCATTCATTAAATTCTCACTGTTGGATCATACCATTGGAAATAATTTTATGAAGCTCTGAATCAGATGAAACTATGTTTTTATATCATCACTTATCAATTGACTTTTTTTTAGCCTCAGTAGACTATATCAACTGAATTTTTAGTCCATCAAATATATTTGTAATATTTCCAATTTGCTTTTTATGAGAACCTCAAAACTCCATATGCCTTTATGATCAAAAATAATAACTATTATGTATACTAATTCTATTCTATAGTTCATTAAATAGTTTAGTCCAAAAACATTAAATTTAAAAGAATATATATCCTATTAATACAGAAGAAAAAATGTATATCTTATTTTTATGAGAGGAGATACTTTTTATACATTTAAAATTTCAAAGAAAACAGTACTACAGACCTAATATTGTTTAGGCATTGGAAATAACTAAATTCAAGCAATATCCCTCTAGGTGTATCAGGATTGGAGATAATATTTGCAAATAGTATGTTTCAAACTCAATATTACATTACAGCTAATAAATGATGGTGGAAAATGTATATATTTATGTTTTTAATCCCTGGGCATTTTTCAATGCTATTTGGTCTCTTGCTGTTCTCTGAGGTCCTACTGCTTCATACTGTGGTAAAATGTGCAAAGACATAGTGTTCTGTAATCGGCAATCGCATTCATAGTGGAGAAAAAATTCTGAGATTAGAGTTTTGTCAGTTGCTTTTAAGAATGTATTATTTGATGCCAATCTTTGAAACCTATAGCAATATCTAGCCAGTTTTTCTTCAAATAATGTGTGTAGCCTTGTGAAAACAAAACATGTGGATGTTTCCCTGTCACGTAAAACATTTTAACTTAAACAGAATTCCGAGACATAGTAGGTGGATTATGAATGGATTCTGAGAGGTTTTTTCAGCCTCTGAGAATAGAATCATAAAATATTTATGGTTCATAAGTTTCTTTATAGAAGTGAGAACAATAACAACATATCTGTGAAGTCAGAAGACAGATTCTTTTTTTTTTTTTAAGAGACCTCAGGATCACTTTATTTTTTTTAAATTTTATTTTTACTTTATTTTATTTTACAATACTGTATTGGTTTTGCCATACATTAACATGAATCCACCACGGGTGTATACAAGCTCCCAATCCTGAATCCCCCTCCCACAGTATTGAATACATCTCTAATATATTTGGTCCTGGGTCATGAAGAGACATTTGACAAATGAAAGTATGTTCTCAGAGGCTTGGTGGAACTCCACCTGAGTTATCAAAGCTTTTTGCTTTATGTTTTTGTACCGATTTGAAGATGTTCCCTTTCTGGATGAAATATTAATGATGCATATGCTGTGCTGTGCTTATTTGCTCAGTTGTGTCCGACTCTTTGCCCGCAACTGCAGGCCACCAGGCTCCTGTGTCCATGGGGATTCTCCAGGCAAGAATACTAGAGTGGGTTGCCGTGGCCTCCTCCAGGGGATCTTCCCAACCCAGGAATTGAACCAGATCTTCCAGATTGCAGGCGGACTCTTTACTTACTGAGCCACCAGGGAAGCCCAGCGATGCATATGGAACCTTCCAAGTCAAAGTTTTCTGTTTTGGTTTTGGTTTGGTTTTTTTTTTTTTTGGTTATAACTGAGAAGCTTTAAAAAGTTTATAGCAGCAAAATGTCTGGAATGTAAAATTAGAGATTTTTGGTGACATAAAATTGACCATGTAGCTGTAAACTCTGATTATGCTCTAACCTGGAAATAATTCAATGAGATGTAGCCAATAGCTTTTGCAGCATATTCTGTCTCTGCATAAATATTAAAATATGTTGCTTAGAGTCCTACATAGGGCAGAGGTACTTTAGTAACAAAGAAGATACTGAGTGGCTGAGATTTTTAAAGTTCTTTTTCTTCCCTTTCCTCATCCACTCAGACCAGATGTATTCTACATATGTATTCTCTTTTTACATAGGGGTGTAAATTTGAATTGATTGCAACCTCCCTTCCTCCTTCGTAGTCCCATCTTTCTTCCCCTTCTGCAAGAACTCAATTTGCAAAATTCACACAAAGAAAACCATCCTGTATCATTCTTTTAAAATAGTGGTTGTTAGATTTAATTAAGTGATGTCTGGAAAATCCTATGGACAAGGGAGCCTGATGGGCTACAGTCCATACTGTTACAAAGAGTCACACACAATGAAAGTGACTTAGCACACATACCTTTTTAACCAAGTGATCATACAAACCTGTTTATGACTCCATTCAAGATATCTGGTATCCCCAAATCTTAAGTCTCTTTGGGAACCTGTGGGGAGTGGGGGTTACAACATCATGACTATTTTTAGTGTATTTCTTTGTGTTGCTTGCAGAATTTTTTCTCATTATGTATTCTGTTTAGTTGTTTATCATTCTTACATCCACTTTTAGGAGTTTAGAATACATTCTACCTTCACTCCAGTGTTCTTGCCTGGAGAATCCCAGGGATAGGGGAGCCTGGTGGGCTTCTGTCTATGGGGTCGCACTGAGTCGGACACGACTGAAGTGACTTAGCAGCTACCTTCACTGAAGACCACAACTGCTATGAAGAAACTTTTTTCTTACTGGTATTATTTCCAGTTTCTATTAATTTCTCCTCTTTTTTTCCCTTCTAGCTTAGAGGTGGTAGCTTCCTGCTGTTACTAACCCAAGGGTCCTACATCATGGTTGGTTTTTCCTAAACCTATGTATCAACAGTTCCGTTATTAAACTCGCTTCAGTTTCCTCTTGATGATTGTCATGTTTCTGATGAGACCATAAATAAAAAGGAGCACTTAACCACATAATTTCACAAGATTTTGTAAAAAAAAACCAACTTGTTAAGAACTATGATTAAAATCTACCAAGAGCTACATTTAAATAGAACTGGTAGGGTTTTTAGAGAATTACAGTGCATTCACTCTGGCGCTTGTTCAGAAGTTTCTGAGTTATCAGGAGCTGGAAAGACTACAGAACTAGTGAATTCATCAAGATCCTTTTGATGAATTACATCCCTATTTGTATTCAGTTCTGTAGTGTGAGCTATACAAGGTGGTGTCCAAGGTGCTGTGTGCTTACAAAGACCAGGAGCCAGACTGAACCACATTCCACCAGTAGTCTAACAATTCCTAATTACCTCCTGATAGGATGCAAATTTATAAAACTCATTGCATGTCAGCAAATAAAAAGATATTCTGTGTTTTTGATATAAAATTGCTAGGCAGTCAAAGAAGAAAAAAATGGGAGTCCAAAATAGTGGTTATAGTCTTTGAAAAGAGAGAAAAGGAAAAATCCAAGGACTGGAGTGGGACCTTCTGTTGTGACAAAACATGCCCTTTTCCTGATCAATAGAATGGAAAAGACTAGAGATTTCTTAAAGAAAACTAGAAATAACAAGGGAACATGTCATGCAAAGACAGGCTCAATAAAGGACAGAAATGGTACAGACCCAACAGAAGCAGAAGATATTAAGAAGAGGTGGCAGGAATACACAGAAGAACTGTACAAAAAGGATCTTCATGACCCAGATAATCACAATGGTGTGATCACTCACCTAGAGCCAGACATCCTGGAATGTGAAGTCAAGTGGGCCTTAGAAAGCATCACTACAAAGCTAGGGGAGGTGATGCAATTCCAGTTGAGCTATTTCAAATCCTGGAAGATGATGCTGTGAAAGTGCTACACTCAATATGCCAGCAAATTTGGAAAACTCAGCAGGAGCCAAAGGACTGGAAAAGGTCAGTTTTCATTCCAATCCCAAAGAAAGGCAATGCTAAAGAATGACTGAGCGACGTCACTTTCACTTTCATGCATTGGAGAAGGCAATGGCAACCCACTCCAGTACTCTTGACTGGAGAATCCCAGGGACGGAGGAACCTGGTGGGCTGCTGTCTATGGGGTTCCACAGTGTTGGACACGACTGAAGTGACTTAGCAGCAGCAGCAGCAGCAGCAGCACACCCTAGTAAAGTAATGCTCAAAATTCTCCAAGCCAGGCTTCAACAACATCTGAACCATGAACTTCCAGATGTTCAAGCTGGTTTTAGAAAAAGGCAGAGGAGCCAGAGATCAAATTGCCAACACCCACTCAGTTCAGTTCAGTCGCTCAGTCGTGTCTGACTCTTTGCAACCTCATGAATCGCAGCATGCCAGGCCTCCCTGTCCATCACCAACTCCCGGAGTTCACGCAGACTCACGTCCATCAAGTCAGTGATGCCATCCAGCCATCTCATCCTCTGTCATCCCCTTCTTTTCCTGCTCCCAATCCTTCCCAGCTTCAGAATCCACTAGATCATCGAAAAAGCAAGAGAGTTCCAGAAAAACATCTATTTCTGCTTTATTGACTATGCCAAAGCCTTTGACTGTGCATCACAATAAACTGGAAAATTCTGAAAGAGATAGGAATATCAGACCACCTGACCTGTCTCTTGAGAAATCTGTATGCAGGTCAGGAAGCAACAGTTAGAATTGGACATGGAACAGACTGGTTCCTAATAGGAAAAGGAGTACATCAATGCTGTATATTGTCATCCTGCTTATTTAACTTATATGCAGAGTACATCATGAGAAATATTGGGCTGGAGGAAGCACAAGCTAGAATCAAGATTGCTGGGAGAAATAGCAATAACCTCAGATGTGCAGATGACACTTCCTTTATTGCAGAAAGTGAAGAAGAACTAAAGAGCTTCTTGATGAAAGTGAAAGAGGAGAGTAAGAAAGTTAGCTTAAAGCTCAACATTCAGAAAACTACACATCTTCAGTGGACTTTTGGACTCTGAGGGAGTGGGTGGGATGATTTGGGGGAATGGCATTGAAACATGTATAGTGTCATGTAGGAAACGAATAGCCAGTCTATGTTTGATGCAGGATGCAGGATGCTTGGGGCTGGTGTGTGGGGATGATCCAGAGGGATGGTGTGGGGTGGGAGGTGGGAGGGGGGGTTCATGTTTCGGAGCTCATGTACACCTGTGGTGGATTCATGTCAATGTATGGCAAAACCAATACAGTATTGTAAAGTAAAATAAAGTAAAAATAAAAATTTAAAAAAATACATAGGAGAGATCTACCACTCTACTACTTCTATATTAAATTAATATTTTGCTATTTGTGCATCAAATGGAAAAAAATTCCATATACTTGTGTTAGTTACAAAAAAAGAAAACTAATATGGCATCCGGTCCCATCACTTCATGGCAAATAGATGAGAAACAGTGGAAACAGTGGCAGACTTTATTTTTTGGTGCTCCAAAATCACTGCAGATGGTGACTGCAGCCATGAAATTAAAAGATGTTTACTCCTTGGAAGGAAAGTTTTGAGCAACCTAGACAGCATATTCAAAAGCAGAGACGTTACTTTGCCAACAAAGGTCCAACTAGTCAAGGCTATGGTTTTTCCAGTGGTCATGTATGGATGTGAGAGCTGGACTATAAAGTTGAGCACAGAATTGATGCTTTTGAACTGTGGTGTTGGAGAAGACTCTTGAGAATCCCTTGGACCGCAAGGAGATCCAACCAGTCCATCCTAAAGGAAATCAGGTTTGAATATTCATTGGAAGGACTGATCCTGAAGCTGAAACTCCAATACTTTGGCCACCTGATACAAAGAGCTGACTCATTTGAAAAGACCCTTATGCTCGGAAAGATTGAAGGCAGAAGGAGAAGGGGATGACAGAGGATGAGATGGTTGGATGGCATCACCGACTCAATGGACGTGAGTCTGAGTAAACTCTGGGAGTTGGTGATGGACAGGAAGGTCTGGCATGCTGCAGTCCATAGAGTGGCAAAGAGTCTGGCAGACTGAGAGACTGAACTGAACTGAACTCCTGATCAATGGCTGGCATGAGCCCTATTTTCCATAGGGCAGAACCTATCAGGCTCCAGGGAGGGAGGAGACAGAAAATATAAAAAAGAAACCAAGCCGAGTTAAAGCCATTCCTTGGAGGTCTGCTGGCCCTCCCCTCTCTGGAGTATACTATCTGCTGTCTGCTTAATAAAATCTTGAGAAGCAGGTGAGCTGTAGTGTTGGTCCATTGTTGCAAATCTTTGCTGTGATGAGACCAAACAGAGTGAAAGGAACACAGGCACCTGGCAAAGTGATATGTGTCTGTCCTACCATGAAAAATCTGAAAATATACCTGGCACCTTTCATTTAGTAAGGCCTCATAGATCTGGTAAATTTTGACAGTGCTCAGCAATTAACTTAAGCACTATGTTGTGAGGTCTGACGATCTATGTCAGCCTGTAACAAGTATTAAAAATTGTTCCTCATAACACATGTCACCATCATAAAATTTCAGTTCTTTAAATAACCATATCTATGATCAGTCCACTTCCAACCAGTGACCAAAATCAGATTGCTAACTTATTTGAAGTATGTTTTTCTAGAACAATCATACATCTGTATATATTTACTAAGAAACTATCCCCTAAGCTATATTATTAATAATAATAATATTTTAATTTTATTCTTTCAATTTGACCTTGCAGAGTTTTAACCGACTATCTCAGAAATATCTCCAGAATTTGTAAAATGAATCAAATGTACTTAAGGCAACTTCTTTCCAAAAGACAGACAACAAATGCTATCAAACCAATATAATAAAGTTGTTGATTCTTCATAAATTTAGACAACGTATCTATTGATGGAAATTCTGCATATCCATTCAACTTCCTTTAATTGCTATCTAATCTATTCCTTTCATATTAAAAATATATCAAATAATAATGATAATAATAAGACTATAGTCATTTCTGTAATATTCTTTTGGTACTGAGTCTTAAAAAACAAAGACGACTATTACAAAGATGTGAATTTTTTCCTTGTGCCTTTCAGCTCTTTTTATGCTATATCTGAATAAATATTCTGCATAAGAAATATGCTAGCTGATCTTTAGGAAATTGATATTTCAATAGGCTGCATAATATTTATTTTTAACTACTTTATTGTTTTCAGATCAATATAGAATTGGCCATTTTTGTTCATGGTCATTATGTGAAATGATCCCTATTCATCTTGCTGCTATCTACATAATAAAGAAAAATATTATGCTATCTGCTTTGAGAAATTTTTTTCAAATGTCTTTTATATTTCCTTTATGGCTGGGTATAAATTGCAGTTGAGAACAAAGAAAACATTTACTTGGCATTCAGGAAAGATGAGGAATAATTCCAGACATGAGCATCTTCTTGTCAATATTCTGTCAATGCACTTTGGCTTGTTCTCTATCCTGTAACTGTTATTCCTATTTTTATCAGCATGCATTTAATCAGAACGTGCTTACCTTCTCAAATATAGTTCTTTCTTTCTCTCTGAATCACAAGGTTATTATTCAGTGTTTTAGGATATTCACGGTAGGCCAGATATTAAACAATTTGATAAATGTTATTTACAAAGGAAATGAAAGACATTTTGGAACTGGATGGAGACTGGACTGGGCTCTGCCTCTTTCTCATCCACTCCAAAGAACCAAGGGGACAGAGCTACCTGTGGGCTGCAGGAACTTTTAGAGTTTTACAACAGTCACATTCAGACAGTGAAGGAACTAAGACTCATAGCTAGACAATTTGGGACCTTTCCTTTAATATAAAATATAAACTAGATGAAACATTCTCACTAGTTTAATCTAGTTAACTTTTTCATGCCAGTTAAATCTACATAAAGGAGCCATTTTGTCTCTTGATAATTTCTAAAGTACTTATTCAGAAAGACAGTCTTTGGTTTATTCCCAGACTGGGTTGGTAAAAAAAGATTCCAGAGATAGGCAGGCTGTGTTGTCTAAAGGGGGAGTTTTAAACCAATTTTAATTAAAATGGAGTATAGAAGCTTTCTTAGAAATGGCAGGTGTGTAAAATGCTATTATTGGTATTGTTGTTTAGTCATTAAGTCACGTCTGACTTTTTTGAAACCCCATGAACTGTATAGACTGCCAGGCTTCTCTGTTTGCAGGATTTTGCAGGCAAGAATACTGACGTGGGTTGCCATTTTCTTTCCAGGGAATCTTCTTGACCCGTTAATTGAACCCGCATCTCCTGCGTTGCGGCAGATTTTTACCACTGAGCCACTTGGGAAGCCCAAAATGCTAGTTAGTGGGAAATATATATTGTAATCTAAAATGAGACTTATATGTGAAAATGGACAATGAAATATAGATATATCATTTTATTTTCTGACACATTGGTCTATTATATTGGTGGTCTAATAAACATGTTTCCATGTAAAAATAATCTAAATAACATTATTGTTTAATTGAAGTATATTCATGTAGGTCAAAACAAAAATTTTCATATTTATATTTTGAACATTCCATAGTAAGCATGAATTTTTTGCTTCAGGGTTATGTACATTAATCAGATTCTTAACCATATCCATTTAAATACACTTTTGAATGCAGTTTTAAAAAGCATGATTTTGATTATTTTCAAAGTTGTTATTCTATGTTTAATAAATTAGATATTATTAAAATTTTTAGCTTTTCTCTTTTTACCATAGTTTTAATTGAGTAAATACTTTCCCTACAGATGCAGAGGTTCTTGATAAGTTCAAAAAAATTCTTCAAAGTGGAGGATATTCTAAATTATATTTTGTAAACTTAAATATGCAAATATTTCAACAGAGATATTTTTGAAGATGTCACTTGGGGTACCTACTTATGAAAAAACTTTTCTAACTAAAGCTTGTTAAACAAGTTGCTTCTACTAATGATGGTCTGAAATGGTTTGCCCTAACTAGAGGCTGCAAAAATTACAGATCACTCAAGTAACTTTAGTCCACTTAAGTAAAAATTATAAATTTATTTAAATAAAAATATGAGCTTAATTGAAAGATTACTTCTAAGCTAAAGATATTCCCCAGGTACAATTAACAAAATATAGCATTAACTTTTGTATACATCTTGATCACTCACCACTCATTATTTTTTGTTTCTTTCATTTGAAGTTCAAAATCTTTCTCTTTGCAATTTTTGTTTCCCCAAAATTGTGAAGGCAATCTTTAAATAATGTTTAGAATAACAATATCCAACACCATTAAAGTAAATGAAAGCAAAATTTAACAAATGATAAGAATGTGGATAAAAGGGAACACTTTTCTTCAAAATACAGTTAGCAGAAATATAATTAATTAGTGGAAATGTAAATTGGTGTAGCCACTGTGAAAAACAGTATGGAAGTTCATCAAAGAACTAACAATAGAACTACCATTTACTCCAGCAATTCCACTCCTGAATGTGTATACCAGAAGAAGATGTAAACACTAATTCAAAAAGCTACAGGCATCCCAATGTTCATAGCAGCATTTCTTACAATAGCCAATATATGAATGTAACCTAAGTGTTCATCAGTAGATTAATGGATAAAGAAGACATGGTGTATATATATACCATGTAACATTACTCAGCCATAAAATGTGGGTGCTCAGTAAAATGAGACAGAGAAAGAGAAATACTCTGTTATCATTTATTTGTGGAACCTAAAAAATAAAGGAATGAATGTAACAAAACAGAAACAGACTCACAGATACAGAAAACAAACTAGTGGCTACCAGTGACAAGAAGGAAGAGGTTCAGAATGGCTCAGAAGGGCGAGATAATGCTAGGGGGTTAAGAGATGCAAACTACTATATATAAAATAAATAAACTACAAGGATAAATTGTATAACACAGGAGCATATAGACATTATTTTGTAATACCTTTAAATGGAGTATAATCTATAAAAATATTGAATCCATAAAAATAGCAAATACAATGAACACCCAAACCAAATATAATATTGTAAATAAACTATACTTCAATAAAAAAAAAAAAGATAACACCTTTATGTCTTCCCAGGTGGCACAGTGGTAAAGAAACTGCCTGGCAATACAGGAAATGCAAGAGATGTGGATTCGATAATACCCCTGGGTCAGGAAGATCCCCTGGAGAAGGAAGCGGCAACCCACTCCAGTATTCTTGCCTGGACAATCCCGTAGATGAAGCCTGGCAGGCTTCAATCCATGAGGTCACAAAGAGTTGGACAGGACTAAGCAACTGAGCACACACGCGCACACACTTTTATAACAGTTTCAAAGCAAGGGGGTAATTCTTATGTTGATCTACAAAGTAATTTTTCAAAGCCTCAAACTTTTCTATAATCTGAGTAATACTGGGCAGCAAAGAATGTACATACTGTTTTACTTAATACATTTCTCACATTCAGTATCCGTTGCATTACAAAATATTGCAATTCAGTTTATCTGTGTGTGTGTATAATAGTTCCTAACTACTCTGTCAAGCTACAGAGTAGTTAGCAAACATTTTATTTTCAGATATGCAGTTTGGATACATTATTTATTTCTGTGTGAATATGACCATTTCCAGTTACATTTTAATTCTCTACTTTCTCAATTTAGTGAGAATACTATTTTTACCGTGACTATCTTCTAAATTTAGAAAAGAACAAAATTTATATTCCTATGATCACTCCAAAAATTTATTCCAGTGATGCATTTCTAAACTTCACCTGTACTACTGTCCACAGTAGCAAAAAATCTTTCACCTTCAAAAGAATAAACTTCCAAAGGATTTCTTTTTATTTCAAAAATTTATTGAAAATATTGAAAGTGAAAGTGAAAGTGAAGTTGCTCAGTCATGTCAGACTCTTTGCAACCCCATGGACTGTAGCCTACCAGGCTTCTCCGTCCATGGGATTTTCCAGGCAAGAGTACTGGAGTGGGGTGCCATTTCCTTCTCCAGGAGATCTTCCCCACCCAAGGATCAAACCCTGGTATCCCGCATTGTGGGGAGATGATTTACCCTCTGAGCCACCAGGGAAGCCCCAAAATACTGAATTTTTATTAAAATCAGTTCTTATTAGAATTAAACTGATTTTCAAAACAAGCATATGATGATGGGGACACTAACATAAAAATTGGATTATTTAACTTTGAAAAATTCAACTACTGCTAGCAGAATTACCACACTAAATAACTTCATGATATATATTTAGACCAAAAACACTTAGAATAAAAATTGAGTCACGATAAATTAGAAAGCAATCATTTGGTATAAATAAAAAATCAAGCTTTACAAAATGATGTGTAAGCATACTTTCTCAAGTAGCAAGAAGTAAACTGCCATCTTTTGGTAAAATCTTTTCAAGTAACCTCAAACTTTTGAAGACTGTGATGTTACACAATCTTTTCTTCTAGTGTTTAGTGATCCAGGACATCATGATGGCCTCTTTGGTGAGTGTCATTTGTCCACATTCTCTGCAAGTTATACATCAATTCATATTCTTGAGGAACAGATATTCAGTATTTATTTTTTCATTCATATATTTTAGCTTGAGGAAGCAAAACTGGTTTATTACAGGATAAAAAGCAATACCAAAAAACTGAATGAATTACTTTAGGTTTACACATCATGCCGGCAAAACCTCAGTAAGTCATTTAGCCTATCCCATGTTCTAGGCAGGTTGCTCATCCTGCTCCTTGCATGCGTTTCACATACATCTAACCTATAATTTCCCACCACGTTTTACTTTGGCAGAAGAATGGCATCCTGGAGACCAGGCCTCTTGCAGATTGCTGCCCTAGGGATAGCAAAGCTGTCTGTTACAGCCAGTGGCCCCCAGGCACAAACTAGATTATTTCTTTACCAGTAAAGGAGACTAGAAAGTAGCTATCCCATCCCAGTCCTATATATGGGTATTTTATTTTATCTGTGCATCCATTGCATTTTGTTTTTTAAAGTAAAATCCTAATTTAGATCTATCTAGACAGGTCAATAAAAAGAGAAAGGTTAGCCTTTATGCTGGATCTTATTTCCCCAACCAGGAATTGAACCCATGTCCGCTGAAGTAGAAGCACAGAGCCATAACCACACCGACAGGGAATTCCCTTAATGCAACTATTAACAACAGAATATTCACATTTAACATTTTGGAACAAATGTTAAATTAGATGAGTTGTTGGGACAACAGGCATAAACTGAGGCTGTCCTTGGGAAACCCAGACATGTGCTTTAGGACAAAATAAGATTGGGTACTTTCATTTTAAAAGGAGAATAAAATGTATAAATGCTATCAGTTGTGGGTTCTTGTGAATAGCTTTATGTAAATTACCAGCTTGAAAGGAGTAGTCTTTTTTTTTTTTCAGACAGGACTAGCTCGCTCTGTTCTCCTTGGAGAGCCTCTAGAGAGAGGCATTGTTTCACAAGAAGCCCCTCAGTATCTCAGTGGCTACTGAAACCATGTGCATAAGCAGAAGTCTAGAAGACAGAACTCGGTGACCAAGACATTTTCTGAGTTTGCGTAGGCTGACTCACAGATTCAGACTCGTATCTCAATAACTTTTATTTGTTTAGCCACAGAATCTGGGAACACTTTTCTTTCTTTCTTTTTTTTTTTTTTTTTAAAGCAACATGAGAATAGAATCACATGCAGACATAAATTTTTGTTCTGAGTATTTATCTGAAAATACTAAAAGAAGTTAATGAAGTAGCATGAGCATAAACAAGTATGAAAGTGTAGTCACACAGCCATGTCTGACTCTTTGAGACCCCATAGATTGTAGCCTGCTGTACTCTGTCTACGGAATTCTCTAGGCAAGAATACTAGAGTGGATCGTCATTTCCTTCTCCAAGGGATCTTCTTGACCCAGGGACTGAACCTGAGTCTCCTGGATTGCAGCCAGATTCTTTACCATCTGTGCCACAAGGGATAGGATGACCTAAAATCGGGATTGAGCATCTGTAGAAATGTGAAGT
Source organism: Oryx dammah (assembly GCF_014754425.2). Taxonomy (NCBI): domain Eukaryota; kingdom Metazoa; phylum Chordata; class Mammalia; order Artiodactyla; family Bovidae; genus Oryx; species Oryx dammah. Next base: position 29,242,162 of record NW_024070195.1, on the reverse strand, counting down.
GCCTAGCAGTCAGACATTCTGAAAAGAGGCAGAGGGAATCTGGGAAAAGAGCACCTGGACTAAGAAGGTCAATCACTATTCAGTATAATGTGGTAAACGCAATCGAATATGAAATTTTATTTTTATTTGACTTGACAAAGATATCTGTGCTGCACTTGATGGGTGAATGATATGAAAAGAATACAGAATATTCACCCAGCAGTAACAATTTCTATTTCGCAGAGACACAAGTGCCCCAGTCTGTTTATCACTGTGACTTTCTGCAGCTATTTCAGAGGATAATTTACACTGGTCTGTGGAATGATGAGCTTGCCAAAGACAACTTATATAAAAGAAAGCTTTTTCCCCTGATTTAACAGGGACAACGTGTAAGTATCTTATTATACAAACACAGTGTTCAGAGATGTAGTCAGATTCTCTTATTTTAGGGGAGTGGGATGGGGGAGCAGGGTGGCAAGCCTGGGGGTGGAGTGTTCCCATTTATCTAGAGGTTACCAGGAAATGAGCACCGCACATCCCCCTTCTCTGCAGGCTCTCACTCTTGATTTCATACTGTGACCATTATGTCTTTCAGTCACAGTGCTAATAACAATAATGTTAACATCTCATATTTAAAGATGATGAAATTGCTGTGAATGCCAAGAAGGTTTCAGGGTAAGTACCACACTCCAGCTGCTCACTGCCTACCTCCACTTCCGGTTGTGTGCAGCACATTAAGAGAGAGAGAGAGAGAGAAAAGAGTATTTGCTCCTTCTGGTAAACCCTTCCCTGCAATTGCCTATTACTCGTTTCTTATTATCTCTGAAAGTATAAATGGATGATTATTCTTGAGCTGACAGTTATTGCTCAGGTCTTTTGCTCCTGAAGGAAAAATATTGCTGGCTGCCTTTGTTTTGCAGATGAACCTTCTAAGAATTTCATTAACATTGGAAGAAAGAAGTCTAGATATATCTATTGATAGATAGATAGATGATGATGATAGATAGATAATTGATAAATACATGATAGCATATACATATATGATAGCTATATTTTTTGAACGCACCATGACAACTCCAATTTGTATTCTGTGTACTAGATAGATGAATATCCTAGAAGATGTTTTACAAAAAAATTACTCAGTTGGCTCCATAGAGTGCAAAAAACTGAGGTACGGTGAGTTCTGTATATTCATTAAGCCAGTAAAGTGGCTATTTCTTGGATTTAGCTCTCTGAGGCTTAGAGCCTACCTAGGAGCCGGGGTTGCTAAGGATTTACTTTGCAGCTCTATGCAGACCAAGATGTTTTGTGTGAGTGTTGAGGGCAGGGTTGGTAAACAGGACAGAGAAGACAAAACAGATGACTGATAGGTTAGTGTTCTTTGAGTAGCCTCATACTCTCACAGTTTCCCATGCATGGCCTGAGAGAGGAGAAAAGGTGATGCCCACCTACTTCCTCTCCACTGACTTTCCTGTTTAGCACTTCACTGGTCCAGCATGTATGCCATTTGGGCACAGTTCTTTCAAAATTCTTCTTATTACCCAAATTTTCACAGGCTGACATCAGTCTTTTGAAGAATGGGCAGCTTAGGTAATGGTAGCTGTAACTGCCTGTTTATCTTAGGTCTCTGCCATCTCCTCTCTTCTTCACACAGATCTTAGCTGGGAAACATGACTACCTTGATGAAAAGAAGAGAACAGTCACCTTCTGTCTGTGATATCTCTGTCCTATAATGTAGTTTAAAATGTAAGATAAGGTACAGTGGAAGTGACACACGGATTCAAGGGATTAGATCTGATAGAGTGCCTGAAGAACTATGGATGGAGTTCATGACATTGTACAGGAAGCAGTGATCAAGACCATCCCCAAGAAAAAGAAATGCACAAAAGCCAAATGGTTGTCTGAGGAGGCCTTACAAATAGCTGAGAAAAGAAAGGAAGCTAAAGCCAAAGAAGAAAAGGAAAGATATACTCATTTGAATGCAGAGTTCCAAAGAAAAGCAAGGAGAGATAAGAAAGCTTTCCTCAGTGATCAGTGCAAAGAAATAGAGGAAAATAATTGAATGGGAAAGACTAGAGTTCTCTTCAAGAAAATTAGAGATACCAAGGAAATATTTCATGCTAAAATGGGCACAATAAAGAACAAAAATGGTATGGACATCACAAGAGCAGAAGATATGAAGAAGACATGGCAAGAATACACAGAAGAACTATACAAAAAAAAAAAAAAAAGCTTCACGACCCAGATAACAACAATGGTGTGATCACTCACCTAGAGTCAGACATCCTAGAATGCGAAGTCAAATGGGCCTTAGGAAGCATCACTATGAACAAAGCTAGTGGAGGTGATGGAATTCCAGTTGAGCTATTTCAAGTCCTAAAAGACGATGCTGTGAAAGTGCTGCACTCAATATGCCAGCAAATTTGGAAAACTCAGCAGTGGCCACAGGACTGGGAAAGGTCAGATTTCATTCCAATCCCAAAGAAAGGCAATGCCAAAGAATGCTCAAACTACCGTACAATTGCACTCATCTTACATGCTAGCAAAGTAATCCTCAAAATTCTCCAAGCCAGGCTTCAACAGTATGTGATCTGTGAACTTTCAGATGTTCAAGCTGGTTTTAAATAAGGCAGGGAAACCAGAGATCAAATCACCAACATCCGCTGGATCATCGAAAAAGCAAGAGAGTTCCAGAAAAACATCTATTTCTGCTTTATTGACTATGCCAAAGCCTTTGACTGTGTGGATCACAATAAACTGTTGAAAATTCTGAAAGAGATGGGAATATCAGATCACCTGACCTGCCTCTTGAGAAGTATGTATGTAGTTCAAGAAGCAACAGTTAGAACTAGACATGGAACAACAGACTGGTTCCAAATTGAGAAAGGAGTATGTCAAGGCTGTATATTGTCACCCTGCTTATTTAAATTAAATGCAGACTACATCATGTGAAATGTCAGGCTGGATGGAGCACAAGCTGAAATCAAGATTGCTGGGAAAATATCAATAACCTCAGATATTCAGATGACACCACCCTTATGGCAGAAAGTGAAGAAGAATTAAAGAGCCTCGTGATGAAGGTGAAAGAGGAGAGTGAAAAAGCTGGCTTAAAACTCAACATTCAGAAAACTAAGATCAGGCAAATGGTCCCATCACTTCATGGCAAATAGATGGGAAAAGAATGGAAACAGTGACAGACTTTATCTTCTCGGGCTCCAAATGACTGCAGATGGTGACTGCAGCCATGAAATTAAGACATTTGCTCCTTGGAAGAAAAGCTATGGAAAACATAGACAGCATATTAAAAAGCAGAGACATTACTTTGCCAACAAAGGTCCGTCTAGCCAAGGCTATGGTTTTTCTAGTGGTCATGTATGGAAAAACATAACCTGAATGCCAAAGAATTGATGCTTTTGAAAAGACTCTTGACAGTCCCTTGGTCTGCAAGGTGATCAAACCAGTCCATCCTAAGGGAAATCAGTCCTGAATACTCATTGGAAAGACTGATGCTAGAGCTGAAACTCCAATACTTTGGCCACCTGATGTGAAGAACTGACTCATTGGAAAAACCTTGATGCTGGGAAAGATTGAATGTGGCGACAGAGAATGAGATGGTTGGATGGCATCACCGACTCAATGGACATGAGTTTGCATAAGCTCCAGGAGTTGGTGATGGACAGGGAAGCCTAGCATGCTGCAGTCCATTGGGTCATAAAGAGTCAGACACAACTGAGCAATTGAATTGAACTGAACCGAAGGTACCCATAGGAAGGAGCTGACCATTAACAGAGTGACTCTTTTGATATGAAGAATCCACTGTCTATTATCAAGGAGATATCTTTTTCTCAAAGAGTGTCCTTTCTTCTCTAAGGCATATCTGTTTAATGAAGTACTATGACTTCATTGATCTATGTGTGACTATTTCATAATTAAATTATGATGTCAGCTCTCTATGTCCAAGAATGTTGTCCTGAAATGCACCTATCCCAGTATCCTTGGTATTGAAATGCTCAGTGAGACTCCATCAGTGATACCACTGATTTCTGCCTAGACTCTTCCATTAAGAAATCCTCTTGCAGCATGGATCATATCCATTTATGTTGCTCTCTCAGCATGCCTGTTACTCCAAGTCCAACCCATCTCCTTAAATTGTGCCATGAGAATATGCATTCAAAGAAAAGTTCATTGCAATATTAAATCAGAGTATGTGGTTTAGAGAGAGCCTACAGTAACAACAGGCAATAATGGGAAAAAGGCATCCTTGAAGAATTCACTGTGTTGTGGGCAAGCAAAATTTGTCCAAAAGGGATATGAATAACATAAGGACCTGCAGGGTGGCTGCTCTTTCATGGAAAGAAATGCTTTCCTGAGTTGCAACCTACAACCACAAGCTTTCCTTAGTCTCCTTGAGAACCAGGCATCCTCTCCTTTCCAGAATCTGGTTGACAAAGCAGCCAATTCAGTTAGTGCTTTAAGAATAAATTTTATTCTTATTAGTGAGTGAAGTGTTTACTTCATTTTCTTTAAATATTCACCTCTTGCCAAGTTATTAAATATGGAATTCCTCAAGGATTAATCCAAGATCATCTTCTATTTTATTCCAATCCATAATTCCCACTGAGCAGGCATTGAGGTATTCCTTATGCAAACTTAGTCAGCACAGATTTCTCTCAGCTCCAGGATTTAACATGTGATTTTTGTCCTAAACTGAATTCTACTTTCATGTTTCCTTTTTCATGAATGGTGTCACTTTTCATCCAGTAGTGCAAGTGAGAATCCAAGAGGCTCCCATCATCCCAAAGTCAAGCTGATTTTACTTCTAAAATTATCTGTTGAGTCTTCCTATGTTCCTTCTCCCTGCCTCTGGAAACTCAGGATTTCTTCACTTCAATGTAGAAGCAGTTTAGTTCTCTACTTTCTACTCAGTTCCAAGCCTACTCTACATGTTCTAATAAACATTAGCCTCTGATTAATTTTTTTTAATTACTTACTCTAGACTCACTGGAAGAGCCAACTCTCTGGAAAAGGCCTTAATGCTGGGAAAGGTTGAGGGCAGAGGAGAAGAGGGCAACAGAGGATGAGATGGTTGGATGGCATCACTGACTCAATGGACAGGAGTTTGAGAAAACTCCAGGAGATAGTGAAGGACAGGGAAGCCTGGTGTGCTACAGTTCATGGAGTTGTAACATTACTTAGAGTCAGACATGACAGCAACTGAACAAGAAACACACTATAGGTTGCCCAACCTCCAGATCTAATGACTGATGGCCTGAGGTGGAGTTGATGTAATAATAATAGAAATAAAATGCTCAGTAAATACAATGTGTTTGGATCATCTCCAAACAATCCCTCCACTCCAGTCTGTGGAAAAATGTTTTCCACAAAACTGGTCCCTAGTGCCAAAAAGGTTGGGAACTGCTGCCTAGACCATATCCATTAAAAATCAAAAAATCTTTCAGAGATATATGGGGTTTTTTTTACCTGTTCAATTATATCTGTCTCTGTCAATAGAAAGGAGTAGCATCAGAATTTAATTTTCTTCTATTTTAAATGGCATCACCATGCCCTATTAGATTTGAAGTGGATTTTTTCTTTATATACTTGTAAAATTCTGTATGTATATATGTTTATGTACATATGTTTTGTGCAACTGAACAAGATTTCATTTTTCTTTCAGTATTATTAATGAATGTTCCCTTTTCTCTGATTACACCTAAATTATATATATTTTAAAACATTTAACAGAAAATGAGTTGATGACTCTAACATTTATAATTTATGATCTATAGTTTCAAACATGTGATTTGGTAACTATATGGAAAATGGAACAGGATTGTTTTTCATGGTACAGACTGAGAGTCTGCAGATATTTCATAAAATATATGAAGTACAAGTAAAGGGTTGATGAGTTTAGTGTGGTAAGAAATAGGCAGTTAGGTAAGTTACCAATTGTTCTTTTAGTTATTTGAGCAAAATTTCCTGAAAATATGAATTTGAAGATTTTTTAGAGGGATGAAAAAGAGAGATGAATAGAGGAAGGTCATTCTAACATAAAATCTAGTTTGTGAAAAGACTTAGAGATGCCAGTGAGATGAACAATTGAAAAGGGAGTAGAGCAGCATTATTTTGGAAGGGAAAAGCAAACTCAGCTCTAGCGTGATGTATGTAGTATATTTTGATGATACCACAAAAAGAATATTCTCCCTCCTGCTTTCGTTAGCCTGCAATGTGTCCACATTTTATGTGGTTCATCAATACAGCCAGGATACAGGATGCTCGGGGTAGGTGTACTGGGATGACCCAGAGGGATGGTATGGGGAGGGAGGTGGGAGGGGGGTTCAGGATTGGGAACATGTGTACACCTGTGGCGGATTCATATTGATGTATGGCAAAACCAACACAATATTGTAAAGTAAAATAATAATAAAATAAAATAAATTATGGTCCACTATATATGGTGGTAAGCTTTCACTACTGTTTGGGAAATTTTTTTTCTGTTTTCATAAAGAGCATCAAATTCTCCCCAAAGCCCCATATTTATATCAACTATAAAGATACTCATGGAAGGTAAATCTTCATTTTGTGAGTAGAAACACAGCGTCTTCTGAACTTCAACCACTAAAATGCCCCTAAGGGACAATGATTATTATACAGTGCAGGAATCACACAGCATTTCAATCTGATTCCTCAAACCTAGATTTAAAGGAGCCTTTTAAATATTGCTGGTAAGGAAGTCACTAGGAGAGTGACTCAAGTTTACATAATCCAGGTTGATTGACTCAATTTTAATGTAAAGAGAAGAGATTAGTTCTAAAATGGCAGTATTATTCATAATAGGCCAAAACTTGAAACAACTCAAACATTCGTCAACTCTTGAACAGGTAAATAAATGTGGTATTGACTGTGTGGATCACAATAAACTGTGGAAAATTCTGAAAGAGATGGGAATACCAGACCACCTGACCTGCCTCTTGAGAAACCTATATGCAGGTTAGGAAGCAACAGTTAGAACTGGACATGGAACAACAGACTGGTTCCAAATAGGAAAAGGATGATGTCAAGGCTGTATATTGTCACCCTGTTTATTTAACTTCTATGCAGAGTACATCATGAGAAACGCTGGGCTGGAAGAAGCACAAGCTGGAATCAAGATTGCCCGGAAAGATATCAATAACCTCAGATATGCAGATGACACCACCCTTATGGCAGAAAGTGAGGAAGAACTAAAAAGTCTCTTGATGAAAGTGAAAGAGGAGAGTGAAAAAGTTGGCTTAAAGCTTAACATTCAGAAAACTAAGATCATGGCATCCAGTCTCATCACTTCATGGCAAATAGATGAGGAAACAGTGGAAACAGTGGCAGACTTTATTTTTTGGTGCTCCAAAATCACTGCATATGGTGATTGCAGCCATGAAATTAAAAGACGCTTACTCCTTGGAAGAAAAGTTATGACCAACCAAAAGCAGAGATATTACTTTGCCAACAAAAGGTATGTCTAGTCAAGGCTATGATTTTTCCAGTAGTCACATATGGATGTGAGAATTGGACTATAAAGAAAGCTGAACACTGAAGAATTGATGCTTTTGAACTGTGGTGTTGGAGAAGACTCTTGAGAGTTCCTTGGGCTGCAAGGAGATCCAGCCAGTTCATCCTAAAGGAAATCAGTCCTGGGTGTTCATTGGAAGGACTGATGTTGAAGCGGAAGCCAATACTTTGGCCACCTGGTCCAAAGAGCTGACTCATTTGAAAAGACCCTGATGCTGAGAAAGATTGAGGGTGGGAGGAGAAGGGGATGACAGAGGATGAGATGCTTGAATGGCATCACTGACTCAGTGGACATGGGTTTGTGTAGACTCCGGGAGTTGGTGATGGACAGGGAGGCCTGGAGTGCTGTGGTTCATGGGGTGGCAAAGAGAAAGACACAACTGAGCAACTGAACTGAACTGAACCATATAATGGAATAGTGGTGGTGATGGCTTAGTTGCTAAGTCATGTCTGACTCTTGCAACCCCATGGACTGTAGTCCACCAGGCTCTTCTATCCATTGGATTTCCCAGGCAAGAATACTATTCATCAGGTAAAATAAATGCAGTACTAATAATGCTATACCATGATGAACCTTGAAAACAGTATGAAAGAAGCCAGTCACAAAAGACCACAGTCATATGATTCCATTTCTGTGTTTAGAATAGGCTAATCAACAGAGGCATAAAGTACATTAGTGGTTGTCTAAGGCTGCAGGGGTGGCTGGGGTGTCGGGAGTGACTTCTGATCTGTATTGTGTTTCTTTATGGGATAATGGAAATGTTCTAAAATTGTCATAATGGTTGCACAATTCTGTGAATACACTAAAACCCAGTAAATTGTAGAATTAAAATATTTGAATTGTAAGATATGTAATTATGTTTTCATAAAGCCATTTTTAAAGAAAAGAATAGACAATTTGGTTAAAAATAACTCTATATAGAAACTTTGACCAACATACTGTATAAATTCAAAGAAAATAAAAAACTGAGATGCATCAAAATCACTGAGTGCTTTAGATAAATGTAGCATGGAAAATACTTGCTATATTGGATATGTTAAAATTTTGTTTCATCTTAAATGTGTAAACAGTGGCCCAATGCATATTGAATCTGTTAAATAAAATACACTAGGGAAAGGGACATATAATACTTGGCAAACATCAAATTTCTGATTACAGTTAATCAGCCTTGTGATAGTACAAATTAAGTGTTACAAAGCTGGAATACAATCGCAGCAGACCAGCCTTATTAGAGACCAGTCATATTAAACAACTTACTTCCTCTTCTCTGAAAGGCACTTACCACCTTCACAATTTCTTCCAGCAATATATTTTTTCTTATCTAATTATCTTTAATAATTTCAAAAGACTATCAATTTACCCCTGTTGGTTTTTTAAAAAAATAAATCTTACTTGTTTTGATCCTTAATCTTAAGAATATTTTAACTCTAGGTTTTAGTCTAAGAGGCTATGCCTGAGCATAGCACTTTTAAGTTCAGGAAAGTAACTCCCACTGTACAGACACTATTCAGATGAAATAAAGGTAAAGAATGAAGAATAAATGGGCCATTCAACAGTCCTTTTACATCAGCAAGTTTTTTTTCCCCCCAAGAATGGCTATAAAATCAGACAAAAATTCCAAAATTGCTCTGTAACTCTTTAGGGTTTGAGGGAGAGATACTAAGGTGGGTGATTAAAATGATTTCAGGGTTTCATGGAATGAATTAGGCTTAGGGCTCTTTGATTTTAAGTTTGAAAATCCTAGCTCCTCTAGAATCAGAGAGTACTATGATTGAAATGAATTTCTAAATGCATGCCTTTATTTAAGAGATGACAGATGAATGGTACAATCATTGAGTCTTCTTCTCCAGAGTCATCCAGTTCTGACTTAGAGGTCACTAGCCATTCCATTGCACAGTGCCAAAGACAGCAATTCTCTACCTTGTAGAGTATACAATACATCTTATATTTCTTATATTCTTTTATCCTAATAGGAACCGTCCACAGCCGGTCGGGAACCAAAGAGATGGGGAAGTGGAATCTCAGGGATGGTGACAGTAGAAGTTAGTCTTTAGACATGTGTCTTCTGACTTTCAGCAAGATCTCTTTCATTGGAGTTTTTTCCTAAAACACATGTTGTTGTTCAGTTGTTCAGTTATGTCCAATTCTCTGCAACCCCATGGACTGCAGCACACTGGGCTTCTTTGTCTTTCACTATCTCCTGGAGTTTGCTCAAACTCACGTCCATTGAATAAATGATGTCATTCAACCATCTCATCCTCTGTTGCCCTCTTTTCCTCCTGCCCTCAATCTTCCCCAGCATCAGGGTCTTTAATGAGTCAGCTCTTCACGTCAGCTGGCCAAAGTATTGGAGCTTCAGCTTCAGCATCAGTCCTTCCAATGAATATTGAGGGTTGATCTCCTTTAGGATGGACTGGTTTGATCTCCTTGCAGTCCAAGGGACTCTTAAGAGTCTTCTTCAACACCACAGCTCAAAAGCATTCATTCTTCAGTGCTCAGCATTCTTTATGGTCGAACTGTCATATCCATACATGACTGCTGGAAAGACCATAGCTTTGACTGGACTGATCTTTGTCAGCGATGTGGTGTCTCTGCTTTTTAATATGCTGTCTAGGTTGGTCATAGTCTTTCTTCCAAGAAGCAAACATCTTTTGATTTCATGGCTGCAGTCACCATCTGCAGTGATTTTGGAGCCCAAGAAAATAAAGTCTTTTACTGTTTCCATTTTTTCTCTACCTGCTGTGAAGCAATGCAACCAGATGCCATAATCTTTGTTTTTTGAAAGATGAGTTTGAAGCTAGCTTTTTCACTCTCCTCTTTTACCTTCATCAAGAGGTTTTTGAGTTCCTCTTCACTTTCTGCCAAGAGGGTGATGTCATCTACACATCTGAGGTTATTTCTCCTGGCAGTCTTGATTCCAGTTTGTGCTTCATTTAGTCCAGAATTTCATATGATGTACTCTGCATATAAGTTAAATAAGCAGTATGACAATGTTCCCAATTTGAAACCAGTGTGTTGTTCCATGTCCAGTTCTAACTGCTGCTTCTTGACCTGCATACAGGTTTCTTAGGAGGCAGATAAGTCAGTCTAGCTGCAGCTTCCCTTGTAGCTCAGTCAGTAAACAATCTCCCTGCAATGCAGGAGACCTGGGTTCAATTCCTGGGTTGGGAAGATCCCCTGGAGAAAGAAATTCTTCAGTATTCTTGCCTGGAGAATCCCATAGACAGAGGAACCTAGAGAGCTACAGTCCATGGGGTCACAGGAGTCGGACACAACTTAGCGACTAAACCACCACAAGGTGGTCTAGTATCCCCACATCTTTAAGAGTTTTCCACAGTTTGTTGTGATCCACACAGTTAAAGGCTTTAGTGTAGTCACGCAGAAGATGTTTTTCTGAAATTCGCTTGCTTTTTCTATGATCCAGCAGATGTTGGCAACTGGATCTCTGGTTCCTCTGCCTTTTCTAAATCCAGCTTGTGCATCTGGAAGTTCTCAGTTCATGTACTGTTGAAGGCTAGATGGAAGGGTTTTGAGCATTTCCTTGCTGGTATGTGATATGAGTGCAATTGTGCGGTAGTTTGAACACTGGCTCAAGAAAATCAGAGGTAAGGTGATAAAGTACACACATTCTAAAGCACTGGGTTTGGTTTAAAGCAAATTTGAACTGATTTTTTTTTTTCTTTTAAGGTTTTTTGTTATTATTGTGATTGGTTTTCTTTAGTATCTGAGATATTTAGAAAAATAGCAATGACTTCACTTTTCAGATGGAAGAGGTTGAGTATTCATTTAAGAACAGATACAGATACCAACTTTCTCATGAAAACTGAGCTCAAACTGGATTTGGATCATGTTTTGGATTTGGGTTCCATTGCTTCTCCTAAGAAAGGTCACATGATGACATTTACTCATAAATATTTATTTGCTGTGCTAGTCCCAGATATATAAGAGGGTGACTGAGTTATAGTCCTCACTAAGGGAATTTTGATTGTGTTTGCAGAAACAGAAAAACTGAGTAAGACAGAACACACAAAACGTTATTTTCTTGAGGGTCTCAATGCTTAATGGTGCTCACATTTGAGTCCGTAATGAGTTCACTAATCCGTAGCCTCTGGCAAGAAAAAAGATGCGACAACAAACCACATTTGGTTGGTTCCTGTTAGCTATAGGCGAAAGATCATTGCCGAGTTCTTGCCTTAGAGGAAAACACACCTTTGGAGTCCTGTGCTAAGTAAGGAAATGTCTTTGGAAATGTCCTGTGCTAAGTAATCCTTACTTAGCAGTTTACTTCAGTAAACTGGTTTAACTGAAGTGAAGTGAAGTTGCTCAGTTCAACTCTTTGCGACCCCATGGACTATAGCCTACCAGGCTCCTCTGTCCATGGATTTACCAGGCAATAGTACTGGAGTGGACTGCCATTTCCTTCCAAGGTTTAACTGAAGTAATGGCTAATTTCCTCCCAGCTGGAGAGGCCTCTGACTAACAACTGACTGGTAATTGTTTTTTTGTTTGTTTGTTTATAAATAAAAGGGTAAGATAATGCCTTGTGTTTAATAAGTAAAGATAGTCACTTGTACTGTTCAGTGCCAGAGGGTAAGTCTAGTCTGGCCTCAGTTCAAAGGAAGTGAAGTGAAAATTGCTCAGTCGTGTCTGACTCTTTACAATCCCATGGACTATACAGTCCATGGAATTCTCCAGGCCAGAATACTGATTGAACCCAAGTCTCTCGCACTGCAGCTGGATTCTTTACCAGCTGAGCCACAATGGAAGGCCAAAGTTCAAAGGAGGTGACAGCTAAAATCCTGTCATACACACTGCCTCCTGATGGCCTGGGAGTAGAGTGAGAAATAGATGTGTTATGCAATAAAAAATAACTTTAAAAAGCATGCTTTCATCTGAAAAAGAGCCTGAGTTCTAAATTTTAACTTTAAAAATCAAGTTTTTATTTTTTCAAAGTTTTTTCCTTCATTCACTAGAAGTTTACTATGGCCCTTCTATGTGTCAGATGCTGATTCGGGTGCCAGGAATATGGTACACTCCTCATCCTCCAAAATAACAGAAAAAGCATTGGGGCCACAGCACAAGTCAATCAGGTGTTATATGATATAGGTCATTTTCTCTGATTCTAATGCTTTACTCTTAAAATTGTACATAGGAAAATGTAATTCCAGCTCTGGAGAGAAAGTGAAGTCATTCAGTCGTGTCTGACTCTTTGTGACCCCATGGACTGTAGCCTACCACACTTCTCTGTCCATGGGATTTTCCAGGCAAGAGTACTGGAGTGGGTTGCCATTTCCTTCCCCAGAGGATCTTCCCAACCCAGGGATTGAACCTGGGTCTCCTGCATTGTAGGCAGACACTTTACCATCTGAGCCACCAGGGCAGTTACACATGTATATTGGTAGTTATTATATTAATTTTTATATATAGTAATTATTATATTATAATATTAATAGCAATATTATAAATACAAAACTGACCACAGAATTATACATACACATACCTATCAAGAATAAGATGCTTGGTCGTACTCTTCCTTAGTCTGGTCTATAAAAGGAATAAATATTTATGTTTTACAATATTACTTAAACATAAATTTGGTAAAATTGAAAGATACTTAGTGTTTGCTTCATGTCACTGTATGATCTCTCTGACTATGGGACAAAAAAAAAAAATATGCCTGAACTGTGAGAGTGAGAAATATCATAGCAAGTAAGCCCATCTCATCTCTTATTAGTTGTCTAGCCATAGAAAGATCACTAAATCCTAGCTCTAAAATGAGATGAATGCTTATTTTAGAGGAGAAAGTAGTACTATAGATTAAATAATATTATCATAATAAGTGTCCTAATATAAATCTGCTTGATGGTACATAATTTGGGGATATATTGAATGGTATATTAAAATATATAAAAACTACAAAATAGCATCACTAATGAGGATAAAAACAGGTCAAAGTGTCCATGCACGTTATTTTGGAAATGTCTTTTTGCTGCTGTCTTGTTTGAAGTGAACAAAAAGAATTAATGCATTTCTGAGCTAACCTTTTCTTCTTTCAAGAGAAGGTAAGCTTATTTTCTCCTAACCATCATCAGACAAGTCTGTGGGCTCTGGCATTTTTTCTGCTTCAAAGCAAGCCTGTCATGTTACAATACTGAGTGCTTACATCAATAGTTCTTTCCTTCAGATATAGAAAAAGAATAAAAGAAAGAAAACCAAACTGGCAAGCATAATCATAACTAAGAGTCTATAAACTGTCTTTCTTGGTTGGTTGTTTATCATAAGGGAGTGATTGGCTATGATGGTTTCCAGTTATATAATCTTCCAAGTTTGGAATCTGCTGTCATTTAAAGAATAACAAATTTTAAACATTATCCAATGATATAGGAGAAAGAAATTACTCCAGAAAAAGCAAGAGGCATAATTCATCCAACCACAAGTACCTCTCTGATGTGATCCCTATAGTTAAGCATATTAACATTGATCCAACTGCATTTAATCAGAGTTCAGCAATGCCAGCAATCCAATTAAGATCAGGATTCTATAAAAGCTAAATTTTATTAATTAAATGACATTTAAAGTTGCTTTATTTTGTTCTTTACTTCCTTTTTAAGGAAGAACAGATTGCAGACTTGGAGGTTTTCCAGTAATTCAAAATATTCAATGTCAAATAAGTTGTTACCTACTGATAAAAAAAGACTTAACATTGAGCACAGTCTAACATTTTAAAACATGCTTTGAAATAATTAAATACCACATATAGTGTGCTTTAAAGAATCAATTAAAGTTAGATGCTTTTTATTATATCATGAGCCTAATTAGTATAAAAATGTATTCTAGGGTTTAGGAATTATATTTACTCTTTATTCTATTTTAAACAAGAGTTAATAACATAATAATGTAGTATGATTTGTATTATAAACAAATGATACATACATATATTATTTCATAGTCTATTTTATATTTTAAGATGACAAAACAAAAGCAAATTTTCTACCTTTGCAAGTAGCTTCAAAACTTAGAGGAAATGGACACAACAGAGTCCTATCTACTGTGAAAAGTTTTCTAATGAGTAATCTTTATCCTTTACAGATTCCAGAAACAAATGTTTCATGTCACTGTATAATCTCTCTGAATGACTATGGGACAAAAAAATATGCCTGATCTGTGAGAGTGAGAAACATCATAGAAAGTAAATCCAAGTCATCTCTTATGTCTAGCCATAGAAAGATCACTAACTCCTAGCTCTAAAATGAGATGAATGCTTATTTTAGAGGAGAGAGTAGTAATATAGATTAAATGATATTATCATATTAATTTTCCTGATATAAACCTGTCTGATGGTATATAATTTGGGAATATATTAAATGATACATTAAAATATATAAAAACTACAAAATAGTTTTATTAAAGGAGAAACTGACAGCCCGTTAATCAATCACTTGTCTGTCCAAGGAAGCGGTAGAGATGTTGAGGGGAGAGGAGGAGAATTATCTCAGATCTGAGGTCCCAATAAGATGAGGATCTAAAATTATTTTTATTGCTAAGGTCATCAAGACAAAAAGTGATACTATACTCAGAAAATCTCTTAATTTTAATAAAATATTTGGGGAGATTTTTGACACCTAACTTCTAGTTAGCTCTGTGCTTTAGAAAAATAGGCTAGGGTTCTAAGGTTAGAATGACTATGCTGGACCTTCTATAAACCACTTCGCAGTTACAATTATTAGTCACCTAGTTTTGTGACTTGCTTTATACAGAAATGGCAATTCACAATTTATCTAAAATACTCTATAGTTAATCTTATAGATGGTTATAGATGACTTTGGACATGATTAAAATGACTCTAAACATCTTTAGGACGATAGGACTAGCTGCAGAGTAGGAGGAAAGGGCATTTCAAATATAATTCCATTTGTTTTCTTTTGACAGATAAGATTTCATTAGATTCACTAAAATGGGGTTATGCCTGTATTCACATGATGGAATTTGTAATGGAAAACCTAAGATACAATGGAAGCTTTATTTTTTCTATCCTTTTTTTTTAAACATCCATTGTGACCGAATGAAATTTGCTATGGCATTACCTTTTCTATTATCAAATCAGCCCTTCAGTTAGAATTCATTTTGATTGTAATAGCATTGATTTATTTCATGAACACCACTCCATGGGGTTGGGGAATTATATTCTGCATAAGGGATTGTTACAATGACTTTGTCAGCCCACAAATTAATGTTCAGTAGTGGTCATCTGTGTAGTGATAATGAATATTCATAGTGGTTTTATATATTATATTTTATATTTTAAGAGAATTAAAAATACCTAGCCAACTACTTAAGATTATTTTAGTTTCAGAAGCTCTTTTTTATAAAATTTCTGGTGTTCATTTTTAAAACATTGAAAATATGCTCAATCAGAGCCTGCTCTTAATGAAGTTAAAACCATAAAGTAATCAGAAAAGCCTGCCATGCTGTGTGGTCTCTGGTGATATAAGTGATTATTAGTATGTTTATTCCTAATACAAAAGGATTCTACAGCTGATTTTGTTAGCTTCACTATCTTTAAAATTCTGACATCATACACTTATTAGGAAGCTAAGGCTTCAAGGTAAAACTTTATGCAATAACCTCATATAATTATTTCCTACTTTTGGTATCTAAGCAACTAAACAAATGAAAAAATACCATATTGAGAATGTAAGGTATTTAAGCTTGGCTGCAATTGCCCAGAGCTTCTAATTCAAATTCTTTCCTCTCAGGGACTTGCCACTAATGTGACAATCAATCCATCTGTGCTTCTAGTTATTAAAGGAGAACTTGACAGCCCATTAATCCATCACCTGGCTGTCCAAGGAACCCGTAGAGATATTGAGGCGAGAAGAGGAGAATTATCTCAGACCTGAGGTCAGTAGTACTCCTTGCAAAAGGGAAGCACCCAAGATTCTGTAGCCTAGGGTGAGTTTTTATTGGTCTCCTCCAATTTTTCCTTTATTCTACAATAACCTTGAGAACATACCAGATAATTCAGGCAGGCCAGGAAGCAACAGCCCATTTCCTCAGAGCTCTGAAGGTAAGAGGCACTTTCCTTCAAGATAATGCATTTTATTTGTATAGCTTTTCACAGTTTGACCTTAGGCAGCTTCTAGATGACTTCTTAACCTGTAATTTTTCTAATAAATTGAGGGGTGTGATGCCGAGGTGTGTATGTATATGTATTTAAAGCAACTTGTTTCTAGTCAAGAAAAAAGGAAACAACCTACATTTTCAAATCTTTTTGACTCCTCCATCTGCTTAGGATTCTAATCAAGGACTCATGTTTGAAATGCTTTTGTCTGTCTATCACTGCTACCACTCTTAATCCTTCATATAGAGAGATTTATCCATTCTAACCTTCAACACATAATTCTCACTGTAGTCACCCTAGTTTTCTTCACATCACATATACAACCTATTTCTATGCCCCTTCTATGCCGTTGTTTTTGCCTTTTCACTACTTTTGCAGTTGTCTGGACTCTTTAATTCATTACCATGTAAAATGTACCCTTTCTTTAAAATTCAACCCAGTGTTTCATTTTTTTTTTTCTGGCTACACTGCATTGTATGTGGAATCTTATTTCCTCAACTAGGTATTGAACCTGTGAGCTTGTCAGTGGAAGCACAGAGTCCTAACCAATTCCACTGTACCACCAGAGAAGTCCCTCAGTCTTTCTGATATCACAGTTTCTTTTGATAAAATCACAATCCCCTTTACCCCTCATAATAACTCTCTTTCTGAACTAATTAAATTCAGTTTAACACGTGATTATATAATGACATATCTAAATTTTTTTATATGTCTCTCAGCTTGTTCTGCAAAGTTATAAATGTGAGATTGAGGACTATATCCCTGTAACCTATATCAGAGAGTTAAGAGCCTTGGGATGCCCTATAGCTCTTTTCTGATTGATTTGTGCCAGTCACTGAGCAATTAACATGGGATCAATCTCTTTTTCTCACTATATAAGATTCTACAACTTATACTGAAGTAAGAAATGCTTTTCTTTTATATGGCAGACAAGAAGAGGGTTTTAAAAAATGTGTTTGAGGCATATTCCATGTAAGATAATTTTGGTGTATTTACTTGTTTGTTTATATTATTGTATTTGTTTGCTACTGCTGTGATTCACTAATATTCCCTATGTAAACAGCTCTCTGCAGGAAACCCACCCTCAACAGGAAGCCCCTTTTCTTGTCACTTTAGCAAAATTATATGGTAACTGACTTTTAAACCAGGCACCATCATGTTCTGCTCATCACTGGCCCAAGCACACTTTCAAATCTTTTAAACACACATGCTGTGCCATGCCTGCTGCTGAGTCGTGTCCGATTCTTTGCAACGCTATGGACTGTAGCACACCAAGCTCCTCTGTCCATGAAATTTTTCAGGTGAGAATACTGAAGTGGGTTGCCATTTCCTACTCCAGGGGATTTTCCCAACCTAGGGATCGAACTCTCTTTGCATCCCCTGTATTGGCAGGGGAGTTCTTTATCACTAGCGCCACCCCTGGGAAGCCCACAATACCTTACCTAATTTATCAGTTCTTTCTGTAGATCAAAGAAGTATAAGTGAAAAGTAAGTAATGAACAGATGACCCGATCTCTTCCTTAGCTTCCCCTTCAGTAATCTCCCAAACTGTTTGACCAAACTGTGTGAACAAGAGGAAGACCAGGAGGAGTCGATAAGCCTGCATACAAGCCTGCACACAGTGGGGGAGGGCGATGACTCTGACTCCCTATCTCAATGATTAACTGAGATTACTTCCTTGTTTTCCTTTAAAAGGTTTCATGGCCCAGCAGAATCTTTGGAGGTGATGTTTAGGGAACACTGAGTCCACCATCTCCCCGGGTTGCTGGCATTCTGGTTAAAGCCACCTTTACTTTCTACCAACATTTATGAGTACTGATTTCATAAGCAGTGAGCAGCAGGACTTGATTCATTCCATAACACCTAGACTGTCTTGTTTTGATTAGTTGAAATCCCTATTCCATTGTTGGTATGCAAGCATGTCAGTGACTGGACCATCATAATTTGATCTTTGTTACTTTTACTCTAAGAGAAAAAAGAAAAATTTTTGCATTGCTTATGGATATCAAATTGGGATAAGGAGAGCTTCTTTGCTGTAATTTTAATATTCATTATTTATGTTCTTTAGTTCTTATTCTTTTTTTTTTTTTTTCCTGTTCTTATGCTCAGTTGCTCGATCGTGTCCAACTCTGTGGCCCCATGGACAATAGCCTACCAAGCTCCTCTGCCCGTGGAATTTTCCAGGCAAGAATACTGGAATGGGGTGTTATTTCATCCTCCAGAGGGTCTTCCCGACCCAGAGATCAGACCTATGTCTCTTGCATCTCATGCATTGGCAGGTGGTTTCTTTACCACTGATGCCTCCTTTATCAGGTCTCTAATTATATGAAGTATAGTAGCAAAATGAGCAAAAATAATCCTTTCATATAAAACTGCTATCAGAAGCACTTCATTCTAGGACACTAGGATGTGGTAAGGAAGAAGTTTATGAAAAATGCAATTGCCATTCCTCTCTAGATAATATTCTTTAATATAAGAACACAGTCTGAATCACTTTTTTTAAAAAAAAAATCAATGTGGCAATAGGCAAATTACAGCACCAAACAAAAGCTGCCCCAAATGCTGTCATTTTCATGCCCAACTAAAAATATTTCATATTGCTTGCTTTTAGGAATTAAGTAGCTGTTAAAATAATTGTTTCATATGTGTAACTGAGAACACTATTGAGAGTGGATAATCAATACACAGTGGATCACCAGCTTTGTTTTTTTTGCAGGGTTATGAGAGCCAGTTAACAAGATGTGGGGATGTCTACAAATAGAAATTGATTGGCAGCAAATTGGAATGTGGAGAGACAAACAAAGCTCATTTGCTCATAAAAAATAATGTCACTTATACATTAAAATGGAAGAGTGTTCGAGCAGAGAAAGTTATTGGGATTGATTAGGAATGAGTGTAAATAAATAGAAAAATTTTGGACAATTGGAATTGAATCAGGCTTTTCGTCGCCCCACTATACTGCTGCACTCGTCCCTATTAACTTTGTCCCCTCTGACTGTTCACAGTACCTGACATCTAAATATGCTCCCCCTTCCAGCTCCAGATGCAGTGCCATGGTGGTTCCTGACAACCTGACAGACAGGCTCTGGTTATATCAGTATCCTCAGTTTTTAACCTAGAAGCCCACCTCTGAGCCCATCATCCAGTCCTGGTAACGGTGGTCCCTGCAGTTCTCTGGTTTCTAGCCTGGTTTAAAGTCTGCTTCTTTCTGGTATGGCTTTTGAGTACCTGCCTACCTCTCTTTCTCAAACAAATCATTTACTTCTCTATCAGATTTTCTTGTGCTATAATTGCAACAGATAAGTCTTTCTCTAGTGCTGGAGCACTGCTCTGAATCCATTTAAAAAAATCTTACTCCTGGAAGCTGGGATTACGTCAGTTGGTACAGATATTGAGAATACTATAGCTTTAGACACAGATGGGTGTCTGGTTGGCTTTCTTCTACGTTCTGCCTTCCTGATTAAGCCTCACTTCTGATATGATGGCAGAGACCCTTGAGCTACTTTGTTCTTTGTGACTGAGGTAGGAGGTAAATACCCTCCCCACCAAGGGTAAAGCGACTGGAGATTCTTTTCCTATGGACCAAAACCCCAAGACAAGAATAGCAGAACAATTAAGGAAGAAGGCTGGGCCTTGCCCAGACCACATATTTCTTATGTGGAGACAGCCCCGACCACACATGTGCAGAAAGGTCTCCTTAGAGGTCAAAAGGGGAGTTATGCCAAGGGATGTTCTCTACTCATATGCCTTTTCAGTAAAATCCATGTTGGCCAAGAGATATGTAAACACACATGGAAGGAACCTGCGATATACCAGATATAAACTGTGAACCAAGCAAATCAAAGTGACTAGCCAAAGGAAACCTGCAAGATATGCCCCATAAAAGTAATTCACACTGCCAAGACAGTGCAACTCAGCGACACTCTCTCTCTCTCTTTCTCTCTCTCTCTCTCTCTCAGTCTGCCTGTGTGTCTATCCACATGGACTGTACTATTTTTTCCTCTTATTAAACACTGTACTAGTTTCACTACTTTCCATCTCTGTGGGAATTCTTCTCTGCAAAACTGAAGGGCCAGGACCCTTGTCACTGACCACTGGTCTAGTGGCTAGGATCTGGTGCTTTTGCCACTGTGACCCAAGCCTCCCCCTCCCCCAAGCTGTTGCAGGCCGAGGCCACCTGAGATCATAATGGTTATCCTCACTATGAGTTATAAAACTACCTCACTTTATGGTACTTCCTACTGGTCAATGGAAAAATGCAAAAACACTTATTTGAACACAAAGAAAATTCAAGAATGTGAAGATGGAGGAGCAGAAGGTTTAGAGACGAGTACCTTAGATGTATCAGACATCTTCCTACGTGAAGTGAATATAAGAACATTTTTTTAAAGGATTGAGGCAACTACCTCTCCATCTTACTATCTTCAGAATGCAAGACATCTCTCTGAAAGTGCAACAGTCTCAGTAAGCGATCCAACCTGTTCACTTAACAGTGCAAACACGTATCTCTGAAATTAACTTTCTCACAAGATGTAGTTCAGGAGACAGCCACAAAATATTTGTTGTCATGGAAGTAAGAGAAATTTCATCATTCTTTCTTCTACTTTGCTCAGAAATCTGTGTGAACTTCTGTCCGGATTCTGTGGTCACCGTAATGCTGACTCACAAGCACGTAGATACAATAATGCTTACTCAATATTGAACCATTTTCTCTCTCTTCTATGTTGGTAGAGGGGGGTCTTCTGTTGATAGGCTCGTTTATTTTTTCACCAACACCTATATCTTAGAAAATTCTTAAAAATTTCCTAATTAATTAAACATTAAAAATTATATTAATATTTGTTTACTTGTATTTTAATAAATGCATATGCAGTACTTTATCCCTTCTCATTCTTCCTATTGTATTTACTTATTATTATGCAAGAGGGCCGAGAGGAGCTACTTCACGTCCAAGGTCAGGAGGAGCAGCCGTGAGGATATACCCCTCGTCCAAGGTAAGGAGCAGAGGCTGCACTTTGCTGGGGTAGCCGTGAAAAGATACCCCATGTCCAAGGTAAGAGAAACCCAAGTAAGATGGTAGGTGTTGCAAGAGGGCATCAGAGGGCAGACACACTGAAACCATACTTACAGAAAACTATCCTACCTGATCACACGGACCGCAGCCTTGTCTAACTCAATGAAACAAAGCCATGCCATGTGGGGCCACCAAAGATGAGAGGGTCATGGTGGAGAGGTCTGACAGAATGTGGTCCACTGGAGAAGGGAATGGCAAACCACTTCAGTATTCTTGCCTTGAGAACCCCATGAACAGTATGAAAAGGCAAAATGATAAGATACTGAAAGAGGAACTCCCCAGGTCGATAGGTGCCCAGTATGCTACTGGAGATCAATGGATAAATAACTCCAGAAAGAAACAAGGAATGGAGCCAAAGACAAAACAATACCCAGTTGTGGATGTGACTGGTGATAGAAGCAAGGTCTGATGCTGTAAAGAGCAATATTGAATAGGAACCTGGAATGCCAGGTCCATGAATCAAGGCAAATTGGAGGTGGTCAAACAGGAGATAGCAAGAGTGAATGTCGACATTCTAAGAATCAGCTAACTAAAATGGACTGGAATGGGTGAATTTAACTCAGATGACCATTATATCTACTAGTGTAGGCAGGAATCCCTTAGAAGAAATGGAGTAACCATCATGGTCAACAAAAGAGTCCGAAATGCAGTACTTGGATGCAATCTCAAAAATGACAGAATGATCTCTGTTCGTTTCCAAGGCAAGCCATTAAATATCATGGTAATCCAAGCCTATGCCCCAACCGGTAACACTGAAGAAGCTGAAGTTGAACGGTTTTATGAAGACTTATAAGACGTTAGAGCTAACACCCCAAAAAAGATGTCCTTTTCATTATAGGGGACTGGAATGCAAAAGTAGGAAGTCAAGAAACACTTGGAATAACAAGTAAATTTGGCCTTGGAGTACTGAATGAAGCAGGGTAAAGACTAATAGAGTTTGGCCAAGAAAATGCACTGGTCATAACAATCTTCCAACAACACAAGAGAAGACTGTACATATGGACATCACCAGATGGTCAAAACAGAAATCAGATTGATTATATTTTTTGCAGCCAAAGATGGAAAAGCTCTATACAGTCAACAAAAACAAAACTGGGAGCTGACTATGGCTCAGATCATGAACTCCTTATTGCCAAATTCAGACTTAAATTGAAGAAAGTGGGGAAAACCACTAGACCATTCAGGTATGACCTAAATCAAATCCCTTATGATTATACAGGGAAAGTGAGAAACAGATTTAAGGGCCTAGATCTGATAGATAGAGTGCCTGATGAACCAAGGTTCATTTCATTGTACAGGAGACAGGGATCAAGACCATCCCCATGGAAAAGAAATGCAAAAAAGCAAAATGGCTGTCTGAGGAGGCCTTACAAATAGCTGTGAAAAGAATAGAAGCGAAAAAAAAGGAGAAAGATATGAGCATCTGAATGCAGAGTTCCAAACAATAAGGAGAGATAAGAAAGCCTTCCTCAGTGATCAATGCAAAGAAATAGAGGAAAACAATAGAATGGGAAAAACTAGAGATCTCTTCAGGAAAATTAGAGATACCAAGGGAACATTTCATGCAAAGATGGGCTCGATAAAGCACAGAAATGGTATGGACCTAACAGAAGCAGAAGATATTAAGAAGAGGTGGCAAGACTACACAGAAGAACTGTACAAAAAAGAGCTTCATGACCCAGATAATCACGATGGTGTGACCACTCACCTAGAGCCAGACATTCCTGGAATGTGAAGTCAAGTGGGCCTTAGGAAACATCACTATGAACCAAGCTAGTGGAGGTGATGGAATTCCAGTTGAACTATTTCAAATCCTGAAAGATGATGTTGTGAAAGTGCTGAACTCAATATGTCAGCAAATTTGGAAAACTCAGCAGTGGCCAAAGGACTGGAAAAGATCAGTTTTCATTCCAATCCCAAGAAAGGCAATGCCAAAGAATGCTCAAACTACCACACAATTGCACTTGCTAGTAAATTGCACAATCTCACACGCTAGTACAGTAATGCTCAAAATTCTCCAAAAAAGGCTTCAGCAATACATGAACTGTGAACTTCCAGATGTTCACGCTGGTTTTAGAAAAGACAGAGGAACCAGAAATCAAATTGCCAACATCTGCTGGATCATGGAAAAAGCAAGAGAGTTCCAGAAAAACATCTATTTCTGCTTTATTGACTATGCCAAAGCTTTTGACTGTGTGGATCACAATAAACTGTGGAAAATTCTGAAAGAGATGGGAATACCAGACCACCTGACCTGCCTCTTGAGAAATCTGTATGCAGGTCAGGAAGCAACAGTTAGAGCTGGACATGGAACAACAGACTGGTTTCAAATAGGAAAAGGAGTAAGTCAAGGCTGTATATTGTCACCCTGTTTATTTAACTTATATGCAGAGTACATCATGAGAAACTCTGGGCTGGAAGAAGCACAAGCTGGAATAAAGATTGCCAGGAGAAATATCAATAACCTCAGATATGCAGATGGCACCACCCTTATGGCAGAAAGTGAAGAGGAGCTAAAAAGCCTCTTGGTGAAAGTGAAAGAGGAAAGTGAAAAAGTTGGCCTAAAGCTCAACATTCAGAAAACGAATGTCATGGCATCTGGTCCCATCACTTCATGGGAAATAGATGGGGAAACAGTGGAAACAGTGTCAGACTTTATTTTGGGGGCTCCAAAATCACTGCAGATGGTGATTGCAGCCATGAAATTAAAAGATGCTTCCTCCTTGGAAGGAAAGTTATGAACAACCTAGATAGTATATTCAAAAGCAGAGACATTACTTTGCCAACAAAGGTCCGTCTAATCAAGGCTATGGTTTTTCTAGTAGTCATGTATGGATGTGAGAGTTGGACTGTGAAGAAGGCTGAGTGCCGAAGAATTGATGCCTTTGAACTGCAGTGTTTGAGAAGACTCTTGAGAGTCCCTTGAACTGCAAGGAAATCCAACCAGTCCATCCTAAAGGAGATCAGTCCTGGGTGTTTATTGGAAGGACTGATGCTAAAGCTGAAACTCCAATACCTTGGCCACCTCATGGGAAGAATTGACTCATTGGAAAAGACTCTGATGCTGGGAGGGTTGAGGGCAGGAGGAGAAGGGGCCAACAGAGGATGAGATGGCTGGATGGCATCACCGACTTGATGGACATGAGTTTGAGTGAACTCCAGGAGTTGGTAATGGACAGGAAGGCCTGGCATGCTGTGATTCATGGGGTCGAAAAGCGCCGGACATGACTGAGTGACAGAAGTGAACTGAACTGAACTGATGAGAAATGTTTCTATCCAAATAGATTAACTCTTTAGAGAAAAACTGAATATATTAAGTCCAGAATAAAATTATTTTAGGTTAAAACTTAAAGCTTTAAGAAGAACACTGGCAAACTAGAGTTTTGGTTTTTTTTCCCTAATTAACAGTGAAAGCCTCACCCTCCAGACCTTAATATTTGTAAACTTTGATCCTTGTTTTGTATTCCATTCAGGATCTATCTCCTCTGAGAAGCCTTTCCAATCCATGATAAACCACTTAATTATTCCTATTCCTCAGCTTTAAAATCATTTTTTGCCTCAATCTCCAATTTAGCATTAAGACCTTGAATTAATTTTCAAATATATATTATATGCTAAATAAGAATAGAACTGGCTTAAAGCAGGGCTATTGCTAGTATTTCTCTGTATCTCACAAGCCCTTACACAGAGCCGACAAGTTTAATAAATAAGAAAACATCTTCTGAAAATGCAAGATTTAAGCCCATTTACTTCCATATTTGGAGAAGGAAATGGCAACCCACTTGAGTATTCTTCCCTGGAGAATCCCATGGACAGAGGAGCTTGGTGAGCTACAGTCCATGGGTTGCAAAGAGTCGGGCATGACTGAGCAACTAATAGTAATTAACTAACTGACTGACTTCTGTATTATTTCTTTCTTGTCCTACATTCTATCTATGGATTTAAGACATGTTCATAGAAATTTTCTGAGATATAATCACTGTCATTTTCACTGGCTAGTCTCTTTGCTGTTCCAGTTTATAAGAGAAGACTAACACCCAGAGATATGAATGAAATTATTTCTAACTGAAGTCTCCTATATTTAAAGGGAAATGTAAGACCAAAACAAGCAAAGAAGATTACTGGATATCCCTTCAATGGGATGTGAGAGCTTCTGAAAAAGTAGCATATTCAGGACTGTCTTCTTTAGGCTATTGCACAACTCTGTAGAAATTAAATCGAAGTATAAGTAATAGCAAGTTGATGGCAATGCAAATAGACTTTATTCAGTGGCACAACAACACCTTCCCATGCAAAAGCCAGGTTTATATCCATTTGCTAGTTTTTTTCAATATTCTTGTTCAATAAAGGTATATGTTTGGATTCTCCATTGAATCAGTTGTAATATCTGTCTAATTTCCCCATTCAATTAGTGAATTAAATAAGGTCTTTGACATATATTTATTTCAGGTTTGTACAAGAGGAACACATGGCTTATGGTCACTGTATTGGACATTGCATTCCTAGTTGTGCAACTAACTTGGTTAGTGGAAAAGAGACTTAACATACATGTACAATATTTCATCTGTTTAAACAGTTTGCTACACTGAATGTCACCTTCTCACCGAAAGTAAACATATCTGCCCTGAATTTTAAAGTATTCCGGTGTCAAAAGCTTAGTTTCAAGTACATTCTGACTAAGTTTCTCAGATTCACTGGACACATTTCATTGTCTTCATTGACTACATTAATTCATCACAAAAAGCATAGAATCAGTTTATCTTGAAAAGCTCAAATGCTCAAAATACACAATTGAAGCTTCAGAGACATCTAGTACTATAGCCCAGAGCACATAGTGTGAAAGTGTTAGTCACTCAGTCGTGTCTGACTCTTTGTTACAGCATGAGGTGTAACTTACCAGGCACTTCTGTCCACTGAATTCTCCAGGCAAGAATACTGGAGTGGATAGCCATTCCCTTCTCCAGGGGATGTTTCCGAGCCAGGTATTGAACCCATGTCTCCTGCGTTGTGAGCAGGAAATTCTTTACCATCTGAGCCACCAGGGAAGCCCTGCAGAGCCCATAGGGCTATTTAAATGTAACTTAATTAAAATTAAATAAAATCAAGTCTACTTTGTCAATCACACTAACCGCATTTCAAGCTTCAATAACTAGTGACAAACAATTGGGCAGTGCAAAAAAGGAATGTTTTTTTCATCTCAGAAAGTTCCATTGGGACAAATAGTTTTAGACAGTCTTGGAGAAGACTCTTGAGAGTCCCTTGGACTGCAAGGAGATTCAACCAATCCATTCTGAAGGAGATCAGCCCTGGGATTCCTTTGGAAGGAATGATGGTAAAGCTGAAACTCCAGTACTTTGGCCACCTCATGCGAAGAGTTGACTCATTGGAAAAGACTGCGATGCTGGGAGGGATTGGGGGCAGGAGGAGAAGGGGACGACAGAGGATGAGATGGCTGGATGGCATCACTGACTCGATGGACGTGAGTCTTGAGTGAACTCCGGGAGGTGGTGATGGACAGGGAGGCCTGGTGTGCTGCGATTCATGAGGTTGCAAAGAGTCAGACACAACTGAGTGACTGAACTGAACTGAACTGAGCAATGTTCTTGCCTGGAGAATCCCAGGGACAGAGGAGGCTGGTAGGAGGCCATCTATGGGGTCGCACAGAGTCGGAAATGACTGAAGTGACTTAGCAGCAGCAGCAGCAGCAGCAGTATAAATTGGGGTTTCCCTGGTGGCTCAGATTGTAAAGAATTTTCCTGCTATGCAGGAGACCTGGGTTCAATCCCTAGGTCTGGAAGATCCCCTGGAGAAGGGATTGGCAAGCCAGTCCAGTATTCTTGCTTGGAGAATTAGATGGACAGAGGAGCCTGGCAGGCTACAGTTCATGGAGTCGCAAAGAGTTGGACACGACTTAGCAACTAATACACACAGCATGAATTAGCTAATGGTACAAATCTAGGTTTACATTTCTTTTAATTTTGGAAAGAAAAATATACCTTTAAAATATACGTTTTCAGTAGCATCCCTAAAAGAAATAAATTGGCTTAGATAACATGAAAATTTCCAGCTGCCCCTGTAATATTCTATTAGTGTTGCCAGGAGGTTATTTAACCAATTTGTAAATCACATTGAGAACTTTTCCCCCAAATTACAGTGAATCTTCCAAGTCTTTTAGCATTATGATTTTTAAAAATCATGTTTATGAATTCAGAACAGAGCAGTAGGTACAAAGGAGGCTTTGCAATGGGTCTTCATCTTGAAGTTAATTTGACTTTCTTCTTGCCTTTTTTCTCCTGCATTTAGTGTGATTTTAACTTTCTTGAAACCTGCTTTCATTACTTTTTCATTACTTTTTAAAATAATTCTGTAACATAACTGATGTGAGACTTGGACCATAAAGAAGGCTAAGCACTGATGAACTGATGAACTAAGAACTGATGCTTTTGAACTGTGGTGTTGGAGAAGACTCTTGAGAGTCCCTTGGACTGCAAGGAGATCAAACCAGTTAATCCTAAAGCAAATCAACTCCAAATATTCATTGGAAGGACTGATGCTGAAGCTGAAGCTCTAACACTCTGGACACCTCATGCAAAGAGCTGACTCACTGGAAAAGACCCTGATGTTGGGACAGATTGAAGGCAGAGAAGAAAGGGATAACAGGGGATGAGATGGTTGGATGGCATCACCAACTCAATGGACATGAATTTGAGCAAGCTCTGGGAAATGGTGAAGGACAGGGAAGGCTGGCAAGCTGCAGTCCATGGGATCACAAAGAGTTGGACATGACTGAGAAACTAAACAACAACCACATAACTGATGCTTTGGAATTATGGTGCTGGAGAAGACTTCGGAGAGTCTTTTGGACTGGAAGGAGATCAAACCAGTCAATCCTAAAAGAAATTAATCCTGAATATTCACTGGAAGGACTGATGCTAAAGCTGAAGCTCCAAAACTTTGGCCACTTGATGCAAAGGGTTGACTCACTGGAAAAGACCCTGATGATGGAAAAGATTGATGACAAAAGGAGAGGGGTTGGCAGAGGATAAGATGGTTAGATAGCATCGCTCACTAAATGGACATGAATTTGAGCATATCCAGGAGATAGTGGAGGACAGAAGAGCCTGGCGTGCTGTGGTCCATGGGGTTGCAAATAAGATGACACAACTTAGTGACTGAACTACAACAACAACATATTGAATTTTAGTCATGTGATTGATTAAATTAAGGTCATAATATAGTTGGACAGAAAATTCTCAAACTGACTTAAGTATAGTAAGAGGACAGAATATTATGGACCAGATGTTTATATGTACATGTGTGTTTGTGATTATGTGTGTGAGTGTTTGTGTGTTAGGAAGGTGGGAAGTTTTAGATTTCCTTTGAAATATCTGGGAAGAATCCAAAAGATAAAGAATTAGGGATAGTTTGGGTATGAAAGTAAAGGGAAAAAGCCAAAGCCACTCCTTTGGAGTGAAAATCAGTTGGCAGGGAAGAAAATGTAATAATAATAGTAATAGGATCAGTAATATTTGTTGAAAATTACTATATATCAGTCACTAAACGATGCCGAATATACTTTCAGAAATGCAATGTTCACATCAGGACAACAAGGAAATACATAAGAAAGTGACCAGAATCAAAAAGACAGTTGCAAAGTGTATTGGACAAGAGTTTAGGAGACATGCGTTTAACTGTGCAGAGAATCAAGCCAAATGAGAATAACCCTAAAATTGTCACAGGAAAGGAAAAGATCCAGGTTCTACAGGGATCTAAGAATTGTGTGTGTGTGTGTGTGTGTGTGTGTGTGTGTGGAGGTGTGTATTATTTAGGGCGTGGGGGAGGAAGAAAGAGAGAGAGGAGAGGGAATCAACAAGATGTCCCAACAATGATGAGAAAAGAAACCTTACAAAAGAAAAACAATAAAGGTGCCTTAAGAATCTTTATTTTTTTAAACTATGGCAAGTAAGGAGAGCTTGTATGATAGACACCATGTGCAGCTGAAAAATGAACACTTTGTCCCTGAAATCTTACTCTGGAATAAAAAATAACTCTACACTGCAGAAGATTCTAAATATTTTGTGCTGTAGAAGATATTTGATGTAGAATCGTATGTTGGCTGAATGGAAAGGTAAGAGTATTTTAAATTCATGCAATGAGTTGCCAAACTATCAAGTACTTACTAATAAAGCTCTTTGATTTTTGGCTTGGCTTTTAGTAAGGGTAAACATTTTGGAGACTTTGAATATATTTTTATATTCTGGATAATGGCAGGAAGATAAATTATTCAAAGTGGATATTGGTGAGAACCTCTGACTGCTTGAGGGTATCCTGTTTTTCCACAAGGTAATTTCTACTTTATTTGCCTTGTCTTTATGAAATATTTAACAGACGCATCAGAGCTATTCTCAGTCACTCGGTAATGAGTTTAGGAAATTTCCAAGCTGCCAGAGTAACATGTCACTATTTGAAAAGAGAGAGGTTGTGGCAATGGCAGGAATACCTTAATAACAAATCTATCACTTGTCATATTTCACCAAACCTGAGAACATTTATGAAAGATAAGAATCTTAATTCCTTAGCTTTTTTACATGAAGCTCAAGATACTTAGAGGAGTTGAAGAATAAAAATTTCAGAGTGTTATCAGATTATCATCCTACCTCTCAAACTAGAGAGAAGTTAACACTGGATTGTTTGGAAAAGATAAGGGATTATAGAAAACTCAAAGGTGTATATACACTCTATGCACACACACTCACAATGGACTAGCAGAAAAGAAAAAAAAATTTAATCAAGATTAACTTTTTTAAGTATTTACTTTTTAAAGCAAATAAGCCTTCAATATATTTATTATTAACACGGTCATGTTATAATGTGAGAAAGCTTCATTTATTACAACATCTTGGGAGATGTTTTTTAACATTATTTTGCATCAGGATTAGTGAGTGGCAGAGAAAGTGTTTACATATGTTTTGATGAGAGTTTAGCAGAGACTTTTTTAACCTTGGCTCATTAAGTGCTCCGGAACCAGAATATCCAGGCAGTATGAAGCTGAGGAAAGGTACAATTACTTGTTGCAATTCACAATCCCCTACTTCTCCCTCCAGATCTGTCCAGTTGGCTCTCAAAGTTTAAAAATGAAACATGGAAAAATTCCCGGTGTGTTCCCTTCTTGTCTTTTCCCATCCCTCCATTACATCTTCAGACATTTGTGATTACTATCAAAAGAGCCCAAATGAATGACTTCTTAAACATTGGTTGTTCAAATATGACAGCTTTGTATTCCTAAGAAACTTTACTCTCCAATCATGTTACCTCTATTTAAGTAATTGTGTGTGATGCGTAGATCAGCAGAAACTTAAACTGAGCAAAATTATAAAAGCATATTTTAGGATATCAATTAACACTAGCAGTATCTTAATTAAGCTGAGTGGTGATTTGAACAAGGGAAACCACAAGCGCCTTAATTATAGGCATTTTTTCTGTAGCTCAGCAAAACTTGAAAGCAAGAGAATCACTGCTGAAAGTCCAAATGTTATAGTAACTGATGATTATATAAAGTCATTTTTTTCTCGCAGTGTTGACAAAGTCAGTAAACCTTTAACAGTAATAAAATATATTAATAACAGAGTCTGTGATATGAATGTTAATAAAGAAAAGTTTAACTCAACATCTCCTTACATGGCTTTTTATAAAATACTAATTCATGAAAAACCAAAGCTTAAAAATAACAGCTCCTCATTTTGATTATAGTTTATGATAAACTCTTTAATTTTATATCATTGTGACTCATATATCCTCACATTTGACAGTGGAATTTTTTAACTACAACTTAAAAATCATAATTTTTATTTATTTCTGCTGCTGCTGCTGCTGCTGCTAAGTTGCTTCAGGTGTGTCCGACTCTGTGCGATCCCATAGACGGCAGCCCACTAGGCTCCCCCGTCCCTGGGATTCTCCAGGCAAGTGTCGTTAAAAAAATAACCTATATATGTAACTTGATTTTTAATCCTAATTTTTCAGTTGTTTTTCTCTTTTGAATTGAGAGGTTATTTAAGGTTGCCTGGATGACATTTCTCTTAATTTAAAGTGAATTGAAATATCTGACCAGTAAAGACAAATGCCTTGATGAAGCCTAAAAATAGCAGATAAACAAGGGTCTGCTTTAGCCGTATTGTGAAACAAAGTCTATTCAGAGCATTCAGGGGCTCTATTTACAGGTGCTTTGGGGAGGAAAGGAACATGAAATTTGTCCTTCAAGGTTTGTCCTTTTCCTCTGCCTTGTGAGCAGAGAAGAACTAGCATACTTCAGAAGGTAATAACATAACACAAACATTATTGAGGTATTGATAATTATTCCCAGTGCATAGGTCAGTTTATGAAAGGAAGATAAAAAGACAAAGATGATTCCTTACAATGGCAAATATGCTATCAAAAAAATACACTTGATTCACTGAGCTAACAGCCAACAACCCCCCCCCCACCCCATCCCACCCTGCCACACATACACAGAGGTAGCAGAGTGCTGAAACTAGCTTTCATGGCTTGTTCGATCTAACTATTAACTGCTCAGACATTTTGCAAACTGGTGGTTAAACTCTTGATAGTTTGAAACTGGTCATGCTGAGAGTGTGACTCAGAAATTGTTAGATAATACAAAACAGGATTTTCTTTATTTCTGGTGAGCCAATTCAACGATACACCACTGCCTGTAGGGTCTTTCTTTGCTTGTTTTGTGTCCTTTGCTTTCTGTCCTTTAATCTTTTTGTTTACTCCTTGTGGAAACAAAGGAGATATATTTTCACTTCTTAATAGAGACAAGGGCTCTGCATATATTCATTTTTCTTCTTCACATCCCATCCCAACAAAGAAGACCTTTCCAATAGCAGATGAATCAATGACACTTTAACATTCCAAATATTCAGACAAAATGGAATAACTAACAGCCCTCGTGGCTCAGATGGGAAAGCGTCTGTCTGCAATGCAGGAGACCCGGGTTCGATCCCTGGGTTGGAAAGATCCCCTGGAGAAGGAAATGGCAGCCCACTCCAGTACTCTTGCTTGGAAAATCCCATAGGACGGAGGAGCCTGATAGGCTACAGTCCATGGAGTTGCACAGAGTTGGACAAAACTGAGTGACTTCACTTTCTTTCTTTCTATGCACAGAAAGATGCTTTGGCCACCAAGGGTCTTTTCCAACTTTGGCATAACCTATATGAGGAGTAGACAATCTTAGAAAAATTTTAGTTGTTTTCCCAGGGAAAAGAGGAAAATCCTTTTTGATTGTACAGCCCTATTAATGCTCCCTGTAGATCAAAATGAAAAAATAAAGACTTGGCTAAATATGAGACCCAGTTTCCTTTTCCCATTTCCCCTGGCTTTCTCAGTTGGCTCTCATAATAGACTCTGCAGCCACTGCTGATAGTATAAGCAG
Source organism: Oryx dammah (assembly GCF_014754425.2). Lineage (NCBI taxonomy): Eukaryota > Metazoa > Chordata > Mammalia > Artiodactyla > Bovidae > Oryx > Oryx dammah. The sequence continues at coordinate 29,209,011 of NW_024070195.1, read as the reverse complement.
TTGGAGATCCTAGAACCCAACTCTGAAGAGGAGAATCAGAATGCAGTGGAGAAGGCAATGGCACCCCACTCCAGTACTCTTGCCTGGAAAATCCCATGGATGGAGGAGCCTGGTGGGCTGCAGTCCATGGGGCCCCGAAGAGTCGGACACAACTGAATGACTTCACTTTCACTTTTCACTTTCATGCATTGGAGAAGGAAATGGCAACCCACTCCAGTGTTCTTGCCTGGAGAATCCCAGGGATGGGGGAGCCCAGTGAGCTGCCGTCTATGGGGTTGCACAGAGTCAGGCACGACTGAAGTGACTTAGTAGTAGTAGTAGTAGTAGAGGTCAATTAAATGATAACCTTCCCAATGACTGCTGGGTTCATTAAGGCTCTTTCCCAGGATCATTCAATGGCTAGACGAACAAGGCTGATGTAAAATTAAATAATGAATTGATGTTTTACAAAGATGAACTATGCTCCCAGAAATTGCAGTCAATCAAAAAATAAATCAGAATCAAAATCCTAGTTGTTAATTACAATACACCAGGTCTTCACTCTACCCTGTGTCAGTGCAGCATGTGACGCTGCTAACTGTGACCTCCCTTGAACATATTCTCCCTCTTTGTCCTCAGAGGGACTCACTTTGTATTTCTGCGTCCTGGTGTTGATTTTCTCTGTTCTCCTGTCTTAACATTTTTTTTTTTTTAATTTCTAAAAAAAATTTAAATTCATTTATTTCTGGCCACTCCACAAGGCATGTGGAATCTTAGTTCCCTCACCAGAGAGCAAACCTGTGCTCCTTGCATTGAAATCTTAACCACTGGACCACCAGGGAAGTCCCTCCTGGAGTTAACTCTTACTCATCAATACATCCAGTAAATGCTGCTTTGTCCTATGTCTACATCTGTGACCTTGACCTAAATTGAACAATATAGCTAAACAGTCTATATAGTGTCTTTTATACAGTGCAAAATAGAGAAATATCTTGCTTCTTCTGTTCCTCCAGCTCTTATTAGGGCCATTTTCTTCCACAGTTTCAAACAATACCTTGTTAGAAGCTCCAAGATCTTTCTTCTTTCGCCACCCTTTCCTGAGCCAAACTCACAAAGCCAATGGTCTCTGGGTTACTGTCTCATTATTTTTCCCTGGAAAATTGAAACCTCCTCAAAACTGAAAACTTTAACTCCAACCCCTGGAAGGTTTTTTCCGTCCACTGTCCCCATCTCAATGAACAGAATCATGTTCTTAACTTGCTATAATAGCAAGAAAGATCAGAGCCATCTTTGAGTCTCCCCTGCTTCATTCAAAAATTTTCCATTTACATTGAAATTCTGACAATTACATAATTAATGTATCTTTCAAATTCACCCTTTGATCTTTTCCCACTACCACCATCTTCTGTAGGCCCTTTTACTTCTCCTGGACAAGGGTGATAGTGTGGTCTTCTAATTGTATTTTCTTAATCCATCACATATGTTTTTCCAATCCATGCCTCACCTTGTGATCAGAATTATATTCCAAAATTTTCTCTAGAATATTGTTCTCTTGAATATTTTCTGTAGCCCTACTGCCAATGGAATAAAGTCCTAGTGAAGCTTTCAAAGTATGTTGCACTGATCCTTTCAGCTTCATTTTCCTAAATTCCTCAGTATCACTAGTGACACCAGTACCTCTGTTAGATCCTTCTAGAGCACTTCTATTTCCTTAAATCATTGTTGATAATGTCTCTGTATCATTACCTACTGTAATCACCTACTGTATCACCTACAGTATCAAATACTACCTACTGTATCACCTGATGAAATCCTTGCAAATTATTCAAAGCCTAATCCCCAAACTTAATTAAACCAACCAGACCTCCTTTCTGAGGAATTATTCAGCATTCCTTTCTCTGAATTTTTCTAGCCTGGTGTTTATTATTTTAAAATTCTACATCATTCCCATCTTCTTTTGTTGTTGTCTGTCTTTTATTTCTGTGATTACGTGTCAACTCACCATGTTTTCTCGTCTATCAAGTTTGAAAGACAAAATCAAATTCATTTCTGTGTATACAACACATGTCAAACACCTGATGCATAAGAGACACTAAAATTATAGTTGATTAACATGTTGCATATATATTAGAATAAGTAGTTTGTCCAACTGAGGGGCTCTATTGCTGACTTTTTTGGATGAATTCTCTTGTCCTATGTTTTATGGGATATTTGAAGACATACTCTAGCTTCTATTGCCCCTACTGAGAAGTTATTTAAATACTGAAAAAGAAGTTTGATTTAATTAGTTTTTACTACTCTGTTTCTCTTATTTATAAGATGGGCTAAAAATATACTCTCTTAAGTTCTGTACTTTTCTGTGAGATACTCTATTAGGAGTAGACTGGAACTTAAAATCTTATAACTAAAATATGTTATTAATCATTGCTTCCATTCATTTTATAAGGCTTTCCTGGTTTTCTTTTGAATGGTCAAGTAGCATACCCAGTGTGTCTGGTGGGAGAAGTAGAAAATTTTAAAAACTCAATCTACTTATTATAAAGATAACAAGCAAATACTATGTGCCAAGCTGTGTTTTATTTACTTCATTTAAATTAACTTAATTTTTAAAACAACCCTGTGTGGTAGATCCTATTAATATACCTGTTTTACAGAGAAGGAAACAGAGGTACAGGATGGTGGACTTGCTCAAAACACAGAACTCATCCGCCTTTGAGCCAGGATACAAACCCAGGCATATTGATTCCATAACCCATGGCCTTTCTGGCTGTCATACAGATAACAGTCATATGCAAAAGTAAATACACACGGAGCCAAATAAGGCAGGAGATAAACTGAGGTTTAAAGAGCTCAAAATTACTACAGATGGTGACTGCAACCACGAAATTAAAAGATACTTGCTCCTTGGAAGAAAAGCTATGACAGACTTAGTGAAATATCACTTTGCTGACAAATGTCCGTATGGTCAAAGCAGCTGTTTTTCCAGTAGTCATGTATGTATGTGAAAGTTGGACCCTAAATAAAGGCTGAGCATCGAAAAATTGATGCTTTCAAACTGCAGTGCTAGAGAAGACTCTTTAGAGTCCCTTGGACTGCTAGATCAAACCAGTGAATCCTAAAGAAAATCAGTTCTGAATATTCATTGGAAGGACTGATGCTGGAGCTGGAGGTCCAGAACTTTGGCCACTTAATGCAAAGAACTGACTCACTGGAAAAGACCCTGATGTTGGGAAAAATTGAGGACAAGAGGAGAAGGGAGCGACAGAGGATTGGATAGTTGGATGGAATCACTGACTCAATGGACATGAGTTTGAGCAAACTCCAGGAGACAGTGAAGGACAGGGAAGCCTGACGTGCTGCAGTTCATGGGGTGGCAAAGAAGTTGGACATGACTGAAAACAACCTAGTGACTGAAAAACCAACAAAGGAGCTCAGCAGTTAGGAGAATAAAAATGCAATCGATTTTGACTGAGGCGTTATAAATGGATTTTGAAGAGAGAGGGCCACTTGGAAAGCACTGATTTGTGAGCAGAGCTCTGACACTCCACCATTTCAAAGGCAGGTCATGGCTCTGTGGATCGCCTTGCTTTTCTCTGTGTGTTTCTCCCTACTTCCCAAGATCAGCAATTTCCATTTCTTTCTGTTTTAGCCATCTTCTCGCAGTATCACAGACCCTCCCATACTCTTCCCCACTCCGACAAGGTATAATGACATCAGTAAGTATTAAGCACTATTTGGCAGTTGGTGTCAGAATATGTATTCCTTTAGCTTTATAATGAAACAGTCTTCACCTAGCATTTCTGAAGTCAGTACACTGTCAGCAGGTAGTTGGAGGACAAGCCTAAATTGCAGAACTTTTCAGAGATTCATGTGGGAACCGTGACTCTCTCTCCCAAAGAAAAACTTCTAGCCTTGTTACTCTTGGGGCTTCCCAGGTGGCACTAGTGGTAAAGAACCTGCCTGCCGATGCAGGAGACATGAGACGCCAATTTGATCCTTCGGTGGGAAAGAGCCCCTGGAGGAAGAAATGGCAACCCACTCCAGTATTCGTGCCTGGAGAATCCCATAGACAGAGGAGCCTGGAGGGCTACGGTCCATAAGGCCCCAGAGTCAGACACAACTGAAGTGACTTAGCATACACTACACGTGGTTTTGGACATAAATGTCAGCTTTGTTGGACCATTGCTTAATCCTAAAAATTTTGAAGTGAAGTCTTTTATTGTAGCTTTGTTGAGTAATAAGTAATTATATTCAAGCCCCACAGATGCAGACACACCACACACACACAGCCAGACACACATGTGCACAACTGTACACGTTGTGTGCATTTGGTAATTCCTTTTCTTTAGCTAGAATCGAAATAGGCTTACTTTTCTTTTAATAAATCTTCCAACGATTACTACCCCTTTGCCCTTCTCTGCCAGCAATTACTTGAAAAGGCACAAAATCCTCTAAAGCTGATCTTTTAAGCTATATAAACAGTAAATTTGATTCACATTTTATTTAATCAGTACAAATCAGGAGAATATTTTTAGAGGAGGGATAAAAAGACTGTTTTGAGCTGATTAAATCTCTTCCTCCTCCCTTCTCATCACTTCACAAACCTCTCACCTATAATCAGTGCACAGGTGGAATCTCAGGCACAACATTAAGCAATTTACTAAATTAAAAAGAAATATCTGATCTTAAAAACTCTTGAGTCATTAGAAAAAAAAGAAAATAGAAAAAAATCATGTTGGTCTTTCTAGGTAATTCTAATTTGCAGTATCTTTTGAAATGTTGAAGACATTTTCTATATCACTAACGTATTAAATACCAGTGTGACTGAAACTCTTCAAAGAGTAGTATCTGAGGGCTTCTCACTGCTGCTGCTACTGCAGCTAAGTCGCTTCAGTCATGTCCGACTCTGTGCGACCCCATAGACGGCAGCCCACCAGGCTCCCCCATCCCTGGGATTCTCCAGGCAAGAACACTGGAGTGGGTCGCCATTTCCTTCTCCAGTGCGTGAAGGTGAAAAGTGAAAGGGAAGTCACTCAGTCGTGTCCGACTCTTAGCGACCCCATGGACTACAGCCCACCAGGCTCCTCCAACCATGGGATTTGCCAGGCAAGAGTCTTCTTCCACAAAAGAAAAATTTTCTTAAAAATTGTACTCATCTCTCTTATCGGGGCCTCCTAGGTGGCGCTAGTGGTAAAGAACCCACCTGCCAATGCAGGAGACCTAAGAGATGTGGGTTCGATTCCTGGGTCAGGAAGATTCCCCCAGAGAAGGGCATGGCGTCCCACTCCAGCATCCTTGCCAGGAGAATTCTATGGCCAGAGGAACCTGGTGCGCTACAGTCCATGGGGTTGCACAGAGTAGTGTACTCATCTCTCTTATTAAAGGCAAAGAAATATTTAGTCAAAATGTTCTAAGAATTTCTGTCAAATGAGCAACTTGACTCTACTTGCTAATAGTTTGTGGTTAGGCAGGTAAGTCCTTGGGCTTCAGTGTTTCTCATCCCTAACATGGAGTAAGGACAGATGACCTACGGAAAGCATTTAGCTTCACAGTGCCTGGCTGCTGAGTTCCTGTTATCTAGACTACCAGTCTAGCAATAGGAGTATAGTCAGATGAAAATAATAATCAGATAAGTTTACTGTAAGAATTAGATGAGTTGACATATGAAATTAATAGACTAATGCCTTGCTAATAATAATTATTTAATGAAAATTACACTGCTAGCTATCCTGTTGTTGTTCCCCAATTCGAAAATAAGCTGTTTTTTTGCTGAAAGGCAAACAGGTAGAATTTACTTTCTAATTCCCCTCGTAGCCCAAACCTTCCTCACTTCCTTGCCAGAAGTTATAGCAAAGGACTGATTAGGTAGTGAGTTTCCTACAGGAAAGGCTATTTCCTGATCATCTTTGTATTCCTTCTGTTTGCAAGAGCATTTAGGAGGTCATTAGCCTGTGGTTGCTGTTGCTAAGTTTGGCGAATGTTTATTTGAGATGAGGGCGGGGTTCTTGGAGACAGGAGAGGAAGGAAGAAATAAGAACTGTCCAGCATTGACACATATACACTACCATGTGTGAAATAGGTAGCTAGTGGGAACCTGCTGTATAGCATAGGGAGCTCAGCTCGGTGCTTTGTGATGACCTAGAGGAGTGGAACGGAGGCTCAAGAAGGAGGGAATGTATGTATACATATAGCTGATTCGGTTTGTTGTACAGCAGAAACTAACACAACATTGTAAAGCAATTACACTCCAATTTAAAAAAAGAACTGTCAAAATTGACATAGTTTTGAGTGACTAGCATTTTAAAAAATCAATTTTCATCTATTTTGCACTTTTCCAACATGCAAGTGGCTAAGGAGAGAGTGTGGAAGAGTGTTTGTGTGTGTATGTGGATAGAGAGGTGTGCATAGCATTTAAAAATTGTTTTAGCCCAATGCAGATTTGTAGAACACTAGGGAATGATGCTGAAGCTGAAACTCCAGTACTTTGGCCACCTCATGCGAAGAGTTGACTCATTGGTAAAGACTCTGATGCTGGGAGGGGTTGGGGGCAGGAGGAGAAGGGGACAACAGAGGATGAGATGGCTGGATGGCATCACTGACTCGATGGACTCAAGTCTGAGTGAACTCCGGGAGTTGGTGATGGACAGGGAGGCAGGCCTGGCGTGCTGCAATTCATGGGGTCGCAGAGTGGCGTGCTGCAATTCATGGGGTCGCAGAGTCGGATACAACTGAGCGACTGAACTGAACTGATACATTGTTTTCTCTGCATCTGGAAATATAATTCGTCTAAAAACTGCAAACCAACTACAAGTCTTCCTTGCAATTTCTTTTGTCTCTTTATGTGTTTAGATATCTTTTTTTGAAGATGTGTTGTATTCAAACTTCCTCCAGGCTTAGCAACAACAGATGTCAATATTCCGCCAGTGCCCCTGCTCCTTGGAGGTTTCCAGAGAGCGAATAGGATTCAGGGTTAATGGAATCAATTTTAATAACATAACCAAATCAAGTAAAGAAAAAAATTCAAGCTCCACTGTCTTGCACGGCTGCACTTCGGGTCAAGACAAGACCAATCAGAGATGACTTGAATTCCAAGATCAGAGGAAGAATGGAATAAATAACAAATATAATCATGGTGTTTAGTGCAGTGATAAGTGGTTCTATTTGAGTGCATTGATCAACCCTGAGGTATCTTTTCTCATAAGGTAGCCAGTTATCAATCTATCTGACAAAGCTCCTTATCAACTTTAAATTTCAGTCACTGGATAGTGGTTTTGTGCAAGTGGGCAGTGGGTAACAGTTCAGACCATAGGTGCTTCTTTAATATTGGTACCAAGGCTGTTGCCCCTGAATCATACCCCTGCCCCTCCCCTGAAGAGAAACCAATTACACTTATCTAAGTTTCAGGAGGAATCTGAAAGAAAAAAAAAAAAAAGAACTAGCTAGAACCAAGTAGACCCAAGATGAGGAAGATAGAATATCCAGTAGACCTAAAGCCTTATACATTCATTGTAATACATTAGCTAAATCACACACTGACCAGTGGCAGACAGTTGCCAGTTGCCATGACAACAGATGGAAAGGTCCACACAAGGACTTAAAAGGAGAGTTGCATCAGTAATGGGTCCAAACCACAATCCTGTACTCAGATAAGTCAAGAACTTTCTTCCCACTCTTCCCAATTCTTTCCCTTTTAACTCTACCCTCTTTTAAATTTGATGTCTCCACTCTAAACTGGGTTGAGAAGTTGATTTGTGAACCAGGTTTCTGCTTCTCCATTCTTTGGCCATTGAATAAAGTTTGTGCTATCTCAGCATCTGTTTTGTAATTGGCCACATGAATCTGATTGGAAAAAGAACCTCCCTGGCCCAGATAGGGGTTCTTGACCTGAGCTAGGACCCTGGCATATTTTCCGTTGACCAATTCAGCAGCAGTATATAACAGTGCATGCATGCTAAATTGTTTCAGTCATGTCTAACTCTTTTTGACCCCATGAACTGTAGCCCTCCAGGCTCCTCTGTCCATGAGATTCTCCAAGCAAGAATATTGAAGTGGTGTGCCATTCCCTTCTCCAGTAATATTTCTGTATTTTACAAGCACTCATAAGAGATGTCCATCTACCTTCTCTTCTGGCGTTATTAGACAAAAGATAGGAAAAATAAAGAGGTAAGATACATAAAAAGGAAGCTAAGCAGCAAGTCTCAAAAAATAATTGGAATAATTTTTCTTCTTGTTATCATCTACTTCTAAACCCTGACCCTAGAGTCAGTTCACAAGAGGAAACATTCCTGTTAGCTGCTTCTGTCGAGAGCATCAAATATGAGAAAAGTATTATAATATTTATGTTGTTGTTTATGCTTATACAGAATCGATTTGGTAATAATTGACTCCCAGTGATAATTATTTTTTAAATTTTCTCTTTATTGACCTAACTTGTGTGTCTGGGTGTGTCAAAAGAATTTAGCAACCAGAGTCATTCACGAAAATACTGTTGACAGTAATCCATTTTCTGATGCGTGCAAGGAAAAGCGATGGATCTACATTCTGCTGATTTCCTTGCTTTACATGACCTTTATTTCAAGTAGAAGCTGGAATTTATGTGAGTGTTTGCCCAGAAATGGACTTGTAAACAAGAGCTGAATTTATTTTTATGTTTTTACAAGTAAACATTCTAATTCCTAGATGACTGATTTTTTGCAATTTTATTCCATGTAAGTAAAACATTTTAAGATGAATGGGCCAAAATACAATAAATCCAGTAGGATTCTCTTTTCTCTTTTATCTCATGGTTTAATCTTGAATGCTCATCCATTCTTGTCCTTAGCCAAAAGAAAAAAAAAAAAAGATTTATTGCAGTAATCCCATGAATACTCCGGTATTGCTTTACACTCTGCATTAATGGTATATTAATACCTGAAAATCTATTTTCTCTTCTTTATTTTTTCTTTCATATTTGTTAGTGAACATTCATCTGTCACATGAGCTTACAATTCATTTATATATTTATAAACTTACATATATATAAACATAAACATACCTTTTGTTACTATACAATATGAAATAGAAAATGAAGTTTTGAGTTATGAATCTATTGTATAACATTGTGAGCATAGCAAGCATTAAAAGAATGTGTTTTATGTTGCCTGTGGACTTTTTGGTGCAAAGATCATTGTCCAAAATTATGTGTGGTCAATTTTAACATTTAGATCTCATAAATATATGTTTTATGATCACTACCTAACTTAAAAAGGATGTATATCCTTAGCTTAATTCTTCCTGAAAAAAAATCACACCTGTATGTGGACAACCCATTTATTTCTTCAAATAGATACTTTTTGTTGTTTTAATAACATAAAATTTTAGCTAAATGTTAAAGGCATACTATCCAATGTTTGGAATAGTTAGGCTGTTTTAAAATGCAAGTAATAAGTAATAAAAAATAAAATTTTATATCTATAACTAAAATAAATCATTTGAAAGGTAGCAAAGAATAAAGACTAAAATAGATTTTGACATGCAGAGGTAGTTACTATTAGCAATTAGGTGCATTTTTTTCTCTCTCCCTCTCTTTGTGTATGTATGCATACATGCATAAAGCTATATTAATATCTAGAGTGTGGGATATTCTTAAGAAGAAGAAAGAGGAGATAGATGTGTGGTAATCTACCTTCAAAGCCAAAGAAGTTATCTAGCATTGTGTCTCTAAAGGATTCAGTAGACTCTTCTGTAATGCCTATGCATAGCTGTTCCTGTTTTACAATTGTCCACCTAGACTGCACACATTCTGCTTAATTCTTTGAAATATAAAACAAAACTGTTTGCTTCTTTAATTCATTTAAAAAATGAAAAAGTAACCATAAAAAAATAAACACAAATATTGAGGATCTACTATTTTCTATGCATTATACTAGGTTCTGGGGGTTACAATGTTTAATAAAATGGTCAAAGTTCCAGTCTTCTTAGCATTGCATGTAGCAGGAAATAGATAGGATGAGCAAACCACTAATACAGGTACAATATTACAAATGGGAAACGCAGAGTGCTAAAGTAATGGGGCCAGATCTAATGTGGGATGTTACAGAAGACTTTCTTGAGAATTATAAAACTTAGCTGAAAAACTCAAGAATGAGTAGTCACTAATTATAATCACTATATCTCTTATTATACAAACTGGACACTTTTGAAAATTAAACATGACATTATTAATAATTATGCCAAGAAGTAACATATGTTAATTGCAACTGTCAGTGCAGAGTCAAAATAGGAAATAATTTCTATTTTTGGAAATAGAAATACATTTCAAAAACTTTTTTCTAAATTTAAGGTTATGAGTTCTAAAAGAGTGAAAATGAGACTTTAGTAAAACATATACACATGCACACAAACTTCTATCTCAAATACTCACTAGTATGTCATACCAATGAAACTTTGAATCTTAGAATTCACTTTATTAGTATGGATATATGTGAATAAGTAAACTTTAATGAAATTCCTGGGCTGTGTTTTTTCCACTTTTCAGATGACCTTTACTTTTTATATTGCCACATTTAACCAGTCAGAATCCAAAGTCTAAACATTTTACCTCTATTCTGGAAAAGTGAAAATCAGTGAATTACAATATATCACTATCCTAAAAATTAGCAAGAGAAGAAAATCAAAATAAATACCATAGAAAGAAAAAAAAAAAGTTAAGATCTGAAAATAGCAAATAAAAAATACACTAATACCAAAAAAAAAAAAAAAAAGTAGAGTAACAAAGAAATAATAAATAGTTTTGGATAACTGTCAAGAAAGAATGGAAATATCTCTACAAATATCACAGATTGTAAAACAATACTAAGTGGGTGTTTTGAATATTCTGCTAGTAAATCTGAAAGTTAGAAGAAATGCCAAATTAAATGAATATGTAACTTACCAACTCAGATTCAATAATAAGTAGGAAACATAGGTTTTTTTAAAAACCACTAAAGAATTAAATCAATTGTGAAAAAAGTTTTCATACAACTGCACCAGTAAATTCTATCAAACATTTAAGAAGAAAATCCAAACAACTGAATTCTGTTAGAAAATAAGCAAAATTTATTCCAGCAATGAATACATCTACATAAGATATGATACATTGTCACATCTGGTTTTATCTCAGGGGTTAAAAAGCAATTTTAACAATAAAGATCAATTTTAATGATCTACTATATTTACCAAAAGGAGAAAAATCATATGGCCTATCAAAAGATGCAGAAAAACCTTTGGTGAGATCAAGCATACAACCAAAATATTGATTTTTAATACACCAGAAAACTTCCTAAACAATAATTGATATCACTAAGTAAAAACAATAAATTAGATTCAAGTTGATGGTGAAGTATTTAAGACATCCCCTTTGAGAATTAGAGTAGCTCTGTTGGAGCTAGCTAATATAGTTAAAAAGAAATATAAGATATTACAAAGGAAGAAACAAGCCAGTATTACTTGCATATGTACAGATGATATGATTAGATACAGGGAAAAATCCAAAGCAATAAACAGATGAATTTTATGAGAAAATTCATAAAATTTCTTATGATAAAGTTACCATATAAAATCTATTTTTCTATATTTTGTCAACAGTAAGTTAGAAAATAAAATGAAAAGGAAACAAAATAGAAATATGCAAAATGTCTTAAGAACCACTCTGATTTGGATGTTTGCTTTCTTAGACTGCAGGAGGGAGGAAGGGAGGCATTTTTTAAATTATCTAGAACTCTCGTTTAACCACTTTTCTTTACACATCATGTGTCTTCTTTCATTCTGAACAGTGAGTAGCCTCTCTGAGATGCTGAAAATCATCATGAAAGGGATGGCTAAGTTATTGCTTTTTATTCAGTATAATTCAAATAGAAACTGATGAGAAATAAACAATAAAAAGCAGACCTGCAGCATTCCCCAGGTAAGTGAGAGTGCAGATTGGGTGCTAACCACATCAGAAAAGGCGAATGATCTTACAGTGACTCACCCTACAGTGACCGATCTTACAGTGACTCACCCTACAGTGAATCTTACAGTGGCAATGGGATAAGATCATGTGTAACAAGCCTTTTGGATCCTTATTTTCTCTTCTGTATCAGCAGAGGTCCACAGCTAAAGCAGAAGCCAGGAGGACTTGTTTTCTTATTTGTTTGTCATTAATTATATAAATAATAAGCAGAGGCTGTACCCTACTCTAGAGTAAAACTATTTAATTATCTAACTATAACATTGAGAAGATTAATGAGACATTTGACAAGAAGAAGCAAAAGAAGATATAAAAATGAAATAGAAAGAATATAATAGTTTCACTAAAATGAGTTCTAGTATCATAGAGAAAAAAAGTATAATTAAATACAATTTAATCCAATCTGGTGTCTCATGTTATTTCATGTCTTTAACATGTATAAAAATAGCTTTTTATTCTAGCTTTCTTACTTCATAAACATATGCATAAACTATTTAACAACAGATCTGTATGAAAATTCAAGGGCATTTCTTTGATCATTATGAATTATTATGCTGTGATTGGACACATTCAACTTAACACAAAAGTATCTAATAAAGAACATCTATATTCCACACTGTTTGGGGACTGTAAGGCAGGCCACTATGAATAAATATCCTGTCAAATAGATGGAATATAAATTAATCAATAAACAAACAGTCCTTTGGTGCCCTTGTTAGACCAAGCACTGAGCCGGATAAATTGGTACTAAAAAATAAAATGTGTGTGGGTGTATACTATGTATGTGTGTCATAATATATATATTTGGCCTTGAGGTAAAATTAATATCTTGTATAGAAAAAAGTTAAAAAAGAAAACTGACGTGAAACTAGTAGAGAACATTGATGAACAGTCAGGCACTAAATTTTACAGAGTATATGTATGTACCTTTGGTTTTAGAAAAAGATAAGTGTAGGTTGAGATAGCTGGAAAAGGCAGAAATTATGAGTGTTGAGGATATATGGAATTTACACAGGTGAAGGAAAGATGGCAGAAATAACTAGGCAACTGGAAGAAACAGGAACAAAGACACAAAAATGAAAAGCATGATGTTTGGAGGAAATGGTAAGGAGAAATCTGGAATTTGAAAGAAATAACTTCTGAAGAAAAACCACAGTGGGTTGTGGAAAGCATCAAAAACCTGGCAACAGAGACTGAGAGGTTGGGTTCCTCCTGCCTCTGCCCCCTGCTGGTCTTCTGGTTTGGGTCCAGGCATTTAATTTAACCGAGCTTGAGTTCACCTACTATCTGCTGAGGACAAGATGAACTCTGCCTTTGTCCTATATCTGTAGGAATTAAATGAGACAAACTGTACATAAGTGTGTTTTAACCTGTAAAGTTCTAAATCAAAGGGACATCATTCAAGGTGAAAATTAATATACCTTCTTCCCTTTGATACAAGGCTATACTATGCATAGGACAAGTTACTGCAGAGCCAGAAAGCTTGTTGCTGCTGTTTTAATGAGTTTTATGTGTAGGTTGTTGCAAAGCTGGGACTGGTTGCAGGAACAGAAGGCAGGTTTTTGCCCTATGCAGAGCACACTCAGATGCCTTCACACAGAATAGACATGTGTCCCACTGCAGGGACTAATTGTTTGGTTTGTTGACTTGTTGGCTTGTTTCTTTGTTTCTTATTTCATTTTCTTCTGTGTCATTTGCTTGTTTGAACACAATGGAGATGTGCAAGGAAGTGTAGGAGTGATTTAGTGGAAAGAATTCTGCATTCCTGTCTGCATGGATGGAACTGTGCCTCCTCTCCCCAAATTAATATGTCCAAGTCCCAGTGCCCAGGACCTCAGAATGTAACCTTATTTGGAAAATCGGGTCTTGCAGATATAGTTAGTAAAGATGAGGCCGTACTGAAATAAGGCTGGGCCAAATCCAAGATGAGAGAATGCCAGGGACTGTAAAGGCAGACAAATACACACACACACACATATATATACATGCATATGTATAAACTAATAAAATCATGGTCAATGGGTTTTTTAAATATATACAGTTTCATCACAGTATTTATTCAATCAGAGAAATCTTAGGCTCCTCCTAAAATCAGTAGATTTCAGACCTTTACTATAATTTCCCTTTTAACATTCCTATAAGATCTTTGTTTTCACATAATCAGAGTTTGCATGTGTGCTGCTCAGTCGCTTCAGTCAGGTCTGACTCTGTGACTCTAGGGACCATAGCCTGTCAGGCTCCTCTATCCATGGGATTCTGCAGGCAAGTTTGTTCCTCATTAATTCTATATTGCAGCTGTTCTAATTCCAATTCCAGTTATATAAAATATCTCATTTCAGAATGTCTCAAGCCATCATTGTCCTGATAATGAACATTCCCCCAAATAACCTCCAGCAGCACCGACTTCTCAGTTACAGAGTTTCTTACCCTTGTCATCACTCCTAGCTATTCCAGCAGGATGTTAGCCAAACTTATTAACTAGCATAGCAGACAAAGAAAAGGCAACACCCTGAGACTTTTCTTTTTATTTCTGACATTTTTATTTCTTTTTATGCCAGCATAAAGATCACACCACATCATTACATTTTTCTGAGCCAACACTCAATTTTTGTGTTTGTGTGTGAAACACCAGTGTTATGACACTTTCTTCTTGCATGGATCAGAACAGGATGTAACACAAATGTTTTTGTAGTCAGTGCTTTCTAATCCTTAGAATCGCTGGAATGCTTGTCACATGTGAAGGTCCAGCAGAGACCTGACATTACAGAGCACACATAACATACTATCAGATAAACAATTACATATTAACTAAAAACTAAATACTAAAGCATTAAAAGTATCATATCAAAATTATAGCAAATAAATCAATGATTAGATGCTCAGGAGTCGAATCATTGGCCTCTAGAAGTTTGAACAAGTTTAATTTGTATACATTTATGTAGCAGAGCTGATAGTGGGAAATTTCTGTGCCTTTTTAAAATGGATAAACATCATGGAGACATTGGTTAGCTAACAATTCTCCTAATAAATAAAAGTTCCTCTATTATCTGCTTCAGGGTTTGCTAACTCATTGCTATTTTTATTGTGTGTTCATCTAGATAATTTCCTTTTTTCCTCTTTAAATATCATAAGGATTCTCAAAGTGTGGTCTGGAGTTCAGGATCACAGAGAACCCAGAGAGGCAAAACTATATTCACAATAATATTAAAATATGAGATATCTTTTTCAATCTCACCTTGTGATGAATGTACAGTGGATTTTCCAGAGGTGATCTAGTAGGTAACATTGTAAATATATACAGAAGCAGATATGACGATCTAGCTGTCTTGCATTAAGCCACACAATAATAAGATTTGCAAAAATATAAAATAATTATATTCTTCTTAAATTTTTGGAAAATAAAGTCATTTTAAAAAGTTAAAACATCGATTAATTATTTTAAGTAATTTGTTTTTTAAATCTCAGTTTTATTTTCTAATACGGTTAATATTGGGCTTCCCTGGTGGCTCAGATGATAAAGAATATGCCTGCAATGCAGAAGACCCAGGTTCAATCTCAGGGTTGGGAAGATCCCATGGAGAAGGCAATGGCTACCCACCCCAGTATTCTTGCCTGGAGAAATCCATGGACAGAAAAGCATGGCCGGCTACCATCCATGAGGGTTGCAGAGTCAGACACAACTGAGCAACTAATACATGGTATATATTAGTAAGCATAACTCGAATTAACATTAGTTAAGTTTCTTAGTAATATTTAGTAGTACAAAAGATACTGAGATTAAAACATTTGAGGGCACCTGTCAGGGAATATAGCAGAGATTTTCATTTATTTTTTCTTACTGTGTTCCAAGAGACTCATACGCTGAGAAACAGTTAACTTAGAAGAATAAAATCTGCCCCTTTATGACCCTCATCCCAGCAGTGGGAGAAGAAGAGAGTAGGGCATTGAATATATCTCTGAGAGGGTATCAAGACAACTGCACCTTCATACCTGTTCCCTTCAAGAAAGATTCAGTGGGAGTCAAGGTAAATTTGGGAGGTGGTGAATTCCACCAAGATGGTTACCATTTTCTTGACTTTACTTGATAATACACTCCTCAGAGTCATCACTTTATTCTTATTGTTAATCCTACCAGACTATTTTGCTGTTGGACTAACGTACTATTCTACTATCTGATGCTCTAGGCTAAACTCTCTTTCCTCTAATCCACACCACCAGAACAAATTACTCTAAATTGAAGTTTGTCAGGAACATCCTCACTCAGAAATATTTAGAACTCCCCTACTGCCTGCAGCTTAAAGTCCAAACATCTTGGAATCTTGAAAGTAAAAATGTTAGTCCCTCAGTCGTGTCTAGCTCTTTGTGACCCATGGACTGTAGCCCACCAGGCTCCTCTGTCCGTGGAATTTTCCAGGCAAGAATATAGGAGTGGGTTGCCATTGCCTTCTCCAGGGGAACTTCCCAACCCAGGGATTGAACCTGTGTCTCCTGCATTTCAGGCAGATTCTTTACCATCTGAGCCACCAGAAAAGCCCATGGAATCTTAGGATCACAGATGTTTCAGTCCATAAGGGAACATAGATATCATCAGATCCAAGCTTCACATGTTCTAAAATAAATTGATGTTCATAGATATATGACCTTATCATGGTCATATGAACAATAGCAAGATATCAAAATGGGATTTGTAGTTGAGTCTGTATCTGACATTTTGGGTACCGCAAAATATCCTGATTTACCTTTTTAAATATGTATTTCTATTTTCCATCATAGTATCTCTTCTTCAGTTGCAGTCTTCTCACTGTCCCCAAAATATATTATGTAAATTTCCACCACTGTACTCTTGCCCATTTAATTCTCCCAGTATATATTCTCCTCCCTACATATCTTTTAGGATTTGTCAAAGTTACATCTTTCCTTTAAAATTCTCTTGAACCAGTTCAGCTCACATAATCTCTCTCTTCTTGGTATTCTGGTTGTTTTTCTAGTGGATTAAAGAACTAATGTAAAACTGGATATTATAAAACTCTTAGAGGAAAACATAGGCAGAACACTCTGACATAAATTGCAGCAATGTCTTTTTTGAGCCATCTCCTAGAGTAATGTAAAGAAAAGCAAAAATAAGTAAATGGCACTCATTAGCTTTTGCACAGCAAAGGAAACCACAGAGAAAACAAAAAGACAACCCACAGAATGGGAGAAAAATATTTGCAAATGATGCCACTGACAATACTTAGTCTCTAAAATTTACAAACATCTCACATGGCTCAATATCAAAAAAGCAAACAGCCCAATCATAAAATGGGCAGAATACTTAAATAGACATTTCTGCAAAGAAGACCCGCAAATGGCCAAGAGGCACATGAAAAGATGCTCAACATTGCTAATTATTAGAAAATTGCAAATCAAATCTACAACGAGATATCACCTCATACCTCAGTCAGAATGGGCATCATCAAAAAAATCCACAAATAATAAATGCTGGAGAGAGTGTGGAGAAAAGGGAACCCTTTTACACTATTGGTGGGAATGCAAATTGGTAGTCACTATGGGGATTAACATGGAGGTTCCTTAAGGAACTAAACTCAGAGCTACCATATGATCCAGCAATCCCATTCCTGGGCATCAGTCAGTTCAGTTCAGTCGCTCAGTCAAGTCTGACTCTTTGTGACCCCATGAACTGCAACACGCCAGGCTTCCCTGTCCATCCTGGAGCTTGCTCAAACTCATGTCCTTCGAGTCAGTGATGCTATCCAATCATCTCATCCTCTGTTGTCCCCTTCTCCTCTTGCCTTCAATCTTTCCCAGCATCAGGGTCTTTTCCAGTGTGTCAGTTCTTTGCATCAGGTGGCTAAAGTATTGGAGTTTCAGCTTCATCATCATCCTTCCAGTGAATATTCAGGACTAATTTCCTTTAGGATTGACTGGTTGGATCTCCTTACCATCCAAGGGACTCTCAAGAGTCTTCTCCAACACCACAGTTCAAAAACAATTCTTCAGTGCTCAGCTTTCCTGGGCATATATCCTGAGAAAAACTTGCCTTTTTTTTTTTCCAAAAGGATACATACATCCCAGTGTTCATTGCAGTACTGTTGACAATAGCCAAGACATGGAAGCAACCTAAATGTCCTTCGACTGATGAATGGATAAAGGAGATGTGGTACATATATATTATGGAATATTGCTTGGCCTTTGAAAAGAATGAAATAATGCCATTTGAAACAACATGGATAGACCTGAAGATTATTGTACTAAGGAAGTATATCAGGCAGAGAAGGACAAATATCATATGATATCACTTACATGAAGAATCTAAAAAAAGGATACAAATAAACTTATTTAAAAAACAGAAATAGACTCACAGACTTAGAGAATGGTTACCAGAGGGGAAGTATGGGGAGGGGTTTGGGATTTACATATTTTAAACAGATTTGCATATTTATTTACATATAATTGTAAGTAAATGTGAAAATATGTAAAAACATATTTACATATTTAAATATCTGCTATATTTAAAACAGATAACCAATAAGGACCTATTGTATAACAAAAAGAACTCTGCTCAATATTCTGTAGTAACCTAAATAGGAAAAGAATTTGAAAAATAATAAATACATGTATATGTGCAACTGAATCACTTTGCTGTACATCTGAAACTAACACATTTTTAATGAATTGTGCTCCAAAATAGGCTTCCCAGAAAGCACAGTGGCCAAGAATCCTTCTAACAATGCAGGAGACATGGTTTGGATCTCTGGTCAGAGAAGATCCCCTGGAGTAAGAAACGGCAACCCACTCCAATATTTTTGCTGGAATATTCCATGAACAGAGCTGCCTGGTGAGCTCCAGTCCATGGGGTTGAAAAGAGTTGTATGCAACTCTTCACACACAACATTAATGCCACACACAACACTTTTTGTGTATCATTTATGTTTGCATTTTAAAATTTCTGTTTCATGTTGACCTCATACAGGGTATTTAGATATATTTAGTTGATTATCATAGAGGCTCTTTGCACCATAGAGAGCAAATAGTATATTGATTACATCTTTTCCTTTGTAAGAATATATTAACTGGCCTATTAAAAGAGACTAGATAAATAGCATTTAGTAAGTCTGCAATTAACTTCCTCAAAGATCCCTGAAGCATTTTTCAGTTTCATTGATCCTGATGTCATTTCTCTGCTTACCTCGACAAGCAAAATCAATTCAACTGCACTGATAATCAGACCAGTTGTAAAACCATCCACTTAAGCAAATATGAAAGAATTTTGAGTTTGCCTGATCTGATTTTTGGAAGACTCTGCCAATGTGAAGTCAAATGGAGGACTTGAGAGTTCAGAGGGGATAGCCACATATATTTATTTTCAGCAAAGAACAGTTGAGAGATCTAGAAAAAAAGGATGATTGGCTAATTCAAGTTTAATGTATAACCTGTGCTGTGGTGTGCTTAGCTGTGTCCAACTCTTTGCGACCCCATGGACTGTAGCCTGCCAGTCTCGTCTGTCCTTGGGGATTCTCCAGGCAAGCATACTGGAGTGGGTTGCCATGCCCTCCTCCAGGGGATCTTCCCAACCCAGAGATAGAACCCAGGTCTCCCACGTTGCAGGCAGATTCTTTACCATCAGAGTTACCAGGGAAGCCCAATGTATCACCTAACAGTGAGCTATTTGGTAAGAATCTTAATCCCTCTGTCTGTTGGCCCCTACTCCCTCAGTTTGCATACTCCACAGACGATGAGTCAACACCAGTGCTACAGAGCACCTTGACTGACTCCAGTACCTTTTTCACAATTCTGAGCACAGATGCAAAATAAGCTTTGGAAAGTATAAAAATCCAATCAAGGGAAGGACAAGACAGGAACCATTCATTGTAACCTCCACCTTATTCTTATTCCTTACTACATATTTATTGCTTATTTCAAGAAAACACTTAAGGAATTCTTCCTGATTGCAAAGATGATAAAAATTATTTGCCTTATTGAGAATATGAAAAAGAAATAATGTTTTTTACTCTCCTGAAAAGTTAAATTTTCTAAATGCTTTATTGAAATAAATGATGATGTTTGCCTCATAGAGAAAAAGTTTACCATGAAAACATAATTGGTATTTCTCTGCAGAACTGGTATGGTGTGTTTTAAGAGAAGGATTATTGACATAGGGGCTAGAAAATTCTAAATTCAAATCTGACCTCATCAGCTTGAAAGACGCATTTTCTGTCACATTTTATTTTTTATTCCCAAGTTACCTACCTCTTTATCTTAAATAATGAAGATTTCATAAAGGGTTGCTTGAGAAAATATAAGATAATACAAATAAAGTGGTTGACACAAAGGAATATTTTTATAAATATTACAATCCCTTCACTCATCAACCACCTATTACCCAAATCTCATAGTACACATTACTGCTGGGAGCCAGTGTGAGGAACTCCGCCCATGGCAAAGGTCATGAGGAAGGAGGCTTGGCATATGCAAAGGCATGATCAAGCCTCAGGAAACCCCCATTCCCGAGCATCTACCCCAAAACCAGAGTCTGTTTTATGCTCTCACCTACACCTCTGACTTTACGAGGGGCTCTCCCCCATAACCGTTTCTCTCGGAGAAGGAGTAAGCATGCAGCTCCAAGGCAATAAAAATTCCCCGGCATGACAAGAGTGTTTCAGCTTACGGACTCCTCTGAAGATTATCTAGCCCACCTGTATAGGTTCGTCAGGCCACATGTGATTGTTTACAGCCTCCCAACCTGAGAGGCACGAGATGTTTTAGACTTACTAAAGGCAAATTCTTTTGGGAAATTGTCAGTATAGTGGGTTGGTTAGGAATTATATTGGTGAAGGGTTTTTTCCTTTGTTGTGCCAATAATTGCTGCTAATTCCCTGCCCTGGGTGGGACAAGGGTGTCTCAGGTCAAACCTCTCTGCTGACAGACTAGCTTGTGTGACAGGATTATCCATACTCCTGCCACTACCCACATGATTGTTTACTACCTCTCAACCATAAACAGCACAGAGAGTTTTGGAGTATTTTGAAAGTCTTAATTAGCATAGGGCTTTTCTCATTGTTGAGTCAATGATTGCCACCAGGCCTCCATATCCTTAGGCACCTGGGAATATATTAATCAATGTATTTGGAATATAGAAAAGGAAATATAGTAGTTTTTAAGGTTAGCAATACTAGACTTTTTGAGTTAATGAATTTTCTCTTTTGTAATAGATCACTGTACTTTGTTATAAATCACTGTGTCCTTGCTATGTAAAAATGTAACTTTATCACTATCTTAAGACTAAATAGATCTTAAAGGGAACATTGGTGAAAGGATTTTCATTTGTTGGGCTGATATTTGCTGCTAAATCTCCATATTCCCTGCCCTTATAATGAATATAACTAGCATATAGGAGAAATAAGTATTAACCTTTAAGATTAATCATGTTAACCTTGGGTTAAATAAATTCCTTTCTTGATTGTAACTCACTATACCCTCATCCTATAGGAATGTAACTTTATTTGGAGGGTGATGCCTGGTTTAAGAAAAAACACCCTTGGAAGAAATAAGTTTTTTAGTTATCAGAAAGAAAGGATCATAAAATGTCAGCAGGTCTCATGGCCAGAAGATGATGTAAAATCCCTAAGACGTTTTTGTGTGAAGCACCTGATTTTGATGAAGGTCAGGACTGCTGACCCCCGCATGACTCTGTATTCATCCCTATGTGTAACAAAAGGTATATAAGCAAACCCAAAAAATAAAGAAATGAGATCAGTTTCCAGAAAGAATGATTCCCCCATGTTGTTTCTTTCTTGCTCCCCATTTTTCTGGCTGAATTCCCATCTGGAGCATGGATGCTATTCCACGTAAACCAAGTTATTCAGCCTCTTTTTCTCCACTAATTTTCCTATTACACTGTTTCTAATCTCTGTATATATCTGTAATTAAATATGTATTTTTCCAAGGACGCCGACACCGTCCCCACCTTCGAATTCCCTGGATCCACCGGGGCTGGACCCCAGCACATTACCTTTCCTATCATTTTTCAATCAAATGTTATATCTGAAAACATCATTACATTCAATGTCTGGGAGGAAACTTCCAATCACGATTCATTAAAACAGTCCAACACATTTCTGTCCACTTTGAGGGATGCACCTTCTGTCACGCCTTCGCTTATACAAGATCAGTGGAATCTTTCACGTGTGTTTCATATCTTCAGATTCCTCCAAAAGTTATCTCTGAAAAAACTGGTAGAAGTCATTTACCAAGACACATGGATTTGTGTTTCCAGAAGGACAGGAGAGTTCAGAAGTGTTCTGACACTAATTCACAATTAATTCTTTCCCTCAGATGATGTGGAACCCTCTAACACATTTTTTTTAACCTGTGTAAACTATTAACAGACAGCACTCACAAATTTATTCCTTGTTGGATACATCCATGGGGCAACCATGGTGGCCTATGGTCTTGGTGTGCTGGCCTTGGACACAAAGTCTCCAGAAATGGTGTAGCCCTCTGTTCGCCTGACTGGGGTCTAAACAATTGTTCTGCTTACACAGAGTTTATTTTCTGTAATCTGGGTCTTTAATTAAGGTACTTCCTTGACTCTTGGAAGAAAAATATTTGTTATTTCTTTCCCTGATCATTTTTAATTCAACTGATGGATGTATAAAATTTGGGCTTCCCAGATGGACCAGTGGTTAAAACAAGAAATCCATCTGCCTTGCAAGAGAGGTGGATTCAATATCTGGGTCAGGAAGATCCCCTGAAAGAGAAAATGACAACCCACTCCAGGATTCTTGCCTGGAGAATCCCATGAATAGAGAAATCTTGAGTCGCAAAGAGTTTGACATGACTGAACAACTCAGCATGCAAGCACGCATGTACAAAAATTAGCACATGTATGCTCATTACTGTGTGAATTTAAAATACTCACTATACCTTCCATCAACATTAATTGAATAAAATAACTTTAGACAGAGATCTAGAGACACACACACTGACTTCAGTTTGATTCAATCTGATGATTCAGTTTGATTTAATGTCATTTATTATTCCTTTTAAAGAAGGCTTCAGAGCTGTTTGATTTGGAGTCCAATGGCATAGTTATCTGATATGCTCACCCATTACCCAATTCTGTTTATTTCCTTCAATCCTCTTTGAACTATCATATCTCATTAATATTTACCTAACACTATACTTGACATTTTATATTTCACACCTCTCTAATCTATGGGCAGTAAGGCTGCTACACCAAGTTATTTAAAGTAGTTATTTGCAATGTGATGTTACTATAGCTCATGTTATAGTTTCATTTCCTATGCAGAACTTAGGAAACAAAATATCTGTCTTCCAAAAACACAAACTTCAGGTGTAAGCACATCCAGACTTTGGCTATGAAGGGGGTAACACACACACAAAAATAAACTTTCATTTTTAACTGAACCATAGGTCCTACTGATGCTGGACTTGTGATCAGGTTTTTCATATCAGACCCCTCCAGGGTGGAAGAGTGTCAAAGTTTGGGGGAAAAATGTTTCTTCATACTGATACCTAAAATTTATTTTATAGGAGTCTGAGGCATTCATCCCAAATTTAAAGATAAAATTAATTGGTAGTCTTCCTCTAGAAGAAGAATAGAATTCAAGCCGTCTCACATATCCAGTGATTTAAAACACCTGGCAAAGCAGAGAGTCAGAGTCATTGAGCCAAGCCAGTAGATGAAAAAGGTCCAAACGAGGTGGGAGAAGATTTAGTATAAGTGATGTTCAGTGCTGGGATTAATGCTCATGAAAGGACATTCAGTCAATGCAATAACAAAACTGTTTGGCATGAAAAACTGCATTTTACGACATACTTACATACTTCAGTTCAGTTCAGTTGAGTCACTCATTCGTGTCCAACTCTTTGCAACCCCATGAATTGCAGCATGCCAGGCCTCCCTGCCAATCACCAAATCCCAGAGTTCACTCAAACTCACGTCCATCGAGTCGGTAATGCCATCCAACCATCGCATCCTCTGTCGTCCCCTCCTTCTCCTGCCCCCAATCCTTCCCAGCATCAGAGTCTTTTCCAATGAGTCAACTCTTCCCATGAGGTGGCCAAAGTATTAGTGTTTCAGCTTCAGCATCAGTCCTTCCAAAGAACACCCAGGACTGATCTCCTTTAGAATGGACTGGTTGGATCTCCTTGCAGTCCATGGGACTCTCAAGAGTCTTCTCCAACACCACAGTTCAAAAGCATCAATTCTTTGGCACTCAGCTTTCTTCACAGTCCAATTCTCACATCCATACATGACCACAGGAAAAACCATAGCCTTGACTAGACGGACCTTTGTTGGCAAAGTAATGTCTCTGCTTTTGAATATGCTATCTAGGTTGGTCATAACTTTTCTTCCAAGGAGTAAGCGTCTTTTAATTTCATGGCTGCAGTCACCATCTGCAATGATTTTGGAGCCCACAGAAATAGTCTAACACTGTTTCCACTGTTTCCCCATCTATTTGCCATGAAGTGATGGGACCAGATGCCATGATCTTCGTTTTCTGAATGTTGAGCTTTAAGCCAACTTTTTCACTCTCCTCTTTCACTTTCATCAAAAGGCTTTTTAATTCCTCTTTACTTTCTGCCATAATGGTGGTGTCATCTGCATATCTGAGGTTATTGGTATTTTTCCCAACAATCTTGATTCGAGCTTGTGCTTCTTCCAGCCCAGCCTTTCTCATGATGTACTCTGCATAGAAGTTAAATAAACAGGGTGACAATATACAGCCTTGACATCATCCTTTTCCTATTTGGAACCAGTCTGTTGTTCCACGTCCAGTTCTAACTGTTGCTTCCTGACCTGCACACAGGTTTCTCAAGAGGCAGGTCAGATGGTCTGGTATTCCCATCTCTTTCAGAATTTTCCACAGTTTATTGTGATCCACACAGTAAAAGGCTTTGGCATAGTCAATAAAGCAGAAATAGAAGTTTTTCTGGAACTCTCTTGCTTTGTTGATGATCCAGCAGATGTTGGCAATTTGATCTTTAGCTACAACCTATCAATTGTACTCCTGGGCATACATCCACTGAAAATATCTGTGCATGTTCACTATAAGACATGTACGGGAAAGTAGCAGAACAACATTATCCGATCATAATAACAAAACAGTCAAAACACCTAAAATGTCCACCAAATCAGAATGCCATTTCCATATAATGGGACATTCCATAACAATGAAAATGATCGACAGATACACCTAAGAATTTGGAAAAAATCTCATACATAAAATGTTGATCAAAGTAAAAACCACATACAATATGATAAATTTGTACAGAATTCAAAATATTTAAAGTTATACTGCATTATTTATGATTTAAAACTTAGGAGACAAAATTATGAAAAGTTGCTGAGTATTTTCTGGAATTTAATGATATAAAAATAATAGAATTCAGATTTGCGGTAGCCTTTGTGGAGGGGAGGGATATTAACTATAGGAAGCATAATGAAAAATTCTGAGATTTTGTTCTGTATTTTTGTTGCTGTTATTTTACCTTCATTGTGTCCATGTGTTATTCACTTTGTGATATATCATTGAGCTGGATTTTTTCTTTTTAGAGCTAGACTTTTCTAAATGTGTCATGTATTTCATGTATCAAAACTTCAAACATTTTCATACAATTGTTTTCAAAAATCCCTCAGAGTTGAGGGATGGTCTATGAATGATTTGCACTTGTAGAGACATATGAAAATGAAGAAGCTCTATTATACCGAATGAAAGGATAATAAAGTACAATCTCTTTCCTTTCTTATTATTTAATTGCCATCCAAAATTTCAAATAAACTCTGTGTGTGCGCACACTTGTATGTGTGCATAGGAATGGCACTACTTGATGTCCTTATATCTGAAGAATTTGCTGTATACCACAAAACTTGACATTTAGAACTTCATACAAACTACCATAACTCCACCATGCTACAGTGGAGTAATTTGAAGTGGTCAGAAAATGATCTCACGTTTTTCCATGAGGCAATTTTCACATTTAAAGAAAGTATATCAAGACTTCCTTGGTGGTCCAACGTTAAGACTCTACCTTCCAATTCCAGGGCCCCAAATTCAACCCCTGGTCCAGGGAATAAGGTCCCACATGCCACAGGGTGCAGCCAAAAATTAAAAAAGAAAAGAAAATCATATTACCATGAACCCACAATTTACTTAAATTTATATTATCTGGCTGTTATTATTGATATACACTACACCTTGCAGGTGTTCTTTGTCTGACATGACAGATGACTTTTTATAGACATTTATTATGTGCTTATTTTTATTCTGTGAAGAATGAAGTTGTTATGGCTCAGAAGTTAAAAAAACAAAACAAAAAACCCTCAGAAACTTACAGTCAACTTGTGTCATGTTTCTTGGTATAAGGGGTAGAAGAACAGGGAGTATCACACGGATCTTTTATCCACTTTGACCTTCCTCCATCCATCACTCACATCCTTACTTATGTCTGCTTGCATTGCTACCTCAGGGGCATCTAATCTCCAAATACGGACTCCTATCTCAGCATCTTTTATTGACTTTTCCTAATCTTACTATTTTGGCTGATATTTACTCTACAAGTCATTTTTGCTTTCCCAGAACTACACATTGATGTGATTCACCTTGGAGAAATCTTTACATTACCAACCTAACAAATGAAATTAGGGAAGACAAGTGGTCATGCCTAGATCCTGGTTGAACAAAAGAACCAGCATCTGCAGGGAGGGCACCATGAAAATTTAAACTGTGGTCAGCATCTAAATACAGTATTCACTGCTAAGACTCAAGATCCATTTTGGTTTACTAAATTTTGTTTTTAAAAAGATGCCTCCTTCAACCTTAAGGAGAATCAATAAATAAAATTTTCAGAAACAAAATAGAAATCTACCTTACTTTTTAAAATTTGGTGAAGAAGAAAGGCTATGATCTTTGATTTCAAACAGCAATTTTAGAAGAGTATTATCTTAACATCCATAACCCTAAGTGTATTTACCTGTAAAACAGAGCTACTAACCCTTAAGAATTAGAGTTAAACAAGATTTGGGGTGTAAAGTGCCCTGCATCTATTTGACATTAATGAATGTTTCCAAGGCAAACCATTCAATATCACAGAAATCCAAGTCTATGCCCCAACCAGTAATGCTGAAGAAGATGAAGTTGAATGGTTACATGAAGATCTACAAGACCTTTTAGACTAATACCCAAAAAAGATGTCCTTTTCATTATAGGGGACTGGAATGCAAAAGTAGGAAGTCAAGAAACACTAGGAGTAAAAGGCAAATTTGGCCTTGGAATACAGAATGAAGCAGGGCAAAGGCTAATAGAGTTTTGCCAAGAGAACGCACTGGTCATAGCCAACACCCTCTTCCAACAACACAAGAGAGGACTCTACACATGGACATCACCAGATGGTCAACACCAAAATCAGATTGATTCTATTCTTTGCAGCCAAAGATGGAGAAGCTCTATACAGTCAGCAAAAACAAGACCAGGAGCTGACTGTGGCTCAGACCATGAACTCCTTATTGCCAAATTCAGACTTAAATTAAAGACAGTAGGGAAAACCACTAGACCATTCAGGTATGACCTAAATCAAATCCCTTATGATTATACAGTGGAAGTGAGAAATAGATTGAAGGGATTAGATCTGATAGGTAGAGTGCCTGATGAACTATGGAATGAGGTTTGTGACATTGTACAGGAAACAGGGATCAAGACCATCCCCATGGAAAAGAAATGCAAAAAAGCAAAATGGCTGTCTGGGGAGGCCTTACAGATAGCTGTGAAAAGAAGAGAAGTAAAAAGCAAAGGAGAAAAGGAAAGATATAAGCATCTGAATGCAGAGTTCCAAAGAATAGCAAGGAGAGATAAGAAAGACTTCTTCTGTGATCAATGCAAAGAAATAGAGGAAAAGAACAGAATGGGAAAGACTAGAGATCTCTTCAAGAAAATTAGAGATACCAAGGGAACATTTCATGCAAAGATGGGCTCGATAAAGGACAGAAATGGTATGGACCTAACAGAAGAAGATATTAAGAGGTGGCAAGAATACACAGAAGAACTGTACAAAAGAGATCTTCATGACCCAGATAATCACGATGGTGTGATCACTCACCTAGAGCCAGATATCTTGGAATGTGAAGTCAAGTGGGCCTTAGAAAGCATCGTTACGAACAAAGCTAGTGGAGGTGATGGAATTCCAGTTGAGCTATTTCAAATCCTAAAAGATGATGCTGTGAAAGTGCTGCACTCAATATGCCAGCAAATTTGGAAAACTCAGCAGTGGCCACAGGACTGGAAAAGGTCAGTTTTCATTCCAATCCCAAAGAAAGGCAATGCCAAAGAATGCTCAAACTACTGCACAATTGCACTCATCTCACACACTAGTAAAGTAATGCTCAAAATTTTGCAAGCCAGGCTTCAGCAGTATGTGAACCATGAACTTCCAGATGTTCCAGCTGGTTTCAGAAAAGACAGAGGAACGAGAGATCAAATTGCCAGCATCCACTGCATCATGGATAAAGGAAGAGAGTTCCAGAAAAACATCTGTTTCTGCTTTACTGACTATGCCAAACCTTTGACTGTGTGGATCACAATAAACTGTGGAAAATTCTGAAAGAGATGGGAATACCACACCACCTGACCTGCCTCTTGAGAAACCTATATGCAGGTCAGGAAGCAACAGTTAGAACTGGACATGGAACAACAAACTGGTTCCAAATAGGAAAAGGACGATGTCAAGGCTGTATATTGTCACCCTGCCTATTTATATGCAGAGTACATCATGAGAAACTCTGGGCTGGAAAAAGCACAAGCTGGAATCAAGATTGCCAGGAGAAATATCAATAACCTCAGATATGCAGATGACACCACCCTTATGGCAGAAAGTGAAGAGGAACTAAAAAGCCTCTTAGTGAAAGTGAAAGTGGAGAGTGAAAAAGTTGGCTTAAAATTCAACATTCAGAAAACTAAGATCATGGCATCTAGTCCCATCACTTCATGGCAAACAGATGGGGAAACAATGGAAACAGTGTCAGACTTTATTTTGGGGGGCTCCAAAATCACTGCAGATGGTGACTGCAGCCATGAAATTAAAAGACACTCCTTGGAAGGAAAGTTATGACCAACCTAGATAGCATATTCAAAAGCAGAGACATTACTTTGCCAACAAAGGTCTGTCTAGTCAAGGCTATGGTTTTTCCTGTGGTCATGTATGGATGTGAGAGTTGGACTGTGAAGAAAGCTGAGGGCCGAAGAATTGATGTTTTTAAATGTGGTGTTGAAGACTCTTGAGAGTCCCATGGACTGCAAGGAGATCCAACCAGTCCATTCTAAAGGAGATCAGTCCTGGGTGTTCTTTGGAAGGACTGATGCTGTAGCTGAAACTCCAGTACTTTGGCCACCTCATGGGAAGAGTTGACTCATTGGAAAAGACTCTGATGCTGGGGGCATTGGGGTAGGAGAAGAAGGAGACAACAGAGGATGCGATGGCTGAATGGCATCACCGACTCAATGGACATGAGTTTGGGTGAACTCCGGGAGTTGGTGACTGACGGGAGACCTGGCATGCTGCAATTCATGGGGTCACAAAAAGTCAGACATGACTGAACGACTGAACTGAACTGAACTGTTATTATTGCTGCTGGGTCTAATTCAGACCCTCTCTGTCTGATCTTGCGTTAACCTTTTCCCCACAACAAGGTAAATCCTAGAGGTTATCATTTTCTTTGCAGTGGTTATAGGGGCATTAGCATCCAAAGGTTTTCCTGTTTTATTGTATCATAAATGAATGAAAAGAATGAAGGGGGTAGAGTAGATAAAGAAAACCAGGTGAGATTGGAAGAATAGAGGATGGTAAAGATAGTCAAATAAAAATAAACAAAAGCTATGTGCATATCTTCTGCTAAGGTTAGCCTGTGATGAAGGGTGGTTTGGCTCTTATATTTGAAGGTGAAAAATTCCCTAATCCATATTCACATTTGAATTCAGAAAATGATTACAAGTAAACTCTATTTGGATTATTTACTCTGTGTCTTTTCATATATGAATGAAGATTTGAAGAATATTTTTTATAATTAAAAAATCCATATATAAAAAATATTAAAATGATATAAAGTGACTTGTAATGAAAAACAGTATTTCCTCATATACCCCTTCCTAACTACAGTTTTATTCCACTAAGCTAAATACTTTTTATTTTAAATATTTTTTCAGATGTTGTCTTCAGAATTTTGTAGTAGTATTTATATCATCTGTTCTATATTTTTCAATTTTTGTCATCTATTGCCTTCTTCCTATGACTAAAGAGTTCAGGTTGCCTTAATACCTGCATATGCCCATCTTCCCTCCATTTTTCTTGCAAATGGTCGTATTACTATTTTTAGATCCATTATTGGTTACCTTTGTTACTTTTATATTTTTATTCATTATTTTGTAGCTCCCAGCTACTTAAGTTTCTAAATTTTCTTTCAACTCCTCTCAAATTTACCCTCCAGACAACTTCCTAAAGAAAAGGAGATCCATTATTTGAGTAACTACATATGCAAGATATCTGTTGTCCGTCCCAATTAATGTATAAAAGCATGACTGGTACAGAATTACACACTGAGATCATTTGCCCCTGGAAATCCAAAAGATTCATTTCATTGTCTCTCAATTTTGACTTTTGCTATTGTCATCTGACAATGTGTTTCTTCTTCTTCTATATCTTCTTGTTTTTTTTTTTTTTTTTCCTCTCCTCTTTGGGCCCTTTTAAAATGTTCTCATTTTCCTCAATTCTGCATAAGGGAGCAAGCACTGCCCTCCAATATGTTTGCTGGATTTGTTTGGTGAAAGTGTTAGTCGCTCAGTTGTATTCAACTCTGCCACCCCATGGACCGTAGCCTGCCAGGTTCCTCTGTCCATGGTATTCTCCAGACAAGAATACTGGATTGGCTTGCCATTCCCTTCTCCAGGAGATCTTCCTGACCCAGGAATTGAACCCAGGTCTCCTGTACTGCAGGCAGATTCTTTACCATTTAAGCCACCAAGGAAGCCCTGATGGGTCTTTGCAATTTGAAATCTCCACATTTTAGTCCCAAATAACTCATCTTTATTGTTAAGCAATGGTGTACTTTCCTCTGCTTTCTGGTTTCTCTTTCATCTGTTTTATCTATTTAATCATGTGATGGAAATTTGTATTACTAGTCAGTATCTATTCTTTCCCCTATTTTCAATCTCTGCCTTTTTTATCTTTCCTGGAGACTTGCTCAATTTCCTCTTCATATACTTATACATAGTTTATTTTTTTTAATTTCAGAAATCATCTTTTAATTTTGAAAAGTTATTGTTGTTAACTAGTTGTTTCTTTAATTATAATATTTTCTTGTCTTCTATATAAGGTAGAGGAGAAACTGTATATACCAATTTAAAAAAAAATTGTCTTAAACACCTGAATTTATTTTATGGTCATTTAAATATTGTTTTTTTCCCTTTTGAGACATTTCTAAATATTGATGAGCTTTGTTTCATGTTTAAAGACAAAGCAACAACAACAACAAGATAACTGTAAGTAACAAGTGTGTGGATGAGGTCTATTAACTAGCAGATTTTTATAACTTCCTTGCATAAATAATGTATTCAGTTTTCATCAGTCGTCACTCCCCCATTCACTTGTAGTTCTTCAGATATTAGCTGAAGTTATTTGTCTGCTACTTACCTCTTTTAATTCTGTTTGTACTGTAGAAATATCTCTTTTTCTGTTTCTTTATCATTTTAATTAGGTAACGGTTGGGACTGGTAATTAATATATAAGATAAAGCTATTACTTGAAACTCAACTAAAGTATTTTAATGTGAGCCTGCACTCTAATTAAGGTAAATATTGCTAAATATAAAGCCAATGGAGCCTTTAAGTTACCACTTATTTACTGTGGATTTTACATGCAATTTATTTTAGTGTTTATTATTCGTAGATTTCAGGAAAGAAAATGAGGCTCTTGGAGATTACATAAATTTATCCAATTCACAGAGGTATGAAATGATAGACCTGGAATTCAAACTTAGTTTTGTTTCAATAAAAAGCCCAAGTCCTTTTCACCATCTCAAATAGTTGCACGTCTACCACCCTTAGTAAACATGACTTTCATTTCTGAATGGGGCTGATTTTTACCTCCGTGGAACATTTATCATTTAGGACATTTTTCATTGTCACAACTGTGGGATGCTTCTAGTCTATGATGCGTGGAGGCATTACATTCTATAACAAGCAGAGCATTCGCACAACAAAGGACAGCATAGGCCAAAATGTCAGTGGTGTTGAGGTAAAGGAAACTTAGTCTAATTAAAAAGCAGAGTTTTCATAAACATTAGCAGTTGACAGCAGCACATGAATTTCCAACATTTATTGCAATTTGTATTCTTTAAATTTTAACAGAGTATCACAAAAAGTTTTTACAAAAAACACTGTTGGAAATGTCACCTTTTAAAAATCATGTGAAGGACCTGGATTCTTTGAGAATGGATAAAATAATAAATAAAATTCTGGAAATGTGCCTGAATTTAACATATGTGAGCAAATTCTCACAGCCTTTCCACCTTTAAACATGACCCTTTTTTTGATGATGCGACACATTACACAGGCCATGAAAGCGAAGATCAGAGGAAAGACTCGGTGTTACTTTACTGAAGGTATATATAAAGAAAACCAATCTTTACAATTTTGTTCCTTTTAAAATGTCCCCCAAAATGTCAAGATATATGGTCCATTTCCCTCTTTCATCTCTAATGCCACAGGAGAATCTAAATCTTTCCCAAAAAGGTCAACTCAACCATTGTTCTTTCCCTTCACTCCAGAGCTAATATTCTATTTCCTTCAGTTGGTTACACTGTTTACCATTTAACACAGAGCTAATATCTGCCTGCCTAATATTTTCTTACCCTAGCTGAGCCCAGCCAGTTTCCCAAAGAGCAAGTCCTGCCCTGATGATGAGCTGCTGTATCTACCACACTGTTCATCTGGCAGAGCTGCAGGGCTGTTCTCAGCCTGTCTGCAAAAATGAATTTCACACAGCTCCAGTTATGACGAGAGGAGAAGAAATTACAAAGTATATAGCAAAGGATTTTTTTTTTTAAGTAGCATACCTTGGAGCAGGTCAAAATAAATTTCCATTAAATTCTACAAAGAGGCTGTTAAATTTCCCTGAGATTCAGACTCCTTCGAAATGCTTGTGCCAGGAGCCGGATGTCTGTTCCCTTAATGAGCCAACATCCCCCCCAGGAGAGATAAACAACCCGGCAGAAATGAGCATTCACTAGGGTAGCTGGGGCAGCGGGTGAGGAAGTATTGCTGTTTGCACATAGCAAAAATAAAATAGCAACACATTAGCAATAGTCTCTAAGACTTCACAGAAAAAAGCAGCAGAAAGGTGGTAGAAAAGTGGAGACTTCGCTTACCAGAAGGAAAGCCAAACCAAACCAAAATTAGGTACAAGTTGTCCCCAGAAGAACTGCTAGATTAAGTAAGGCTTTTTTTATCTCAGAAAGGAAAGACTTTTCTAATTCTTAAATATCAATTTTTATTGTTCCCCAAAGAAATTGCACAGATCTTTTAAAGTAATTTAAGAACAGGCTAAATGGAACTATGCCAAAGAATTATGTTTCCTTAATGAAATAAACGTAACAGCATTGCTATATGCACAGAATACCAGATCTCCATTTATGAATCTTAACAAGTACACTCAGATTTGAAAGTAGGAGCTTCACTTCCCTAGCAATATTTTGATAATAGAGGAAAAAATAGACATTTTCACTAAGCTCAAGGTTTGTGAGAAAGAAGTTATAACTACCTTTGGTCAGGTCAGTGACAGCTCTTTTCAATTGTTGTTGTTAAAAAAAAAAAGTATATTGAAGTAAAAAAATGGGAGTCACATACACATGTGCTGAACAGATGCAAGAGGAGTGAAAAATGAAAATATATATAAAAATATATAGGCTGCAATAGAATGGCAGGTATGTAATATAAAGTAGAATCAGAGAAAGCAAAAATCAGCAGCAAATAGAAAATTATGGTGGGAATGATCAAACATCTAGGGAAATAAATCATGTTTCAGTAAAAACTGAAGGAAGTAGGTGGAAATTTTCTTCTCATTTTATTGATTACCAGTACTGAGTTATATACCTTAACATGACATCATTTGTAAACAAATAATGTAATTAATTTATAAACATATATACAAATATAAAAACAAAAATATTTATAAATATATTTAAGAATTTAATTTATACAATATATAACTTAAAACCATAATGTATATAGTAAATGAATATTGTATAAATATATAAAAATGCCTAAATGTAAATATAGTAGATATAATATATACTATAATATATATACATTAATATTATATATTTTTCAAAAGTTCACTCACAGCTTCATAGAATACTTTTTATGTTTAATATATTGTCTTCAATAGTTTGTATTTCCCAAAGTGACATCATAAATATAAACGAACTTCATCACCTTATACTGATAAAGGCTTTCCTTGTTTTCTGCTCTACAGCTCAGTAAAGTAAGAGTCAATATATGTGAATTCCAGAAAACAGTTTCAGTTGCAAAAATACTTTGAACAGAGAGAAGAATTGAGAGAAGGGAAAAATGTTTAAAAGGACTTTCACCTTTCGTGGCACAAGTCACCTGTTTAGATCTAGTAAAATAATTTTTCTAAATAGATATTCTTAGGTTATATTAGAGCCAGTGAAAATTTGAGGATTGTTAATAATACCTATTCAATTCAGTTCAGTTCAGTCGCTCAGTCGTGTCCGACTCTTTGCAACCCCATGAATTGCAGCATGCCCGGCCTCCCTGTCCATCACCAACTCCCGGACTGAATATAAAATTATGTTAATATGGATTCATGCAAAATTCTGAAGAGAATGTCCCTGGCTTTTAGCAGACTCCTAAATATCTGCAATGAAATAAAGAAATATATATATACTCTACAGGGCTTGACTTGCAAGCTTATACCCCAGAGACTCAGCCCTCCTTAAATCTATTTCCTGCTGCAGTTACCAGGTGGTAGGGAAACCACATGATGAGAATTTGGTTCCAATCTCATGCTGCCCCATGACAAGCTGAGTGCTTTGGGTTAAGAAAATGTTTCGAAGAGTCTACTGAGTTCTAAGGACTCTGCCCTCTGGCCTTCTCTCCTCTTAATATACTGCTGCTGCTAAGTCACTTCAGTCATGTCCGATTCTGTGCAACCCCATAGACAGCAGCCCACCAGGCTCCCCCATCCCCAGGATTCTCCAGGCAAGAACACTGGAGTGGGTTGCCATTTCCTTCTCCAATGCATGAAAGTGAAAAGTGAAAGTGAAGTCGCTCAGTCATGTCCGACTCTTAGCGACCCCATGGACTGCAGCCTACCAGGCTCCTGCGTCCATGGGATTTTCCAGGCAAGAGTACTGGCGTGGGGTGCTATTGCCTTCTCCGCTTAATATACTAAGAAACCTTAATTCATTCAAACAGGTCTTTATATGCTTATAAACCATAAAATCTGAAAATCAAAGCAAAAAGAAACGTGTAATAGATATATTATTGGTTGATATATTGAATTATTTAGAAATGTATTGTTTCAAAGATCTAAATTTTTAAGAATAATGCCAAAGTGTGGCAAGACTATTAAAGTGAAAGTGTTAGTCACTCAGTCGTGTCTGACTCTTTGTGATCCCATGGACTGTAGCCCACCAGGCTCTTCTGCCCATGGAATTCTCCAGGCAAGGATACTGGAGTGGGTTGCTATTTCCGTCTCCAGGGGATCTTCCCGACCCAGAGATTGAACTCAGGTCTCCTGCACTGCAGGAAGACTCTTTACTGACTGAGCCACCAGGGAAGACAAGCCTATGAGGGCTAAGAAAGTTGCTAGCATTTCAACTGTCATTTTAAAAGGTTTTTTATGCCCAGAGAGTACTTTTTTTGGTGGCACTAATCCTCTACCCTTAGTGTGGATAATTTAATTAGAAATTTAATATGAGCTTTTGATTTCCCAAGATGGTCTATTAAGCATTCTCTGCAATTTGTCTTTCTGGCATCAAATTCCAGAACATGGTCTTAAAAGTAAATAAATAAAGCTGAGCTTGAAAACAAAGAGGATAACATTGATAGAGTAAACATTCTAAGGAGTATATGGAAGAAGAAAAATATAGATTATTAATTAAACATTATTTATCATTTCAAGCTTAAGTTTTAGTTAATGCCCTAAGACAAAAAAATCTATAAAATAGGCAGAAAATTAGAAAAAAAGACACAAAACCATAATTACATTAAAACCTACACTTGTCTATGTAGATAATCCAGAATATTTAGTTGACAAATTACTATATCAAATAATTGAGTTGATATTGCAGTTAAATATTAGAAAAAAACAAAACTCATTAATGTTTCAATTAGGAAATACAGCAGCAAAAAACTAAGTATCTAGAAATAAATCGAACAACAAATGTCCAAGGGGAAAAGTCAAATAAAACTTATCCAAGAGGTAGATGAACCTAGACCCTGCTATACAGAATGAAGTAAGTCATAAAAGAGAAAAACAAGTATTATATATTAACACATATATATGGAACCTAGAAAAATGGTATTGATGAATCTATCTGCAGGGAAGGAATGGGGATGCAGATATAAAGAATGGGCTCATGGACACAGTCGGGGAAGGAAAGAGTGGGATGAATGGAAAAAGTAGCATAGACGTATATATACTACCATGTGTAAAACAGATAGCTGGTGGGAAGTTGCTGTGTAACACAGGGAGCCAGTCAGATGCTCTGTGATGATCCAGAGGACTGGGATGAGGGGAGGAAGGGAGACTCAAGAGAGAGGTGATACATGTGTGATGAAGGCTGATTTGTGTTGTTGTACAGCAGAAACCATCACAACATTGTAAAGCACTTTTCTTGCAATTAAAAAAATTAATTAAAAACCTTACTCCAAAGGTTTTTGTTTGTAAAATATATGTAGAAATCTACTGAAGTGCATATAATTTGAACGAATAGACTAGACCATCAAGGCAGAAGACACACTGTGAAAGAAGGCAGTTTTCAATTTAATAAATGAATCCAACAAATTTTCATGCATTCAATGAATTCGAAACATTGTCATATATTTCTAACAATATTCTTTAAGGAATTTTTAATGCACTGATTTTGAAATGTATGTGAAAGTAAAATTGGAGATGAGGGCAAACAATTTCGAATAAAAAAAACCATAACAGGGATGTCAGAAGACAATATAAAGATACAGTGATATCATCTAGAATAGACAAATACATCAATGAAACAGATATGTGGCTCTATTATATATCTGTATTTATAACATGATGTAGATTGCATTTAATTTATTTTTATTTATTTATTTTTTTGGCATGCGGAAACTTTGTTCCCCGAAGAGGAATCAAATCTGTGCCCCCTGCAATGGAAGCATGAATTCTTAACCACTGAACCCCCAAGGAAGTCCTTAGATTGCATTTAAAATCCATTGGTATGGCTAAACCATTTAATGAAGTAAACTAGGAAGAAGTATTTTTGAAAATAAGGCATATCTCCATCTACTATCATAATATAAATAAATTCCAGATTGACTAATAATTTAAATATAATAAGTTTAAAATTCCAAAGAATAGCAAGGAGAGATAAGAAAGCCTTCCTCAGTAATCAGTACAAAGAAATAGAGGAAAACAATCGAATGGGAAAGACTAGAGATCTCTTTAAGAAAATTAGAGATACCAAGGGAACATTTCATGCAAAGATGGGCTCAATAAAGGACAGAAATGTTATGGACCTAACAGAAGCACAAGATATTAGAAGAAGTGGCAGGAATATAGAGAAGAACTATACAAAAAGATCTTCATTGTCATGGTCTTCGTAGACCGGGACCTGGGGACTGGAGTCGATGACAAGAGGGATGCAGGGGACACAAGTCTCGAGTGAAACAAGGGTACTTTATTTGCAGAAACGCATGCTTATATATCTTCAACAAAATGATCACTCAGCCATTAAAAAGAATGAAATTTCACCAGTTGCAACAAAATGGATAGTCCTTTGAGTACAAGGTCACTGCAGAGACTCACTGAAGGGAGTCACCGAAGGGAATCCCAGCAGGTGCTCTTTCCCATGATCTCAGTCCTGAGAACTGTGTGCAGCTCTGCTTGCTCCTGTTTTCCAGAAACTGATAAAGAACAGAGAGTCCTTGAGAAAAGGTACACAAAGGAAGAAAACATATTGGATCCCTTAAAGTTGAATGTCCCCTGACACTTCATGACCCAGATAACCACGATGGTGTGATCACTCACCTAGAGTCAGACGTCCTGGAATGTGAAGTCAAGTGGGCCTTAGGAGACATCCCTATGAACAAAGCTAGCAGAGGTGATGGAATTCCAGTTGACCTATTTCAAGTCCCAAAAGATGATGCTATGAAAGTGCTGTACTCAATATGTCAGCAAATTTGGAAAACTCAGCAGTGGCCAGAGGACTGGAAAATGTCAGTTTTCATTCCAATTCCAAAGAAAGGCAATGCCAAAGAATGCTCAAACTACTGCACAATTGCACTCATCTCACACGCTAGTAAAGTAATGCTGAAAATTCTCCAAGCCAGGCTTCAGTAATATATGAACTATGAGCTTCCACATGTACAAGCTGGTTTTAGAAAAGGCAGAGGAACCAGAGAGCAAAATGTCAACATCCGCTGGATCATCAACAAAGCAAGAGAGTTCCAGAAAAACATTTATTTCTGCTTTATTGACTATG
The DNA here is from genome assembly GCF_014754425.2 of Oryx dammah. Lineage (NCBI taxonomy): Eukaryota > Metazoa > Chordata > Mammalia > Artiodactyla > Bovidae > Oryx > Oryx dammah. The sequence continues at coordinate 29,170,282 of NW_024070195.1, read as the reverse complement.
CCAAAGCCTTTGACTGTGTGGATCACAATAAACTGTAGAAATTTCTGAAAGAGATGAGAATACCAGACCACTTGACCTGCCTCTTGAGAAATCTGTATGCAGTCAGGAAGCAACAGTTAGAACTGGACATGGAACAACAGACTGGTTCCAAATAGGAAAAGGAGTACATCAAGGCTGCATATTGTCACCCTGCTTATTTACTTCTATGCTGAGTACATCATGAGAAACTCTGGGCTGGAAGAAGCACAAGCTGGAATCAAGATTGCCAGGAGAAATATCAATAACCTCAGATATGCAGATGACACCACCCTTATGGCAAAAATGAAGAACTAAAGAGTCTCTTGATGAAAGTGAAAGAAAGAAAGAAAGAAAGAAAGTGAAGTCACTCAGTTGTGTCTGACTCTTTGCAACCCCATGGACTGAAGCCTACCAGGCTCCTCCATCCATGGAATTTTCCAGGAAAGAGTACTGGAGTGGGTTGTCATTTCCTTCTCCAGGGGATCTTCCCAACCCAGGGATCGAAAGTGAAAGAGGCAAGTGAAAAAGCTGGCTTAAAGCTCAACATTCAGAAAACTAAGATCATGGCATCTGGTCCCATTACTTCATGCGAAATAGATGGGGAAACAGTGGAAACTGTCAGACTTTATTTTGGGGGGCTCCAAAATCACTGCCAATGGTGACTGCAGCCATGAAATCAAATGATGCTTACTCCTTGGAGGGAAAGTTATGACCAACATCGACAGCATATAGAGACATTACTTTGCCAACATAGATCTGACTACTCCAGTGTTCTGGCCTGGAAAATCCCATGGACGGAGGAGCCTGGTAGGCTGTGGTCCATGGGGTCGCTAAGAGTCAGACACAACTGAGCGACTTCACTTTCCCTTTTCTCTTTCATCCATTGGAGAAGGAAATGGCAACCCACTCCAGTGTTCTTGCCTGGAGAATTCCAGGGACAGGGGAGCCTGGTGGGCTGCCGTCTATGGGGTCACACAGAGTCGGGCACGACTGAAGTGACTTAGCAGCAGTCAAGGCTATGGTTTTCCCAGTAGTCATGTATGGATGTGAGAGTTGGACTCTAAAGAAAGCTTAGCACTGAAGAATTGATGCTTTTGAACTGTGGTGTTGGAGAAGACTCTTGAGAGCCCCTTGGACTGCAAGGAGATCCAACCAGTCCATCCTGAAGGAAATCAATCCTGAATATTCATTGGGAGGACTGATGCTGAAGCTGAAACGCCAATACTTTGGCCACCTGATGCAAAGAACTGACTTATTTGAAAAGAACCTGATGCTGGGAAAGATTGAGGGCAGGAGGAGAAGGGGATGACTGAGGATGAGATGGCTGGATGGCATCACCAACTCAATGGACATGAGTTTGAGTAAAGTCCGCAAGTCAGTGATGGACAGGGAGGCCTGGCATGCTGTAGTCCATGGGGATTCAAAGAGTTGGACACAACTGAATGACTTAACTAAACTGAACTAAGCCAGACAATAAAAATTTTATAATAGATATTGAATAAGCTTTTAGGAAACTTAGGATGGAAAAACCTTATGAGTAAGACACAGAATTCACAAGCTATGATAAAAAAAAACTTGAATAAATTTAGGTATATCACAATGAAACAACTTTTTGACAAAAGTTCATGATAAATAAAGCTAAAAAAATAAGACAAATATGCGAAAATAAAAAGAAAGCCAGAAAAAAACTACACACATTTTAACTCACTAAAATCCTGGATAATATAATTTTTTTTAAATACCAATTCTTACTCATGTTTCTTTTAAAAAAAGTTCGACTTTATACGTTTGAGTGTAGGTGTAGGGAAAAGAGGATTCTCATGAATTGCTTTAAGGAGAGATTAAAATTTGAAATTCTTGTACTACATGTCTTAAGTATTTTCAGTTTTTATTTGTCTTCCATACAACTTCCTGAACATGTTAATGAAGTCTGAATGCTTATTAATATTCATTTAATCATTTAAATAAACATTTACCTTACTTTCCATTACTGGTCAATGTTAGACATCATTTTCTTCCTTGAAACATTTGTTGTTACCACTGCTAAAGACAATGTGTTTAGGTGAAATGTTTAATTCAGTTATTTGGTTATTATCCCATCTCACCTAGTAACTTTCTTTGATCCACTCACTGTCTCAAGTATATCGAGTACCTTAGCTTATTCTTTTGTTTGTTTATTTGCTCTTCATCTCACTGAGATCCACGGTCCACTGACTCCTTGATTTCTCTCTGTGTTCAGCCTCCTCTTATGTTCCCTATTCAGCTTAGAAGAAATGAGCAATTATCATATTATCAGCCTAATCCTACCTAGCATCACTGTCCTTGAGAGAAGGTCAGATGTTGAATGAATAATAGATCATAGCTGAAGAAAAGTCTGTAACTTGGGAGATCAAGGTCACTATAAATTTGGGATCTATAACCTCAGGTCAGTTAGGTGCCCAATATGCTACTGGAGGTCAGTGGACAAATAACTCCAGAAAGAATGAAGGGATGGAGCCAAAGCAAAAGCAGTGCATCACTGACTCGATGAACGCGAGTCTGGGTGAAGATGGACAGGGAGGCCTGGCGTGCTGCGATTCATGGGGTCGCAAAGAGTCGGACACGACTGAGCGACTGAACTGAACCTCAAATCAGTTCTCAATATTCCCCAAGTGCCACAATTTCCCCAGGTTGCTTTCTGACTTTCAACATTATACGAATTCCTGAAATCAGAAGCTTGCTAAGTTGCTTCAGTCATGTCTGACTCTTTGCAACCTTATGGACTACAGCCCACCAGGCTCCTCTGTCCATGGGATTCTCCAGGCAAGAATACTGAAGTTAGCTGCCATGCCCTCCTCCAGGGAATCCTTCCAACCCAGAGACGGAACCCGAGTCTCTTCCTCTCCTGCATTGGCAGATGGGTTCTTTACCACCAGAACCACCTGGGAAGCCCTAATTTCTGAAAACTCTGCTCAGATCTTTGAGCCCTTTCCCTAACTCTATACTCTCCACTGACTACGTTTCATCAAAACACTGTAACTCCAAAGTGATAAATAGAAGCCATTAGACTGCAGTGCTTTTCCTTTCCCACCTGCCTAGTTCATAAACTTTCCCATGTCCACCTTTCTTCTTCCCTCTGTCAGTGGTGCTCTGAGTCCATATTTGTATCAGGAGTTCCCAAGCCCACTCCAGGAATGATAATGAGTGAGAATGATGCAAAGAAGTCAGAAATAAATCTATGGTGATCACTTATGGTTTATTACAGCCTAGGGTTAGGCTCAGCAAAGGAAAAAGTTGAAATCACATGCAAACTTTCAGATGTCCTATCCCAGTGGACTAGTACAGACCACACTTAATTTTCCAACAACAATGTGTGATGATGTATGTGGCCAACCAGGGAAGCCCATCTGAATTCAGTGTCCAGGGTTTTTATAGGGGGTCTACCACATGGGCATGTAGCACCCACAGGACTGACCTCAGCTACTCAGACTCCAGCCTCCCAGAAGGCAGCCTGATACAGTGTGACTCAAAGCATCCAGCATACAAAACAGATGTTCACCACAAGTCACATGGTAGGCATAAAGTATCCAGTTTGGTCCAATCCTCAGATATACACACACACTCTTATCAGGCAGGATACTCCAAGGTTTCATAGGTGATTTCCCAGGAAGTGAATTAAGGGCTCATTTCAGAGACCCCAAAACGAGCAGAATGTGAGAAGGCCAGGTCCACTCAGTTAAACTTTTCTGCACAGCCCCCTTCTCACCGTTTTGGACATTTGATCCAATTCAGTTCAGTTCAGTTCAGTTCAGTCGCTCAGTCGTGTCCAAATCTTTGCGACCCCATGCATCGCAGCACGCCAGGCCTCCCTGTCCATCACCAACTCCAGAGTTCACTCAGACTCACGCCCATCGAGTCAGTGATGCCATCCAGCCATCTCATCCTCTGTTGTCCCCTTCTCCTCTTGCCCCATATCCCTCCCAGCATCAGGGTCTTTTCCAATGAGTCAACTCTTCGCATGAAGTGGCCAAAGTACTGGAGTTTCAGCTTTAGCATCATTCCTTCCAAAGAAATCCCAGGGTTGATCTCCTTCAGAATGGACTGGTTGGATCTCCTTGCAGTCCAAGGGACTCTCAAGAATCTTCTCCAACACCACAGTTCAAAAGCATCAATTCTTTGGTGCTCAGCTTTCTTCACAGTTCAACTCTCACATCCATATATGACCACTGGGAAAACCACAGCCTTGACTAGACGGACCTTTGTTGGCAAAGTAATGTCTCTGCTTTTCAATATGCTATCTAGGTTGGTCATAACTTTTCTTCCACGGAGTAAGCGTCTTTTAATTTCAGGGCTGCAGTCACCATTGGCAGTGATTTTGGAGCCCCCAAAAATAAAGTCTGACACTGTTTCCACTGTTTCCCCATCTATTTGCCATGAAGTGATGGGACCAGATGCCATGATCTTCGTTTTCTGAATGTTGAGCTTTAGGCCAGCTTTTTCACTCTCCTCTTTCACTTTCATCAAGAGGCTTTTTAGTTCCTCTTCACTTTCTGCCAATTAAATTATCCCTATTATCGCTCCTCTGTTTTCAGTCTCTCCTGACCAAGCACTCAATTTTCAGGTCTGCCCTCATATCTGAGGACTTTTCCCTTCTTTCCTACACCTATAATTACCTTGTCCCCCTTCTATGTGAGTCCATATCTTAACTTACTCTATTCTAATTGCTTCTCTGCCTATATTTCCTAATAAGGGTACAAGATCCTCAAGGGAAGAAATCTTGCTCTATTTTATTTTCTAATTAGTCATGCTCGGCTCAAAGTACAAAGTTAAATATATTTATTTTTAAAAGTCATTGAATAAAAATATGCATAATGATGAATTGAGCTGGACGGACAATTGCTCTGATTCAAATATATTTCTTTTGTGAACTTTTCTTGGGCTCCAGTTTCCATAAAAACCACTGTTCTTTGTGTCCAACAATTCTGCCTCCACCCTGTGTGGAGCTGAAGAAACCACTAGTTACTACATTGAAAGGCGTTCTTAGGATCCATGCAATTAGGTCATTAAGACTGAGCATATTTCTACCCCACAGGAATCCATCTGGAACATGTAAATTCCCTTCTTCAGGAAGACTTTCCCAGTTACCTAGTATTTTCATTGAAGATGAAAAAATACATGTAGTGAAAATCATGGAAACAATTGTCTTTCTTACTTGTAAATAAATGTATTTCTGATTTACACTTTGCCTCTTTTTAAAATAATTACCTACTAACTGGCTCCTGCCATTTATTTTCTTTAACTCTCTCTATATATTTTTTATTCCTTTTTTCCTCACCCACAGTCTCCTGACAGCATTTATCAAATTTGCTCTCCATTTTCAGATTCCAACCTGAAAACAAGTAACACTGCATAAGAGAACATCCAAAATAAATAACTTGCCTAGAGTTAAAATTTTATTAAAGTGGTCTTTTTTTCCTTAAAAGTGTTAGTTGTGACTCAATACTATTTCTTTATTGGATTTTAGCACAGTCATCATAAACAGTGTACTTTAGAAGGAACTTTTAGAATTAAAAACTTTTTCTTCAAAGACGAGTTCTATGTAAATATATGATACTCAGAAGTCCATGAGGCCTTTACCTTTAAAAGATGATGATTTACCTGCCATCATATGGGTGAATCTCAAGTACAGTGTGCTAAGTAAAAGTGGAATAAAAAAAATGAAAACTCCATTCTATATGCTTTCATGTATATAACATTCTTTTAGAAGTAAAACAATAGGGGAGGGAAAGAAACAGTGACTGTCAAGTGCTGGAACTAGAGGTGGGCTACTGCAAAAATCTGGGGACATGTTAGAACAAGTCTATATTTTCATTAAGAGGTGAATTCCTAACTGGCTTTGTGTGTCAAGACTCAGAGAACTGTGCACTAAAAACGGTGAATGTTTTACACATAAATTATTCTTGATATTTTAAAAAACTGAAACAACATCAAGGATTAAAAGGTGAGAGCTCATGCATTTCTTGAGTGCCTTCCATGTGCCAAATATTATCCTCAGTTCTGGTAATACAGCATTGAGAAAATAGACAAGAAACACTGCCTTTTCTAGTAGATTGATGGAGAGATCATGTGATAGCAACAAATCATATTCATCAGGACTTAAGTGAGAGCCTACACAGTGAAAAATGTCCCAAGAGGCCACAGAAAAAGCGAAGTCAAGCTCTACTGGTCATGGCGATTCAGGTCATTCATCAGTCCAACTCTGCCCAGACAACATTACTACTTACTGAAGAAACAAACGTTTAAAGAGGACCCACCACTAGCAAAATTGGTGTAAAATTTTATTACTCACTTGACATATAGTTATTATATAGCAAAACATTAACTTTAAAGAAGGACTTTCTGCCCAAATATTAACATCAATAAAATGACAATGTATCCATTTATTTTTCAAAGATGATAACTACTGTTAGGAAACACAGTCACTGTTTTAAATCCTGTGATCTAGAAATCTAGGTTATAATGTCAGCAAGTTTTACAAAGAAAATTATAATATTCACTGCAAAGATAGAGGTTACTTTTTACGTGAACAAGATAAAAATATGGTAATAGAATCTCATATTTACAAGCCTCGGATTTCATAAAATAAACTGAAACCTACAAGGGGTAATAAAAGCAGAAACATGAGAAATATAAATATGGTGAAAAGAACATTATCCTGTTAGAACTGAGTCCCTCTGCCTCCGATAATGTTTCTGAGCAATCTGTTTTTTCCTTCATGGAAAAGCATATACTTTATATATCTGAAAAGCTCTTGCCTTTCAATATTCCCTGTAGCTAGCTATCACGGAAAGATTTTTGTTTCTAATATAAAAGAAGGTTACCAACTTGTCCTACTGTTGGAGCAGATTTACATTAGATTTATCTTTCTTGATCAATATTCAAGTGTTTGATTTATTTTAAACTTAATAAAAATTATCCTCACATTGCATTTCAAAGGCCTATCCAAAGAGATTACAGGGAGTCACATGGGGGAACAAAATTGGCATTTCCAACACAGAGAACAAAGCATTTATATATTGAAAATGTACTATAATCAGGGAGACATACAATAATTATTGCATATCTTTGATTGACATAAATAAAAATTTCTGTTTTGCATTCGTCTTTAATAATTTCTATTGAAATAATATGTCAAGTAGGCATAGGTAATGTTTGATATTTATTGGGAAATTACCAGGATTGGTATTATATATATGGCAAAAAAAAATCTCCTCTCTCATGGACTCCAGTTCGGAGACAAATTTGAAAATAACTCATAAAACTGAAGTCATAGATACTTGTTCTAGTACTGGTTTTATCACTATTTTGTTTTGTGTCTTCAAGTTACTTAGGTTTTCTTGCTTTTTGTTTTCACCACTGCAGACTGGAAGAATTGCATTAGATTCCTAAGTTTGCTCTCTTTCTTAACGCGGATTCCCTTAAATACTTCTAAGGCTTGAAACAGGCTTATGTGCCCATCATTTCTTTGTAATTCAAAGAATCAGGAATAGGGAGCAGGAAGAGTAAGACCAGAAGAAGAAAGCCTAACAAAAGAATATAATCAACCCCAGAGGAACTTCTGAATAGTTCATAAGTACTTCTAAGACATATCTGTGTCAGAAGACAATCATTCTATTGCCCCCTGTTCGGTGAGATTATCCCTGACGGAGCGCACACTCCCATACTCTGGGCTGCTCTTGGGCTTAGATTGGAGCAGGGTTCCACGGTTTCAGAGAAAACAGGTAGGAAAGCAGAAGCATGCACGCTGGGCAGTTTCTATGGAACTTCAGTGAGTGAAGAACAAAACTGTCAGCAACAGCACTGGCCAAAATTACAAGCATGGTGTCCCTCAGGGACTTATTCCAGAACCTGCTGTGGATACCAAAATTAACTGATGCTCAAGTTCCATAGTAGACCCTCTGTATTCGCAGGTCTGCCTCCACAGATTCAACCAATCACAGATCATGTAGTACTGCTGTACTTATTTTTAAAATCCACATATAAGTACACCTGCCAGTTCAAACTCATGTTGTTCAAGGGTAACTATTTTCTGAAAGACTGGGATGATGGCACCATGAGTATTCAATACTCTTTTGGATCTAAAGACCATGGTTCTAAATCTGTGTTTTCTGAATTGCACTGAATATGATGGTCATTGAGAAACAATTAAGAATGGGTAACAAGAACAAATAAAAATGATGGTGATCCTCGCGATACTTGTATACAGAGAATGGTGCAGTGTCTAGTAATTTGCCTATATATCTTGATGATTTCTGAAAAGAGGGAGACCCTAGCATTTGTACTTTCAACAACATGGTAGGTTGAATTCTGTGTTAGGAGAAGGTGACTCACCAGACAAAAACAGTTTGATGAAAGATTCTTTAAGGACATCTGGCAACTAATCAAAAAGTCCTTGCTCAGCTAGCAACTTTCCACTTAGTGATAAAGCTTTCCAAGTGCCAAGATACTAGAAAACAGATATCTTTGCAAAGATTTAGAGTTATCTCCCATCGTGAATAATGAGTGGATTTGCTGATACATAAATCATTCTTTTTAGTTTGGTTATCGTAAAATCAGCACATAGAAGGAGATACCATTTGAATGCACGAGTTTTTAAACATGCAGTCCTCAGAATTAGACCCTGCTTCATGATGCCCTAAGATCTAGAATACCTGCAGTGTTTAGTGTTTATGTAAGGAGAGAGTGGGGGTGGGGGGTGATGATATACACAGAGGTACACATGTCAAACCAAGCTTCATACAATTAACTTCCACAGTATGTTGCTCCGAGCCTACAGTATGTGTGTAAATGCTCTGTATCTGACACAAGATACATGGGTGGGGCTTCCAACAGATTTTAAGTGTTCTAGACATTTCTAGAGGGCTAAGAAGAAAAATCAATCTAATTTTCTCCTCTCCCTCCCAAAAATATTGGCATGATTATGTGCTCAGTTGCTCAGTTGTGTCCTACTCTTTGAGGCCTCATGGACTGTGGCCTGCCCGGCTTCTCTGCCCATGGAATTTTCCAGACAAGAATATACTGGTGTGGGGTGCCATTTCCTACTCCAAGGGATCTTCCCAACCCAGGGCTAGAATCCCATTTCTTGTGTTTCCTGCATTGGAAAGTAGATTCTTTACCACTAGCACCACCTGGGAAGCCCTGGCATGATTATAGACGTTTAAATTTACACTGACAGTTCTCTGAAGTTTTCTGAAATAAAGTTAAAAATTATGCGGGGCATTGTTGCAATAAGTTTATACACACAGTCAGTGAATATGAAAAATTATGTATTATCTATATTCCCATTACATTAATAAGTTAGAGAGGAAAGACTTAACATACTGTGCAGAGCACCGAAAGATTCCTGGAGAGAATTCTGAAAGCCGTATTTCAACAATGCCAGCATAGAAATGCTAGAGTGACTTGGCAAGTTGAACTCTCTGAACTCTAAGTATGACACAAATGATTATAACTACAACCAATCTACCTGAGATTACTACATGCGAAAATGACAGCAATATTGGTAGTAGTAGTAATTCAGAAGGTACCCACATTCTACCCATATAGTTTTCTTTGCCCAAGAAAATGAACACTATTGGCTTTTGCACTTCAAATCTTACCCAAGATATTTTTAGGTATCTAATGTCAGTTTGTAATGGCCTTTTTCTTCTTTCTAGCTTTATTTACAGCACTCTATATCTTTAAAGTGATCGGCATAATGATTTGATTTATCCATAATGAAGCAATTACCACAAGTTCACTGAATATCCATCCTCTCATATAGATACAAAATAAAAGAAAAAATTTTTTAATATTTTTCCTTGGAAGGGAGGTTCAGGATGGAGGGGACATATGTATACCTATGACCAATTTATATTGATGTATGGTAAAAACCATCATAATATTGTAAAGTAATTATCCTCCAATTAAAATAAATTACTTAAAAAAATATTCTTCCTTGTGATGAGAACTCAGGATTTATTCTCTTAGCAATCTTCATGTATAAAGTACAGTAATATTAATTACATTAATGATGTAATCCCTAGTACTTATTTATCTTATAATTGTAAGTTTGTACATTTTAATCACCTTTCTCCAATTTCCCCCTCCTCCTGTCCTCTTCTCCAGTGACCATAAGTCTGATTTCTTTTTCTAGAGTTTGTTTCTTTGTTTTTGAAGAATAATTGCCCTACAACTCTATGTTAGTTCCTGGTGTACAACACAGTGTTCCATATTGCTATACATTACAAAATGATCACCAGGATAAGGTTAGTTACCATCTGTCACCACAGAACTATATAACAGTTTTATTGATTAAACTCCCACACTGTACATTTAATACAGTGACTCATTTTGTAATCAGAAGTGTGTACATCTTAACCTCTCTCTCTTTTTTCTCTCATGCCCCAGCCACTCACCTCTCTGGTAACCATCCATGTGTTCCCTTCTTTTCCATGCAATCAGACGTCTCTTAAAATGAGAAAAAAAGCAAGGATCTTAGTCTTTTCCTTTGGGTATATAAAAAAAGGATTGCCAGTTATACAGTAGTTCTTGTTTTACTTTTTGAGAAAACTCCATACTGTTTTCCATAGTGGCTGTACCAATTTAAATTCCCTCTAACAGCATACAACGATTTGCTTTTCTCTACTTCTGCATCAACATTTATTTTCCTTTTTATGATAGCCATCAGAATAGGGGTGAGTGATATCACACTGTTATTTTGATTTGCATTTCCCTGATAACTGGTGGTGTGAAGTACCCTTTCATATACCTGTTGGTCATTTACATTCCTACTTTGGAAAAAAAAACTCTGTTTGGGTTCCTTGCCCATTCTTAAATCAGGTTGTTTATATGTTCTTGAGTTATATGAGTTATATGAGTCATATATTTTTGATACTGATTTCTTATTAGATATATGGTTTGAAGACATTTTCTCCCATTCCAAAGAGTGCTTTTTCATTCTGTTGATTATTTCATTTGCTGGGCAGAATATTTTCAGTTTGACATATCCCTGCTTGTTTATTTTTCCTTTCATTGCCTGAACTTTTTATGTCATAAGGAAATATTATTGCCAAGGTCAAATCAATATGTCAAAGAGATATCTGCACTCCCATGTTCACTGCAGTATTTATTCATAATATTGAGATATGGAAACAACATAAATGTCCACTGACAGATGGACAGATAAAGATGTGTAACACACACACACACATGAATATTATTGGGTTGGCCAAAATGTTCATTTGGGTTTTCTATAACACTGAAAAACTGGAATGAACTTTTTGGCCAGCCCAATATGTTATTTGTATTGCTACAGTATTTGCAACAGCATTAAGAAACCTGGGCAATATTATGTTAAGTGACATAAGCCGTACCCAGAAAGAAAAAAAAAAACATAATCTCATTTATATGTGGAATCTAAAACAGTCAAAAACACAGAAGCAGAGCGTAGAACAGTGGTTACCAGGGGTAGAGAAGTAAAAGAAATGAGGAGATATTGATCAATGGGCAGAAAGTTAGTTACATAGGATAAACAAGTCTAGAGATCTAACATACAGTATGATGACTATAGTTAGCAATACCATATGGAATACTGGAAATTTGCCAAGAAAGTAGATTTCTAGGTGTCCTTATCAAACACACACAGAATGTAACTATGTGAAGAGAAGATATATTAATTGGCTGGACTGTAATCATTTTGGGCTTCCCAAGTGGCGCAATAGTAAAGAATTTGCCTGCCAATGCATGAGATGTAGGAGACGCGGGTTTGATCTCTGGGTCAGGAAAATCCCCTGGAATAGGAAATGACACTCCACTCCACTCCACTTGCATGGAAAACTCCAGGGACAGAGGAGCCTGGCAGGCTACAGTCCCTATGGTCACAAAGAGTCAGACACGACTGGGCGTGCACACATGCAGTCATCATTTTACTATGTATATGTATGTCAAGTCATGTTGTACGCCTTAAATATACACAACACTTATCAAAAAATAAAGTAGGCAATCAACATGATAAAAATAGTAGAGGTCTTAGGTTTTAGGTCTGAAACATGAATAAGTAACACCAGTGTCAAATATGAAAAGAACTAAATTCAAGCACAAGAGTGTGGGTTCATTTTTATCTTAATCTCACCTCTGTGTGTTCCTGAGAGAAGATATGAAATGGCTACATTTGAAAATAATATATGACTATACTCAATGGGAATGTTCCCTTAATATTCAGTTTAGTTCAGTCGCTCAGTTGTGTCTGACTCTTTGCGACCCCATGAATCGCAGCACGCCAGGCCTCCCTTCAGTTCAGTCCAGTTCAGTTCAGTTCAGTCGCTCAGTCGTGTCCGACTCTTTGCGACCCCATGAATCACAGCATGCCAGGCCTCCCTGTCCATCACCAACTCCCGGAGTTCACTCAGACTCACGTCCATCGAGTCAGTGATGCCATCCAGCCATCTCATCCTCTGTTGTCCCCTTCTCCTCCTGCCTCCAATCCCTCCCAGCATGAGTCTTTTCCAATGAGTCAACTCTTTGCATGAGGTGGCCAAAGTACTGGAGTTTCAGTTTCAGCATCAGTCCTTCCAAAGAAATCCCAGGGCTGATCTCCTTCAGAATGGACTGGTTGGATCTCCTTGCAGTCCAAGGGACTCTCAAGAGTCTTCTCCAACACCACAGTTCAAAAGCATCAATTCTTTGGCACTCAGCCTTCTTCACAGTCCAACTCTCACATCCATACATGACCACTGGAAAAACTATAGCCTTGACTAGACGGACCTTAGTTGGCAAAGTAATGTCTCTGCTTTTCAATATGCTGTCTAAGTTGGTCATAACTTTTCTTCCAAGGAGTAAGCGTCTTTTAACTTCATGGCTGCAATCACCATCTGCAGTGATTTTGGAGCCCCCCAAAATAAAATCTGACACAGTTTCCACTGTTTCCCCATCTATTTCCCATGAAGTGATGTGACCGGATGCCATGATCTTTGTTTTCTGAATGTTGAGCTTTAAACCAACTTTTTCACTCTCCTCTTTCACATTCATTAAGAGCCTTACTGGAAATACCAAGGTCTTTGCAATAATAAGAAGTGGAACCACAGTTAAAGACATATAAGTTAAAAGAGGTTAAATAATTGTCTATAGTTGCACTTCAAAGTAAAACTGACAGTGTTAAAGCCCTTATTTTCTTTTTTAATGTCTGGGGGTTTTGTTATGTGGCAATTTTTTGTTACATAATTATATAAAAGAAAAATACTTTCTCTTCTCTTATCAGGCTGCTCTTCTCAACGTGTCTGCCACATCCACCTTCCCACCCCCCTACCCAGACATTGTGCATTCGACTATTACATTTCTTCCCCTGGGTTGCCCCCTCCCCTTTTTGACCTCATCTATCGCCCATAATTCAAGGTCTAATTAAAGTTCTACTTTGTGTAACTTTGGCCACTCCAATCTATAGTAATCATTACATTTCTCATACTACTAATGAACATTTAAGCTATAACAGAATGAATTAATATATAGTTACTGTGCTATTAAGCCATTTGATAGTTCGGTATCTCTAAATAGACAGAAAACTCCACCAGCAAGGCTGGGACACATATACGCTATAGTAGCACACAGCAAAGAACTGAGTATAATACATATTGGAAGCATAGTAAATAAAACCTTCTTATTGACTCAGTGATTCATTCATTTGTTCATGATAATTGCAAATGCATATGCTTTGTATATTAAAAGTTGCAGAAGAATTCTGATTCTGGTACTGAAGAAAAAAATGGGGCCAGACTTTCAACCTATTTTGCAAAAGTGTTGGTCGCTCAGTTGTGTCTGACTCTTTGCAACCCCATGGACTGTAGCCCACCAAGCTCCTCTGTTCATGGAATTCTCCAGGCAAGAATACCGGAGTGGGTAGCCATTCCCTTCTGTAGGGGATCTCCTCCTACTTTAAACAACTAAAAAACCAGGTAAAACACAGATAAAACAACATTTTCAGATACTGGACCAGAGGCAGTGTGAGACAATGACTTTTGAGAAAACAGGACTGAGGTACCTGAGTCCTATAATTACTTTGCTTTCTGCAGGCACTTTCCAGACCACAGTGAAGAGAAGGGAAGCAAAGAGAGTCAGGCAGTCTTGCTGAATTAAAAAGAGATTAGAGTTCAGGGACGTTAAGTTGCCTAAAACCGAAGGGGCTGGATCTCTGAGGGAATAAAATTACAAAGAAAGAGAGCTACCCAGAGATGTTTAGAAGCCTGCCCTTAAGTCTCAGACTGAGCACTGCTTTATCCATGAATGTCACTGGTGAGCAGTAAGCTGAACAATTCCCTGAGTTTCTACAGGGGTGGGAACTTTGTATCAGTCAAAAGGCTTCTTGACATATGGAGCTTCGAGCAGAGTTCCAAAAGTCAAGCATATGTCAACAAAAAAAAAAAAAAAAAGAAAGAAATTATAAAATTGGCCAAACCAATCTATAATTTCAGAAAGAGCAGACATTACTTGAGGTTGGTACAGAATTGGGCTGACTGCAGTGGAAGAGAGGAGATATTTTCAAGGAGATAAAAAATATTTAATTCATAAGTTGATAACAAACGTATATATAACTGTCCAAGTTTATAAAATTCTATATTTAAATGGATATATTTAATTTTATGAAAAGGATACTCTTAAAATTAAATTTATCAGTAAAAAATAATTATGATAGAGCTCCTAGCAAGAAGCCACCATTTAAATTTACATTTTGACATCTTTGCTTCAAAGTTTAGACTTAAAGATGTTATAGGCATGCTTCCAGCACCTGAACCCATACAAAGTCACTTATGTACAGATGGTAATTGAAGTCATTGTTTGGATACAACCAGATGGAAAGAGTATATAGGATAATGTGACAATTTCCTTACCCATTTGGTTTGGTTCTTATCTTAAATTACCCTGAAATACAGTTTGCACTTAAAACTTTCCTATACAGATGAATGCAGAAAAGTTGGAACATTTGTGGGATAATTTGAATAAAAAGAGAGAGAGCTTCAATAAAATAGAGAAAGAAAACCTCAGTAGCACTGGAATAAATGAAAATTTTGAAACTCAAATAGATTTGCATTATTTAGAAGTTATTGTATTTCAAACTGAAAGCTTTAAAACTGGTTATGGCAATGCAAAGAGGAACCTGCCCCCATAATCTGTCTCCCATGCTGTTTCTGAAGACTAAATTGGAAATGACAGCAGGAATTAAACTGTGAAGTTTCGGAGTAGTACATCAATGACAAATAACTAATTTTTTTCTTCCTGTTATGCACTTTGTCAGAAATATTCTTGGGACTGGGTTTTTCCAAAGACTATAAAAACAAATCTAAAACACAAGAAAAAAAAAAAAAAAACAATAGCTTTCAGTTCACAGAGAATACCCTCCAAATACAAGTATCTCATCTTGTCAGACTGTTGTTTAGGACATTCCTGATAGAGCTAAGGAAGTTGAAAGCTAGCCATCAATAAGCATATTCACATGGCAAACACACGTCAGTGGCTCTATTTTTGCACAGCACACTATTTTGTCCAACTTAATACAAACCAGATAGAAGACAGATACTATTTTTATACAAAATGGAAACTAAGGTTTCCAAATAAAGGACTGTATTGCAACCTCTTGATCAGACTCTCCCAGATTGTACCCGTGTATTATTTTAAAGGAAAGAACATTCACATATGATACAATAAAAATTAAAATTTATCAAATATTTTTAAAATAAAAACTGTTTCAACTACTTTAGAAAAAGGAGATAATCAATACGGAGAGACTAGCTACTTTTTGAAATCCATTTTTTGGGAAATGCTGTGATATTTCAGAGACTCCTGGGGAAAATAAGATGGAATGATAAAGAAGTTGGTGAAATTTGCCTTTGTCATCCTTTTCCTTAATTTTTAGCATTATTTTCCAATTTCATTTACAGCCCACTCTAGTTTTCTATACCTGTCTGTAAACACTTAGTCTTGGTTCTCTGCCCTTGAGACAGTTCAGTTGAGTTAAGAGACTGTCATTCTTTTTCTTCCAATAAGAATAAAACTAAGAAAATTTAGCCTTGGTTTAATATTCTCTTAAATGCAGACTTTCATTCATAAACTGGGAGAGAACATTTTCAAAGGATTTCTCAGTTTTCTTCCTGACTTGCTCTCTCTGCTCCTTTCTCTCCTTCCTTACCTCCTTCATATTTATCTACAAATCAAACCAAACACATATTCTTGCCCCATATTTCAATTAAGACTCAGGAAATATTTATGATTTCCTCCCCTGCCCAAGGTCACATAAGTTTGACTGGGAGATTATACTCAAGAGCATTCATGCTCTGTTTATCCATTCATGATGTAAATACCAAATTTCCATAGGTACTTGGAACACTTCAAAGCGATGGAAAGAGGTATTGAATGAGAAAGACCCAGGCTTTCCCTTCCAGTGGTCCATCCAGCAAGATAGATGGGCAATGAGCAAGTACCTGTGAAGGTGAAAAGGCATGTGAAGGAAATTTAAAAGATGCATTGTAAGTGAATGGCAATGGGGCACAACAGACTTTTGGGATCAAGGAAGTAATCTTCTGAGAAAATGGTGTTTCAATTGAGACCTGAAGAAAAAGTCAAAGTTAGATTAAAAAGTAAGTATGGAGAAGGGAATGTTAAATTTAAGGGAACAGAAGGAAACCAAGTGCATGGAAAATCTGGAAAGTGAAGATGATCAGTATAAAGAGAACTTACTTGGGCAAGAGGTCACTGAATTTTACACTTGTTTTCCTCTGTCTAAATGCTCTACCCCCAGATGGACTTATGGCTCATTGCTTCTCCTCATTCCAGTCTTGGCTCAAAGGCTAAAGTCTTCTTTGATTATGTAATTTAAAATTCAGTACTCCCAGCACTCATTATTTACCTTTATTCTGCATTATCTTTTGATATAAAGTATGCTTCTGTCTCTCTCCCTTATCTAGAATGCAAGTCCTATAAGAGCAGGAGATCTGAACTGCCTTGTTCTCACTACCAAGAAGAACTAGGGCTTAGTACGTGGAGAGTAAATATGTGTCAAATAAAAGATAAAGAGACAAGTAGAGAGAAATGAGCACACAGGCAGGAGCAGATGTTTTAGGATGCCATATGCTATGAAAATAATTTTCTTCTTTAATGACAATGAAAAAGATCAAGGAATAGATTTAAATAAGGAAAGAACATGATTTGTGTTTTCAGGAAAAAATAAGAATACTTTGTTTTTAATGTGGAGATCAGCTCCAAAGGGGAAGGGATGTATGTGTGGGAGGATAGCAAGGAATTCGTTGTGGTGACTGAAGTCACAGATGTTACAAAGAGGTTAAAAAGTTACAGAGCCACCAGGACTGCTAAGTCACTTCAGTCCTTTCCAACTCTGTGTGACCCCAGAGACGGCAGCCCACCAGGCTCCCCTGTCCCTGGGATTCTCCAGCAAGAACACTGGAGTAGGTTGCCATTTCCTTCTCCAAAACCAAAAACCAGGACTGGAAAACTGAAATGCAAGACCCTTATTGAAAAGGGCTTTGTGAACCCAACTAAGAATTCAAACTTTGCAAACAGTGTGATGCTATTCTAGGCTACTCTAGGAAGGAGAAAGATAGTTATTGTTTTGGAAGAATGACACTGATAGCAGCATCTAGAAAGCTGAATCAGGGCTTGATATGAATGAATGTGCCAACTGGAGATAAATGACTTGTTTAAGATTATGAAATCAATAAGTAGCAGAGTTGAAATTCTGACTTTAAACTTAATGTTACTCCCACTAAGTTACCTATTTGTTATGATAATATTACATAACAGCAATAGCAGTGACATCACTTCTAGTTAGATAGTTAATTACGTCTGTACATGATAGCATGTATTCTTCACAGTAGTCTTGTAAGGTAACTACTATTATTACTTCATATATGTGTGTGTGTCTGTGTGTGTGTGTGTGTGTACACATCCTCACGCAACCACACAAGTTGAGTGATGCCAGAGGCATGGGTCTCCCAGGCTCCAAGTCTGGAAGACCCATTCACTTCTAGTGGCCTTTTATTTCTCCCAGTCTTTGCCTGTAGCTTGTGTAGAGTCAACAACACAAGAGACAACTCTACACAAGTTTCAGGCAAAGACTGGGACAAATAGAAGAAGTCAACAACACAAGAGACAACTTTCCTTGGACTTCAAGGAGATCAAATCAGTCAATCAAAAAGGAAATCAGTCCTGAATATTCATTGGAAAGACTGATGCTGATGCTGAAGCTCCAATACTTTGGCCACCTGATGTGAAGAACTGACTCACTGGAATAGACCCTGATGCTGGGAAAGATTGAAGGCAGGAGGAGAAGGGGATGACAGAGGATGGGATGATTGAATGGCCTCACCAACTTGATGAACATGAGTTTCAGCAAGCTCCAGGAGTTGGTGATGGACAGGAAAGCCTAGCATGCTTCAGTCCAAGGGGACTGCAAAGAATTAGACACTACTGAGCAACTGAACTGAACTGAGCTTGCCTGAAGCTGGCACTGAAGTTGGTGCTTTCATTTCTTTCCTCTGTAATTAATGTCCTCTCATCTCTCTTGTTCAAGGAGACAATTCTTTTGGGGTTTCCCTTGTTCAAACAGTCTGAGTAAAGTACCCATTCCCTTGCAATCTGAGTCTTGGAGAATGCGGGGAGCTGATTAAACACACACAGTTTGGTGATATTAATACTATTACACAGAAGCAGAGGTCACAAGAAATAGCACGTGAGTCACACAAAGCCATTTCATGGAGGAGAAAATGGACTCAGAGAAAGAAAATAATTTAAGGCAAACAAAACAGTCACCCTACCACCAAAACCAAACTGAAAGAAAACAAAAATAAGTTCTTTTTGAGGACACAACCTACAATCTTTCTATTATATCACCTACTTTCATAATATCCTCTTACAAATTAGGTTAAAGTATAAGTCTTCCCGACCCAGGGATCAAATCCACAGCTTCTGCGTCTCTTGTACTGGAGGGCAGGTTGTTTACCACTGTGCCATCTGGGAAGCCATAACATACTGTAGAAAGGTTTTAAATTTCAGTTTTAAAGTGAAAAGTTTCATTTATAAGGAAAATTCATTCATGCTCAATTCTTTATTCCCATTGGTAGTGGATTATTATAGAATAGGAAATGCTTACACCAACTGCTCTTTTGTGAAATTAAATCTGTATCCACTTGTGTCAAAAGAAAGAAACCATACAAAACAACTCAATCTCTCCATTTCCATGATAGTTCAGATGAAAATGAAATGAGTATTAATACTTGCTTACACAACTTGGCTCCTATGGGAAGGCAAGATTTTGATTGTTAGGCAAATCACATTTGCACAGAAGCTATTTTAGAATATATTTCTCTAACCAACGGGTGGTACAGTTCTCTAATTCACACGCATTGGTGTTTTACAACGAGAGATTCTCACTTTTTTACTGAGACACTTACTATGAAATTAGTTTTGGCTCCACAGAGTTATCATCGTTATTTAAGAAACATTGACTTCTGTTAGAGGTCAAAGCACAAAAACCATTTGGCTTCTGTGCTTGTGCCCAAAATAATTAGTTATATATAGATTTCACCTTCTCTTTGGTGAAGAGCAAACATAGCAGGGGTCTCAAAGCCTACGGCAGCCAAGTAACACTGAACAATGTTTGTTGTGTGCAAAGATGTCAGGGCTATAAAGAGTTTAGGGGCTGAAATCCAGCCAACATTCAACCTGCTAGCTTCAAGAAAGAGTAACTTCTTTTCCAATTTGTCCAGAGTCTTGCAGAGTTTGGCAGAGGCTGATGAATTATATGACCGTGGGTGAACACTTTTAAGCACTTTTAAGTCAGACAAGACTTAGTGACTGAACCTCAATTTCTTCAACTATTAAAATAATAATGATAATACTTAGACCATAAAATGCATATTATGTAATTACATTGTAAATGCTATACTGAGGCACATGTGTCATCATTCACAATTTTAATTTAATTGGTCCTTTGCCTGGATATATCCTATCTCTCTTCCCTAGAGAGAACAGTATATCCTGATTATTATTTCTGGTAAAATTTGTTACCTGATCGTTATTCTCTAGCAAAACAAGTTCTTCTCCCAATTTGTTAAAATTGGCTCCATCTTTAAAATTTTATTCTGGCAAATGCTGGTGTTATGAATAATTTATGGACAAGTTAGCACAAGAGCTAGAATATTTAGAAGAGAATCTTAAGTGGTTTCTAGCACATATATTTGACATGGTTAGAAGCAAAAAAAAATGTGGTCAAAAAATCTGTGCAAATGCATATTATAATAAAACATGCAATGTAAATTTATATCACTTCCAATGTAAAAATATACCTCTAAGCAGACACTCCTTTCCCCATTTTCCTCTAGGTTAAAAGAGAATTCAGTACACATTTCATATTATCCAGAAATAATCCACTCAAATGAAAAGCTCAAGGAGCTATGCAAATTTCATTGAAAAGATTGTAGTAACTTTGTAAGATGTTTACATTACCCACCCTACAGCAGATTTCTCAAAACAGGCATATCTAGCTTTAAAAATCCTCTAATCCCCAGAAGCCTGCTCACAGGATTAATCTTCATTTTTATCCCATGCAGCTCCTTCCTCCCCACCCTGCACCATTTTTCAGGCTTCTTCTCTCTCCCACTTCCATAAACTGCGACTGGCTCCTTATGTTAATACTCAAAACAATTCAGCAAATTGCACACCTACAGTTATACCACCACTATCCAAGCAAGGACCCTCCATTTATTGGGACCTATTTCACCTTAAAATAGCACAGGGGAGAAGGAGGAGAAAGGGGATAAAATCTTGACACTTAGATACATGCATGGGCTTATTTTATTCATTGAACAAGATGTTATCGTGTTTCTTTTTACTTTTCTGAACTCTCTCTGGCAACCCATAGAGGGGCATGTCCATTGCATTTTAAATGTATTTCTGCTGCTGAGACAAAGTTCATTCTTCAGCACACAATGGCTTTGTCCAAGTACTTCAAAGAGTCAGGCAATGTGACCTACTTTGTGTGCTTAGTCACTCAGTCACGACTTAGTCAGTCACTCAGCGACTCCATGGACTGTAGTCCACCAGACTCCTCTGTCCATGGGATTCTCCAGGCAAGAAAACTGGAGTGCATTGCCATTACATTCTCCAAGGGATCTCCCTGACCCAGGGATTGAACCTGGGTCTCCTGTGTCTCCTGCATTGCTTGTGATTCTTTACCTATTGAGCCACGGGGAGGCATAGTTTGCTTGCAGTAATCTACAATTGTAGACAGTAGGGTTGGGGGAGATTCTTCCCAAAGGCTCTTTGGAGGCTTTGGATTCATCCAGGAGACTCTTTGGAGCAGATGATTCCTAGCTGCCAGTCCCAAGAATTCTCCCACAGCTGAGAGGTCAGGAGATATGTGTGGATACAGAGGCGCTATAGGGCACAGAAAAGCTCCAAAATCACTGCGGATGGTGACTGCAGCCACGATGGTAAAAGACTCTTGCTACTTGGAAGTAAAACTATGACAAACCTAGACAACGTATTAAAAAACAGAGACATCATTTTGCTGACAAAGGTCCATATGGTCAAAGCTATGATTTTTTCAGTAGTCACATATGGATGTAAGAGTTGGACCGTAAAGGAGGCTGAATGCTGAAGAACTGATGCTTTCAAATTGTGGTGCTGAAGAATACTCTTGATAGTCCCTTGGACAGTAAGGAGATGAAACCAGTCAATCCTAAAGGAAATCAACTCTGAATATTCATTGGAAGGACTGATGCTAAAGTTGAAACTCCAATACCTTGGCCACCTGATGCGAGAGTCGACTCATTGGAAAAGACCCTGATACTGGGAAAGATTGAGGGCAGGAACAGAAGGGGATGACAGAGGATGAGATGGTTGGATGGCATCACCGACTCAGTGGATGTGAGTTTGAACAAACCCCAGGAGATAGTGAAGGACAGGGCAGTCTGGCATGCTGCAGTCCGTGGGGTCATAGAGTCAGACATGACTTAGCAACTGAACTACAACAACATTAGGACACAAAAGACCTTAACATTTTTACACTATTCATTTGCTACATGCTTTTCCCCAAAACAGTAAAAAAAAAAAAAAAAATCACTTATGACACTTTGCAGGCATGAATGTTAAGCAGTAAATTTTTAGACTGGTTGAACTAGGGCACAGACGGCACTGGTGTAAAATCTTTCTGCAAGTTATATATACACAAAAGATGTGTTTGTATCCATATCTATGCACAGATATATTTGTTTTAAGAAAGGGAGAAAAAACAAGTTTTTTCTTATCCCAATGATCCAAGAGAAAATTAAGGAGTAGGATATATTATTTGCATGTGGTTGGGTATGGGCATGAAATGTTTCCTTGTTATCTCTAATTTTCATGAAGAGATCTCTAGATTTTCCCATTCTATTGTTTTCCTCTATTTCTTTGCACTGATCACTAAGGAAGGCTTTCTTATTTCTCCTTGCTATTCTTTGGAACTCTAGCATTCAAATGGATATATCTTTTCTTTTCTCCTTTGCCTTTTGTTTCTCTTCTATTCACAGCTATGTGTAAGGTCTCCTCAGACAATCGTTTTGCCTTTTTGCATTTCTTTTCCTTAGGGATGGTCTTTATACCCGCCTGCTGTACGTCACAGACCTCTGTCCATAGTTCTTTGGACACTTGGTCTATCATATCTAATCCCTTGAATCTAAAACTCTTGAGAACCCCTTCGACTGCAAGGAGATCCAACCAGTCCATTGGAAAGGAAATCAGTCCTGAATATTCATTGGAAGGACTAATGCTGAAGTTGAAGCTCCAACACTCTGGCCACCTGATGCAAAGAACTGACTCATTTGAAAAGACCCTGATGTTGGGAAAGACTGAAGGCAGGAAGAGAAGGGGGTGACAGAGGATTAGATGGCTGAATGGCATCACTGATTCAATGGACATGAGTTTGAGTAAACTCTGGGAGTTGGCGATGGACAGGGAGGCCTGGCGTGTTGTAGTCCATGGGGTTGCAAAGAGTTAGACACGACTGAGCAACTGAACAACTGAACTGAACTGAACTGAACTGATTGGGTATGGGCAAGTTATACAAACATAGGAAAATTTGGGTACAGAGCTATCTGGCCTGGGAAAGAGTGTGGCAAAGACCTGGGGAGTGGACAGTTTTCACCTCTTGCATGCAATCCAGAACCCCCTTAACATGGTGAAGATATGAGTCAAGAATATCAAAAAAAAGTACATGTGACATAAACAGAAGTGACTGTGACATGGATTCTTTAAAGAACTCTTTATTTAATGAAAAAAGAGAGTAATGGTTAGTAACGTTGACCTAAAGCCACAAGTGACCATTAAAGATATCAACACTCAGAATGTTTGTGGAGAATGTCAATGCCCCCAGGGTTGGAAGTAGAAGACAATGCCAGAATGGGAGGAGGAGACATGGTTTATGTTAATTTCCCTAGTAAGGACTTTGAGCACCAAACTGCACTCAGGTCAGTTCAGTCACTCAGCTGTGTCCAAATCCTTGTGATCCCATGGACTGCAGCAAGTCAGGCTTCCTTGTCCATCATCAAGTCCTGGAGCTTGCTCAAACTCATATCCATTGAGTCGGTGATGCCATCCAACCACCTCATCCTCTGTCATCCCCTTCTCCTCCTGCCTTCAATCTTGTCCAGCATCAGGGTCTTTTCCATTAAGTCAGGTATTGGAGCTTCAGCTTCAGCATCAGTCCTTCCAATGAATATTCAGGACTGATATCCTTTAGGATTGACTGGTTTGAACTATTTTCAGTCCAAGAGACTCTCAAGTCTTCTTCAACACCACAGTTCAAAAGCAACAATTCTTCAGTGCTCAGCTTTCTTTATTCCAACTCTCATATCCATATATGACTACTGGAAAAGACCATAGCTTTGACTAGACAACCTTTGTTGTCAAAGTAATGTCTCTGCTTTTTAATATGCTATCTAGGTTGGTCATAGCTTATCTACCAAGAAGCAAGTGTCTTAATTTCATGGCTGTAGTCACCATCTGCAGTGATTTTGGAGCGCAAGAAAATAAAGTCTGTCACTGTTTCCATTGTTTCCCCATCTATTTTCCATGAAGTGATGGGACCGGATGCCATGGTCTTAATTTTTTTAATGTTGAGTTTTAAGCCAGTGTTTTCACTCTCCTCTTTCACTTTCACCAAAAGGCTCTTTAGTTCCTCTTTGCTTTCTGCCATAAGCGTGGTGTCATCTGCATATCTGAGGTTATTGATATTTCCCCCGGCAATCTTGATCCAGCTTGTGCTTCATCTAACCCAGCATTTGCATGATGTACTCTGGATATAAGATAAATAAACAGGGTGACAATATACAGCCTTGATGTACTCCTTTCCCAATTTGGAATAGGTCCATTGTTCCATGTCCAGATCTAACTGTTGCTTCTTGACCTGCATACAGATTTCTCTGGAGGCAGGTCAGGTGGTCTGGTATTCCCATCTCTTTAAGAATTTTCCACAGTTTGTTGTGATCCACACAGTCAAAGGTTTTAGCATAGTCAATGAAGCAGAAATAGATATTTTCCTGGAATTCTCTTGCTTTTTCTATGATCCAACGGATGTTGGCAATATGATCTCTGATTTCTCTGCCTTTTCTAAATTCAGCTTGAACATCTGGAAGCTCATGGTTCACATACTGTTGAAGCCTAGCTTGGAGAATTTTGAGCGTTACTTTGCTAGTGTGTGAGATGAGTGCAATTGTGCTGTAGTTTAAGCATTCATTGGCACTACCTTTCTTTGGGATTGGAATGAAAACTGACCTTTTCCAGTTCTGTGGCCTCTGCTGAGTTTTCCAAATTTGCTGGCATATTGAGTGCAGCACTCTCACAGCATCATCTTTTAGGATTTAAAATAGCTCAAGTGGAATTCCATCACCTCCACTAGCTTTGTTTGCGGTGATGCTTCCTAAGGCCCATTTGACTTCACACTCCAGGATTCTGGCTCTAGGCAAGTGATCACACCATCGTGATTATCTGGGTCATGAAGCTCTTTTTTTGTACAGTTCTACACTTCCCTGGTGGCTCAGAGGTTAAAGCATCTGCCTGCAATGCGGGAGACCTGGGTTCAATCCCTGGGTCGGGAAGATCCTCTGGAGAAGGAAATGGCAACCCACTCCAGTATTCTTGCCTGGAGAATCCCATGGACGGAGGAGCCTGGTAGGCTACAGTCCTTGGGGTCACAAAGAGTCGGACATGACTGAGCAACTTCACTTTCACTTCAGTTTCTGTGTATTCTTGCCACCTCTTCTTAATATCTTCTGCTTCTGTTAGGTCCACACCATTTCTGTCCTTTATCGAGCCCATCTTTGCATGAAATGTTCCCTTAGAATCTCTAATTTTCTTGAAGAGATCTTTAGTCTTTCCCATTCTGTTGTTTTCCTTTATTTCTTTGCATTGATCGCTGAGGAAGGCTTTCTTATCTCTCCTTGCTCTTCTTTGGAGCTCTGCATTCAGATGGGTATATCTCTCCTTTTCTTCTTTGCCTTTCGCTTCTGTTCTTTTCTCAGCTATTTGTAAGGCCTCCTCAGACAACCATTTGGCCTTTTTGCATTTCTTTTTCTTGGGGATGATTTTGATCATGGCTTCCTGTACAATATTACAAACCTCTGTCCACAGTTCTTCAGGCATTCTGTCTATCAGATCTAATCCCTTGAATCTATTTGCCACTTTCACTGTATGATTGTAAGGGATTTGATTTAGGTCATACCTGAATGATCTAGTGGTTTTCCCTACTTTCAATTTAAGTCTGAATTTGGCAATAAGGAGTTCATGATCTGAGCCACAGTCAGCTCCCAGTCTTGTTTTGCTGACTGTAAGGAGATTCTCCATCTTTGGCTGCAAAGAATATAGTCAATCTGATTTCAGTATTGACCATCTGGTGATGTCCATGTGTAGAGTCTTTTCTTGTGTTGTTGGAAGACGGTGTTTTCTATGGCCAGTGTGTTCTCTTGGCAAAACTCTGTTAGCCTTTGCCTTGCTTCATTTTGTACTCCAAGGCCAAACTTGCCTGTTATTCCAGGTATCTTTTGACTTCCTACTTTTGCATTCCAGTTCCCTATAATAAAAAGGACATATTTTTTCTGGTGTTAGTTCTAGAAGGTCTTGTAGGTCTTCAGAGAACCATTCAACTTCAGCTTCTTCGGCTTTAGTGTTTGGGGCATAGAATGGATTACCGTGGTATTGAATGGTTAGGCTTGGAAATGAACAGAGATCATTCTGTCATTTACACCTAAAAATTATATTTCCTCAGGATGCAGTGGCCTGGAAAAAAATGTGTTCAACCCGGGTTTTAAATAAGAAATAAAACTAGAATTATGAACCAAAAGTTGGAAAACAATGATAGTCCATTAGGTAAATGCAACAAACATAACTCCTTTTCCTTGGAATCTCTGTTTCACCCACTGCTAATAACACACTTTGTGATTTCCAAATGAGAAATCACTTTAGAAGTGGAAATAATTTTGACTAATATTGATGACTAAACTTTTGGTTGTTACAGCTGACAAACACTGAATTTGAACCCCAGGATTTCTCCAGGTTTTTCCTCTTTTTTCATAATAAAAGTTACCTTTCTTTGACATTTTTAGATTCATGTGAATGTATTTATAGTTTGAGTTATAGTCGTCTCTCCAAAAAACAGGAAGGGAAACTTAGACATTTTAGAGGATACAGGTAAAAGAGTAACTTATGAATTTGAATCTTTTAATGCACTAAAATGCTTTCTTCAAATGCCAATTAAAATTTTTCTCTTTAGTCATTGCTAAATAGAAAAGAATTTTTCTCTGTGATATTCTGTATATGCAGGCATACACAACCATATTTAAACCTCTCCCAACTTTCCAACTTAAAAAAAACCTCAAAGTATTAATTTTAAAGTGTCTAGAGTATTCTAGCCTGGGAAGTCTTATAAGCATGGTAAAAATTAATTTATAACCTGAAAAATTGCATCTTATACAAGAGTGTCCCTTCAGGCCATCTTAGAGTACCCAATACTCTGTTCAAAGGTATTGGCTTAAATTTGGCTTATCAAGTTTGAAAATTTTCAAATTATTGTCCTAGGGGAATCACATAACTGAGATTAGTTACTTTGGAAAAAAAAACAATTCTGGCTTAACTTACTTTGCTATTTTTAATGTACATTTTTGGCACAATATCCAAACCATTGCTGGCATTTTGTAGGGAGGTGAAATATCCCTGGGCGCTAGCCAGTACAATACAATAAAAGAAAAAGACATTTTTTAAAAATCACTAAATTACTCCAAAATCTTTGTAACTGTTTTTCATAGTATAAGATGACTGCCAGGTACTGATAAATGCTTTTTTTTTTTTCCTACCTTAATTTTTGCTGATGCCCAAATTTCCACTATCAAAAATTTATAAATCTAGCTAGAGGCTTTTATCTTTATCTAATGCAAATTCCCCAGGGTTAGTTTTAATTCCTGTGGTTCATTTACTCTTTATTCGAGCAACAGAAAGAAGACTGACAAGAGGCAGAGGGAGAAGCTGAGGTTACCAGCTCTGGAGCTGTCACTTCATGATTAAACTGGTGCACGACCCCAGGGTCCCAGAGGGTTCATCTTAAGTTCATTCTTAACAACTTATCTAAGCATCGGCAAGACATTTTATTACATCAGCCTTCAAGGAAATTGCATTCTAGTTAGGAAGAACCCACTTTAAAATATGAGAAAAAAATTTATGTTCCAAATGAATCTTCATATTGAATTGAGTTCACTATCACTTAAATGTTTAAAAATAGTCTGACTCAAAATATAATCATATCACACACCAAATTACTGGAAAAATTGCATTGTTTCCATTTATGTTTTAGACTTCAAAATAAATCAGAGAGGATATCTACAAAGGGAAGATAAATATTAAGTTCAAGGAATATGTTGACTTACATTAAATGGGAGGGAGTGGAACACTTTTTAAATACATGACTTGCTTCTGGATGTCAAGTTATTTTCTATAGCAAATGAGTCCTATTTTGTGTGTGAAATATTTTCTATATGACATCTCCAGCTCAGGGTTCTGCAGACCCCTCTAATTAAAGATCTAACATTCCTGGTCAGTCTGTACTTGTTAGGCAGTAACAGTGGCCTACACTGCCTTCAAAGGCACCAAAGCATGTCCTTTAAAAAGGCAGCATATTTGATTCTGGCTGTTGTGCTCTAGAAGAGATGAAGCCAACCTGGGAAATAGTCAAAGATGTTAATAGTACAGGAAGTTAAACTTTCCTTTTTATAAGCATCTGTTTGGAGAACAGACATGTTTAACTCACAGAAAAAAAGGGGGAGTAAAACTCTTATTAAATATAGGTGCTATAGAAAAGATAAGATGTTCTTATGGGGTGGGGGAGAGTAGAATTCATCTGGCTGGCCTGTATACTTGAATTAAGATGGAATGTAGATATTTTAGCTAGCGACATTTTAACTCCATATGAGGAACTTATTGAAGAACTGCAATGCCAGTATGAGCTACCTCAGTAAAAATTGAACTGCCATTGAGCATAAGTAGTTTAAATAAGAAATTGCCAGTGCCTCTATAGAGAATGTTTAAGTAGAGGGTGACTTTTAAGATGCAGATAACCTAGAACTTAAATTTTAATTGCAAATAATAAAACCCTTGTAGCTTACACATGTGAGAGGTTAACAAACGAATAAAAATGAAGCGCCAAACTTAAGTTCACATCCACTGTGAGATTTCCATTCAACAGATTACAAAAATTGTAGCCATGTTAAGCATAAACTTGATTTAAAAAGAAGCTCAGTGCACCAGCCCTGAGCACCCTGCCTCATGCATCGAATCTGGACTGGTGGTCTATTTCACATATGATAATATACATATTTCAATGCTATTCTCTCAAATGGAGAGGGAGGTGGGAGGGGGGGTCAGGATGGGGAACACATGTACACCCATGGCTGATTCATGTGAATGTATGGCAAAAACTGCCACAACATTGTAAAGTAATTAGCCTCCAATTAAATTTTTTTTTAATGCATGACAAAAAATAAATAAATAAAAAGACGCTCATTTTAGTTTTCAAGGATCACAGGTAGGGTGCTACTGACAAAATACCCTGAGAGAGGATGCAGTGGGCCCTCCCTCTTTCCAGTGGATCCATCTGCTAGGGTTGCTTTGTGGTTTAAACACACTTAAATTCGATGGCTTAAAGTAACAAAAATTTGTCCTCACAATTTTGGAAGCTAGAAGTCTGAACTCAAGTTGTCAAGAGGGCCATGCTCCCTCTAAAGACTCTCAGAAGGAATCCTTGCTTGCTTCTTCCTAGATTCAGGAGGCTCCAGGCAAGCCTTGATGTTCCTTGACTTAAAGCTGTATCACTGCAATCTCTGTCCCTATCTTCACCTCTAACTGAAGATCTGACATTCTTGGTCAGTCTATACTTGTTAGGCAGTGACAGTGTCCTACACTGTCCTACTCTGATCTGTGTTTCTGTTTCTAAACATGCCTCTCCTCTCTCTTATAAAGTCATCAGTCATTGGATTCAAGATCCACTCTAATTCTAGGGAGATTTCCTCACCTAATTACTTCTTCAGTGGCTGACTTTATTTTGGGGGGCTCCAAAATCACTGCAGATGGTGATTGCTGTCATGAAGTTAAAAAACACTGACCCCTTAAGGAAAGTTATGACCAACCTAGACAGCATATGAAAAAGCAGAGGCATTACTTTGCCAACAAATGTCCATCTAGTCAAAGCTATGGTTTTTCCAGTGGTCATGTATGGATGTGAGAGTTGGACTAGAAAGAAAGCTGAGCACTGAAGAATTGATGCTTTTGAACTGTAGTGTTGGAGAAGACTCTTGAGAGTCCCTTGGACTGCAAGGAGATCCAACCAGTCCATCCTAAAGGAGATCAGTCCTGGGTGTTCATTGGAAGGACTGATATTGAAGATGAAACTCCAATACTTTGTTCACCTGATGCAAAGGGATGTCTCATTTGAAAAGACCCTGATGGTGGGAAAAATTGAAGGCAGGAGGAGAGGAGGATGACAGAGGATGAGATGATTGGATGGCATCACCCTCTCAATGGACATGAGTTTGGGTAAATTCCGGGAGTTGGTGATGGACAGGGAGGCCTGGTGTGCTGCAGTCCATGGGGTCACAAAGAGTCGGACATGACTGAGAGACTGAACTGAACTGAATTACTTCTTCAAAGACTGTTTCTAAATAAGGTCACATTCTGAGTTACCAAAGAAACATGGATTCTGGGGGAACACTATACCTAAGGAAAAAAAACAATGAAAGGGAGGTGAGGTGATGGCTGTATTTAGTATATTTCTACAACCGTGATTCTGCTCTTAAGGTTTTGGTTGTACTGTAAATGGTGGAACCACTTCAGAGCAATCAAAAAAGACCGAGGTGGTAAATTTAATTGAGTCAAAATTTCAATCTCACAGTAGTCTGTTAATGCTGTGGATGCTGTGTTAGGAAATCCTTTGATCAGAAGAAGAGGTAAAATGCACATATATGGTATCTAGAAAAATCATACTGATGAACCTATTTGCAGGGCAGGAACAGAGATGCAGACATAGAAATGGACTTGTGGACACAGCGGGGGACAGAGGAGGGGGGACCAACTGAGAAAGTAGCATTGACATATATACACGACCGTGTTTTAAATAGCTAGCTAGTGGGAAGCTGCTGTCTAACAATGGGAGCCCAGTCTGGCGCTCTGTGACAACTTAGAGAGGTTCATGATTTGATAAAAATCTCACATACGCAGAGCTGGAGGAGGGGCTTGGCTCAACATCTAATGCTGTGCTGCACAGTTATTTCTCCTTTGCCGCTTTGAGATCATAAGAGGAAGAAACTAATTTAAAAGACCAGCATGGGGTAGACACACATTTATTGCAAACATCTTAAAGCATAAGTGACATATAAGAGGGGACCTCAATCATGGGTAAAATTCCAAATGCTGACAGATTGAAGGATAAGTACCTCAGATCTAAATCTAAGGGTAGTAGATTGAAAGATAAGCAGCTGAAAAGAAACTG